>NC_057856.1:25000000-25625000 GCF_015237465.2 Chelonia mydas | reverse complement strand
GACTGTATCTCATTGCCTCTTCATTGCCCAGGTCCTGACAGACTCTTATTCATGAACTGCCTCTTCACGAAGCAGATCCACCACTGAGGGAAAGAAATACAGTGGGATCAGAAGATATACTGTAGCAATTTCCAGGTAAGACATTTGAGGCAAAACAAAATAGGATTTAAAACCAACTCAGATGTAATGGACCTGATCCTGCATTAGTTGCACATCCAATTTTCTCCATTGGCTTCAACTGGCATTTTAGGTGTGCAAGGAAGGCAGGATTAGACCCAAAGTGTGGATTAAGTCAAGACACTGTAGAATAAGGTTGCAGTACCAGACTCATAGTTAAGGCTGAGGTGATCATTCCGATCTAAGCTTTTACTTTCCATTGGTTATTTAAAAAAAAACGGATTAAGGGTCTCATTCTTGATCTCAGTCCAACTTTTTTTACAAAAATTTAAGAAGTCATTTCATTCACTTCTGAATTAAGTGAACATAAAAAAACCCACACAAGATCTACTTTAAAAATTTATTCTCTTGCACTTGACTCAAAAGCAGATGAACTCAAGACTCTGGATATGGTATGTGGCTGGGTCCTCAGTGACTTGTAGGCAATAATTCTAAAAAATAAATTGGCTTAATCATTGTAAAGTTACACTTGTTTATGTGCAAATGTCTACCTAGCCAGTCAGGAACTGATGTATCAATTAGCTATTTTTGCTACTCTCATCCGTAGCAAAGGGCTTTCCCAAATAGGAGTGATCATATCAGACCCAACTTGAATGATGCTGAATATTCTAAATGCCTGCTGAATTCAGTGCAAGGAATTGAGGGTTCTCAGCTCCCAGAAGGTGCTCACCAATTCATAGGATTGGACCAACAAGTGGGGACTGTTACAGCCCTGCTCTTTAACAGGATGCCTCTACCTATGCAGCCTAAATGGCATTTGCTGCCATATCACATTACAAATGTTTGTCTAAATCGCTTTTCACTATTCCACTATCCCTTTAAATCTCAGGATTCTTGCTTGACAGGTCCTCCCCCATCTCTCCCTGTTGTTTTTCCTTTTTCCCCCTTGTTGCCCTACCGCATTCCATAACTATCCTTTCAACTCCTTGGTCTACACCTGACACACCTTTTAAATAGCAAACCAAGCCATGTTTGACATGATTTACTACATTATTTCTGGAGTTAACATTTTTAAGAAGGAGCATGCCTCAAGCATCCACCAGTCAGAAAAGAAAAACAGCCTGTAATCGGGATAAGTAATCACCCAGTCATTGAGAACGGCATCTTACCTTGCTAGGCTTGTCACTTTGGGGATCAAACACCTTTTCACAAAGCCTAAGACCTGTTTCTTGTCTCAGCTGTTGCAAGTAGGCCCTCATCACCTCTAAAACAGAGCATATACCAATACAGAGTGAAATACACAGGGTTAGAACCAGGTCAGATTCTATCCAGCCAACTGCCTCACTGTGTGACCTTAGGCAAATCACTTAGGGTGGGATCCACAAAGGTACTTAGGCATTGCAACACTGAGCGCTGTAATGCCTAACTTTCAGGTGCCTAGAAAACCACAGGAACAACACTGCAATCCAAAAAGCCTGCGTTAGGCGCCTAGCCTCCTCTACAGTGAATGGTCAGAGAAAGGAGTCTTAACAAATGTGATCCACAACAGCCACCATGCTAGGCAGGGAGCCATCTAAGCTAGCCAATGGAAGATACTGACCTGAAAGGTGTGGGCTAAACCCTGCCTCTCTCTCAGGTGCCTAAGTCTGGGATGCAGGGTAGTACCTAGGTCTGCTAGTGATCCCCACACCAGTGGAAGATAGGCACTTGGTCACCTACGCTGCATGGAGGACCCAAAACAAGACGGGGGGGGGGGGGGGGGGGGGGGCAGAAACTTTCAGATGAGCGTTCTAACCACTAGAATAAAAGTTATAGGGAAAGGTGGCAGGTCCCTGTTCAAATTCCTTCTCCCCCTCAGAAAGAGGAGAGACTTCAACCACATCCTGGGTGAGTACCCGCTCCACTAGGCCAAAGGTTATAAGGGAGGTCTTCCTTCTTCTCCTCCCCCAACCTCAGGTATTTTGTGTGAACTCGCCTGGGGGGCCTAATCCGGTACTGGTGCTCAGAGGCTGTCTACCAGATGGGGCCCCCATATCAGACACAGGCAGCCGAACGCCTATCTTTCCCAGTTGGTGAATCGCTCTGGGTCTGTGGTGTCCGGATGCCTATCATGAGGTAGTAATGTGTCTGGCTGGAGAAAAAGAAAAAAAAAAAAAAACCCCCACTTAGGGCAGGTCTACACTTAAAACTCTGGAGTGGCACAGCTGTACCGCTTCAGTGAAGATGCTACTACACCGACAGAAGAGCTTCTCATCTCTGCATAGGAGGTGCTAGCTATGTCAACGGGAGGCAGTGAACACAGCGCTTTCTACACATGGGGTTAGGTCGGTATAACTGTTGCTCAGGGGTGTGGATTTTTCACCTCTGAGCGACACAGTTATACTGATGTAAGTTGATAGAGCAGATGCAGCCTTAGGTGCTGAGTTTAGGGACCTACAAAGCTTGGTGACGGCCAACTGGGAGTTTTATGGATTGCAGCGGTGCCTAAAAATGGCAGTTTTAGATGCCTAAGAACCTTTGTGGATCCCACCCTTAGCCTCCCTCTTGCTTGGTTTTTCCTTTGCCACAAAATGGGATAACAGTATTTACCTATTCAAAGGACTGTTGGGAGACTTAATTCATTAGTGTCTGGAAAGTGCTTTGAGATCCTCAGATGAAGGTGTTACAGAAGTGCCATGTATTATTATTCCTCAAATGGTTTTAACTGCTCAGTTTGAGAAAGTTGAGAACATTTCTATGCATTGGAACTCATGTCAGTATTCTAGGAAAACATCTGCCTTCAAAAGTCAACACAGTAGTATGATTGCACCTTGCTTTTCTGTTGTTAATAAGTTTCCATTACAATTTTAATTGAAGATCACGTATGAGATCTCTGTAAGCGTTTCCTTAGCTATAATCTGAATGCTACCAATTATTGCTCTTCTGCTTTGCTTAGCTGTGTTAGAATCAAAATGCACAGAAAGGAGCATTATGGATTTCCACATTTATAGTCACTCCGTGACTGCAAGAGTAAATTTGCTCAATTTACAAGTGAAAAAGGTAACTCAACCTGGGATCTTTCTGGTTCATGCATTAGCAGTAAAGATTTTACAGGTTATGTCCAGCCTGCAATTACACCTCTGCATGTCTATGGTCTTCTGTGGGACTGTCCAAGCATAAGAGTCACAAGGTCGGTGAGGTAATATCTTTTATTGGACCAACTTCTGTTGGCGAGAGAGACAAGCTTTCAAGATTACCCAGACCTGAAGAACAGCTCTCTAAGTTTGAAAGCTTGTCTCTCTCACTAAAAGATGTTGGTCCAATAGAAGATATTACCTCACCCGTCTTGTCGCTCTAATATCCTGGGACCAACACGGCTACAACAACACTGCGTACAAGCATAAGAGCAGAATTTGGCCCTATAAATGAAACGAAGCTAGCTATTCACCGTTGATAGAGCTAGAAGAAGGTCCAGCTCCCTCCTTCTTAGCTCTGTTGGCTCTACAGAGCTAGTAGAAGTGAAAAGTAGACACAGCCTATTTTTGTTCCTAAAGTCAGCAGATTTGAATCCAGGTACACACAGGAGGCAGAACCATCAATTAAGAAGGTGCTGTTTTACATAGTCATTTTTCTGGCCTTAGCCACAAAATTAATCCAGGCTGTGAACTGCAGGCCAAAGCATGGCTTTAAGAGACACTTTTGGCTACTTTTATTCTTACCGTCCTCCTGTTTGTTGCCAGGTTTGGCATAGAGGGCATTGAGTGGAAAGCCCGGCTCTCCGGGGATTGGGAAGTTAGTGATTCCTAACGTGTACATTTCCTTCTCTCCTTGGCCTTTCGAATTACACTGGAAGAACCAAACAAGAGAGATCATTCACAAAACAAAAACAAAACACACACAAGCTGGTGCAGCCGAAATGTTATATTGATACATATCAGGACTTCCCTGGTAGGAGAAAGTACTGAGGAGTCCTTCTGTATCTAATTAAATGAGAAAGGTCTTTATAGCGTATTGAGCCCCTGTACATTTGCTTCTATATAAAGAGGCTTTCTGGAATATCTGTGGCTCTGGCAATTGGGACTGATGATTGATCTACCTGCAGTTTTTGGTGAGGGGGTTTGGGCTTTTTTGTGTTTTGTTTTAAACATTAACATAGTTATACCTGTACAACCCCTACTCCTCAGGGAATTCTGCTGCACTGTGCATGCACAGAATTCATGTCCCCCACAGATTTCTTTGTTCCCCACAGAAAAATGATTTTCTGATGGGGAAGCAAAGGGAAGCCACAAAAGCAGTAATACAACCCTCCCTAGCAGTATGTTTTGGGTGCCCAGGGCAGCTGGCAGAGAGGTAAATCACTGTGGGGCAGGAGGCGAGACTGGGGAAGACCCAGCTGGTGGCTCCTACCCTGGGCCAGGCTCAGCTGCTAGTCCTGGCTGGGCTGGGGAGGACAGGACTTCCTCTTCCCCTGCATGGCATCTAGGACTGGGTCAGACCCACCCCCAGAATTCTCCCCAAGCTGCAGGAAGCTCTGCAAACACCCCACCCATCGCTCTTCAGCTACAGGGGGAGGGATCACTGTATGGGGAGCTGTTTCCCCATCCGCCCAACCCCTGTGCAGCCAGACCCCCTCATACCCAGACCCTTCTTCTGAGCCTCACACACCCAGAACCCCCCCCCGCCAAGCCCCACTCCCCCTGCACCTGGACTATCCTGACGAGCCACCCACACCCAAATCACCACTCCACTGAGCCCCAACCAGTTGCACCTGGATCCCCACCCCACTGAGCCCCACTCCCCCAACATCTGGACCCCCCACTGAACCTCCCACACCTAGACCCCCTTGCCAAGCTCTATCCCTCTGACACCCAGACCTTGCCCCACTGAGCCCCAAACGCTTTCACCTGGACCCCCCTGCAGAATCCCATAACTGTTGCACCCAGAACCCCCACAACATGCCCCTGTGCATCCAGATCACCTCCCGTACCCAGATTGCCCCACACAGAACCCTCTCAACCCCCACATGGATGCCCCCACACTTGGATCCTGCCAGGCTGAGCCTGTCTGCCCATGCCTGGCATGGAGAGGCAGGGCCCTGGAGTGTTTCTGGGGCAGGCCTGGTTCTTGCGCTGTCAGGGTTGGGTGCAGCCTCACTGCTGAGCCATGTCCCAGGTGGGGAGCTACAGAGTTGATCTCCTACCTCTGTGCAGCCAGTGGCCTGCGCGCCCCAATACCATGCTGGAGCCTCCACATTTATTTGACAAATAAAATTTGCAGAATTTTAAAATATTTTAAAATATGCGCAGAATTTTTATTTTTTTGGTGCAGAATGCCCTCAGGAGTAAACCCCTAGTGTGGACACAGTTATATTGGGATAAAGGTGCCTTATACCAGTATAGCTTATTTCCCTTCCTGTATAGGACCGGCTATACTGGAGTAAGCACCCTTATACCTAGGTCCACACTTGGGGGTTTGAACCCCTTTAGCTGTAGCAGTATAGTTAAAACAGTACAACTTGTGTGCATAGACAAGCCTTAAAATGTAATAAAGTAGCCAAATTCTTCTTCAGACATGAATGCACAACTCCCACCAGTTTCATTGGTATTGTGCATAGATATAATCAAAGGCCAAATGGGACACGCAGTAGGAAGAGAAAGTTAAAGAGCCTAGAGATTTAGGCAAGGGAAAGATTACGGTGATCTTGAATTGGGTGCTTTCAGATTTGAGGAGTGGGTGGGGAGCAGATGATGGAAAAGCTGGTAGAGGCTGATGACTAACAGTGGTATTTGGATAGGTGGGGAGGGACAGAAAGAGGCAAGAAGCAGAGAGGACAGAAAGATGAAGATTATACAGTACTTCATGCTGCCTTTCATCCTGGCTACACCCCGGAAAAAGGGAGTGAGGAAAGAATTTTTAAAAAATAAAATAAGGGTTTACAATGGAAATGCTGACAGGAGCTAAAACCATAGCAGTGCTGGCAGGCCCTGCTATAAACATACTGTCCAGGTGAGAATATTACAGATCCAAGAATTATCAACAGTACTGGGGGACGGAGGGCCAGGGAACAGTAAGAGGAGCACAGCGCTGGGTGTCAGGAATTCCTGCCGCTCTCTCACTATGGCCTTGGGCACGTTACTTACCCTTTTTTACAGAGAGGTTAAAACTTACCTGCATCAGAAATAGGGTATGAGGGCCCAAGTTGTACAGTGCTTTGAAGCATTATGTTCTAAACAACACCATTTTTGCCTATCTGGGTTTCCACGCTGCCTTGGCAAATCAGCAGAACTGGCACATTTTTGTTGCCATTTATTGTATTTTCTTCCTTCAGCTTAAATTCAACTACGTTTTATTACCTTTTGCAGCTTTTTTAAGCATTCGGAAATGTAGAGAGTTATGTAGATCAAGGTTCTGTCAGCCTCATTCTGCAAAATAAAAGGAAGCAGAAGCCACAGCCATTTGTCAGCAGCTGTAAAAACGATCACATGTTCAGCCTATGGCTTCTCACAAAAGAGAGGCATTGACAGTACAGGAGACACATTTACCTTACTTAAAAATAGTTTTAACTAGAAAACTGGTTTCTTTCATTATATACTACATACAAAATATACAAATTCTCAGAAACTTTAAGCTTATTGCCGTGAAGTAGTTCTACATTTCAACAGGGTACCAGACTCCAATAACTATTCTGTGCACAGAGTTTTAATATCTTAAATCATCATTTCTTACCTTAATTTCATAATTCTTGAAGAAGACATTTGCTTTGAAGTAGTAGATGGCTTCATCTATAATATCTGTGTCCTTTGCTAGCAAGAAAGGTAGGAAACGGGAAAATTAGGTAGCACTTAAACATCACTAGCCATTAAAGATGGAAACAGATGAGCAATAGTTGCTGAGACCTACAGCAAATAATACCACTATCTTTCATTTCACTCATTTGCAAAAACAATCATTCTTACAAAAAACAAAGCCACAGTGGTTTCGTGCCACTTCCCAGCAAAGATTTAATAGGAAAGTAAGTGCTGTGGTAATATTCCATATGACCACGGCCTCCTTACTTGCACACAGCAGCATGTAGTACAGGACACTTACTGTAAGATGAAGTATCAATGAATTCAAGCTATACACTTGTCAAAATAAATTTTACAATCAAGCAGTTTTGATATTTTTACAATCATAATGGCTCACTCCATTATGGGCAATAATCCAGTGATTCTCAATAGGTCTCCCAGTCATTAATGGGAAATAACGAGGGTTCTGTTGTCATTAAAATGCCTTTTGAGACCAGTTCTGGAAAAATAAACTCCTCTGAAATACAACAGAAAATTTAAAAAAAAACAAAACTCACTTTCCTCTTTAAAAATGCACAGAGCAAATGATCTCATAACATTACATTCAGCAGGCTCTGGGTTTCCTTAATAGAGCTGTAGAATCATCTGAATCGACATGCATCCGTTGAAGTGAGCTGTAGCTTATGCTCAAAAACAAAAGCTTATGCTCAAATAAATTTGTTAGTCTCTAAGGTGCCACAAGTCCTCCTTTTCTTTTTGCGGATACAGACTAACACAGCTGCTACTCTGAAACCTGAATCGAGATGTTTTCCCATTTCAAATTTAAATGTTGTAATGCTGCCAGGTGGTCATGAGATATTGTGAAAGACTTTACAGGAGGAAAAATATGGAAGCAGTATCCAATTAGTATAACAGGCTCTAGGTAATGCCCCACCACCATTTTAAAACCTACTGAAACCCACAACCCACAGTTCTGAATCTTGATGGCTGCATGATGCAGCAGGAACTAGCCTGAAAATAGTGAATTTAGGCTTAATTAAAAAAAAAAAAAAAAAAGAGAATTATGGAATGTAATTAAAACTACAGCAGGGTTTCCTTAGTGCTTATAAGCTTATGCATTCTGGAGGCATTAAAGAGAAAACAAATCAAATGTGTTCACCATTGAAGGTAACACCAGGAAGATACCACATTATTATTTATTATGGTACCTGGAAGCCCCAGTCAAGATCAGGGCAAACGTTTGATCACATCACGTTGTTCACTCTGCTTGCGTGTTATACCCCTTTCCCCTGCCCTTCATCTGTCCTGTCTGTTTAGACTGCAAGCTCTTGGGACTGTAGATTTGGTGTTTGTGTCTAGCACTATGGGACCCTATCTTGGCTGGTTCCTAGACACTACTGTAATAAACACAATTAACAATAATGGCTCCATTCCACTAGATGTTGTGTAAACGCATATGAAAATATGGTCCCTGATTCAAAAAGCTTACACATTAAGATCCCAATTGGGTCTGTGCAGGCAGACCTTTGCGCCTATTGGGAGGCTAATTAAAATCAATGGGGCTCCACATGCACGCATGTGGATACAATTACAGGACTGGTGTCTTTGATTGCAAGTGACATATGAAGACCCAAGATGATAAAATGCCTAACAGAAGCAAGGGCTAGAGACAGAATATTATTTGGAGCTGGATAAAGCAACTCCCAGAGGCAGAAGGAGGGGAAACCAAGATGGAGTGAAAAGAAAAAACACAATTCAGAAGCAATAAAGCTACAAATAATTTTGTACAAGAGTTACAGAAAGGGGAGAATTTCACAAGACAGTATTGAGTAGAGTTTGAAATCAGCTTAACAGGCTGTTTTTACACAGCAATTGAGAGGGACACATCATAAAAATTGGATCAGAGGATTCCTCTTCCTGAAGAGGCATTCAGAGGCTTGGATGAGGAAAGGTAAATTTTCCTTGTGCTGTGCTATTTATCTGGGAAAAGCAAACCCCAATGCAACTGCATCAACAATCATCTGAGAGCCATTTTCCTCCATCAGCAGGAAGTGCCCCTGTTTCTAATCTGTCCTTTTTCTCCTCACTCTGAAAACTGGACACACACAAACGATTCAAAAGCCTCAGTTATATAATGTTTATACAACAGTCCTCTAACCGTCTCCAGATCACCGATGTGAAACATCCATCAAAGAGATGCCTAATGCTGCATTTTAGACTGGCTTTGAATGGACTGCAAAATAAATAAATAGATGTGAATATGGAAACAGTGCTTTTAAAGAGTGTTGGGAACCTACTTTCCCTTGGAGCTGGTCCTTTGAACTGACTTCTAATGGGTAACAAAGCCATGTTCCCAATTAACTTGATATCAGAGTCCATTAAAGTGGAGTGATAAGCCTGCAACAAAGAGGAAGGCTGATTGTGAGCGATAAAAAGAAAATAGGCATTTTTCTCCCCTGAAAGAACAAAGTTACACAAACTTCCCCCACATCTCCTCCAAATGACGGCTGCGCAGTTTATCCAGTTAACAATGATCCAGCAACCATACCTTGTGTAAGTCCAGTGCTATTTTCTCACCTAGCTAGTCAGGCCTAAGGAACATTCTGGGGGGAAAAGCTCATACCATGGAACTGCCATAGGCACAGTCTCACCAGGGGCAATAATGGTGAATGCTATAATGTAGACCAGGTGAATGGGTGTGTTTCATCACCATGTTGTCTAACTCAGAGCAGGTCTAAATGACTTGGTGGTAAAAATGCTCAGATCCTTCTCTATTTCCACTCCCAGTGAAGCTTTAACAGTGGATACTTTCCAAAAAAGTGTCAGTGCACACACCTTAAGAGTCATATTATACTTTGGTGCATAAGCTTTTTCTTGACAATTGCAATATGAGCCAATGCTGTATAAAGGAGGCTTATTCCAAAATATACATGCACTTAGAATACATGTTTAAGATTCTCTGAAACCCCAGTGCTGCGGGGGGGTTGTTGCTTTGTTGTAGGGTTTTTAAATATTTTAATATAAAAATAAATTTTCACTTATAATTTCCCTATCTTATGAAACAAGGAAATATTCTTAATTTTTAAAAAAGAGTTTTAGTCACTGGAAAGGCTCACATGGTCCCTAGGTTTTGTAGTGGACTCGGAGGGCGGGGGGGGGCTTGAGTGAGGGCAATGATCATATATTCCTTCTCTATTTCACTATGATGCTAAGTGATGCAAGACAACAGTCCCAAGACAACAATTCTTTCAGTCTTAAGAATGCTGTGTAAAGAAAGTTACACAAGCTAAACTGTGGTGAAGTTGCAATATAAAGGCCTCAATGGTGCTACTGGCTCTCCGAGCACAGAAGAACCCTTCATCCGCAGAGAGGCCCCACTTAAATCAACAAGGGCCTGACCACCCAATCTAATTGTAAAATCACAACCAAGTGATTTTGCATCCACAAGCCTATATGAAGCAAAATCCTTTGCATTGACCATTATTAGTGCTGTGGGGTTTTCAATGTCACTGACTATTGCCATAAAAGGAAGTTCCCCTTTTTTTCCAGTCGAGGTGACACTTCCCCCAGCAGCCGCTATAGTTTCACTCAGCTTCTTCCTATTTCTACACAGCGACAGAAACCCGGACATGTTGTTACATTTAATAATCGACCCGATTCCTTTAAACCCCACTGGGCTGCAGACTGAGAAGGGGGAAGAAGCAAAGAGGCCCAATTTATCACCCCGCGGCCTAGCATCCGCATAGCACTTTCCTGCCCTTCCCTGGCTAGCAGCAACCCAGGGCCACTGCCTGTTCTCAGTGGGCGGCAGGATGCAACACAAGCCAACCCCAGACGCCGGTGCATTGCAGAACTGCACGCGCCCCTTTCCCTTACCGGCATCTTTGGTGGCGACAGTTCAGTTTCACAGGAGACAGAGCAGGAAGCTGCTCGAGCCAGCAATGCAGGGCTTGCAAAAGAGGCAGCGCTTCCTGTCCCACCCAGGGCTGCTGCAAGCAGGAAGTGACTGAGCGGAGGGCGAGAGCTGGCCAGCAGGGGGAGTCAGAGCACTAAGAAGACACCTGAGCCTTTACGGGTAGAGACCCTGTATGTGCCCAGCACACACCTAGGGGAGGATGCTTTTAACAGAGACCAATTTTCCCTTGGAGTCACCATCAGAATTTTGTGACACGCACCTTCCCATCTGCTGGCCTTGGCAAGTAAAAATCATCCTGAGTTCACAGCGACTTGGCTCCTGGAAGGGGCTCTGGCAAGATTCTGACATTCTAAATGCAATGGACCAAATTCTTCCCAGATGTAACATCACTGAAATGAACAGGCTTCAGACCCCTGAGCTCTGCTTGCGCTGCTCCAGATGGATTTGTTATTACCAGGGGCCTACAAGCCTGGGAGTGAACTGAGCCCACAACATTTTAAAGAGAGAGATTCAGAGAGGGCAGTTCCACCAGTGCAAAGCACAGCTCTCCTTGTCTGCACTAAGGTTTGCACTGTGCAGCTAAGTTGGTTCCTGGCTGCTGATTGCTGAATTCAAAGTACAGACATGTATAGACTGGGGCCCCAGTCCTGCATCAGCTCCAAATAGAAGCAAAAAGTCCCGCCCCAAAATCATGAGATTGACTCAAAAATCATGATTTTTTTAAAATAACATTTAGTGCTTTTGTTTTCCTTTTGGGTTTTGAGCTCAGAAGGTTCAGCTTTTCTCCACCATCATGATGGTTAGAAACTTTCTTTTTAAAAAATGGAAGTTGGGATTCTTACAGTCACTTAACTCCAGGAGCTGGGGTATTAAGAAAAACACCAAGTATCATGAGACTCATGATAAAATCATGAGAGCTGGCACCACTGTGGACGCAAAGCCCCACTTGTGAGACTCCCAGTGCCAGATCAGGGCCTAGATCCCTGTCTGAATGTTTCATTTGTTCTAACAGAAACCCAAAGGGGAAAGATACATCAACGGCACTTTCTCTTTTACTTAGCAAGAGAACAAACATGTTCTTTGAAGACATTACTCACTTAAAACCAGTGCAGAAATGGCACATCTTCAGGGTATTGTTTGAGACCAGGTTTTGTAGAAACGATTTAAATTTTCTAGCAATGTTTTGTTTCCCTGCCTTTATTTGTTCCTGTTTGGACCACTCTATGCAATCCTTAACCAGCCACCAACCACTACCTAGATTATTTTTCTTTTTGAAGTGCAGATCTCCCTTCTCCCTGCAATGATGCCACCCCCGCAGAAGACTTGAGGGGGCTGCACTCTTCCCCCAGACACAGAAGATTTGCTCCTGAGATTCACCCCACCATTACCAGATTTGTCCCCCTTTGGACTTTCCCTGCAAGCCTGCTCTTGCTATCACCATCTTAGACAGATTCCTTGTTGAAAGCAGAGGGCAGATCAACAATCAGATAAATTTATGGCTTTATTTTACCAAACTGAGAACAACCCTGCAGACTGAGAGTAAATTATACCTGTTGATGTAAAAAAACAAACCTAGAAACTATGCTCAGCTGGTACTATACACTCAGGCTTACGTAGTTAAAATATCCATAGGCCTCACAGCTGCTCAGCCTTAAGTGTGGAACCCATTTCTTTGATTTGGCTTTTCCTTAATGAGGTATTCTCACACACAACCACATATAAACTAATCACGATACTTCTACGGATTGGGAAGGGAGACATTGTTTTCTATTTAAATAAATGAGTGATGCTCTGATATTATGGTGATAGGCACCATTATCCGTGCCTAAATACATACATTCTCCAATGTTAGGCATTTAATGAATGCAAAGCTCTATTAGAAAGTATTTGTACTTCACTCATTCAAACTTCCAGGGAGACGTTCATCTCAGTGGTTTAGAAATTCTGGGCATCAACATGTTTCTATACTGTTTTCCTTATAGTAAAGTGCTGTATTTTTCACCAAGGAATCTGTGGAGAAGATGGTGATTTAACACTTTGTATCAAACTGAGCACATCAATGACATGCTCACTAGGTTCAAGAATAGGGATTTTAAATTCTATTGCAATCCTTTGAAAAGACAAATTAAAAATACAGTCTTCAGCCAAAATATTTTTCTTGGTCCAGCTTTTAACATGATACAGATGAGTCTGGCATTTATTCAAAAAATAAATCTACTTCATGCCTCATCAAAAATCTCTGCAAGCAATCTAGTTTCTTAAGATTAAAGAAAAGAGAGTTTATGGGGACTTTGTCAGGTGTTTACATGTGATCAGCAGAAAAACCTAAGCAGAAACACAGATGAATATAAATATGGTGTTGTATTAGATGATCTAATTCTCTCTTAAGGAAAGTGACAGAAAGCTCATCATTTGAACCATTTAGCACTCCAGAAGCAGATATTGAGACATAGTCACAAGATATGATCCAAATACAATCCTAAATTAAAGCCTTAAACAATTATTTCCATAAAGATATCCATTCATTGTTAAGTATTTGTGATTAAAAATGTATGATGTGCAATGTTCCAAAGATACATGAGTAATTTACTCATGAGACGTCAGTGGGACTGCTTCCATATGCATGAAGTTACTCAAGGGTTAATATGCATACAGGATTTTATGTCTGTACAAAAGCACCAAAGGTTTTATTATATAAGTTTAATACAAGTACCACTGAAATATGAATTATCTATGGAGAGAAACATTAGACACAATACAGTTGCCTTATTTGCTACCAAATTCTTGCCTGGACAGCATGCCCTCTGAAATTATTATTGGTAGATAATATGGACAACCCTGTAAAGCTCTTGGCAATTTTAATCTAATTTAGAAATGCTTTTCTTTCTTAAGTGGGCATCACTGTGTTTAAGTTTTTATCAGCAGAAAAGTTACTTTAAGTAGCACATGAGAGGATTTTATTTTTTTCCTGTTCATGGAATCTTAGCTGGAGTAGGTTGCCTGAAAGCATGTATCATCACACAGAGCCAAATCCAGCAACTCTTATTCAAGCAGTTCTCCCACCAAAGTCCATGAGAGTTTTGCCTCTAAAGACTGATTTGGTCCTTAGTGCATTGAAATAAGATAATAAAAGGAGCAATATATAAATGAGCGTGCTCTGGTAACACGTCACTGGTTGACAATATAATAGCAGTACAAGGGAAAGCACATGTATTTTAAAAGAAAACCAGCAATTACTCTACTTCTCCTCCTCAACTGAATTTTTAAAACGTCCTCTTGGAAGCATGAAGAATATGGGTGAAACCCTGTCTCTGTTGAAGTCAATAGCACAACTCCCAGTGACTTCAATAGGGTTAGGATTCCACTCACTCTTCCTTTTTCAATTGTCCTTTTACAGTTGTCACACATCCAATTCTCATTAATTCATCTGAATTTAGCTTGTCTGCTTTTATTTATTTCTTTATTTATAATCCAATGAGTCAAATATGTGAGCACAGGCATTTTACCACCACTGTGCTTACTGATGAAATGCCTGTGTTTATGTAAACCACACAACGGAGTGATATGAAATGTTTATCAACATGAGTTTAGGGTGGCTGCATTATTCACGAGTGATAGTGTCACAAATGAGTTTTAGAAGTCATTCCAAACAAGTGTCAAACCTTTATACCACACCGTATGACTGGTCATTCTGTATATGGCACATATTGTACAACTCTTCAGGGTTTGCAGGAAGAGAAAAAAAATGACCTTAAAATCATGTCACTGTACTTTCAGGTCAAATATTTCACGATGAATCACAAACAGGTAGAAGTGATGTTGTGTCCCATTGCAAAGAGTTTGTTACCTCCAATAGTGTAAAGCTTACTACCTGTGATAGCTTGGAGATACTCGATTTTGAACCTATGACTTTTCTGCTGCTAAGGGACGGGATGCACGTGCTGCAACCCAAACCAGTGTAATTAATTTTGGAGGAAAAAGTTATATCTCACTGCGTTTGATTTGTTGGTTTTAAAGTGACAGCTCTTTGAAGCTGCTCAGCAATTTGGAATGCTAGAAATAGTCCCTGGGGAGACAGATTAAAGCGGGCAGAATACAGATGAGGGAAGGATGAACTTTGTCACATGAATATCACTACCATTCTGTCTGGTGTGCATATACGACCGTGGAGCAGTCATGTGACCGTCACATTTTTACACGCTTCGTCTAACGGTGTCAGACCTAAACAACCTAAGAGTGCCCCTTTAAAATATACCATGCAAGTGTTCTAGTCTGAAGGTTATGCTAAAATGAGGCAAGAACTCCTAAAAATCAACAAATCTTCCAACTAGAAATCCCAAGGAAGTTAGAAGGATAAACAAAGGAATTGTTGGTTTTCCTATACATACAATTTATTAAACATTGTGATAGTCAAGGAATGAAATATAAACATCTGAAAAAGTATTTTTTCATATTTAAATATTGTACAGAGTACTACAGCAATAGCCAGAGTTTCCTTCAAAGAACAGCTTTTCACACCTTTCTGAACAGTTGTGTAAATCTGAAGTATTAACTCAATGCTTAAAAGTCAGATTTCTCTTTCAGAGAACTTGCCATTGGCTAAGGATTTCAAAACATCTCTTGGAGGATAGATGGACACTGCCAGGTTGCATAGGTCTATGATGTAGGTTGTTTAAAATGAAATTAAATAATTGGTGAGCAGATTAACAAAAACCTAATGGACCAAATTCATACGTGGTATAACCAGGTACAATTGCTTTGACTTCAAGAGAGCTACATCAATTTATAACAGGTATGAATTTGGTGACTGATATATCAATCACAACATTTTCATGAGGTTTACAAAAACATGTTATTGGGGGCATTTAAACATTTTTCTGCAGTGCTGGGAACCAAAACCCAACAACACTAAATTAATACACAACTAACCAGAAAGTGAAAACGACTACTCCACCTTTAGTTGTCTAAGATGAATGAAATGCAAAATATGAACCAACAGCATAAATGGTAAATAAACTAGATTTTTTTAAAACTTTCTCCCTACTAATAAGCTACTAGTAACGGGGGAAGAAAAAAATATATATGATTTTTATTTTGACAGTGCCCCTCTACAACCACCAGATTTTTCAAGCAATCTAGCATTTAAAGAAGAAATGTAATTATCTGCATGGAATTTAACTTATTGTGACTGTGGCTAAGTATTTTATATACAATAATGACAATTATTTCTTAAAGTAATAATGTGGAAATGCATGACTGGCTTCCTCTATCCATTTATTCAAGTTTTAGTTTTGATATTTAAAAAAAAAAAACAAAACACACAAATATTCAGAGAAGGATTCCTTAATTAGGCATATTTTACAACCAGGCTATTTTCTCTCTTCTTTTGGCATATACACCCTTTACTCATCCACTTGGTCTTGAAAATATTCATCTAAGGTAGCAGGTTTATCTTCTTCATTTTCCTGCCACAAAATAAACGAAGTAAATATTGGTTCAATTTTTTTTCTATGGTTACATCTATTCTATGGCATTTTTATTGCAACAGGAATCACAACATTCCTTAAAACAGGTAACAAGGAATACCAAGAAGCAATCTGGTTTCTGCAGTCCTCTTAGATACTATAGATCCAAGGATTAGAGTGTAACAAATCTGAATCCAGGCATACTGTATATTTCGTTACAGTGTGTATGGTAACACCCATTGTTTCATGTTCTCTGTGTATATAAAATCTCCCCACTGTATTTTCCACTGCATGCGTCCGATGAAGTGAGCTGTAGCTCACGAAAGCTTATGCTCAAATAAATTTGTTAGTCTCTAAGGTGCCATAAGTACTCCTTTTCTTTTTGCAGATACAGACTAACACGGCTGCTACTCTGAAACCTGTATATTTAAAGAGTACTGAACAACTGATTTCAAAATGGAATAAGAAGGGCAGATATTTATTTCTTCAGGATTCATGAATATCTGAATAGTAATAAAACTAAGTATGGCTTTGATCTGAGTTTAATGCATCTGTCTCATTAGAGTCTATATTTTAGATATTATTCTATAGCTCAAACAAAGGGTATGGGCTTGATGCAGAAATTGTTGGGTGGGATCCTTTGGCCAGTGTCATGCAAGAAGTCAAACTAGAAGATCCCAAGGGTCACTTCCGGCTTTAAAAATCTAGGATTCCATTAATTTGAAACCTAGTTTGATGAATAATGCAGCCCACAGAATGCATTTTTCAAACTTGCAGAACTATGCCAAGAGAGCTTTTCCGTACCCATCCATTTTCATTGCAGGGGTTAAATGTCACAGTTAATTCATCAACTAAACTCTGCCCTGCTCAGTGCTGAAAATGCTGGCCAGCTCCTCTTCTGCTGCAGAAATCCTTCTCGGCAGTGTCAGTGCCCATGTTTCAAAGTAACACCAACCCTCTTAAACTCAAAGAATTACATGTAATTGGTTGGGTTGAGTTTTTTTTAAACTTTACATTTTAAAAGACGAAAGTGCTTTACCTTTGGTTCTTTAAATTCTAGGTCTTCCCCGTACTGAATGGCAAAGTCTATGTGCTGCAGCACAATATTTATGCTTTCCTCATCAGAGTGATCATAAGGTAAAAATCGAACCATGCTGTAGTCATCAATCTGCAGGACGGTTTTCAAAAGGATGACTCTTAGAGGATGTGTTAAATAAATAGTAAAGAACACTCAATACTTCAAACAACAAGCATTACTCCACACAAACTAACAAGACAGGGATGCTAACAGATCAGTTGCTTTACCGACGGGGAAAGGAAGATAAAAGGCCACATAGCAAACCCGTGACAGAGTCAAGATTCGAATTCTGGAGCTCCTGGCTGCCTGTCCTCAGTTCAATCCACTACACTGCTTACACATCAGGATCACTTAGATGTTATCTTGACTATATGCTTAACTTATGAGAGAGTCTGAGTTTCAGTCTAGCATCCAGTGATGGTGAGAGACTAGGCTTAAAAAATCCAGTTTGTCAGCATTTTCACTCATAAATCTGAGAATTCCCTAGGTCAGTGGTCTCCAATTGGGGGTCCCCGGACCTTTCGGGGTTCACCATGCATTATTCGGGGGTCAGTCCCTAAAGCTAAGGCTGGAATGCACCGAAATAGCATTCTGGCACTCTTGCAGCATGGAGGATGCCATTTTGTTCTCAAAATAGCATCCTCTGCACAGTGTAACCTCCCATGCAGTGTGTGAGAGAGGTCACGCTGGCAGGTGTGTTCCAGGAGCACTGAAAACGGAAGGGGTTGAGGACATTTAGGGTTGGATGCTAAAGAGGTCCTTGATGGAAAAAAGTTTGGGAACCACTGCTCTAGTTCCCAGCAATACTAGTAAATCAGTTGTATCACAACATCATTTTTGAGAAAGATCTAAATATTTTAGAAACTATAAAAATAAGCATGTTCAGAAAAATTAACCCTGATACTGTAATATTTGTAAATCATAAAGGATTGAATTTCAAAAAGTATATTGCACCAGTTAGGATAAAACACCAACATATCACTTACCAATCCACATATAGCTTTAGTCAGTTTCTTAAACATTGTGCTTTTTAGTATATTTGCAGAATCTTCGATCACAGAATACGTATCAGGATCTAAATATCTGAAAAAACATTAGAAAAACATCTGTCAAGACTTTGAATTATGCATGGTACCTTCAAATCATTGCCACCATTGCTTGTGGTTTTGTACTTTTAATTAATTAATTTTAGGCGGGAATATATTTGCAGATGCTATTTTAAAAATAGAGTTTTCTTACGTGTATAAACATCATGGTTTACAAGATTATGATTTCTAGTACCAAACTCACTAAAGTTTTAATTTTCTACTTATAGGTTAGATGAATATTTAAGTATTAGGGGGTAGCCGTGTTAGTCTGTATCCATAAAAACAACGAGGAGCCTGGTGGCACCTTAAAGACTAGCAGATTTATTTGGGCATAAGCTTTTGTGAGTAAAAAACCCACTTCTTCAGATGCAACAGATTTATTTAGGCTAAAGAAGTGGGTTTTTTTACCCACGAAAGCTCTATGAATATTTAAAACGTTTTTGGAGAGACTATAGGAGAAATGTAGCTCTTGGTATTTGCATATAAAGAAAAGGGACTATATTTTCATTGCTATAAACAGTTACAATATGATGAAGCAGGAGGACCTCTAATTTAGGATTTGAACTACATAGGCAAAATCCTCTGTAAATGGATTCAGAAGGATCTTACAGTTCTCCAAGACAATTCTCTATCCATGTGTATACACACATAGATGCAGAAGATCATCCAACAAAGTTAGCTGCAAATTATCAGAGGCTACATGGTAAATGTCTCAACAATTTAACAACTCCATCTGGCTTCCGCTCCCCACAAGCTGTCCCCAGAGATTCCATTTTCACTTTGGGAGGACATAAGATTGAATTTGTCCTGAATCTTGCCTCATGGTGTCAAAACACAGAATACATATTTTTCAAAACTTACTTTTCAATTTCCGTTTTAGCTTTCTTGCTCAACAAATCCATTTTGGTCATGATGTTGATCTGTGGAATCTCTAACGATATCATTGCACTGAGGGCTGCCAAGACACCAGAAATAAACTGACAAAATAAGAAAAGCGGCTAAATTAAATACAGACAAACAAATATACAGCAATAACTTAAGAGTTTTTAAAAGGTACCCAGTAAACACTGCAGTAAATATACTGCTACTGCATTGCAACAGTGCACTAAACTTCATGATATAAGGAAGCAGGTAGTGATGCTGCCCTCATAGAGCTTTGGTGTCGCAACAAAACCGTAACAACTCCACCTTCCCCAGGTCTAGAATCTTTGAAATAGTTAATAAATGATGAGCACAGGTGTATGCTCTAAATGTTATTTATTTTTAAAAGGGCAAGCTCCTTTGTAAAGCACTTTAATACCTTCTGTCTGAAGATCTTACAAGTGCAGAATGTAAGTGGTATCCTAAGGACTTGAAAAAAATATAGCAGACACCTTCTAGCCAGGATAAAACGACCCTTACTTCTCTAAGCCCCACATATAAAGTGACTATACTATGCTCTCTCTTTTCCTTCCCTAGGATAGATAATTTTGTGTGTTTCCTCTTTTTCTTCTCTTTTCCTACACCCATTAGCCCTCTTTTCCTGCTTTGTATTCTTAGCCTCCTTCCCTATACTTTGGCTACATCTACACTATGAGTTAGGGATGTGATTCCCTTGCTCACATACACATGCTCACCCTAGTTCTCATCAAGCTAGCATGACTATGAACAGAGGCACAGCTGAACAGTGTCAAGTCTAAACCCACCTAAAATTGGTGAGTATGCACTCGGCATGGCTCAGCCATGTCTCCGCTGCTGCTACCTGTGCTACTGAGTTTACACTGCTATTTATACCGGCGTTAACTTGGTGAGAGCTAGCGCGAGTACGTGTACATGAGCAGGGGAATCACATCCTTAGCTTGTAGCGTAGAGACAGCCAGTGTCTCCAGTCCCCAATCTCACTTCCCCGCCATTCTGCACTATACCTTTTTAACTTACCCCGTCAGTCTTTTCCACCCAATCCTATGCATCTCCACACAGCTCACCCCTACACCCTCATTTACAGGAACTGGATATTTTTACCAGAGAGGCAAAACTAGCTACAGATAGATATGAAACTTAGGAGACATTTGTTTGTCCAAGAACAGTGCCAGGTCAGAAGCCAACCCACTCCTGGAGGGGCAGGGGTTCGATTCCTATCTCAGTGTGTCCCTGAACCTTACTTCCACAGCCTCATTTTTCCAAGTGCCAATTTTCCTCATTTTACAGGTTAAGCAAGTGACAGTGTCACACTGCAAGCAATATGAGATCTGGGAAAAAAGACGCAGAATGCCTGACTCCCACTTCCCGCCCCCCCACCCCACCCCCCCCGAACCATTAGGCCATAAACAATATTCAGGTTTACAGAAATGTAACAATGGAGAGTTCCAGATAGGTGAAAAAACATTATGATTGCTTTTGAATATAGTTATTCACTTCCCCAGATTAATTGTTCTTCTATAAATTATAAACTTCATTGTTACAATCCATTTAAAACTGATACCTTAAAAGATTCCACCATAAACTGAGAATCAACAAGAAAAACTCCACAGACACGGAATTCCCACTGCTGTAGCTGCTCCACCAGCTGTTTCATCACTGGCAAATGAGTATAGAGTTCAATCTGACCTAGGACACATCCATAATTAGTCTGTAGGAATGTAAAGCTAATGCAGAGACAGTGCCAGTATGTTAGTTCATAATCAAATATCATTATAACAGATAGACATGGGATATTGCTATTAAAATTAGTGAAATCTAGCACAGAATGTGTGATCTTTCTTTTTAGATAATTCTACTTGATCTTGGATAGATTTATATAAAAATAATAAGTGACTTTTTGGCACTGAACAACACAACAGTACAAAAAAGACTTTATCTGCAAATTACCATTACAAGCAAAAATCATCTAAAGTTACACATCAGATAAGAAAAAATTAGGGCACCAGAGCACAGAATTTTGTTTACCTGGACAATCAAAGAGTATGTAGTCATCCTCCACATGGCCAAGACAATCCTCAAGCCAGTCAAAGTTATTGGCAAAGTATTCCATGCAAAATACTAAACCACCATTGGGGCCAAACCTTAAGGAGTCATCTTCCATAACATCATCCACTTCAATTAATTCTCGAATGTCTACAATAAAAGATGCATGTTGTGTGTGTTTGTTTTTTCAACACTGGGTACATACGTTCCAGAGGTAAATTCCTACAACAAATGTAATTCTCAAAACAAACATGACCAACTAAATTTGTTTCAGGTGCTATACCAGCTCCCCCATCCCCACAAGCCTTTTCACAATTTTTGTGATTTCACAGTCACAAATTCCTACTTTTTTTTTTTTAAAGTGTTTTTCTTTTCCCTTTTGCCATGTGAGAAACCCCTCAAACAAACAAGAGAAACTCACTGAATATACAGGGGAAACAGTAAAGCTGACTATTTCTAAGAAGTTTGTTAAATGCTGCTGTAGATTCAGGAAGAGTATTTTTGTAGGTCCTACTAATACAGTCTCCAAATGCCTAAAATATGTATATATTGCTTCTTGACTTAGATTTAAAAAACAAACAAACAGATTTAGAATCTGGAGAACGCTGTCAATAAAACCAGAACAGCTTTGATATCAAGACAGGTTAAATTTAGACAACTAAATCTGAAAGTATCTTATTAAAAGGTAAGAAAACTCAATCTTCAAGCCTGATTCATCCTGAGTAAGAAGTGTTATATCTTTACCTGTTTTCAGCAGTTCTGAGAGTACGGGAAATTAAGAAAGTGATCCCAAGCACAACTCACCAGCCATCAGAGGATAATTGAAGAATTCTGCTGCAGGGTCTAGGTTAACAACTTGCACAGAGCGGTTTATGGCTGCACAATGCTGGACCATGGTGGAACAGTAAGTGCTCTGCAATTTAAATAGAAACCTTATTACACAGCTGAAAGTACCTACAAGGTGTTGCAATTTTACACCTGAAAGGAGAGGCAACTATAGCAGTCAAAGCAAGGGTCTGGGAATCAGAACTCCCAGGTTCTACTCCCAACTCTGCCTGTCTTACTGCATATGTTGGAAAGTTACTGCCCCTCTATGCCTCAGTTTTCCTGGCTGTGAAATGGGGATAATACCTCCACTGTATAGCACCTTCCAATCCTCAGAAGGAGCGATGCAAGTGCAATGCAAAGGGTTATTTGTAGGTTATTTCAAAGGATTATTTTATCTGAAGAGCCACCACCGCTTTACATCATTTTAAATTGCAACAATCTCCGACAATGGCACATGGCAACTTCCACTTCAGTTACCACAAACCCCGTTACACCCATGCCCCCAATTACCCCAACTACCCCTTACCCCCACACTCCCCAGTTACACCCCCAAATACCCCCCCGGTACAAGGCAGGGAAGGGCCGGTCTCACCTTCCCACTGCCCGCCGGACCCATGACCAGCTGAGCGAAGCGAGGCATGGCTGCCTGCTCCGTTCCCCGAGCCCAGCGCAACGCAGAGACAGCGACCGAGCGGCAGGAATTGGCTATTCCGCGATCCCGTAGCGTGGCAGACAGACGCTGCACACACACGCAGTTCCTAGTATACGGAGGCTCGCAGGGCTCAAGCTTCCTGCAAAGGCTGAATCGCGCTGCTCAGCCCAGTTCGCCCCAGCGGAGGAGCCTGAGGCCCGCTGAACTGATATCTTTGCTGGCAGAGGGGGATAGTTTGGTGACATGCATGGAAGGTGAAACAGCCAAGGCCTTTATGGCTGTTGGCAGAGCCAGCCTTAGCCTCCGAGCTCCTGGGTCCCCGGCCTGTGCTCAGCCCAGTGAGTCACAGGTTTGTTCAGCAAATGTCAGTGTAAACTGACTGCACAGCACTGTATGCTGGATTTGTGCTGGAAATGGCCCACCTTGATTATCATACACATTGTAAGGAGAGTGATCACTTTAGATAAGCTATTACCAGCAGGAGAGTGGGGTGGGGGGAGAGAAAACCTTTTGTAGTGATAAACACCCATTTTTTCACGGTTTGTGTATATAAAAACATCTTCTGTATTTTCCACAGTATGCATCCGATGGAGTGAGCTGTAGCTCACAAAAGCTTATGCTCAAATAAATTGGTTAGTCGCTAAGGTGCCACAAGTACTCCTTTTCTTTTTGCGAATAGACTAACACGGCTGTTACTCTGAAACCTATGCAAGACTGTACATCCCCGTGACTGGGAATCACTGAACATCTAGAGCCCAGGGCCGCGGGGGATAGAGAGCAGGGGATTTCGCCAGGTTCCTCTTATCAATACATCACTAAGTGGTTCCAGTAACTGTGTTATACTGGGGGTATTTGAATGTAGAGAATGGGCCAAATCCCATGGGCTGAGACTCATTGGCTTCAGCAGGACTGCTCACATGAGTTAGGCGAGCCGGATTTGCCTCAGTGTTTTGCCTTGCTTTGATGAATTTCTGATACATCCTTTGGGCAGCTCTCCATGTCATGTCTTCTATATACACACTTGGGACCCAATCCCACAAGGTTTTACTCATCTAAGTAGTTAGTACAATGAAGCGAATTGCCTGGGTAAGGAATGTTCATGTGAGTAAAGATTTACAAGATCAGGCCCCCTAAAACAGACACCTTGACTAGGAAGATCCTTATAGCCTCCTTTGTTCCCATTAGCAATTCTGCTGGGAGCTGGGTCTGCCATCTACCACCCTCCCTTTTAGCTCACGTGCACACTGCTACCGGAGGGAGCTCACTGAACAATCTAGCACGCCAAGCAAGCTTACCTCTGCCCCTTAGCCATGCCCCACCCCGCCACATGCTATATATCTCTCCTATAAAAGAGAGTCAGAGATATACCTTAGTACAGTGGTCTGGCAACGCAGTTGAAGAAAATTGTTGATGCCCACGACCCAACGGAGCTGAGGCTGAGGGGCTTGGGGTGTGGGAAGGGCTCTGGGCTGAGGCAGGGGGTTGGGGTGCGGGTAGGGGTCAGGGCTCTGGGCTGGGGGTGCACGCTGTGGAGGTGGGCTTTGGGGTGCAGGAGGAGACTCCAGGTTTGGGGTGGTCTTAGGACTGGGGTAGGGGATTGGGGCTGGGGCACAGGCTTACTTGCGGTGGCTCCCAATCAGTGGCACAGCGGGGGTGCTAAGGCAGATTTCTGCCTGTCCTGGCACCATGGACCACGCTGTGCCCTGGAAGCGGCCAGCAGGTCTAGTTCCTAGGCAGAGGCACGCAAGCGGCTCTCCGCAGCTCTTGCCTGCAGGCACCGCCCCCCCAGCTCCCATTGGCCAGGAACTGGCCATTGGGAGTGTGGAGCTGGTGCTCAGGGCAGGGGCAGTGCGCTGATTCCAGTGGCCCCCCCACCTGGGAGTGGGACCTGCTGCTGGCCGCTTCCAGGGTGCAGTGTGGTATCAGAACAGGTATGGACTAGCCTTGCCTTAGCTGGACAGCACTGCTGAGGGGACTTTTAACGGCTTTGGGAAAGTCACTTCACCAGCCCCTGCCTCCTTGTGTAAAATGAGGATGACGATACTTTACCTGCTTTGTAAAGTGTATTGAGACCTGTGGACAAAACGTACCAGAGAGAAGTTTTTGTGTATTTGCAAAAAGAAAAGGAGTACTTGTGGCACCTTAGAGACTAACCAATTTATTTGAGCATAAGCTTTCGTGAGCTACAGGAATGAATCATCTATCTATCTATTTAGGATAGATAGATAATCATCTATCTATTCAGGATAAGTGAATCATCTATCGGATGAAGTGAGCTGTAGCTCACGAAAGCTTATGCTCAAATAAATTGGTTAGTCTCTAAGGTGCCACAAGTCCTCCTTTTCTTTTTGCGAATACAGACTAACACGGCTGCTACTCTGAAACCTTTTTGTGTATTGTTTACTATGGCAACACTCTGCTTGACTTTTAAAAGTCTGAGCGGGTCAGACTGTAGTTATCCACACTCACAAGGGAACAGGAGGGTGCAGAGATCACAGGTATGCTGATCCTGTAGGATGCTAGATCCCACTCTTACCCAAGGTGGGGGGCACAGCACACATCCCTTCTCCCGCCTTGAGGTGCCAATAGACCCAGCACTGAAAGAAGCGCCCCCAGCTGACTCCCTCTGGTATCAAGAACTGTCTCCCCTCCAGGTGCCGAACCTAGAGAATGCACCTTAGCTTCCTAGACCGCCCCCACCCAAGTTCACTCTACGGAGGCCCTAGTAGCTCAGTAACTTCCCACGGCGAGCGTCTCACCCTCACGTCGTCCCCTGCAAAACCAGGCTCCTCCCTTCCTTAACGTCACACGGAGCGAAGCTTGGCGGCGCCTGTCCCTCGAGCTCTCGCGATAAGGCGGCGGCGGCGGCGCCCCGGGACGCTCTCGCGGTGCTGGTCGGGAAGCTGCATGTGCTGTTGGGGTCGGAGGCAGCAGCAGGAGGAGGAGCCGCCCCCTCCCCCCGAGACTGCGGCGTGAGGGGCCAACCGGGTAATGAGCCCTGCGAGGCGCGGGGGCTCCCCGCGGGGCCCTTCCCCCAGTCTGCACCGTACTCCTTCCCACCCCGCCCGATATCCGGCACCCTTCCCCGTCTGACCCTCCTCACTCCGTCAGACCCCTCCCGGCACCCCTCACCTCCCGGCACCCCTCACCTCCCGGCACCCCTCACTCCGTCAGACCCCTCCCGGCACCCCTCAGCCTCCCGGCACCCCTGACTCCGTCAGACACCCCTCATCCCTCCCGGCCCCCCTCACTCCCTTTGACCCCTCCCGGCCCCCCTCACCCCGTCAGACACCCCTCACTCCCTCTGACTCCTCCCTTCCCCCAGCACCCCTCACTCCCTCTGACCCCCCCCCCCCCCGGCATCCATCCCTGTCAGATACCCCTCACTCTCTCTGACCCCTCCCGGGACCCCTCCCCTTTAGACACCCCTCACTCTCTCTGACCTCTCCTGGGACCCCTCCCCTTCAGATACCCCTCACTCCCTCTGACGCCCCCCCCCCGGAACACCTGCCCTTCAGACACCCCTCACTCTCTCTGACCTCTCCTGGGACCCCTCCCCTTCAGACACCCCTCACTCCCTCTGACACCCCCCCCCCGGGACCCCTGCCCTTCAGACACCCCTCACTCTCTCTGACCCCTCCCGGGACCCCTGCCCTTCAGACACCCCTCACTCTCTCTGACCCCTCCCGGGACCCCTCCCCTTCAGACACCCCTCACTCTCTCTGACCCCTCCCGGGACCCCTCCCCTTCAGACACCCCTCACTCCCTCTGACACCCCCCCCCCGGGACCCCTCCCCTTCAGACACCCCTCACTCCCTCTGACACCCCCCCCCCGGGACCCCTCCCCTTCAGACACCCCTCACTCTCTCTGACCCCTCCCGGGACCCCTCCCCTTCAGACACCCCTCACTCTCTCTGACCCCTCCCGGGACCCCTCCCCTTCAGACACCCCTCACTCTCTCTGACCCCTCCCGGGACCCCTCCCCTTCAGACACCCCTCACTCTCTCTGACCTCTCCTGGGACCCCTCCCCTTCAGACACCCCTCACTCCCTCTGACACCCCCCCCCGGAACACCTGCCCTTCAGACACCCCTCCCTCTGAGACACCCCTCCTTCCCTCCCTCTGAGACACCCCTCGCTCCCTCTGACGCCCCCCCCGCCACCTCCTCCCCACCCTGACTTTCACCCCTCCGGTATCCCTCCCCACCCTGACTTCCTGTGAGCCCCCCGGCATCACTTCCCTTCAGACGCCTCTGATCACTCCCCCAGCACTTTTGCCCTCCCGGGACCCCTCTCCTTCAGACACCCCTCTGACCTCCTCCCGGGACCCCTCCCCTTCAGACACCCCTCACTCCCACCAGCACCCCTCCCCTTCACCACCACCTCTCACTCCCTCTGACGCCCCCTGGACCCCTCCCCTTCAGACACTCCTCACTCCCTCTGACCCCCCCCCCCGGCATCCATCCCTGTCAGACACCCCTCACTCTCTCTGACCCCTCCCGGGACCCCTCCCCTTCAGACACCCCTCACTCTCTCTGACCC
This sequence comes from Chelonia mydas, assembly GCF_015237465.2. Classification (NCBI taxonomy): domain Eukaryota; kingdom Metazoa; phylum Chordata; order Testudines; family Cheloniidae; genus Chelonia; species Chelonia mydas. The sequence goes on along the minus strand of NC_057856.1, from coordinate 25,597,605 downwards.
CTCCCGGGACCCCTCCCCTTCAGACACCCCTCACTCTCTCTGACCTCTCCTGGGACCCCTCCCCTTCAGACACCCCTCACTCCCTCTGACACCCCCCCCCCGGAACACCTGCCCTTCAGACACCCCTCACTCTCTCTGACCCCTCCCGGGACCCCTCCCCTTCAGACACCCCTCACTCTCTCTGACCTCTCCTGGGACCCCTCCCCTTCAGACACCCCTCACTCCCTCTGACACACCCCCCCGGAACACCTGCCCTTCAGACACCCCTCCCTCTGAGACACCCCTCCTTCCCTCCCTCTGAGACACCCCTCGCTCCCTCTGACCCCCTCCCGGCACCTCCTCCCCACCCTGACTTTCACCCCTCCGGCATCCCTCCCCACCCTGACTTCCTGTGAGCCCCCCGGCATCACTTCCCTTCAGACGCTTCTGATCACTCCCCCAGCACTTTTGCCCTCCCGGGACCCCTCTCCTTCAGACACCCCTCTGACCTCCTCCCGGGACCCCTCCCCTTCAGACACCCCTCACTCCCACCACCACCCCTCCCCTTCCCCACCACCTTTCACTCCCTCTTACGCCCCCTGGACCCCTCCCCTTCAGACACTCCTCACTCCCTTTGACACCCCCCCCCCGGAACCCCTGCCCTTCAGACACCCCCCTGATGCCCCTCCCTCTGAGACACCCCTCGCTTCCCTCCCTCTGAGACACCCCTCAGTCCCTCTGACCCCCCCTGCCACCTCCTCCCCACCCTGACTCTCACCCCTCCGGCATCCCTCCCCACCCTGACTTCCTGTGAGCCCCCGGCACCACTCCCTTTCAGACGCCTCTGATCACTCCCCAGCACCTTTGACCCTTCAGATGCTCCTCACCCCCTAGCCCCTTCCCACCCTGGTTCGTTCTAACACTCCCCCTCCCCCCAGCACTCTCCACCACTGCCAGCTCTCCCCCTTGACTCCATCTCCACCCCCACATTCATCTGATCTGATCCTGCTTCTGCCCTGTCAGTACCTGACCCTCGGTACTCCGCATCCTGATCTCTCTGATCCTCCCTCTACTGGCACTCCTCACCCCCCCCCCCCCAACTTGGTTTGATCCCCCAGGTATGGCTCATCCTGTCTGCTTAGGGTGACCAGATAGCAAGTGTGAAAAATTGGGACAGGGTAGGGGGTAATAGGTGCCTATATAAGACAAAGCCCCGAATATTGGGACTGTCCCTATAAAATCAGGATATCGGGTCACCCTATGTCTGCTCCACCCTCCCTGGCATGTTCCACATTTCCACCAACGCGCCCAGGCCCCACATTATTTTCCACTGCCCCTCTAACCCATATGCCCTCAATTCCTGGATGCTTCATGTTTCCTACAAGCACCCCGACATTTGTCCCAATCCCTCTAATGCTGACTATAACCACTCCATCTCTTGATGTACCTATAGTCCCCTCAATGCACCCACTATTCATCTCGACTGTCACAGCACAACACCCCACATCTCACTTCACTCCACCCCAGTCTGCATGTTTCACTTCCGCCCCTCTCCTTTATATGCTGTGTATCTATGCCCCTCCTTATATTTCATTCTCTGTGCACCCACAACCTCATGACACCAAGTCCCCATATGTTCCTGTTGTTTGTTGTCCCATTCCACTCTTTCCAATTGCTCCCTCCCCCATCCTTGTAGCTACATGAGCTTTAATCTCTGAGCCTCTGTAGTCCTCTAAAATGGGCACATTAGGGAAGATGACTTACTCTTCATCCTCCAATATTTCAGCAATTTAAAACAAGAATTTGTAGTTATGTTTTTTCCTCTTGTGGCCTGCAGGTTTGTGAGATGGCAACGGATACAGCTGAGTCCACAGTCCCTGACTACAAAGGAGACCTAAGGAGCAACGCCAGGTCAGATGCAGACTATCCCCTCCGGGTCCTCTACTGTGGAGGCAAGTGCTGAGGAGGCACTTACATATGATGCCTCTGGTGTTGTACAAATGATGATAGCTCAGTGCAGGTGATGATAGAGAGATCCACTTCCAAGTCATAAGTCTCAGCTTGCAGAACTGGGGGAAGGGTCTGCTTTTTGCACTGTGCAGTCTCCTCTCTGTAATGCTTCATGCTACAATATCTGTGTGTTTACTCTTAACCTAGCGTTGGTATTCAAAGTACTGTCACCTGGTGTTTACAGAGAGCATTTGTGACAGTACTTTGAATTTGTGGTGGGTTAAACAGGACTTCTCAATTGGCATGTCTGTTTATGGCTTCCTATTCAAGAAGAAGGAGTTGCTCTCTTAAATTAATGGGCATCACACTTGGATTGTATACGCTTCTGGGCTGAGACCCTTTCTGTACAGAGTAAAGTGCCTATTGCAAAGCAGCTCTGATCCTGACTGTGGCATCTAGGTATTACTGTAATACTAGTAATAAAACTAGAACTAAGGGAAGGAAATTCTCTGTACAGTTGGGTCTGCCTGCTTTATCCACTGTTATATGAGATCAGAGTCAAATATTATGGCCAGATTTAAAAAGGGACTGAATAATTTTGAGTTTGTTTATACATATAATTAGCTCATCTTAATTAATTAGTCTCTTACTCCACCTTTTCATGTTTTCTCTGTGTGTGTGTGTGTGTGTGTGTGTGTGTATGTATATATATATGTGTATATATATATATACACACACACACACACAGAAAACATGAAAAGGTGGAGTAAGAGACTAATTAAGATGAGCTATTTTTTATATATATATATATATATATATATATATAATAATATGTGTGTGTGTATGTGTATACTTCTTACTATATGTTCCATTCTGTGCATCCGATGAAGTGGACTTTAGCCCACGAAAGCTTATGCTCAAATAAATTGGTTAGTCTCTCAGGTGCCACAAGTACTCCTGTTCTTTTTGCAGATACAGACTAACACGGCTGCTACTCTGAAACCTATATATATATATATATATATATATATATATATATATATATATATATAAAATAAAATTAAAATAAATTAAAATTAATTTAAAAAAAATCACCTAGTTGACTAGGTATATTTTGGGTCTCTACCCTTCTCCTTGGATATTGGCTTCTCTTTGGGGCAGCAAAATTAAATAGATGATCCAGTAATCTCCTGTGGCAAATATCATCTGCCTCAAGGAGAAGTGGTGTCTCCTTATTTTGCCTGAAAGATCTGGGCACCCTCTGCTCGCTCTTCTCCCTGGCCATAGAAATTACTCTCATGCTGAGCCTTGATTCTAATGCACAGTGTCTGAACAAATGACTAGTAAGAGAAAACTGAAACTCTGGTTGACCTAAACAAAATAAACATCATTTTTGCGGCAAGGGCTTGGTGATTATTTCACTGGCCTTTCATCCTCTGGATCCTGGGTTTAAAAGATGATTTAGTTCTGTAGCACTACAGATGTGTTTATGACTTAACAGGAAAAAGCCCTGTTGAGGTGTTTCCATTTCAAGTAAAACTAAATGATGTCTAAATCTTGACTTTGGTCACAAATTAAAATGTGTTGGACTTCTTAGTTTTCACTCATCTTGGAGTACCTCACAGAATCACTTCCTAGCTTGGCACAGCTCAGGAGGGTCAGGATTGCAATACTAGGGTTGCTTCATGCTAGAGTGGCATTCTTATTGCTAAGCAAGTGAGAAGATTCAAAGTTGTGGTCACTCTGTGCACTCTTGAGTTAAGGAAGTTTTCTTGTCCTCAGGTGCAAACTTCCTGGCTTTTATCTTTTTATGTTACAGCCTCATAATACAGCTATAGGATTTTATATGTAAAGTATCAGATATTAAAGGCTATTAAAAATTGTAGTTGAGACACCAACTGTTCGACTGCAGTAGCTCCAAGAGATCCAACCTCACAATTCTTGATTCTGTATTATGCAGACACCGATGTTATTACTTATTAGTATTAAGAGTACATATGAAGAAAATGCATGGTGTGTATTCTTGAAAGCTGTGTATTATGATGGGCTCGAGGGGCAAACACCCACTGGATCACTTTGTCCATCCCTCTTGCTAGGGCAGGTTTGGTCTCTACAATGCATTGTGGTCTGCCTTTCCTGAAGTTTGAATTTAGGGCATTCAGGCTGAGACAAATTCATTGCCTTAGTGTAAAATAGATGCAGAATTATAGAATATAGATTGTGTATTCACAGTGGCATCTTCATTTTGTTATTTCTGCGTGTCCAGTACTAGGATTATAGGTAGGCAGCATGATCCAGTAGTAAAGAAGGGTAACCACTAGAATGTAATGGATAGGGAAAAACAATAGTGAGAATATTTTGGAGAGTTGATAAGACAGAATATACTTTCTCTTGTTTTTAGGATATGATTTAGTAGATATATTTAGCAGAGAGGTACAACATTTTGGTACTTTTTCAGAACTCAGGGCTGGGTGCTGAGTTGCTAACAGAGCAATGTGGTTAATAGATGTCAACTTAATGGCATAAAAAGTCACCCAAAGATTAAAATGACAGATTGTTCTTGATATGAAATATTAATGGGTGAAGAATTTAAATTTCTTAATAATCTCCTTCTTTTCCTTCCCCAGTCTGTTCATTGCCAACAGAGGTGAGTTCATTTCACATTTGGATTTATTCTCCCCTCCTCCAACCTGGTCCTCCATGTACCAACTATGGGGATTTTTGCTGCCCTTCTCCGCTTGCTATAATTCAACCCTTAAAGTTCTATGCTGCAGCCACTATCTGGCTGAAGAAGAATGTGCAGAGCTCCCTTGGAACCAGTCAGTGTTGATCTAGGAGACACCATTGAGCTATACAGGACAACTTTCCTCCAGCCTCCTGGGTAGCAAACGGACAGTCTTCATAGTTTGTCTTGCCCAGCCCCTGTTGGTCTGAAGAATTGAACATGTCTCCTGTAAGGTGGTGCACAGCACAGTCACTAATCAATTAGTCTGATCATAGAATATCGGGGTTGGAAGGGACCTCAGGAGGTCATCTAGTCCAACCCCCTGCTCAAAGCAGGACCAATCCCCAATTTTTGCCCCAGATCCCTAAATGGCCCCCTCAAGGATTGAACTCACAACCCTAGGTTTAGCAGGCCAATGCTCAAACCACTGAGCTATCCCTCCCCCCATGATCCTATGTTACTTGCTTCTGCTTTTTTTCCTGCACCCCATCCGAACTTCTCCACAAATCCTGCTTATACACCAGCTCCATTTCACTCCATAATCCAGACCTAAAACTTTACTGCCAGTTAACAAATGAAATCAACTGAAGCGCATGTCCCCAAGCAAAATGAAGAAATAGCTTGCATTTTATCTTGCTGCTAATTTGCCTGTTAATCAGATTCTCACTGTGTATTAGTGGTATATTTTGTAATTTCTCAGATAATTTATATGTGGCCTTTCCCCACTAGTACTGTGAATACATGCCTGATGTGGCTAAATGCAGACAATGGTTAGAGAAGAATTTTCCAAATGAATTTGCAAAACTTACTGTAGGTAAGAATCTTTCTGTATTTTTCCAGTTGATTAGGGCTTGTGACCTAAAGACAGAGGGTTGCATGTGTAAACAAAACCCTACATCCTGTGAGAATTATATATTATCGTACACTGCTGAAATTGAACATTCTACTTCTGTCCATTCTCTGATCCATGTAATTGTACTGTAATAATCTTTACCACCCTACTATTCATCTCCCTTCTCTGGTCATGTCAAGTCTAAAATTTAGATTAAGCTGCCTAAGGGAGGTGGTATGATGTTTTACAGCTTCTGTGAAGGCCTTGTATACTTTTGGGTGCTGTGAAATAATAGCTTGACAACATGTGAGAATACGCTATATTCTGTCAAATAATGTTTAACATGACACATACAGCTTCCTCCCAGGGCTACACAGAAATTTCTTATTGTACCCAGTCATCTGTTCAGTTAAGATTACATCTAGAATTGCTATTAACTTGACTGGTGAGTTAGTTCAATGTTAAACTACCCATAGGTGGAAAAGTAATAAATGCTATCTATTGGGATTCTAAACAAGAAGTATTACTGGTGAAAATAAATGTTTAGAGTGGAATACTAATGACAATGTTGATACTAATCTCTCTCCTAAAAACTATTATATGGAGAGGCTACTTTGGAAAGAATGTAGCCTGAGGCTAAGGTTTCTTAATGTTTGATGTCTTATTTGTGCAAATGTGGTGATATAATGCCATGCACAAAACAAACGTCTGCAGATGGGATACTGCATTGATAGAATAGGCATTAAAGTAACATCTTACTAAGCCTGAGAATCACCTTGCAGATGCAATATGTCAGACATGTGGGAGTCCTACTTATTAAACTTTTATTTTTTTTATGTAATAAGAAAATTCACCAAAACAGGAGACTGGATTTGGAGAAGGTCAAGGAACAGCAGGAGAAGAGGAGGAGAAGAAAAAGCAAAAGAGAGGCAAGGTCTAAATAGCTGATTGTGGTATTAATCTAGCCCATAAACTTAGAACCTGTCTTACATATGCAATTTGTAGAATCTTTTTGTCTACTTTGGGACAGTGCACTCTAGCACAACTTCTCAACCTCTTGGATCATTTTATAAAACTAATTTATTAGCTGTTGAGGTAATGGTGCACAGAACAAATCCTGTACGTGAATATTCCTGCAAATTGGTGCAGATATATGGTGCCCAGTGCTGAGAATGTCAGGCAGCCTGGCAAAAGCGTCAAGGTATTAATGATACCAAATGCATATAAAAGATGCAAATTGTATTTCCTGGTCATTCAGATCATTGCTACGTCATCCAAAGGGCCCAGTCAACACTGGGGCTCCCTTGTGCTGGGTGCTGTACAAAGATGTATGTGGCTGACGGTCTCTGGCCCAAATAACTTGGTCTAAAGGCTCCGTGTGTCTGCGTGAGATAAAAGGGCTTCAGTAAAGCTGAAAAACCAGGAAAATTTGTAGTCATGTATTAGACTGCAGGGTTGACTAAATCCACTGTGAGTCCTAGGATAGTGAAAATGTTACCTGCTTATAACTATCAAAGGTTTGCTGTAAATGCTGCATTTTAATACAGGAATTAACTCTCTCTGATTGGCTAGGTGTGTGTGTATATAGTACACAAAACTATTTTAACACTGAGTACTGAAGTCCGGTTTCCTGCATCTGTAATATTTTAACCCTTCTCAGACTTAATGTCCTTTGGTCAATACTGTCATAAGTAGGAATAAGAAATAAAAATTAATGTTTCATCCTTAGCTGACCGTGTATTAATGGTTCTTTGTAATATTGTAACTTTATGGCATGATTAAGACAACTGTGAGATATGTTATATTATCAATATAGCTACAACAACGCTGCAATGTTGTAGCTATATTGATATAACCTATTAGGCAACATATATAATGTTTATTATAATTTAAGTGTTGTATGGGAATGTATAGCTTTACAAATGGAGGTAAGGGTGACAGCAACTTTTTCAAAATTACTAAGTGAAATTTTTTTTGCATATTTCAGGTTCTTATTTTTCTGACGTGCAAGCGCAGTATATGAAATGATTACTTAGATACTGATTTAATTTTGTCCTGTCTCAAAGGTGGAAGGGGTCAGATAAAACAGAAGAAGAAGACTGTACCACAGAAAGTTACAATAGCTAAAATTCCTAGAGCAAAGAAGAAATATGTCACAAGAGTGTGTGGCCTTGCAACTTTTGGTGAGTTTGCCAAGTGAACACTTCGTTATTCTAACTGCATTTGCTTCTGACCGTTGAGTTATATTAACTCAACATTTTTGTTGGTTCATATTAGCAGGAAAAAATTCAGCAACAAACTTCTTTTGACAGGTTTCAGAGTGGTAGCCGTGTTAGTCTGTTTCAGCAAAAACAAGGAGGAGTCCTTGTGGCACCTTAGCGACTAACACATTTATTTGGGCATAAGCTTTCGTGGGCTAGAACCCACTTCCTCAGATGCATGGAGTAGAAAATACAGTAGCAGGTATATTTATACATAGTACATGAAAAGATGGGAGTTGCCTTACCAGGTGGGGGGTCAGTCTAATGAGACAATTCAATTAACAGTAGAATACCAAGGGAGGAAAAATCACTTTTGTAGTGGTAATGAGGGTGGCCCATTTCAAACAGTTGACAAGAAGGTGTGAGTAACAGTAGGGGGAAATTAGTATGGTAAAATTAGGTTTTGTAATGACTCATCCACTCCCAGTCTTTATTCAGGCCTAATTTGATGGTGTCCAGTTTGCAAATTAATTCCAGTTCTGTAGTTCACGTTGGTGAACTGAACTTTGACTTTGTCCTCACCCACAACTATTTCAGATTTGGGGACAATTTATACCTTCAAGTCAGCGGGACTGCTATGGTAGCCCACAAAAGCTTATGCCCAAATAAATTTGTTAAACTTCTTTTGAGTCACTTTCTCTTCCTGCTTTTGATTTCACTCTACTGTCCTGCTATTTCTGTGCTCCTGTCTCTGCTTCTCCAGACCTCTCTCTCCTTAAAAATCAACTTCAAGCAATTTTTTTTTCATCTCTAACCAGAGTTATTTGAGATGGGTTCTGCCCAGGCCCACTTTTGGGATGCCCCAACCATGCAGCATTGTTTCATCCCAAGAGTGGGAACTTGTAGCGACCACTCAGAGAAGAAATATTAGAGAAAATTAAAATGTCCTCTGAAAAGTTATGCCAAATTCAGAGAATAAATGGTCCTGAAATGTTACACACTTACAGATCTGCTTTAACTAGAAACCTTGGCACAACCTTAACTATGATGAAACTAGTTGCTACTGATATCTTCCTAATTAAATCCAGGTTTAAATTTTGTGTGTTTAAGCTAGAGAAGACATTATGATACTGTCTTAATTCTATAAATTTCTTCTATGTAAACAGAAATTGATCTGAAGGAAGCACAAAGGTTTTTTGCTCAGAAATTCTCTTGCGGTGCCTCAGTAACAGGAGAAGATGAAATCATAATTCAGGGGGACTTTACAGATGACATTATTGATGTAATCCAGGAGAAGTGGCCTGAGGTAAATGTGACTTATTTTTATCACATCATAGTCATGAAATTACTAGTTAAGTCATAAGGCTGTAGCCCATGCTCTTCTGATATGATTCTGAAAATTGTTTTAGTTTTCATTTCCATCCTGGCCACAGGTAGAAATGTAAGATACCAAACTAAGAGGGCCAGTGGTCTACCTTGATATGTCCACTCCTAAACAGTACCTAATCCTTCATAAGAACCTGACACCCAAATATCCGTTTATCTTCCAAAAAATTACACAATTATCTGCTGCTAGGTGCTTGGATACTACAGTGATGAAAGACACAAATAGCTGGATAGATATAAACATCTCCATGACTTCTCCCACATTTTTCCTTGTATGTGGAATGTTTCCCCAACAGATCGAGTTCCTTCTCAACCATATGTCTGTTGCTACCTATGAGAAATTAGTTAATGTTTAAGTAGTTGGACTGAGATTCAGATGGTTCAGAAGTGGTTTGAGTTCTATTGATGTAATTATAACCAGACATTTTTATTGGCTTGTATCTGTGTCTCTCTCCTGCCCTTGTATATTGACCATTTGTTGGTGCCCATTATGCAATGGATTCTGTGACTGGCCTTGTTGATTTCAGTGGGGCTCTATATGGACCCAGAGATCCATTCATGTAAAATTCATCACACGGTGAGAGCCTTAAATGGGAAGCTCGTCAGAGAGTGACTTTCTGTAAAGAACCTAGCACAGCAGGGCATAGTGAGGAATGCACACTTTTTTTCCCCCCACTTAAAGTAATATCTGTTTGTTGTAGGTGGATGATGACAGCATTGAAGATCTTGGAGAAGTGAAGAAGTGATTTTGAAAGACTGCCTTTATTTAAATACATGGTTATAGTTGACAGAGCCAAAGCGAGGCTTCTAAATGCATTTACTCTGCAGTAAACTGTAGGGTGTCCTTACCCATGGCATTATCACCATTCTATATAGGCTGCTTGGTTTGTTTTTGTTGTGACTTTTGCCAAAGTTCAACTGGGGGTTCTATCATGCTCATGCATGAAGGTAGGGATTTAATTAAATAAAGTTATTGTTCCTCACTTACCGAGGTTATTGTGTCTTTACAGCTGTTTTTATTTTTGTAACAGAATTTAAAGAGTTTTAAGACCTGATTCAGTAAAAAATAGGGCTGTCAAGCGATTAAAAAAATTAATTGCGATTAATTGCACTGTTAAAACAATAATAGAATACCATGTATTTAAATATTTTTGGATGTTCTCTACATTTTCAAATATTCAATTACAACTCAGAATACAAAGATTACAGTGCTCACTTTATATTTTTTATTACAAATACTTGCACTGTAAAAAACAAAAGAAATAGTATTTTTCAGTTCACCTAATACAAGTACTGTAGTGCAGTCTCTTTATCATGAAAGTTGAACTTACAAATGTAGAATTACAAAAAAAACCTGCATTCAAAAATATTTAAAACTTTAGAGCCTACAAGTCCAATCAGTCCTACTTCTTGTTCAGCCAATCACTCAGACAAACAAACAATTTGTTTACATTTGCAGGAGATAATGCTGCCTGCTTCTTGTTCACAATATCACCTGAAAGTGAGAACAGGTGTTCTCATGGCACTGTAACTGGCGTCGCAAGATATTTACATGCCAGATGTGCTAAAGAGTCATATGTCCCTTCATGCTTCAACCACCATTCTAGAGGACGTGCATCCGTGCTGATGACTGATTCTGCTTGATAACAATCCAAAGCAGAGCAGACCAACGCATTTTCATTTTCATCATCTGAGTCAGATGCCACCAGCAGAAGGTTGATTTTCCTTTTTGGTGGTTTGGGGTCTGTAGTTTCCGCATTGGAGTGTTGCTCTTTTTAGACTTCTGAAAGCATGCTCCACAACTCATCCCTCTCAGATTTTGGAAGGCACTTCAGATTCTTAAACCTTGGGTCAAGAGCTGTAGCTATCTTTGGAAATCTCACATTGGTACCTTCTTTGTGTTTTGTCAAAACTGCAGCAAAGTGTTCTTAAAATGAACAAGTCCTAAGTCGTCATCTGAGACTACTATAACATGAAATATATGGCAAAATGCAGGTAAAATAGAGCTGGAGACATACAATTCTCCCCCACGGAGTTCAGTCACAAAATTAACGCATTATTTTTTTAACAAGTGTCCTCAGCATGGAAGCATGTCCTCTGGAATGGTGGTTGAAGCATGAAGGGGTATATGACACTCTAGCACATGTGGCATGTAAATACCTTGTGACGCCGGTTACAAAAGTCCCATGTGAACACCTGTTTTCACTTTCTGTAAATTGTAAATAAGAAGTGGGCAGCATTACCTCCTGTAAATGTAGACAAACAGGTTTGTCTTCATGATTGGCTGAACAAGAAGTAGGACTGAGTGGACTTGTAGGCTCTAAAGTTTTGCATTGTTTTGTTTTTGAGTGCAGTTATGTAACAAAAAATCTACATTTGTAAATTGCACTTTCATGGTAAAGATTGCACTACAGTACTTGTATGAGGTGAACTGAAAAATACTGTTTTTACAGTGCAAATATTTGTAATAAAAAAGTAAGCAGAGTACACTCTGTATTCTGTGTTGTAACTGAAATCAATATATTTGAAAATGTAGAAAAACATCCAAAAATATTTAATAAATTTCAATTGGTATTCTATTGTTTAACAGTGTGATTAATCAGGATTAATTTTTTTAGTTAATCGTGAGTTAACTGCAATTAATTGACAGCCTAGTAAAACTGTGTTCTCACTTGACCCTTCCCCCTCCCCCCTTTTAGATGATCCAAGTGGAAATCAGTTTGATGCACTTACACGGGTGTAACTCCTCTGACTTTAGTGGAGTTATTTAAATTGGTGTAAATTAAAAGTGAGATCAGAAATGGGCCTCAAGTTCCCAAGATCTGTTAATAGTTTCATATTAAAAGGGTTGATAGAGCAAGGAGCACTGAAAGAATGTAGGACAAGCTTTTTGCAACAAATACTGTAAGATAAGATTTGCATGACTCCTACCAGTCTCATGCGATATTGGCTCATAGGGTTAGTTCACTTAATATGTACGAGTCTGGAATAAACAGTATCTGGAAATCTGACTTATAGTTTGCTGCTAGTATTAAACTGATAGAGTTCAAACCAGGACTATATGCTTAAAGATAAATGTTTGCTGAATTTAAATACAGTGCTAATTAAGAAACTGAATATTAGGAAAAAGTATTGTGAATAAATGTATCAACCTGGCTGAACAACACACCCTAGCTCTTTTTTCAGCTTTATACTATGAAACTGTAACTAGTTCTGTCAATTAAGTAATAAAAGATGAATTATCTTTAGAAAGACTTCAGCTGATTTCTTAGTAGTATTAGCATGTAGCTGGCTTGAGAGAAATTCAAATTGTGGTTAAACCAAACCACCTCTAGGCCTAAGGGCCAAATTTCTTCAATGTAGGCATTATATTGATGTTGAAAGATATTGTTTCATCTGATTGTAGCCACACCTTTGTGACAAATAACTAAGTAACTTCATACCAAAGACTTTTCCTGCTAAATGTTTTAGCATAGGTAGTCTGTAAATTGATGGGCCAAAATTGATGTTGGTACTTGAATATTACGAAATTTCTCTTTGCAACTGTTATGTTCAAATTTTTAATAAAGGGGTGCTACTGTGATGACTTGCAATATATATACAGTAGCAGCTAAAGCTTCTCTGATAAAGTGGTTTTAAATACACCTAACTTCAGTCATCATAGCATATAAACTGATTGTTTTAATTAATCTTATGCCCTGTATCTGACAAGCAACAACTGCCCTGAGATGTTCAGGATATTAGTCACCTTCATAAAAACACCCCTTCTTGTGGCACCTGCATATACGTGCCAGGTTTTGTTAGATATGTCTTATGAATTCAGTTTCGAGCATATATGTTTTCTGTAATTTCACCCATTACACTACTGCATGACAGCAGAAAAGCTCAATCGTTCTAAATCCCTAAAGTGTATTAAAGTACAATAATTTTATCATGACAAGTTTCATGTAATCATAAAATCAGATAAAATGAAGTGCACTTAGAGTGCACAGAAGTACTTATAAGTGCACATAAGTAGCCACTTATACAGTACTTCTAAAAACTAAATACACTTCCTCTTCAAGCTGTGCAAAAACCAGATATTTCAACCCTCTCTCCCCCTCCGCACTAACGAAGGGCAGAAATGGAGTAACTAACCCACTCCGTTCCCGTTCTCCAGGGCAAAAGACTCTGCGTGTCCCCGAAAGGGGGAGAGCTGCACCCCCAGCTCACGCGCCTCTCACCTCACCCCCGGTAGCTGCCGAGCCAAGGGGCGGTGGCCGGCCGGGCAATTAACGCCTATAGGGGGGACTGGAAAAGTGGCCGGCAGGGGGCGGCCGTACCCTAGCCCCGCCCCCCTCCCGCGCTCCTTCGCCGGGCACCGCCCCAAGCCGTAGAGCCGGAGTTCCGAAACCCTCCCCCCCCGAGGTGGCGCTTGCTCGCGACCCAACGGCTTTAACCGCTCGCGCGGCGTTCGAACCTCTCCAGGTAACGGGTCCAGCGCGTGAGCCGAGTGACGCAACCGATAGGGTGGGGCTAATGGAGGCCGGAGGGGGGGGGTCTGTGGGCCGGCTGAGGCGGGAGAGCTGCGATGGAGTTAAGCTAAGCGGGATCGCGGGGGATTCAGCCGCTGGATGGGAGACCACACGTCGGTTGAGGTCCGGGGCTTCGTGTGCTTCAGCTGACGATGGAGTGCAGCCAGGAGCTGCAAAACACGGCACGACCCGGCTGTGGAACTAGAGCCGGCGGGGAGCGGGATTAGGGTTTCCGATCGGCTGGGGCGGGGCCCTAAACTGGAAGCTCAGGACGGGAGCGGCTGCACAGCGCGGACGCCGCCATGGTATAAAACTCGCCAGGTGTCCCCGATACCTTCCCAGCAAGGTGGCGACCCTGCCCAGCAGCCTCCGAACGGGGGCGCCTCTCGGGGGTGGGGCTGAGCTCCCAGCGGTTCCCTCGGATAACGGGCTACAGGCTCTGGAGCCGAGCCCAGCCGCAGGGTCCCTCCGAGCGCACGGAGCTCGGCGGCGGGCGCGGGTTTCCAAGCCGGGCTCCGGCGCTGCCGGGGGGCGCCCGGGCTTCCCCGCCCCTGAGGAGCAGCCCTGGGGGCGACTTGGGACGGAAGCGCTGCCGCGCCCCTCCCCCCCCCCCGCGAGCGGCGGGACGGCCAGGCGGCCCCATCGGCCTGTGGGAGGCGGCAGCGCGAGCTTGGCCTGAGCCCCCGGGGGAGCGTTTCCCCTCAGACCGCCTGGCACCCCCAGCTCTGGGGCTGAGCCCTTAGTGCCGGGGGAGGGGGCGGCGAGTAGCCCCTTCAGTCCCTCTGCCCCTGCGGTGGGGGCTGGGGTTCTAGACCTTGAAGTGTGATTTAGAGAGGAGAATGGAGGCCTGGCAAACTACCGGCAGGGAAGTGGTGCCAGGGACGGGAAGTTGCCCCCCTGGGTGCGGAGAGAGTTAAAAGTCCCTGTGCTACAGGACAGAATTGATTGGCAGCCCGTAAACAGACGTCTCTTACCTAGTGACAGGTTTCAGAGCGGTAGCTGTTAGTCTGTATCAGCAAAAACAAGAGGAGTCTCTTTTATGTTTCCTCTGTTTCACTGGATGACTTCAGAGTATGCTTATACCAGTATTCATTGATGTATTTTTTAAACTCTTTTAGCGACCTCATTGTACAAACATACCTGCCCACCAAGACCTACAACGCTTCAAACTGAATCTTAAAATTGTAGAAAATATTTATCAAGACCCATTAGTAAGTGGTGAACACCTGATCACAGAATACCTATGAGTTCATCATTACCTCTCTCAGCTTCACCCCAGGTAAAAAAACCAAACAAACAACACTTTAAATATGTAGCATATATACAAAAAGAAAAGGAGTACTTGTGGCACCTTAGAGACTAACCAATTTATTTGAGCATAAGCTTTAGTGAGCTACAGCTCACTCCATTGGATGCATAAAATGGAAAATGCAGTGAGGATGTTTTATACACACAGACCATGAAAAAATGGGTGTTTGTCACTCCAAAAGGTTCTCTCTCCCTCTACCCCCCACTCTCTGGCTGGTAATAGCTTATCTAAAGTGATCACACTCACTCGCCATTTCCAGCACCTTGATTATCATACACATTGTAAGGAAGTGATCACTCTCCTTACAATGTGTATGATAATCAAGGAGCTGGAAATGGCGAGTGAGCGTGATCACTTTAGATAAGCTATTACCAGCCGGAAAGTGGGGGTGGGGGGAGAGAGAACCTTTTGGAGTGATAAACACCCATTTTTTCATGGTCTGTGTGTATAAAACATCCTCACTGCATTTTCCACTTTATGCATCCGATGGAGTGAGCTGTAGCTCACGAAAGCTTATGCTCAAATAAATTGGTTAGTCTCTAAGGTGCCACAAGTACTCCTTTTCTTTTTGCGAATACAGACTAACATGGCTGCTACTCTGAAACATAGCATATATAGTTTGTTTAACAGGAAAGCATTCATTGAAGTGCAGAGAGCTTCAATCAAAACTGCTAGGTATTAGTTTTTCTTCAAGTCGTACATCAAAGTAAGATGGAGAATAGGATAAAGCATGCTCTCCTACTTTATACATCTTTGTAAAAAGAAACATTGTAATCTGCTCTAATTTAATGTTAGTAGAATCCTGGAAACCTGTAATGGTACAGAAAGCTGAATATCTCTGGGGATTGTTGTGTAGATTTAGGCCCTGATCTTACAGACACTTACAATTTTTGTATAATTTCTTCAAGGAGATATCCTTAATTTTACTACCAGGAATAAAATTAAGCGTGTGTGTAAATGTTTGCAGATTGAGGCCTGAGGTGGTATAAGAGGCTGAACTGTTGTTTTAAGTTACTTTATTCTTCATCAGATAGTTATCAAGAGTTAATAAATGTCAGTGTAACCAAATAAAAGAAATAAGGTTTGAATACTCCCCCCAAAATGCTAAACTATTTGTGTATTTATCAAAGTGTAAACAAGAGATCTCGGATGATCTGATTTCAGATGTGAAAAGATGATGTTTAATTTTAGATTAAATTTAAAGATGCTAACTAATTAGCGTGGGTGATTATTGCCACATTATCGATTCTTCTTTTAATGTTGGAATTTGGTTATTAAAAGTAAATTACTATTTAGCTTTAAGAGTAGGCTTTAATTGAGCTATAAAAATGCAATTTCTGATTTTTATATTGAAATTTAGGAAGGCTCTAGTGCTCTCCTTGGGTTTATTTTTGGTGATTTTAAATGGCTTATTGAAATGTTTGTTTTAAAAATACAAGTAGCCACCTCACAGCATTATATAATGACATAACATGTTAATTAGATAGTTTTGTGATTAATTTCTTGTTGCTTGTATATGATGGAGCAGTTTCTTTCTGTAGAATCCTCGCACAGACCTTGAGAGCAGCACCATTCAGAAACAGAGGAAAGAACTCCAGCTGTTAATAGCAGAACTGAAAGATCGTGATAAGGAGCTCAATGACATGGTTGCCGTGCATCAGAGACAGCTACTAGCCTGGGAAGATGATCGACAAAAAATACTGACTCTGGCAGAACGATGCAGCAGGCTAGAAAGTAAGTACTGTACAATGTAAGGCCCTGGTCCTGTCAGCAGATTCTTATGGGTAGATGTTTGTGCCCTTGCAGAGCCCCCTCTGTGTGTAATAATGTTACAGCACGTAAAGGATGTTTTTGATTTTTGATTTTTTTTTTTTCCATCTTTCCAAATGTTGTTGTCAGTATTCTTTCAGAGACAACAACTTCCTCAGTGGTACTAAAATTGTCTGATTATTGATTGGAAGGAGATGGACCTGGTAATTTGATAATCTTTTCCTTCTCAAACCGCATGCTGATTCCATGAATCCTTACTAGTGAAAAGTATCATTTAAAAAAATTGCATCATAAAATATGTAGGAAAAAGCACATAATGTTGTAAATCATATCTTAGGAGTGTTGTTTTAATGTAATAATAAACTATAGCAGAGTGTCCTTAACTTGGCTATTTGGGATTGTGTGTTTTTTTTTTTTTTTCTGAACCTCTCTTGTTTTTTAAACATTCCCTGGATTATTTGGATTTTACCATCTCCCTTTCTGTCCCACAGAAATCTAGCTGCTCTTCCTATGATATCCTTATAATCTAACAGCCACTTTTAACCTGATTATAAAAATAATTTGGTCTATTGAGTATTGTGGAGTTTAATTTTCAAGTCACAACCTGCTACTGAAAGGTCAATCTGGTTGGGGTGCCCCTTAAATCGTGACTGTCACTTTTTGTTGTTCATCCCTTTGCTGTCCCCTTATCCTCAATGGTGTGTCTTCTTCTGTCAGCCCCACAGGGTACTTATTTTTTACCTCTTTCCTCACTAACTTTTTCCTCTACATTCTCTGAACATTAAGAGTGTAGGAATTGTTGCGTTATTTTAACAATGAGATTTTAGCTCTGTACCATCAGGAATTAGGGCACAGCTGTGACATCATCAGGAAGGCACTGCCAGCCAATCAGAATGAGACTTTGGGCGATCTGTCCCCTCAGCCATGTTTAAATGGTATCTCACAACAGAATGAATATTCTATGTGTCTTAGATTACCATGGAAATACTAGAATGTCATGGAGGGAAGGATCTCTTTAGAGCTTATTAAAAGATGATTTGTTATAGCAACTCTGAAAGCAGCGAGATCCTTTGCACTTCTGAAAGAAACTATTACCTGAAAACAGTTATAATTTTTTGTTTTAAGGACTGTAAATTTACTTCATTATTATAACCTTTTAACCTGTGTAGAATTTATATAAAATACATATTGATAACTCTCTCTGCAAACTCAAAAATGTACAATTAAGTAGGGAAGAAATATGTCAGGTAAAAATCAATACGTCTACTTCAGGATTATGCCACTGTGCATCCATTTCTAGAAATTAAATGTTTTTTGTACTTTAAAATGCTGTGTTAAAGTACTTCTACTTTTTAAAAGATGGTGTGCGAAAAATCATTTAAACTATTTGCTCACATTAGATACCTGATCTCTTTCCTCAGATGAACTACACAAAAGAAATGAGATGATAAGAACACTAACACAGAGATTAAAGCTCTTAGAATCTCAGCAGAATGATCGTAGGACAACACTTGAAAATACTCAACAGAAGCTTCAGGAGCTGTCTCAAAAAGCAACAGATACAACTCTTCATTGTCAGGCCCTGGAGGTAGGTATTGGTTGTGTTCATGCAACTCCCACTGAAGTCTGCAGGTATTTTCTGTATATAAGGACTGCAGATTTAGGCTTCTATATTGTTCTTGTCTTTGGGTCAAATAACACTAGGTTAAGGTATTATTCTAATAAGGTTTTGTGATTGCAGTCTCTATTTGATTGGTTTCTGGGGAGCGCCACTTACCAGTGAGGGGATGCCAAAACTGCAGCCATTAAACTGACCAACTGCAGTACTTGCCATTTTATTATGAACAGTTTTAGAAAGCCATTGCTATAAATTTAACTTGCTATCATGAATTATAAAATCTTGTCATCAGTTTAAAGATATGTAAGTAATTAAAACTGCAGTTTTTTTCATGTCTTTTTGTTCATTTGGCAATTATAACTTTATCTATCTAAAACACAATTTAAAAATACTATTACAATGTAGTTCAGTAATACTTTGCATTTTCTATATCCTCTCTTACCTGATCTTTTAAACGTTAAGTGTCACACAAGCTCTATAAGGCTGGTTGGTGGTAGCATAACCATTTTACAGATGGATAAGCAGAGGCACGGATTGGGTAAGAGACTTGGCTGTGATCATATGAAAGAGCTGGGAATAGTACCCAGGAGTTCTAACTCCTAATGCCCTGTTCTAACCAGTAGACTATAATACAGAATGGGATATCCATAAGTTTAGCTCTGATATATACTAGCTGAACAATGCAGAGCTGCCTCTGCTGTATCTTGTTTTATCCCCTCATTCTCTGTTCCCTTCCTTGATCTAGAACTCTTTGGAATAGTGTTTCCCAAACTTGGTGTTTCAATACTTAGGAATTTCTGAACCTTGCTGTTAATTCTTTTTTTTTTTTTTTTTTAAAGGTAAGAACAAAAACAAAGTGAGCTGTTAATGGTATTAAGATTTTTTTTTAAGAGTCCTATTTTATCCCTCCAAAACTTGTTGCTATTTAAATAGCGATTTATGTCTTCAAAGCCATTTATAAATTCTTTCACCACCCCTCCTCATTTTACAGATGGATAATCTAATGCACAGAGAGGAGATATGACTTGTCAAAAGTAAGAGTGTAAATTGGAGGACAACCAGGATTAGAATTTAGGAACAACTGGCTCCCAAGCCCCAGTTTCTACTCTCTAAACTATGTTGCCTCCCTCTTGACATTTATTTAAAGTTGTGCATATATTTATCAGAAGAAAGAGCCCCTTGATGTTGCATTACTGAAAGTTTATTTAGTAACAGTGTAACTAGTCACTAGTTGATACTTTTTTCCTTCCTATTTATTAGGAGAAAAATCAAAGTCTCAACTGTTCAGTGTTGGAGCTGTCTGCTAAAATAGGCCAGTTACAAGCTAGAGAACAGGAACTCATTACGATGCTAAAGCTAAAGGTAACATCTGTCATCTTCTCACTGCATGCCAAAGTATCTGAACAAAACTCTAATGCCATTACCTAATGTGGTGTGATCAGATTGCTGGATGGTTGACTTGACTGAAAGTGGAAAAATCTTCAACAAACCAGAAACCCATGTATTCAGAAAGCATAGTGGACTTCTGTAAACACCATTTCTGATTGTCCAGAGTTCAGAGCAAATCGTCTTCAATTCAGCATGAGACTGTTAGTAGAGTGGGAAGCTTTCACTATTGCATCAGCATCTACCAGACAAAATGAGAAGACCTAGAAAAGAAGATAAAAGAAAAAAATATTTAAGTATGCTTTATTTTCTTATTTTTGTAGGACAAAGATATACTTGAAGCAACCAATCACATTACTGAATTTACGTCTAAATTTAAAAAGTTAGAAAGTGCATTGCGTGCAGCTAAGATGGGGGAATCCAGTATCAATAAAGAAAAGCAGGATTTCAAACTGAGACTGAAACAACTAACATTTGAAATGAATAAATTAAAAGGTAAGTAATATAACTGACACCTACTCCACTGTAAATCTGAGTGTATACCTTTCACTCAAGAACACACTTTATTTTAAAGATGACCTCAGTGAAAAGACAAAAGAAAATAATGAACAGCGGGAAGAAATCATACGCCTCAAACAAGAAAACAACTACTTGAAGAATGAGCTTGTACTTAATGGTGAGTGAAGGGCTTTAGTGCCCAATTCTCGATGGGTCAGAGGTTTTCAGATTGTGGTCTTTGCAACACTTGCTGGTGATCTAGAGAGAGCTATCTCATCGTATCCTTCCCTTTATTGGCCCCTGTTAAATTATATTAAAAGAAGCTAAAAGTATATTCATAGTATTGCTTTTCTACTAAAGCAATTTATGTAGTTGCCACAGGGATCTTATGTGAGCATGAATGGGAGGGAAGGTGGTTATTTGGATTGTGAATGGGGGGGATAGGTGGTACAGGGGTCAGTCTCTGTGTTAGTGTTTGAGAACCTCTGATCTAATGTATTAGTAACATAGGTAAACATGAGTGACGTTTTTCCCCTTCTCTCACAACTGCATAGAAAATGGTGAAACAATTAAAAACAAAAAAATGACTCTTAAAGCTAGAGCTAATAAAAAGACAAGAGTCTGTAACATGGCTGAGGCTGAGCTTGTGAGGTGCTGAATGCCTTCAGCTTCTCCCATTAGCAGTAAGCAAATGTTGGGAAGGAGGGAGAGTGTTCATTTGGCTGCTATTCTCCCGTAATGAACTCTTGGTTTAAAATGCCCTAACATGAAGACCTGAATAGCAAAAAGGAGTGAGTGTATGTCTTGGCATGTGCACTTTGCATTTGTGTGTAGATATTGCTGTTACTGCAGCAAAATAGTACTAAGAGAATGCTGCTCTTCCATAGTTCAAAATGTACAATTTGCCAATGGAGGTTGAAGACTAAATAAGAGATTCTGTCCCCTGTTGCGGGGAGCTTTAAGCCACTGACCTCCCCCATCTCATCTGCACCAAGCATTGACCCCTCGTGTGTTTAAAACCATACTTGCAGCTGTTTCCCCCACACAGACACAAAGTTGGAATTTATTTCTGAGTTTGCTTTTTCATAAAGGAATCTTAAAAATATAACAACAAAGATAAGCCAGTGAGTGATGGTAATATGAAATGTATTTTAAAAATATTGCTAAAAGTTGGGTGCCTGTTGAGGTGAAAAACCATACCTGAATGTTTTATTTAGTTGGCCCATGAGTTATAGAAAGAGGTGTCTGTCTTGTTCATGAAAAAGCATTGTGTTGATCTTGAGACTTTTTAGGTTAATATTACTTTTTATGACATTCTCTCTTGTGTGTATTTGAGATTTCTCTTGGCTGTATTTCGTTTTGCACTTTGATTTCTATGGGGAAAATAATTGTTTTAAAACAGTTGAGAAAGCAAATAGACAAGATCAGCTTCTTCAATCTGCCAAGTCTAAACAAGTCCGGACCAACACAGAACTGTCCAATTTGCGGCAGGTATGATCCTCATTGCATTTCTTTTCTGTGTTTATGAAGGCAGTTTTCAGTAATAACATTTGTCTATATAGAACTATATACAAATAAATAGAATTAACAGTTCAATTAAGTAATACATTTTGTTCACTATTGCTAAATCATGGACCCACTGTAGATCTTGAGCTGCTTATGACTAGCAACCTATGGTATAAATCCCTATTTTTTACATACTGATTATAGTAAGTAAAGGTTAGAGCACTGATTTTATGTCAAAATGTTTGGTGTTGTGACAAATATGTTCCATACCCACACAGACTTAGGCATGTGCTCAGCTTCACCCAGTGGGAGGAGTCCCACCTTGCCAGTGTAAAGTTAAGCACATGCATGAGTTTTTGCAGAATTGGGGCCTAAGTCTAGGGGGGGAAATGACCATGAATTAAAATAAACAACTTTACCAAATATGCATTGCTTTGATATTTAATAAGATACATTTTCAGAATAACTTGTCATTATCTGTGGAATTAAATTGTAAAAATTTTGGGCCTTGTTTTCTGAGCACCCACAGTTCCTATTAAAGCAAATGGGAGCTGTGAGTGTTCTACACCTTGGAAAATCAGATCCTTTATGACTGAAGTGAATTCACTTGGTATTAAGGGGCACTGTGTTGCTAGATGTGCTGTCCTTTTTCAGAAGAGAGTTAAAGCCAATATCCTGATGACCTGGAATCTTTAAATGATCACATGGCACTTTTTGTAAGTGTAGCAGTGTTTAGTCTGTGTGTGTTTTGACCATAATCCAACTCTGGTAACTTTTATTCTGTCTATACAATTTCCACACAGTATTAATTGAATATAGTGTTCTGTACTTCTTGCCTTACAGTGTTGTGTGGTATTGTCCTATTTTGCTAAGCAGCTACTGTTTTTTTTTCAATCAGGGATAGCTGCATTTTTAATAGGGTTTAAAGTAATTCCTAGGTAGAGCCAAATCTTACATTCCCATTCACCCCAGACTCCCATTGGAAATGCAGGATCAGACACTTTTTTTTTTCTGTTTGAATATCAGTGTTGGATTGTAAAATGCTCTGGAGATCTTTTGAGATGAAAAGCAGTATATTAAAGTAAGATGGCATAATATTCCTTGTTCTTCAGCGTTTCACTAACTGTTTTATCACTGTCTGGAAGTAGATCTATGTAAAACAGCAGCATGATCTGCAATTTCTTCATTTCAACTTGGAGAGTTCTCAAGAATTTTGGCAGAAACACAAGGGGGAGGCACACGAAACAAAGTAAGCTTGGTGAAGTGGCTTTCATAATTGTTTAAGGAGAGAATCAATCATGTATGACACAGTTAGTATTCTAAAAAAATGTATACTTCAGCACTTTTATACATTAAAATATGACACCTCTGGCCTGTGAGCCACAAATATGCAATACTGTTCTCATGTAGTTTTCGGTTATGTGGTCAAGAGACATAGTGTATGTTAGTCACAGACTAGAGCATCGGCTGAGTCAGACAACAACTACTACTGTGTAAGAAATAAAATTTTATAAAATCAAATTACATAAACTAGTATTAGAGTAAACATAACAAATCTAGTCCTAAATGTTTCTAGTAAAATAAGCCATAGTAAAAATTACTATTATTCACTATACTATCTTTTTATGCCTGCTTAATCATTCTACCTTGTAACATTTCTTTAATGAATTTGATCCTTACTAGTGTTTCAGATTAAGTGCCTGTCAGACTTCTGGGGCTTCCTTGTTTTTTTGTTTTTGTTTTTAATTAGTCAACATTAAGTTACTGTGTCTACAAAAAAGTAGCCGGGAGCACTTTAGAAGAGTATGCTTCTAGTGGATGTACCTTATGCTATTCTTAGCCACGTACTTTTAGCTGCATGCTTTTCCTCAAAAACGGTGTAGAATTCAAACAACTATTTTTTTTTACACCAAATGACTTTTATTCCTAATGCCTGTTGTTTGTACATGTGGTTACATGTACAGTATAAAGCTTATATTTTCTCTCACCTTTAATATTTTTTGTTATTTATATTGAATGTTAGCAGTGGTTCTCAACCTGTGGTCCGCAGACCCCCGGGGGTCTGCAGACTATATCTAAGATTTTTCAAAGGGGTCTGGCACCTCCATTTGAAATTTTTTCAGGGGTCCACGGATGAAAAATTTTTGTTGACCACTGTCCTAGATTAAACTTTCCTTGTTTCCCAGCATGAATTCAATCCTTAGACTGATACGTTGGTGTCCATTTCTCTCTCTCTTGTGAAACTGCTAAAGAGCGGTCTGGAGATATGGAGCATCATGAAACTGGCCTATTAATATAGTGTCTAATTTTTAAAAATTCAAATGGCTTTTGTTTTCAGTCTGGAAAATCGGAGCACAATTTATAGATTCAAGTAGAATTCCTACAGTATATAATATGGGTAAAATATAAAAACTCTCTGTTCCTGATCCTGCAATGTACAATGCATGGATTGACAGCCCCACCAGTGTGCCAGTGGGGTTCTGTGTGGGCACAGCTCTTTGCCTTTGTATCACACATTTAGCACAGGATGAAGCCACAATCCTACAAAGTATGGTTTATTACCAAATACAATTCAAATATTAAATGCAGTATTTATAACTAGAGTTCTTTATCATGCCGTTGTAGTATCGGTTTGGTATTATCAGACCTTGAAAGTAGCAACGAAAAAGACACAGTTAGCAGTGAAGGCACTCAGAAGATACCTAAAGAATATGGGACTACGCAAACTCAGAAATGCAGTCTAAAAAAAATCTGTAATATGTGTGAAGCAAAGAATAGCCAGCTAATTAATGTGTCAGACATGGAGGAAGGTACCTTGGCTCACTTAAATCAGCTTCAGAAAATCTGTAAAGGTTTATCACATGGACAAAAGACTTTGTTTATGGAAGATGAAAAGCAGAATGCTTCAGTAAGCACAGATGAACTAGACAGCAGAACTGTATCTGATAGAAACAGTATGAGGTCTGTGGAAGGCAGGGAAACATCTCAAACTTCACAAGATGTATTTCTAAGCA
Source organism: Chelonia mydas (assembly GCF_015237465.2). Lineage (NCBI taxonomy): Eukaryota > Metazoa > Chordata > Testudines > Cheloniidae > Chelonia > Chelonia mydas. Next base: position 25,572,917 of record NC_057856.1, on the reverse strand, counting down.
GAGACCAACAAAACTTCAGAGCATCTTTACCTATACACGAGCATTGGCTCAACTTCAGTCCTCATTTAGATTCATTGAATTGCTGGCATCCTGGGTCAAAGCAGTCTGACAGAACTGATATTGAATGTAATGATCAGACAGAGACAGTGGGAATTTCATGTGACCGAAAAAGCAGAGCGTCTCCTGGTACACTTCCCATAGATGAATCTGGCTTCTGTACTCTTAACTCCATCATAGATAAAGCTGCATGTTATAAGCCACTAACAGATCTGGAATGGATGCAGATTTTCAGACCCATAGAAGGAGATGGAAATGTGTGGTGCAGAGCAATTTGCAACTGTCCCAAGACTGCACATGGAATAAAAAGTACCAGCTTAAAAAGGTTATGTATTGTTACATTTGAAAACCCAAATCTATAGATACAGCTATAATTATGTAGAGGCGAGTGGGATGGAGAATGAGTTTCTGCATATTAAGAAGTTTTAAAGAAATACTGGTATATTTTGCAGGCTTTGGGAGCCCCCTAAGGAAACATTTATGTACGTAGTGTTATGCTGACAATAGGCAAGGAAATTCAAAGCTCTGACTATTCTGATGGATGTACCATGACAGCAGCTGTTCACTGAAGAGCACTTCGCTTCAGTTTCCCTCCTCAGATTGCTTAATTTTTTTCAGTTATCAACATTATTATACAAGGACGTAATCCTTTGGATCACTTTACGAAGAATTCATCCCTGTTCCCACTTAGCTCTCCACTAGACACAGAAGAGGCCCATTTCTTCAGCTGGTGCAAATTAGCTAGCACAATTGATTGCAATAGATTTACACTAGTTGAGGATCTTGCCCAGAGACTATATTCCAACATCCAATTATATGAACTTTATGTAGGGGCACGTTTAAAGTACTGACTCTTTCTTGTTTGTTTAAAACAATACAACAACAAAAGTTGTATAGGTCCATCTCCGTTCAGGGACAAAAGCTTGATGAATAGACATCCGTTTGAAATGGAATGCTGTTCCAGAGCATTCCCACATAGCTTAGTTTTTGCACTTGTAAACCAGCTTTTTCATTTGGTTAGAGTTACTTTGTACTGTCCATAAATCATCTCTCCCCATCTACTCCCCTTTCTTCTACCTCCTCCATCCCACCCATCCCAAAAACCTTGCATCCTTTCCTAGAAACCCTACACTCCCATTCCAGTGAATTCCTGTTTGAGAATTAGTTATAAACTTTGTTAACTTAATCACCTTGCCTCTGCCCCCCAAAAGTCTCACTTGGGAACAGATTCAACCTTGGTAGTGCAGGGAAGAGTAGATGTCACTTCCTTCTGCCAGTGAAGGCCACTCTACCTTGCATGGGATTTGCTCTGTGAGGTGCTTCTACTGTTGCCCTCCCATGAGGATTTTTCTTCATAGGAGCCCAACTGATGGAAGATGTGCTGTCCTGGCCACGTCCATTTCCCAGCCAGTGCTATCCTCTTTTGGAATCTGCACTAAATGCTTATTCGCTCCTTGGATGAGGGGAGGTTGAAGGTACCTTTTGCCACCACAAACCCGCTCAGTGTGAATTTACTGTTGCTTGGGGTCTTTGCTAGGGTTTGCACTCTTATCCAGGGCTTGACTCTTGATTCTGTAGTCTCTTGGTGATAGCTTAATTGGGTATTCAGTCGGCAAAGGAGGGTGCTTCCCTTGTCAGTCCATCTGACATTTTGGCATGAGTCATTGCCGTTTTTGTAATAACTGTCGAGGGATCTTAACTCCGCTGATGAACTGCCATATTTTTATCAGGAGAGAGTGTGAAATTTTATATTGATGGCACAATCTCCATTTTACGGACTACAGTGACTCTTTCTGTTGTACTAACAGTTGCTGCATTTTGTTTAATGGACGTGAATGTGGGTTATATTTTTGAAGTTGGAGCACGAAACTGGCTGGTCACTGTACTGTTGCTGGCCTGCACTCCATTTGGTTTGAACAAGGCCCATTTGTATCTTGAACCAAACCACTAATGCCAAATTCAAGCCTGTTCATTTCCTTTTCCCATTCCGCACGCTGTCATCTTCAAAGCTGGATCACTGTGTGGCATGACCTCCTAAACCAAGAGTGGTAGGCCCTCAACTTCTCCTCATTCATATCCCTCCTAAAGGCTCACAAATGTTAGTGCATGTCAATCAAATGCACTCTGGACCGTACCATTTTATAAGTGGGTAACTAAAATTAAACAAAACAGTTCTGAGATAACTTCTTCCTTTGTGTCTTCCAAAGCATCTTTTTTAGATTGTAAATTCTTTGGGATAGGGACCGTCTGTATTGGCCCTGTAAAGTGTGGTGCTTAATGGTGGTCCTTAATGAATGTCGGGTTGCATGTAAAAATGCATTTGGTATTTGGTAATTCCCTATAGATGCAGAAATGTGTCCAAAAAGGTGATTTTGCTTATTAGAGAGGGAGGATCATAGGAAAACATGCTGAGAGATGGTCAATTCTTAATTTTTAACTTTTTAAAATAAGAATAACACAACATTTAAAAAGCTCCATTAAAGTGAAATTGATTCATTTAGCAGCTGGAAATAAACAAGTGGTTGCACAGCTAGAAACTACTAGTAAACCCCTGAGCACACATGTAAACAACTGTGAATAAGCTGCAGACTACACTAGACATTCTGTGTAAGCAGACCACAGGATGCAGGTGATCCTATTTATTGTTTAGAATCATTGCAACTTGCTGGCTTTCTAGCAATTATCCCAGTTCAGTGTCTCTAACATCTATTTAGAGCACTAGTACAGTGTGTTTCCTGTGCTGCCATATGTGAATAGACTGATTTCTGGTTGGCTGAAGTTTTTATTATTTTTTGTAAAACTTCTAATTAGTATTAGTAAGTGGCTGGTCAAACTACAGAGCAGTCAGAGAGGTTGGCATAGATTCCATGTGGTGTATTGCGACAAGATGTTTGTAGTTTTCCCCCTATCCTTGAGCAATATTCTTATCAAGGGTAGAAAGTAAAATTAACTTTTATTAGAGAAAGAAAGAATATGTGTAACATTCAGTTCCTTGATGGGCATATTTTGGGAGATCCTATTGTTGAACTGAAAGTAAGTGTGCTAGAGAGGGCTTTGTGATGCTATGGTTGAGTATCCTGATAGTAGTGGGTCAGCGTGCTTGGACACTGGTATTGTGTTGGGTGTGACTATTACCTTAACTTACAATTCAATTGCTTTTTTAATATGTGGTGGTGTGAAGAAATATACTTGAGCAACCTGAACCCTAAATTAATCTTTTTTTGTATGTGGAATTATGTATAGGTTGAAGTCCTTTGGCATAAAAAAGCTTTACATACATATTAAAATATTAGCGATATCAACTTTGGAATTTTCTCTCTTCTGAGTATACTACCTGGTCTAAAGTTCAGCAGAGAAAGCTGAAGGTATAAAGAGATGATGCTGTATGTGAAGTTCTAGGCTGAACAGGTCTTGCATGCTGTTGGGTGTGTGTCCAAAGGTCAGGCCTGATCCTACACTGCCTGATGTTTACCTCCTGACATCTGAAACAATACACCTTTAGCTCCACACTCTGAAACCATATCCAGGCAGTTGAGTTTTAGCTGTAGTTACAATTTCATGAGAAATTGTATTTAAATTCTGTCCCCCCTACCCACTGTCACCAAAAAAATCCAGTGTAGAGAAGGGTGGGAGGAAGCTGACCAGTGATGTCCAAAGTGGGCAAATAACTTTTAAACTCTTAACATTTTCGCTTTAATATTTAAAGCTACATTTTTAGACTTGTTTAAAGGAGGTTTTCAATAAGGGAATAGGTGGAGTCAGAGTATGAAAGCATGGGGTGCTGCCTTCATTTAGATATTTTGAGGAACCTTGATACTTTTTGTGCTGTCATTTAAGGTAAACATGCTAAGCATATGGTAGTATATCCGCTTCTTCGTGAAAGTATTTCAGGATTCCTCTCTTGTATTCAGAAAATTAAGGCTGGATCCATCAAAGCACTTAAGCATGTAAATAACTTTAAGAGAGTAATGTCATTAACATAGTTAGTCACATGCTTGACTGCTTTGCTGGATCAAGGCCTAAGTGTATTTATATTGCATTATGACTTTTCTTAGTGAATTTACTGGTGATATTGTTTCAGGAAATATCTTAATTATATTGACAGTGAGGAACGTGTGGATCAGAATTCCTTTTACTCGGACTCTCCCTGTTGTTTGACGTCCACACAGAAGAGAGATGGGCCCCAGAAATGTGAGAAATTCTTCGATGCAGACCTCCCTTCAGAGATCAGTAACTTATCAGTGATTCAGTCAGCAAATAAGTGCACCAGTCCTACTATCAACTATGTCAGTATCTAGCTTCATAATGTGGTACATTTAGTTTTAGGATGGCTAAAGTTAGAGTGAATGTACTTTCACAAAAGAGTGAGTTTGCGTCTGGTTTTTATTCTCTCCCTTCTATATATGAAGTAAATTAGACTTTTAAAAAGGGTTTTAAAGTGTATAGTCAAGTCACAAATCATGTATAAAAAAGCTGATTTATTTTTTTTACACTGAGTTATAGATTATTAAAACTGGAATCACTTTAAAAATCTCACTTGCTTGTCATGTCTTTGCCTTTTAAAAATATTTTAAAATAATAATTAATTTCACTTCCAGTTTCTCACCATGAGTTAGCATGATATTGCGGTATTTAGGTTGCAAATGATGCAGGGCAAATGATGCTGGCCTTATTGATGGTGCCAGCATAGGGGGCAAAGCCAGAGGGTCTCCCCTTTGCATCGGGGACCAGGTAATAGCAAGCATGCTTACATAGCGCTAGTCACCATTACTCAATCCCAGTAAATCTTGGGATCTGAGATTAATTGGGTGCTGCTATTAGAGGTTGATGGGCAGAGGTTGTTCCTTTGTTCTGCTTGCTGACTGGAAACTTCCCTCCTTCCCATCTCTCTATTCATATTCTTCTTAGTCATTACAATATTGCTGTTGCGTGGTTATAATCTGCTTTTGCACTGTCTTGATTCCACTTGTTGCCAGTCTGTGTTTGCTTTTTGGGTTGTGCAGATTGGATTTATTTATAGATTGCAGGAAATGTTGAGCAGATTTCTATTTGCACCTTTTGTGGGTTTTGTTCTGTCCATCTGATGAGGATTGCAACTCAAGTTTGATCCTAGGAGCAGGAGGATAGTTCACCATTCCCACATAGGAGACTTCAAATCAGTCATTAAAACTATTGGGGCAGGCATGAATTGTCTCTTGGTCCCTCTCTGATATGGTATATCCCCAAATTCCCATTCTTTACATTATTAGGCATCAACCCACCATTCTGTTTCAGTATCATTTGGGTCTGTGGGAACCCCGTTGTGTGAGAAAATGAGCAGTAACCCAGCACAGCACCTTTTGCAGTGTCATTTAGGCTAACTGAAGACCTAATAGGCCTAGGATTAGGATCTGGGCCTAAGAATTAAGCATGCCTCTCTAAACCTGGAGATATGCTGCTTGTTTATAAGTATAGAAATGGGGGAAGATCACATTTTCAGTTACCACCAGCTGTCTCTCCTTTCAGCAGCTGCCAGGACAAGTTGCTTTATTGAAGCTAGTAAGAAATTTGCTGCCTTTTCATCTATTTGAAACACTAGCTTTTGTTTCGTCACTGGCACCTGTCTTTAACAGTAATGGAGTGTGTATGTGTATATGCATAGCAAGATGCAAGCTGTTACCCTGCACAGACCTTTCAATGGAAACGGTAGCATTTAAATTTGTAACCATTACAGATTCTGGAATGGCATTGTATGTTACAATGTATTTTCAAAGTTAGGGTTTTTTTTGTTTTGTTAAATAATGCCCAGTGGTAATTCTTCACATTTGCAATCAGTGAACATGTTTTAAAATGATCATTTAATAACTTTGGTTCAATTTCTGTTTCTTCTAGGACTCCTGTTCACCAACAAGTAAGCTCCAGCGTTTGCTGGCTGAGTCTCGACAGATGGTTGCTGATCTGGAGCTTAGCACGCTGCTCCACATTAACCCTTGTTGCAGTCCCAACAGCAGCAGTATTAATATGGTATTTATCACTTTCATATGGCTAGATTTAGAATGTTGGGAAGAGTTACTGTGAACATTCTTTTCCTTTTGTTTGGCTTGTACTATGACATAGACAATGCACTCTTAACACTTTACTGATGGAAAAATGATTGGATATTTATAGTGTCTGAGCTAAACTTGGCTCAGTCTTGCACCCCTCTGTCTTCATATGGTCAGGACAGAATTTGGCTCCTGTGTCTAAACACAGGGAAGGAAGAAGTTGTTTTGGAGCAAGTTGTGGCAGGACAGCAGATAATGAACATAATTCTGATCTTAACTCATCCTTTTCTTATGCTTCGTATCATTTGCGGGGAGGAAGGTGATATCAGAGATTTAATGTGTGGTATATATGATCTGTTCTGGTACAGACATAAATACTCATTTTTAATAGGCTAATTTCTTTAGTTCTTTCATTGCAAGATTAAAGATAATGTATTAAGTCTCAATGGAAGTGCATGAAAATAATCTGTATGCAGTTATCACAAAAGTAGATCTTATCAGCGTGCCCTATTAGGAAGATTCTGTACACAGAATATTGATATATTAAACTTTGAAGTATGAGCTGTCTTCAAACATGAAGATGAAAACTTCGATCTAGTTTCAAAATAGTTTTTAAAAACCATATTTAACAGGGTTTATCTAATCTACACTGGCCAACTAATTTGGTTTGAAACTGAGTTCACTGAGGCTGTTTTTAAATTGGGCTTTATACCATTTAAAGCTTGATTTTAAAGGATCCAACATAAGCCTTTGACAGGTGTATGTTTGTCCCTGCTGGGTTATGCGCTCTCTTAATTTTAGTTATTTTCTGCTGTCAGCTGGGGGGACAGTTATAGATGGATTATAATGATTGAGATTATTTTATTATTCTAGGTGTAAATGAAACTCTTCCCCTACCTCTTTGCCTTATGTACTCATCATCACATTTCAAATCTCATCTGAAAATTTATTTTTCTCCCTAGCCTATACCTATTAATTTCACGCTCCTGCTACAATTTTATTTTTACATCATAACTGTATTTTTTTGCATGAAAGACAATGCTATTTTATAGAGACTATTAGATGCTGTCTTAGTGGTAGATTGCTCAGTTAGGGCAGATAAATGCATATGCATATCCCTGCTTCTCGGGTGAAAAGAAAAAGGTGGGAAAGAATGAGATGAGTTGGAGAGCACATAATTACTTTTCTCCAGTTTTGAACTCAGCAGCTGCATCAATTTTTATGATCTACTATGACGTTTTTAAGTCTGTACTTAATCTTTTTATTTTATATTATAGACAACAGAACTTACAGAAGCTCTTTGCAAAGCGCAGCTGCCAGCTATGGAAGAAAGTGAGACAAAACTTTCGCTGTTTTCTTTATGATCTTGAGTAAGTCTTATTTTTTATTTTGTAATGTTTACAAATGCAGCAATAATATGTATTCTTATACTTAAGATGGGCCTAGTACAAAGCTCTAAGTGCATCTACAATAAAACCCATATACATGAGACATATAGCAGCAAACCGATGTTAGCTAATGCAGCCAGTAACTCCTCAGACATCTCCTTCCAAAAAACCTTGGGCAGTTAAGCCTTGCAACTCAAGCCCTGATCCTGCAATTCAGTCCATGTGGGTGATGGTCTGTGCCGCACAGAGCCCCACTTAAATTAGTGGATCTCTGGGAGGGCACAGCAATTCTTTCCATGTGCAACAGATTACAGGATGAAGGCCTGAGGCATTACTGGACCAAAGAAGTGGGGAGTGAATTCTGGAGTCAGGGGTCCTTTACTGAGAATGCTTTGTCTCCAGCTCCGAGAACTGCAAATCTAGAGATGATCATATGGAGCTGGCCTCAAGGAAATAAGGCTGACTCTAAAGTATTATTTGATAGTATTTTTGTTGTTCCACGCCTCCCCTCCCCAAAAAATTCCCACTGTCCAGCACCACCAATTGGTGTAGGCAAGGGACTTGCAGCCAGCAATTTAAGCACCATGTTGTCTAGATCTATTCTGAGCAGGGTGAGGTGACATGGTTAAATGCTGCTTGGGTATGAACCAGAGTTAGTAACAAAGGAAAAATGCTGAATTAAAAAAAGCCCACGATAGATGCAGCCAAAGATGTATAGAATCTTTAAGCCATTGTGGGCTTTATATATCAATACCAACAGCCTGACTTGCATCTGGAAACCAGTCAGGCATGGAGTGCTGATGTGATATGCTCAGAGGCAACGCACTGCAAAATGCTGAGCAGCCTGAGCCTGATCCAGCAGAGCACTAAGAGACTGTTTAACTTTAAGCTTGCGAGTGATCTCATTTACTTCGGCCAAGAAAGAACTGAAGAAAGGCACTTGTCCACAATTACTCACTGCAAATCCTTAACAAATACTCCTAGAGACTGTTGCATAGTTCCTATTTAAACTCCCTTAAAAATTGATATAACTGAATCCAAAACAATCATCACAAAGTTTATAGCAGACCAGAAATAACTTTTAATGTATGTTTGTACATTTTTATTTAAAGGCATAATCAATTAATATTAACTGCTTTGAAATCCTTAGCTGGAAGGTGCTCTGTCTTAATTTCCTATTTAATTGCCAAAGCTCTGGCCATCTTGGGCTTCATCAGTCTGTCATTTTTCCTCTAGAAAAGAGAGAATAATTTGGAGGGAGTCTAAAAGCCCTAAAACAGGTGAAAGCAATGAGAAAAATGATACTCTAAGGTCTTGGTAGCTATAGCATGCACCATGGCTTGTAAATCCTGACTCTCAGGATTACATAGGGCAAAAAGGAGTAGTCCTTGTGCAATGAGAATTGCAGACCTGTTAAGTGTTTACACAGAAATGAAAAGAATCTATGTAGCGACCCTCCAGTCATGTCCCTGAGGGAGACTGCTCATATGCACTTCACTCTATAAAATAACTTTTTTTTTTTCCCCTTGACATTTCATGTCTTTCCTGGTATTTCTATTTCTATTATGCCATGAAAAAAAAAATTTAGAGTTGTAGTTTCAGTTTGTACTATTAGTAGTAGTAGTCGTCACTTTTCAATATGTTTTTAACTGAGTTTTCCCCCCCTCCTTTAACCAGATTCCTTGCATGTTCTCTGGAAGAAACAAACATGACATCCTGACTATCTGGCAGGAACAAAGAAGATGTTGTCCTTATTAATTAAAATACATTTTGAGAACTGAAGATCATTACCACATTTCCGCTACAATGGACAGTTACTAAACATTTGGCTCTACCTCTCATGAATGTTTGAAAATTTTGCAAGTGCCAAAAAGATGTGACCGTATTCTAGAATGTATTCTATATTTGTGAATAATAACTTAGAATTACGCTAAGATGAAAAACTGCTTTTTTTTATAGATCAGTACTCAGGTTAAATGCTAGGGTTTTTTTTAAAAGTAACAATATAAAATGCGTAATTCTTTACTCCATGAAGATGAGGTTTTTTTAAAATATAGAACTATTATTATTACTACTTCCATAGTTGTGCATAAATATTTGGTATTTACAGTGTATAACAGCAGAGTGTTCACTCTGTTTTAGTTCCGGACATTTTGCCATGTAAATAGATATGAATAATGTTTATAAGAAGTTGCTAATTAGCGAAGTAACAAGGATATACCTCCTACATTGCTGAAATTGATGAGACCCTTCACCCACAAGATGGGCAAAATAACTCTCCCCAGTCATGGGCTATTTAGTCTAACACAAGCGTCTTAAAGATCACGAGTTGATATGGATGTTTTTAGTAGTATATGACATGGATTTAAAGTGTAGTCTTTTTAAATATTTTAACTATGCCTTTTGTATCTGTGACTTATCGGAAAAGTAGAAATGATCCATTATAGCATTTGAAAATATTTTTAACAAAAAAAGGCCATACAACCTAATAAATTCCATTTTTTCACTTCTGAATCTCTTCCTTACATCTTAGTTTTATGACATGTAACCAGTTATTGACCACGAATGTACTAGGTCTCAAATTTAGCATCACAGCTCCTATCATGCATAAACCCTGGCTTGCTCTGTGGCACGGTGGGAGGGAGGGATCCCTGCTCTGAGATTTGCATGACAAGAACTAGTATAAAACAAACTTCCAAAGTAATTTTTAAAGCAGCTGAGACTCAAATTCCCTACCTGTTAATGAGCACTGTGGTTAATATTCTCAAGGTCTACTATTAAGTGTAGCATTGGAGCGCATACACGGTAAGATCATGATGCTAGCACTAAGGCCTGGTCTATCCTCCATCTTTACACCAATTTAACTAAATTGGTACATTTAAAAAAGCTATTTTAAATTAAATCAATGCAATCTCCTACTGTGGATGCGTTTATCAGTTTAAAGGTATTCATATCTAACCAACTCAAGCTAAATAATATAAACTCTTTGAAACTTGTACATGTGTTCATACCAGAGGGGTTGTACTGATTTTCTTTTAATTAAATCAGTACATAAAACTGAGTTTAGTTAAGGTGCAAAAAACTGTGTAGGCAAGTGTAAGAGTTAATGTCCTGGTCATATTATGCATGCTTTATTAGTGCTGCTGTATTTGTTTGGATTCATGTCTGGCATACTCACACACACCACTGTGTCTTAATCTTGTTCTGAATATGGTTTTCTTTAGGCATGAGATGATTTGGAAGATTGCAACTCTCAAACTGAAAGAGAGGTGAAATACTTGGGTGAACTTATTCATGAACTAACACACCTGCAAAACAAACAGATCATGCTCTGAGGCTTTCTATGGAGATTCAAACTAAATCAACTACCTAACAATACGTTTCAGAGTAGCAGCCATGTTAGTCTGTATTTGCAAAAAGAAAAGGAGTACTTGTGGTACCTTAAAGACTAACCAATTTATGCAACTCTTTGAAACTGCATCCGATGAAGTGAGCTGTAGCTCACAAAAGCTTATGCTCAGATAAATTGGTTAGTCTCTAAGGTGCCACAAGTACTCCTTTTCTTTTTACCTAACAATAGGGATCTTTGGAAACATACTATTAAAAGAAATTAGACTTTTATTTAACTGCTTTCAGCTAGAGTGTAGGTGTTTCCAGCTACTTGGCCTTTCTAATTAGAGGTCTGAGAAACAGAAGAAGATAGCAATGAGCTTTTTGAACTAATATATACATTTTCTGTTAATGTAGTTTTGTATAGAGAAACAAGCTTGATTTTAAAATAAAACAAAAACACACCTGGATTCAGGAAAGCTTCATCAAATAGAAAACCTGGAGAGAGTTAACAATTACACAGTACAGACAGAAAAGTTAACATAATTGTCTCAAATATTTTCCTTTTCCCTTAACAGATAAACTGGAACTCTGCTAATTAGGGCAAATCCTGCTAAAGCCCTGAAGGTAAAGTATCTCAACTCCTAAAGAAAGCTGGTATTTAGATGTCTATATTCAAATATCTTACAACACATAACTACACTATTCTTGAACTAATCATAACAGCTCATGGTTTCAAATAATTACTTTTTCTGTATGCATTTAGTTTTGGTGACTAATCTTATGAGAAAACATGTATAGGATCATTCCAATTCAAATACTTTGTTCTATCTATAAATGTTGTAATAGCTTAATATATTATCAGTTAATTTACTCAGCAATTTTTCTATTATAGCTCACTTACAGTGCTTAAATGAACTAGTCTGTTGCAGGAAAAAAATCAATGTCTTAGATAATGAAGAACTTTTAGTGAAACAAAAGAATAAGAAAAATTCCTCTTTTAACTCACTTCAGCTGTGCTGCCTGTGAAAAACACTGCCAGTTGTTAAGACAAGTAGTAAGTTTGTTAGTGTACATCTAGTCTACATGAAAATGTGTTTGTGGTATTGGTATCTCATTCTCCCAATCCCCCACTATTACCCTTTTGTTTGCCTCCCATACCTGTTATATGTTGTTTTTAATGAAACTCTTTAGCAGAGGGACTCTTTTATGACGTGTTTGTACACTGCCTATCACATGGGGCCTTGATCACTGTTTGCATGCTCTATATGCTACAGTAGTATAAATATTTATATAGCTGCATACACAATCAAAGAATCCTAAATGACATCCACATGAATAGTACAGCAGCATTTAAGTTTTTCAAAAAGAATGGAAAAAATCCAGTTTAAAGAACAAAATCTATTCAGGTGTGCCTGCGAAGGTTTTTTGGTTTTTACCAAAACACGGGTTCTATGATGCATTACTATGCGCTGTAAAAGTGATTTAGTACCTTTTATATAGAGATGGGGGCAAGCACAAAAGCAGCCAAAGAATTTGATGGGTTTGAAATCAAACAGCAGTGGCTTCTTAAGCTTTTTCAGTGTGGCCCACTTCTTACTAGACAGAGCATCACGACCATTCCATTGTTTGTCCTTATCTGCATTTGCAATTAACTGTTCAGCAGTGATTCAGTTACTGTTTGTTGGTAGACAGGCTTCTGTGCACAAGTGTCAAAATTGAAATGAACCACCTATACTTTTATTCATTACAACATTTTGTTAAAGCCTTCAGACTTAAAATGATCTCTTGGTGTAATCAGTGTGGTAAGCTGTCCATCAGTATGCTCCAAGTAAGAGGATTCTATTGTATTTATAAGATCACTTTAGCTATTTTTGAGTTACACAAATAGAGACAAAACTGGCTTTAGGATAAACAGGGTGTATTATGGACTAGGGGAGGGTTGCAGTACTAATGCTTATCTTCTGTTTTCATAACAATTTGACATGAGTGAATGCAAGTGAAGGTGGAGTGCTAAATGTTTAGAAACCTGCTTCCTGACCCAAATCCTTCTCTTGAAGTCAAGGAGGTTTGTCATTGATTTAAAGTAGATCAGGATTTGGGCCTCATTGCATAATTCACTCTAAGGAAATCAGAACAGTTACTGCAGTCTCCCTATGAATTCTGTATTACCCTACTGGGGAAGAGGAGTAATTAAATACAAACAATCCTAGTTAGTAAACAGGCACTGATCCCCCTCAGCCTTTCGCTGTTGGTATCATTTCAGGATCTTCCACTACCCTGCGTTGGGCAGAGAGGGATGCTTCATTTCATACCCTGACTGTGATTCTAGAATTCAGACTAAGGCTGGGCCGAGGGGCTGCAGCGGGTGGAGGGAGAGATGGAGACAATACTTTGCAGGGGAGCCGCCGCTGCCTGGGCAAAGCAGGGGAGGATGCTGCCTGAGGAGGGAGGGCGCGCAGCAGCTGCTGGTTGTGAGTGGCTGCCTGGGAGTGGAGAAGGGAGGATTCCCTCGCCTCTGAGTGGCTGCTGCTGCCCCAGCAGTGGCCCGACCCGCCCGCCGGGGGCGCCCTTGCGCTCCCTGGCCGCGGTCTCGCCGGGATGCGAGCAGTTGCGAGGCTGAGCGTGTGGCCGCCGTGGCTGCGGGAGCAGAAGGTTCCGCGCTTCAGCCCTTAGCGGAGCGAGCCGCCGCTTCTCCCTGCCGCCCAGCGGGCTCCCCTGCCCGGCAGCAGCAGCAGCATGAACACCATCAAGAACGTGCCGGCCCGGGTGCTGAGCCGCCGGCCCGGGCACAGCCTGGAGGCGGAGCGGGAGCAGTTTGACAAGACGCAGGCAAGGAGGGGACGGCACCGGGGGAGGAGGAGGGTGCTGCGGGGCAGGGGCAGGGCGGCGGCGGCGGCAGCGTCCACCCTGCACAGTTGGCGGGGGGGCAGCGGGATGGTAGCCGAGCGGGAGGGGGGAGCGTGCAGCCCTCCTGCTGGGGGGACGGGGGGAGAGGAGCATCTCTAGGGCGGGGGGCGGCGTAAGGTGGAGACGGGTCCGTGCTGGGGAAGGGGCGAGAGCGGGGTCCCGCCAAAGAACACCCCAGCGAGGGGGTGAGCAGTCGGTGGATTTTGTTACAGGAAGTAAATCCGTAAAGGGCTTGTGTGTTCACTGGTTGTGCTGGACTCTGACAGAGAAAAGGGGTGTGTGTGTGTCAGGGGTTTATGGGATCTCCGCTGCTTCTTCCCAGGGCAGGCCTGGGCTCTTTACGGCTCGAGGGACTTGTCGTCCCTGGCTCAGGCATTTTATCTCTGGCTTGGCTACCTTTGCTCTTCAATTTTCGTGAATAAAATTCATGAAGTTTAAGACCAAGGGGGGGAAAAAAAGCAGACACATCTGGATGTGAAATGCCCCCTGTTGATTGCATTGATACAGTTTACACTTCCTGTAATAAGGAAACTGTGGCCTGTCTAAATCAGACACCTTCAACCAGGTTATTCATTGGCTGGGCCAGCTGCCAACTCAGCTCTTTCATTTTAGGGACTAAGGGGTGTAGTATGTGTTTGGGTGGGTGTCAAGAAGTGGTATTAGGAAAGATCTGATCAGGCTGGTTTGTTTTGTACAGGTAAAAGTGAATCAGTCTTACTACATTTCTCTCATTTCCTCTGCCTATAAGGGTTTTTTTTTTTTTTTAAAGAAACGTGTTGCAATGGTTGTACTCTTTCTAGTTGTCCTAGTATATCCGGTTTGACACAGTTACAGAAGCCTGATGCAGGAGCAAACCTGTTTTTCTTTCCATTGGCAAAACAGGTCCATTATTATCTAGGAATCTGTGAGGTGAAAAGTTTCACATGTAATTGACTCTGATAATGTTATGTGTATATTAAAACATACACCCTCTTGTTTAAATATCTGTGGTGTGGATTATTTTTAACTTTCTTTAGTATACCTGTTTCTCTGAAAATGAACGAGACTGTTTTTCTAGCAAATGGAAAAAATTGGCTTTTCCATGTGTTGTATACCTTTATAATAGATTTTAAAAATCAGGTGTAGAAATGTCTGTGGGTCTTAAGTTTTGGGAGTTAAAATATGGTATAAAGACGCTTTGAAATAACCTAAAATACAGATATTTAAAGAGAAGACTGAGGAATACAGAATTTGTGGGATGGTGGTTCATTTTATTAGGCGTTCAAGCCCTTCCATAATTGAAAGTCTGTGTTACATTTTTTTAGGAGGCATAAGCAATTAACTGTTGTTTTCACATGGAATAGATAACTCAATTGTCAATTGGCATGAAGCTTAAAATAAGAATGTAGTCAAATAGTTTTCCACAATTTAATAACTTTAGGGAGATTTAAATAACTGTAATTTCTAATGCAGGTGTTTGCTAATATAATACACTAAATAGGCTAATCAAAATTCAGTATCTTGGCTAAATATCAAATACCAAATTATATTTCTATGGCTGACTAGATGTATTAGGTCACTTCCTCAAACAGCAAGTGAACTTAAATTCAAGCAATAGTCATGTGAAATAGCAGCATTAATTGAGATCACGTCATTTTTCTACCCTACTCAACTCCCTTGCGGCAAAATTGAATAATCTCTCCTAATTTGGCCCACAAGATTGTGGAGTCTTGTCTACCTAGTCATGCAGTTCCTATGTATGTGTATTTGGTTGTTTGGGGGAGTCTTAGTTTGGGAGGAGGGCAGTGAATAAGTTACATAGGGCGCCTAAGGCATGATAAAATAAGTCTAAGCCAGTTTATCCAAGAGTTGTATATTGTGAGTTCACTGACATACCAGATACACAATTGCTGAAGTAATTGGTTTTATAGTTTTTCTTTGCTTCTTTCTTACCTGTGTATAAAATATGCACACAGGGTCTGCTTTTTTTCTTTTTCTTTTTCAAAGGTGCTAAGCACCTGCAGATCTCACTGACTTCAAATGGGTGCCCTGCATTCCTGAACATCAAGCCTCTAGCTCTTGAATTGCCTGAGACTGATGCTGCGGGACTATCCCCTTTTAAATGATTGCACTAAAGAACAGTAATAAACCCTTAAGAAAAGGTTTTTTTCCCACAGTGTTGTCTTCTGTTTGAACACTCCAAATATTGGCAAATTATTGAATAGAAAGTTTTATAACTCCAGGCTGATGGACATGAGGGTCCTGCAATCCTTTGGAATTCAGTGGTGCTGCTGAAGGTTAAAGGAATAGCAGCAACAAAGAATGCTGAACAAGTACTCTATCAACACAGAGTGCAGGCCAGTAAACATGCTGCAAGCTGTTCTTTGCTGCCCTTCAGATGACTTTAAGTCTTGCAGTGATAACCTTTTTTAAAATAGAGGTAGTAAAGTCTGTTTGTCCTGGTCCCATATTATCTTCTGTAGATCACAGGTTGTTCTTGTGCATAGACTTAAAAACAAAAAACCAGGTCTGTTTCACTCATGACACTAGTATAGGCTGGACTCTGGGATTGAGAAGTTAAGTACATTAAGTTGACCCATTTGGCTATTGGCAAAGTGTAATAGAAGCAGGTTCACTCCAGGTGCCAAAACAAATGGAGGAGAGAGAAGAGGAAGAATAAAAATAGACATAGTTGACTGTCTTTTAAAAGGACAAAACACTTCCTCACCCAGAAGACAGCTAGAAATAAACACCTGTTTTTCTGATCGCTTACATGCAAGCGACTGCTATAGTTGCCCTAGAGATGTTATGTGCTCTCACATGAAAGGCATAGTGGCCTGCAGCACTGTGAATGGGAGTGCCGGTTGCTCAGGAATATCTTTCTATTTTGATATGGTCACCCTATGGAAAAAAGTGAAATATTTTGGAATGGATAACGCTGAACAAGTTTTTCATCTGTAATTTCTACTGCTATCACATACTGCAAACAGACTCTTATGTCTTGTGGCAATTCTAATGTTTAGTGCATGAAAATTTTCCCTTCTGCTCCCTACTATAAGAATATCTCAAGTGATCATTTGTTTCCCATCTTCTCCTGACAAAAGGGGCAGATAAGTTTCTTCTTGGAATAATACAAAGGGCATCTCCTGTGGCCTACAGTTGAAAGGCTGTGGGGGACCAAGTCTTTAACTCAACCTGCTAATTCAAACACCTGATCACTTCTCCTGTCGCATAGCTGTTGCCCCAGATGTTCTGATAGTTCTTTCTCTCTGCAGAGGGACGGAATCTCACTCCATGTTGCCCTGTCCCACTGGCTAACTAATATGCCCACACTACAGTAATGGGAGCCATATATAGGTATCCAGGTTAGCTAGAACAAAGTGAATGAAAACAGGCCGAGTCTCAGTTTCCTTGTAAACACCACCAAACAGTATAAAAAATTTCTGACTTTACTGCTGCTTTATGTTCCTCTTTTTCAGTTTGTCCAGCTGTGCTGGGAAAGGCAGGTAGCTGATTAATGCCTATTCTGTAGTATAACTGGCATTTACTGAGGAAACTCAGGCTGTCTTTTTGTTGGGAGAACCAAACTTGCAGTTCAGGTTCCCTTTGGACAAGTCAATATAGAAATTTGACAGGCTCTTACTTTAGAGAGAATCAAGGTGGGTGAGGTAACATATTTTATTGGACCAACTTCTGTTGGTGAGAGAGGCGCCCACTTTGTGTCTCTATCATGGGACCAACACGGCTAGAATAGCACTGCAAGCAAAGTTCTTACTTTGTTAGATTTACCTGCTATTGTTACAAGTAACCCTCTGAACAACTGAAAGGAGACTAGAGAGGAAATATTTTTCAGTTTGCTTTGTGCATTTATCACTTTGGGTGTAATTACTGTCAGTTTTTTTCCCATAGTCTCTGTGTGGGTCTTTCACACAGCCACAGAAGGTAGAGAAATTTTTCTAAAATAGGAAAATAGAATTGCAAAAGCATAAATATTGTCAAGAGGTTAGTGTCCAAAACTAGTGTAACTCTTTTGTTTTATATTGGGAAGATTTTCAGACTAATATCTTTTTAAATGAAGTCTTGATCATGCACCTATTTATCTGTCCAAGACCAAATTTCTTAACATCTCGGCAAGTTAGATTGTTTAATTTAAACAAATATCTCTCAAGAGCTTTCACTTTCATGAGCCTCATAGGAGAGTGCAAAGAGTCGCTAGTAGCGCTGTGCACGTAACTAGGGTTTGGGGGTGGGGGGGTTATTCTGAAAAATTAAAATTTTAGCTCAACCTAAAACTATTTTTAAAAAATTGGCAAATTGAAAAGTAAAAAAAAAAAAACATTGTTTCAGATAAAACTAAACAGTTTGTTCAACCTGAAACTAAACATTTTGTTTTGTTGAATTTTTTTAAAAAGCGTTTTAAATAAAACGGAAAGCAATTTTGAAATAAGTCATTATGAATCAGAAAAAATGTCTTGATTTTTTTTTCTGATTTTATTTTAGGACTTTGACTGAAACAATTCAGCGAAATTGACTCGAATTCACAAAATGTTTGTCAACCCAAATCTGCATTTATCATCTGAAGAAAAAAAAATTTATCTGAAAAATTTCATCCAGCTCCCATAATTAGTGCCACAAACAGTCCAGATAGAAATGAGAGGTTTTATTAAAGTTGTGGGTGCACCTTTAAATGTATTTGTGCTACAAATTACTGTGTGCCTGGGCTAGCTGGGGCAGGTGCCTGAATCAGTTAAATACATTTTAGTGAATTCCTGGCTAATAACAGTATGCCTTGTATGAAACAGACCTCTTTTCTTTTTGTACCATCCAAAGACACCTTTAATGTAAGACTGATTCTAATGACTGAGTTGTTGTACTTTTTTGAAACCAACATCACTTTAAAAAACCCTTCAAAGTAGTCGTAAATTATATTGATGGGCATTTTCAATTTAATTAGAGCAGCCCCTTTGGTTGATACAAAGACAATAAGAGAGTATCACATTGAGGTCCAATTGATGCCAGTGCAGAATGAGCACTATTCTCTGATGTATCACAGCTTTGTGATGGTGGTATCTTTACTGTATGGTTGCTTAGGGCAATCTGGTGTACTTCACTGAAGAATATTGTTGTAAGAGTTGGCACTTCAGCCAAGAGACTGAAACTAAAACTGTCATATCAAAGAGCTCATAGTGGGATTTCCTTCCTTGCTTTACAAGTAGTTTCTATTTCCAAATAAAGCATCCCTCACCTGGAATGGTTCCCCTCCCATAGCCACCTTTATGCATCTAAAAAGATTTCCTCATCCACTCAGCCCAGCTGGGAGCAGATGCCAAGGGGGAGATGACACCATCCCAAAGGAAGTGATGCTTGTTGACATGCAGTCACAAAGAGGCCTGGTTGTACATTCCATTCCCAAACAAGAATCGCCATTGAGCAAAGCAGGGCAATGCCTGTCCACATTGCCTCGTGACTGCCTCTGAATAAGCCTAACCTCTTCTTGAGTCACTTCCTTTGGAATGGTGTCAGTTTGCCCTTGCCATCTGCTCCTGGCTGGGCTGGGTGACTGAGGAAGCCTGCTCAGAAGCAGGAAACCTTCTCTAGAGTATGGCACACCGTACCAGCTGAGGGACACTCAATTAGTAGAACAAGTTGTCGGGAGCCATTGGAGAAAGGAGTACGATGGATTCAAGAAACATTTACTGGCCAGCACCTTTTCTTGGCAGTAACCCTTGTGGAACTGTCTAGGGCTATTGTTGGAATACATGATTGGAGAGCTTTAAAATCCTTATTCTGTGTTCACACTTTCATTTGGGTATTACAGCCTGATCCTGAGCTGCTGGGAGCTCTTAACTCCTGTTCTCAAAGTCAGTCGGTGCTGACCATCAGCACCTTGCAGGATTGAGACTCCTCCTCCCCTCCCCCACACATGCTTGAGCACTCTTTGGAACTAGGAGCCAAATTGTGGCACAGCATGAAAATTGCTTCAGAATGACTGCAGTCCAGTTTCTGATCACCAGTAGCTTCATGCCCCCTCCAGCTTATCTTTCCCCATGTAGATCATTTATAGAAATGTGAATAATCCTTTCTTTCATGCTGCTTGTTTTGCTACTTGTGTGTCTATGTGGATGCATATATAAAATGTTCATTTAAATTATTTAAGCATGATTTAATAGGAACACTGGTCTTAAATTTTGTTGTGTCCCCTAACTCTACATTTTGGGGCTGAATTTACCCAGACCGTGTCCCTGTAAGCATGCATACTGGAGGTGTTAGTGAATCCATGACCGATACAGGCATAGAACCCAGGAGTTGTAAAGTGTAGCCTGGAATAAAATCCTGCTGGGTTTTGCGTTCCTTAGGCATTCAAAGATAAACATCTCCACCAGAAATTCAAAGATCAAATGAACCAGGCAGATGCCCAGAACACAATGTATATTTCCACTTGGTATCACTTTCATATTGCATTTGGTTTGTTTAGAAGACGGGGAAATGTTAGTAGGACACTTATCCTTTTAAGCAGCCATTGGGAATTAGGCCAATTTGACAAGCCTTGGGCCAATTACTATAAAAGGTTTACAGTGCACTGTTCTGCTACCAAAAATAAACCATAAGGGTGGCCTTACAGAGAGCATTGTGCGCTGTCATGCAGGAGACTTGGTCCCATCTCTGTGATGGGGAAGATGGTGGCACTTTAGCATCACTTCCTTGTGCAAGACAGTTGGAAGAGCATTGGGTGGAAGTATCTAGCAGTAATTAATGTGGCCTGAAATGAAAGAGTGGGTGAAACACCAGTCTCCATCAGCCGGACTGTGTAATCATGAGGTTTAGTCACTGTATTGGTACGTAAGGGTTTTGAGTAGGAGACTATAGTCTGGCCTAATGGGGAAAAAATCTGGCCACTTGTTGTCCCTTCATAACTCATCAAAAGTCCTGATTCTGGAAATAAATATAGGCAGGGTAGGTGGGTCTGGCTCCAATGAACTATGTATTCAGTGAACGGGAGTGTAGGTTACAGCTCAAGAAAGACATTGAAATGGTCTTAGTTATTCTTTCTCCCATAACATCATTTCAACCTACTTTGCCCTGCTAGACCATCTGCCATCCAAGTATCTCTCAAAGTGCTTTATAAAGACTAAAGAATGAAAAATGTCTGACGCAGGTATTTATTCTCCCCATTTCTCAGCTGGAGGAACTGAGGTGATTTCTTGCCCAGAGGCACACAGAAAATCTGTGGTAGAGTTGGGAGTAGAACCCAGGTGTCTTGACTCCTAGTGCTGTTGTAATGCCTACAGACCCTGGTTGGCGACAGGCGGGATTGAACCTGGGACCTCTGGAGCTTAGTGCATGAGCCTCTACGGCATGAGTTAAAAGCCAACTGTCTGTTAGCTAAGGCTGTAGAGCAAACTTCACTCTTCCCGCCCCCTCACCCACCAGGACAGAAAACCACACCCAGGAGGTATGTGGGTTACACTCTGCCTTACCCCAAGCCCTTCCTTCTAATGTTACTTGATGTATAGTTGTGTCCAAAGTCACTAGAGCATTCACCCTGCCCCTCTATCTTCTTGGAGCACACAGGATACCAAGAGACTGTGAGGGCCATTGCTGACTCTGTTGCATCTTGGATATGCCTGGAACACAAGAGCCAATTTTCCTACATTCTGCACCATAAGGCTAGAGATACTGAAAATGGAGGATGTGGATTATATGCGTGAGGTTCATATATACAAGGTTCAGTGATATGATACAGCCCCCAATACTCTAAATTTCAGTCAAATATTTCCTACTTGGGCTCCAAACAAATCCCACTTTCATCTCTGTACATCTTGTTCTGTCAGACTGAGTGGCTTCCCTTGGGGGCCATTCTACCTAAGCACCATTCACCATCCCAGAGTAGCGGGAGTTTAAATGAGCAACAGTGAAAGAGTTAATCATATTCATATTTAAATTGTCTCCACCGAGCTATGGAGCTAACATCCCAGTCAGATGAATGGGAGGCAGTTCAGAACGTTCAGCGCTATTGCAAGGTTATACTCATAGGCATAAAAAATAAGAGTCTAAATTCAGTCAAAACAAATGGGGTCACTATGTCTGGCATGCCATACGATATTGGCTCAGGCAGAGCCTGACTGGCTCTAGAAATGCCAGAATGGGTACCGTCTGCTCTGTCGTATAGTCACTTCAGCATCTTTTTTTTAATTGCATAAAGGGATCCTTTAAAGAGTTGAGCGATCAGAGTTTGAACACCTATCGACCCCGGGATGTTTTTCCAATGAAGATCAGTCTAGGAATTGCCAATCCTTACCACAATCCTCAGGAAAAGTGAAGGGTGAGCCTTGGACTGGGTGATCATGAGTGTGAATGCGTCAGGGTGGATATTCCAATTGACCTATTTCAAAGACATCCTCCAATCCCTGCATAGTCTGACTTTCCCAAGGCAGCTCAGTGAGTAATGGCCTCTTGCCATGGAAATTAGACATTGACAAGGGGATTGGCAGTACATCCAGATTTGATGATTTATGTCCAGTGGAGAACTGGGACTGAAGAGTCAAAAGGATGAATCTTGGCTGAACACGAGCGACTAGAACTCTGACCCTGCATTATTAGTAAATAGACAGGCATGTGCAGTTGGAGGGCGAGATCCACAGCTGGGGTAAATCAGACACTGAGATTTAAATTTAATAATGATAATTTAATAATACTAATTCCTAGCTTTTATATTGTGTGCTTCCACCATAGATCTCAAAGCACTTCACAAAGGAGGTCAGTATCATCCCCATTTTACAAATGGGAAACTGAGGCACGGAGAGGTGACATGTCTTACCCAAGGTCACTAGCAGCCCAATAGCAGAGCTGGGAAGAGAACCCAGGTCTCCTGAGTCCCAGTGCAGTATTCTGTCCACAAGGCAACACTGCCTCTTTCTACCAGCCGAGGGTCTGGCCCTCCATTTTTAATGCTTTTGTCTCCAGTCCATTTGAATAATTACAGATATTTCTTCTCTTGCTCTAAAACATCTTAATTGATTCAGAGCTTTGACCTTTATAACTTGGGTTATAAGCCTGAGTGACTGTAAAATAAATGTAACATATGGATAATAGATCACTATTGACATTATAGTTCTGTACATAGACTTCAGTTTTTGTACCTCTTATGAGTAAGTTTTAAAAAAAACCCAACAGCACTCCACAAAGTGGAAGGCTCAGGGAATTAGTAATAGAATACACAGCCTCTCCCCTCAGGTCCTTGGACTGAAGCATCCGATGAAGTGAGCTGTAGCTCATGAAAGCTTCTGCTCAAATAAATTGGTTAGTCTCTAAGATGCCACAAGTACTCCTTTTCTTTCAGTACAATCTGAAGCTCACTATAGTCTGACACCTTCTTAGTGAGTTGCATCAAGAAGGTTTGCGTGTTTATGTTCCCAAGAGTCAGGTATCCACATCCCAGTTAGCATCCTGGTCTCAGCAGAGAGAGACCAAAGGCAGAGTGGATTTTGGAAGCTGAACTCCGCTTCTCACTACTGTGGTCTCCCCATAGCCAGGGTGGTGCACGTTGACAGTGGCGTAGCTTGTGTGGCTACTCGCTACGTTCTACCTGTTCTGTGGACAGTAGGTTCCCAAGTTGTCAGTGTGGCCTCATCACAAGCAGTTCAATTATCTTCAACTTTAAATCAAAATCTATATAGTGAGGACTTTGAAGCAGGGAATCGATGGTGTGGGAAATGCGAGGTTCCCTAGTAATGTCATGTCAAAAGGAGAGAGGATTGACACATCAAAATGCCAGATGAAATCCTCTTCCACCCATATCTCTGGACTGAGGAACCTGAGAAGCCAGGATAAACTCCTCAGTTGATTCAGACTAGTGCCCAGCTTGGCAGATATCATCTCCCTTTCCGTTACAGTCTTGCTAAGGCAATGCATCTGGAAGAACAAGCTGCTACTGTTGCTACAGCTGCTTCCTGTGTTCTGGCTCAAGGAGGCTTCTCTGGCCAGCTTTCCGTAGAGCTTGTCTACAACTGGAAATTACCAAGATAGCTGTTCTGGAATGACTCCATGACTCCGCTTACTCTGGAATAAGAGTGTGCATTCAGGGTCTCCTTTGGAAGACGTTATTCCAGAATAAGTTTCAGTAAAGTTTCAAGTGTGGAGAGGTCCTTAATGCCCAGGCCCTGAGGTCTCACACTGCCCTTTGGTTTCAGAGTAACAGCCGTGTTAGTCTGTATTCACAAAAAGAAAAGGAGTACTTGTGGCACCTTAGAGACTAACCAATTTATTTGAGCATAAGCTTTCGTGAGCTACAGCTCACTTCATCGTATGCATCCGATGAAGTGAGCTGTTGCTCACGAAAGCTTATGCTCAAATAAATTGGTTAGTCTCTAAGGTGCCCCAAGTACTGCCCTTTGGGGCACTTTTCCCAGCCTGGCTGCAGAGTCGCACTAAATGCCAATCTCCGGTTATCCCTGCTACAGCGTAGAGTGGAAGCAGGAAGCCAGATGACCTGGAATCCTACTCAACTGCCTTTGGGGCTGGAGCCATCTCATGTGTCCCTGTGCCTTAATTAGTGGAGGCAGCATGACTGTTTGTCAATAGTGCTTGAATGAGCCTCTGTCTCATTGCCTTGTGGTCAGAGCCAATACCTCACATGTTCATCAGGGTTGGGCGACTTCCTGGATAGACAGAAGAAGAATCGAAGCAGAGAACGCAGCTTCCCTGGTTTAAAGCCTATAAATAAAGGAATGAGTTCACTGAACTGGGGAAAAGGGAAGTTCCTCACTGGTCAACATTTGCCAATCTAGCCCTGGGGCACCTCCTGCCTCCCTTGGTGTAAATAGAGGAGCCCCATGGTCCATTATTAGTCATGGAGTTGCAAGTCCCAGAGGGACATGGTGTCATCAGTGACAGCTGCTTGTGGGATGGGAGTCTCATCCTTGCTAGGGAGTAACTAGAAGGGTGCAGTGAGTTCCTTTTTAAAAAAATGTATCCGCATCCTTGCTAATTGCCCTGGGCGCCATATACTCCCAGGGCCAAAGGCAGCTGTACTGTGAGCAGACAATGGCATAACTTCACAGAGGCTTTTGTACCCAGTTACAGCAGGGCTGAAACTGGCCCTTGATATCCCAAGGTAGAGCTACCATTACACATAATGGGATCCCCAGTCAGAGATTTAGTGACGTTAGAAAAAAGCCAGATAAAAGAGCCAATCCTTTTCCTCCCTCCCTCAAATACCTGCTGGTCACCAAAAGAGGTGTCGGCCCCAGCACATGTACAGGGTGTGTACAATGACCTGCTTGTCTATGCTGGCTAGAGTCTGCTGCATTGCATCCATCTCAGAGCTCTTCTCTGCTTCATTCCACATTAGATGTAAAGCAGCCTTACCATCAACCCCAGGACTGTTCTATTTAGTTTCTTTTTAAAAGAGAGTGAATTTAAAGCTTGTGAAATTGATAGCCCTGGTGACCAAAGTTCCCTCTGTCACGCTGTCTGGAGTAGCTCACAACTTTGAGTGCCCACCTCAGGGCAGACACCCCAAACTGTTGTTATGTTCTATAACTGGATTTCACCAAGCCAGTAACTAACTGGATCACTATTCCAGTCTTACCATGGAGTCACAGGCAGTCCTCTTAGACTCTCCAGCCTATCTTGCCACCCACACATCTGGATTTTGTGATAATGATCACTTCAACCAAAAATCACACCAGATCAGGTTTCTCCCAGTGTTACCCCAGATAAATTGGTATTCCAGATCTTACACCAAAGACAACATTGCCAGCCAATTCTATAGTTAACTATAGGTTTACCAGCTAAGAAAAGGAAATGAGAGTTATTGAGAGGTTAAAGCAGGTAAAATATATTAACAGGTGAGTCACAGTTTGTAAGTCCAAATGGTGGCAGAGATGTAATAAACTGCCAGTTTCCCAAGAAAAATTTCAAGGTGCACAGAGGTGTCTCTGGGGATCTCTGCTTTGTATTTGGCCCACTACCCTGTAAGAGTCCAGACAATCTGAGATAAAGGATCTTTGAATCCATATTTATATCTTCTCACAGAAGATAAGCTGACAGTCTCTTTACCCAGTTTTGCTTTTTCTTTGATGATGATGAGGGGTGAGGAATGCACTTTGAGTCTCTGACCTCAGGTCACCACACACAGTGGCCATTTGCTTTGAAATTAGCACCTTTTCTGATAAAGTCCTTCATTAGCCTTCCCCAAGTCGTCTTTGATGTCTGATGAGTTATTTAGTTACAGGGGTATTTCCAATGGAAATGTTAGCTATTACATTATAATGGCAACAGATACGTGAAAACAACAGAAGTAACATTCCACTAGTTTTCATGAAGTTTAAACACCTGAATACACTCTTACATTTACACTTATTTTGACCTATACTAATACATAAGTGAATTGGCCTGAATACACTCGAGCATGACCAGGTCAACCAGCATCACACACACTATCCACACAACTGGTATAGGATGGGCAGTACAAGCTTCCTTGAAGTGAGCACCCCCAGAAGTGAGAGTTTAAGTCTCTGTCTCCATGCCTGTTTAATCCTTACCCTCTCATCACACTGCCAGCAAAGATACCAGTTAGTGGTCAGTGAGGCAGTGATTTATGACATGGACACCTGTCCATTGGAAACTGCACTGAGATCCACCAAATTAAAACCACGTTAGCACTGAAGAGCCATCCATCAGTCAGCATTGTAGATCAGTGTTGGCCTAGGCTTACCTGCATCACCTGAGCATAATTATTTGGAACTAGACTCCAGCTGTGGAACCACTGCCTTCCTTCATTGGCATGTGGGAGAAACTTAGATTTTAGCAATAGCTAAAGAAGTGGTTTTTCTTGAACTCTTGGCTAAAGGAGAAAGCCTTTAGCATATAGCGAGGGGTTTCCACGTCCGGTTTATTTAGTGATGTGAATTCTTACGTCTAAATGAAACTCTCATATCAAAAAGTCAGTGAATGGATTCCATCAATCAGTTCAGAAGAATGGCGTTTCTGGCGAGGACATTTTCACATCACCTTTCCTCTACTCAAAATTATTAAGATCCAAAAGTATCTAACTTCTATTAAGAATCACTTGTTAAAAGTTGTTGTTTAAAACAGGCTTCTCTAGTTCTTCAGTGCTAATACTTTGAGCCTTACTTACAGAATTAGAAATAAGCTCAGTCTTCTGAGTAATAAAAAAAGAAAAATCATAATCATGCTCTAGTCTTATGAAAGACTGCCTGGGACACAGAGCCAACTCTCAGTGGAAGAGAACTGAAAAGCAAGCTCCCGTCCCCCAGAGAAATAAAAACACAACAACTCCGCCCATGGGATTATAAGGGGCTCAAATCCTGCTCTCTTGTTTGTATACATGCATAGGCCCATTGACTTTCTCCTAATGCTTGGCTTCTCAGCAAAGAGGCTACTTATGGGAGTGAGTCACATGATTGTGCAATGAGACACAGAACTGATCTCATCCTCTCTATTCGGTATTGCAGGGTGGAGGTAAACTGAAAGTTTGCACAGCTCGTAAGTGCTTTGTGACCATATGAAAACCACTTGGGAAGGCTCTGAGGACACCCCTGTATGGAATCCTGCTGCAACCCCCTAGGTCTGCCAGATGGGGTTTTAGGCTGACCCTGTAATCGATTTGGGAGGAGAGTATCTTTTTCAGAGTGGTAGCTGTGTTAGTCTGTATCAGCAAAAACAACCAGGAGTCCTTGTGGCACCTTAGAGCAGAGGTGGGCAAACTACGGCCTGTGAGCCACATCCAGCCTGCGGGACTGTCGTGCCCGGCCCCTGAGCTTCCGGGCTGGGGAGGCTAGTTCCCGGCCCTTCCCCCCTGTTCTCCCTCCCCTGTAGTTATGCTGCTGCACGGGCAGTGCAGCTTGTCCCGCCCACCTCCCAGGCTTTCCAATAAGCCTGTCCCGCCGCTCTGAGTGGCCTGGTAAGAGGGCGGGGGGAGAGGGAGGTGGGATAAGGGGCAGAAGGTCCCGGGGGGCAGACAGGGGGCAGTTGGAGGGGGCGGAAGTTCGGTCGGGGGGGTGGTCAGGAGACAGGGAGCAGGAGGGGTTGGATAGGGGGTCGGGAGGTCCCAGGATGGGGGGGACAGGGAGCAGGGGGAGTTGAATAGGGGGTGAGGTCCTGGGGGGGCAGTTAGGGATGGGGTCCTGGGAGGGGGAGGGCAGGAGACAAGGGGGGGTTGGATGCGTCGGCAGGGGCCTGTCAGGGGGTGGGGGTGTGGATAGGGGTCGGGGCAGTCAGGGGACAGGGAGCGGAGGGGTTGGATAGGGGGTGGGATCCCGGGGGGGCAGTTGGGGGTGGGGGGTCCCAGGAGGGGGGTTGGATGGGTCAGGGGTTCTGAGGGGGGCTGTCAGGGGGCAGCAAGAGGGAGGGGGTGGATAGGGGGCAGGGGCCAGGCTGTTTGGGGAGGCACAGCCTTCCCTACCCAGCCCTCCATATCGTTTCACAACCCCGATGTGGCCCTCGGGCCAAAAAGTTTGCCCACCCCTGCCTTAGAGACTAACAAATTTATTTGGGCGTAAGCTTTTGGGGACTGGCTACAGCAGGCTCTTGCAGAGATGGTTTTATGGAGGTGGAAAAACAGGTAGACATTGAGCCCTTGGGTCTAAAAGACAGGCGTGTTCTCATGGGAACACTACAGCGCACTGTAATAATAATTAGATCTTTTCAGTGGCTCTTAAAGCACATCACAAAGGTTCTCAGTACCATTATCCCATTTTTACAGATGGGGAGATAAAGGCACAGGGAAGGGAAGCAACTTGCCCAGGGTCACCCAGCTGGCTAGTGGCCAAGCTGGGCATAGAGCTTCATTTTCCTGAGTCCCAGTCCCATGTTCTATCCACTAGGCCACACTGTCTCCTTGTATCTGGAAGGGTTCCTAACACACTTCCTCCAGGCATACGGTAAACCACCTGTGTGGATATTATGAGACTTTACTGGCTGAATAAATCTAGGAAGAATGAAAATAAAATCCTTAGTGCCTGTTTGATCAGCACAGAAACATTGCTTCCTACTGGCATAGGAATTGCTGATTTCTTGCATCAGTCTGTATCCTGCATTGTAAGTCTTGTTTTTATTAATAAACCATCCTTAATCAAAAAAAGAAAAGGAGTACTTGTGGCACCTTAGAGACTAACCAATTTATTTGAGCATAAGCTTTCGTGAGCTACAGCTCACTTCTGTAGCTCACGAAAGCTTATGCTCAAATAAATTGGTTAGTCTCTAAGGTGCCATAAGTACTCCTTTTCTTTTTGCGAATACAGACTAACACGGCTGTTACTCTGAAACCCATCCTTAATCAGATCATGACAGTTGATGTATCTAAAATTAATTCCCAGTGACATTTGGTCACTTGCAAACCCCCATACTAAGAGCTAGAGTTTAAGGGGGCCCGAGCCTGCAATGTACTGCGAGGTACTAACACCCTCTGTTCCGATAGGACTGAAATGGGGTTGAGGGTGCTCACCCCTGTGAAAGATTAGGCCCTGGGTTAGCAGCTCTGTGAGGGACCTGTGAGTGCATTTTGCTATGCGTTTCAGACTGATGAACTTTAGGGGTTAAGAGGATTAGATCAAATTATTGGCTTAGCTACTTTACTACAATTACAGCCCAAATGTCAGTTTAAACCCACAGGCTTCATTAAATACACTGAAAATAAATCCTGCATCTCTTCTCTCCAAGCCCATAACCTGCCCCTACAGTAGATCCTTCCAGCCATGCAGGCTTGAGTGTGTTTGCACTGTACTGCTGAGCCTCAAATAATCAAGATCTTCTGCAAAAGTAAATTCCGTGCTGAATAAATAACCCGACCGACCTTTCTATAACCACACGCACTGGGCCTCAGACACCGCATCTACCTGTGTTTGGGGGAGCGGGGATTAATTCAAGTGGCCTCCAATAATGAGGGTGGCTGCCACCAGTGCTAAAATTTGTGGAAGTCTATTTTCATGCTTCTAGCCTACATTCGAGAGGGACAGTCAGGCTTCCTGACCTATTTTGTGTGTCACAGCCAGTGCATTGCATTGTATGAAGGAACAACTATTTGAGCAGATTGAGTTTAGGGCCTCCCTAAACCTAATATCATTGGAGTTCCCCTGACTCCTGAAGCCAGACTAATCCCAAACATCACACCTCCTCCCCATTTGGATGCACATGCAGACTGATCAGGTATAATCTGTTTAATTCCTACATTCATTCATTGCTACAGTCTGAATTGGGGTCTGGATCTTACTCAGGGGGATGGGCTATGAGCCAATAGTTCTTCTGTTCTAAATTCTCCAACTGCTTCACTTTGGTAACTTTACACCTCCTCCTAATTTGTCAGTGTTCAATAACTGTGATCTCCTGCTCAGCTGGACGCAGCACCCACTACTTCAGATGTGTACTGGAACCATTGTCCTCCTCACCAGTTCCTATTGGAAATAGCTGCTGCCCATCTGTTTCTGCCACATGGCCACCGGCAGGACCCCAGAAATGAACAAACATCTAATGTCCAAGCAACTAATTCCTAGAGCCTTTGCTAGCTGGAGGCTCCCGACTAATTCCTAGAGCCTTTGCTAGCTGGAGGCTCACGACTAATTCCTGGACCCTTTGCTACCTGGAGGCTCACGACTAATTCCTAGACCCTTTGCTACCTGGAGGCTCACGACTAATTCCTAGACCCTTTGCTACCTGGAGGCTCACGACTAATTCCTAGACCCTTTGTTACCTGGAGGCTCACGACTAATTCCTAGACCCTTTGCTACCTGGAGGCTCACGACTAATTCCTAGACCCTTTGCTACCTGGAGGCTCATGACTAATTCCTAGAGCCTTTGCTAGCTGGAGGCGTGAGCCTGACAAGTGCTAAATGAACAGGTGTCCTCACCACGGGGGCTGACACTGATTGGAGGCTATGCCAGCAGCCGTAGAGGAGGGGCCAATCGTGAAGACTGAATACATGTCAGCGGAGCCCGTATTACTCTGCTCCTGTGCTGCACCTGAGAACGTCCGCTTCCAGGGCTGTTGAAACAGGAGAAAGAAACAATAGACAGTCTCTGCCCCCTGGAGAAGGCCTTGGCCATGGAATGCTCTAAAGAAACCCAAAACTAACAAACAAAGCTGGTAATGGAGTCCTCAGCTTGTCAGACAGTGCGGCGGAGACTCCAAACAATTTAGACGACCTTCTAAAATGGGTCAGCCTCAATGGTTTTTTTTTTTTATAGCTGCATTAATAAGACTGGGTAATGCACCACACTGTTTCAGAGGCATTGGTTAGGAAGAGAAGCCATTAGGTTGCTTGGTAACGGACACAACACCCCTACCCGGGGTAAGTTAGCCCTGAAGCCTGCACACTGTTTGATGCTATGAAAAGCAAAGCAACTGGCAGATGCCAGTACAGTGTCTCTGTGAGACAACTCACTGAAGGGGCCTTAAGGCAAGTAGTAGACCATAAAAAGTCTTGCTGGGAGGGCTGGTATCTTTAGCATCAGACAAGTCTGCATGTGTGTACGCATGTGTGTACACAAATTAAAATTGTAGAAGGAAGGCGCCGGTTGCTACTCAACTGGTTTTCAAAGAGCTGTCAAAGTATTAACCAGTTAATACCAGCAGCTGGTTCTTGCACTCAGCTACAGCCTAGCTGAAGGCCTAATCCTGAAGGGTGCTGAGCGCCCTTTACTACCCATTTAAACCAGCACCTCCTGACTGCCCTCAGTTCCATTTTTAAGTGCA
Organism: Chelonia mydas; assembly: GCF_015237465.2. Classification (NCBI taxonomy): domain Eukaryota; kingdom Metazoa; phylum Chordata; order Testudines; family Cheloniidae; genus Chelonia; species Chelonia mydas. The sequence continues at coordinate 25,541,517 of NC_057856.1, read as the reverse complement.
AACATGGATGATGAAGTGCAGTTTCTCAAAGCTAATGCTGACAAAGACAGCAGTGATCTAAGTTAAAATGTGTTGCCATTAGTGCCTACAGATGTTGTGACGTTAATTGGCATTGGGCATTTATCTGGGTCTGTGTAGATCTCCCCATTTAAGTAGCTGAAACAGAAGCTGCTTATTTACATCATTTTTTTCTAGATGTGACCGTCCACTGGATTTTTGCTGTGCTCCAAAGGGAGTGGGGGATGGAACTGAAAAGTGTATTACAATCCCCAATGCACGACTCAGAAAGGCTTTTTAATAGCTCTGTAATTAACACCTGCAAGGCAGTCCCATTCTGCAGAAGAAAGATGCCTTTTCCCTGGTCAAGGAAAACAAACTCACCCTCTCCTCCATCATGGAGGAAATCTTAACTCCAACCTTTGCCTGACAGTGGAGTTTCAGCTGTAGAGTCCAGTAAGCATCAGATCCAAGCGAACAACTGGATGTGTATGAAACGGGTGCATTATATACGTGCTGATCGATAGGAAGCAAATCTTTTTTTTTTCTTTTAAATGCCAGTTGTCTAAGATGTGCAGCTGCATGATGGATGGCAGAAGCATGGGAGAAGCAGGGAATGAATTAAAAGGAGGACCACTTGCATGATGGGGCAAAGATGGCATTTCCTAAGCAGCCTCTCTCTCTCTCTCTCTCTCTGCCCAAATGTCTGGGCAGAGAATTATATCCTGGCCTCCAGCTTCAGGAGGAGTTTTGCAGAAGGCATGTGAAAGCCTCAGTTGTACATCCCTGCCAGAGAAAGCCACCAAAAAATAAAGTTCTCATTCACATGCTGACATTCCAGCTCTGATCACCAGGTTGACACTTTTCCAGAACCTCCTTGCTGCATACAACAGCCTGGCGCATCCCTAGCCTCTCATATATAGATCCTTCCATTATTCACAGCTCTTCCCTTTAAAAACAAGCTCTTGTTAATTTTGCTGGTCACTCATTGTGTGCATAGAAACTAGGTCACTGGAGAGAGAGTGAGATGAATTTGATACCTTCCCTTGCCCGGTGTGGAGGGAAGTGAGGTAGGTAGCTTGCTTGTGCTCTGTTTAACTCCTGCCATGCCATGCAGCTTTTCTCTGAGCAACAGTCCTGCACGGGGATGGATGGGACGGGTTGGTTCAAGCTGCTTTTCCAGCCCCATCAATGGTGATTCCATTGCTACAGAAGAGAGAGAGAGCTCTAAATCCAAGTTGATCTGTATCCATCCTTTTCTTCACCACCAACATCCCTGGGTAGTTATAACTAGCTTAGGAATTATTATGAGAGATTGTCAATATCCTGTCCTTATTCCCCCCCTCCCCATCTCCTAGCCCTGTCCTTGTGATCATCTGTCCTTGTAAACTGGTTGGGGTGGGGACTCCACCTTCACTAACTTTGCCGAGTGGCAGGTGTCTTTATGGAGCTCTATAAATATTTCATACCAGGATCATGACTAGAACAGAGTTTGGCCTCTGCGAGGATGGTACCAGACCATGGTACAAGACGGTTGTGGCTCCATCACATTACAGTAGCCCAATGTGGCTACCTTTTGTAGAGCAGCAGTTATTCTACTGCAGTAGCACCCAGGGTCTCCAGTGAGGATTGGGGCCCATTTTGCTAGGCACTTTACAAACTGGTCCCTGCCCCAAGGAGCTTGTGACCCAGACCCATGTTAAAATGGTTATCCCACTCTGGACTGGGTCATAGATAACCGATGAGCTACTGAAGAGATTCTCTACTAGTGTTTCTGTAAAGTCTCCCTGTTTCAGTACTGAATTCCTGTGCTTGCAATAAAGGCCAGTTCTTTTCCAGGCCTCTCTCTCCGGTGGAGATTCTAGCCCTGTTTGTCACTACAGAAGTGAGACTTGCGAGCTTGACAGAGCAGAATGTAATGAAGCCTCATTGCAGGCCGAAATGCCAATAATTGAATGAATCAAGGCGTTGGTCTCCCCAGATGTGCCAGACATTTAAGGGCCAATGAGTTTAGAAATGATTATAAATAGCATGTAACCTATTAAATGCTTATCATGAAGTTGTGATTTCCCCCCAGCATCCTATGAAATGTAACAGTCTCACTATGCTCAGGACTGAGATGTGTTGTGTAAAGCTTTCGCTCAGAGGCTCTGGGCGTACGGCCTAGGCGTAATGTATGCTGAAGCCGAGCTTTGTTCAGTGCATACTCTGAGCTTGCCCTGTTAAGTTTCCTTGCTGGCTGGCTCTGTGGTATTTGCACTGGCATCTGCTCATTAAACATACAGCCGTGTGTTTATGTTCTGGAGATGGGTGACTGCCTAGGCAGGGCATGTCATGCTCCAGTGAACTCTCTTCCTCAGCCTGTCACTTGGACAAAGAGCTGAGTTTAGTAGGTGCAGTAACTTCAACTCCAGAGGGGCCGTGGCTTCTGGAGCTGGGTCTGAGCCAGCCCCATTCCCTCCCCACCTTCACAGCCAGACACCTCCCCTTTTTGGGTGGGTTCCAATACAAATCTGGACCTATCTTTGCAGTTGAGGCCCTCTGTCTGCCTTCCTAAAACTGAGTGGGAAGATTAGCTATTAAATTAAATGTCCTTGGTGGCTTGAACAAACCAAGTTGAATCCTTAGCTGAAGTGCTTCCTTAGGAGTCCTGGACAGCTGGGTTTTAAGTGCCCCATTGCTAAGCTCTCTGTTTCTAAATCAGTTAATGAATGTCTGTGTCCGGGGCGTGCCTGTCTAAGGAGGAGCTGGGCAGCAGCCTTTAATGGTCCTGTTCTGAAGGAGGACATGGGAGAGAAGTGGGGAGTCAGTGGTCAAATGAGCTTGTTTACCCAACACATCTCACCTTTATATCAGTTGTGGGGGCAGGGGGGATGCGGCCTCCTCCTGACATGGAACAATCCTGTGACAATCCGGACACTTCCCTAGTGAGCTACTTAACTTGGAGACGGGCCCTGACCTGAATGCCCCTGGACTCCGGTAAAATTCAGATCTTTGTGGTTGACTCTCATTTCTCTATTGGGCTGAACCAAAACCTCAGATCCAGAAACCCCCGAAAGTTGGGGAAGTTCTGATCTGGATCCAAACACTGTGGCTCAGGCCTATCTGCTGAGCTGGCTCATTACTCTGGTCAATGTGGTGGAAGGATTGGGTTATACAATTGATATTTCCTTCCACATCAGACGTCCCAGTATGTCTGCCTGGGGCGTTTGACTCATACGTCCCTCCTGACTGCATTCTGGGCTCCCTCTGCTGCTCTTTGCTCTCACCTCTGGAGTCCTGCATGGCCCACTCCACTCCTGGGAGTAGCTGGACAACGCTACAGGCTCCACTGTCACCAGGACCCTGAGGAGTACCTGCCTGGTGTCCTCAGGCAGAGTCCAGGCCTTAGGCTGTTCAGTCTCGGCTGGGAGTAGAGAGGGAAAGGCCCTTCCCTGCCTCTTGGTTCTATAAGGTGGGCAGGTCTTGGAGCCTGGCCTTTCCTGCTGGAATTGAACCCCTTGTCTCCCTGCTCTGGTGTGGAGTATGCACACCCCACTGTGTTCTCCAAGAGAGATGGATGGGAAAACAAGTGGCTGGATGGATGGAGTGTAACCCAGGGCATGCAGAAGGGGTGCTGGGAAGGCATCTGCCGCCTGCTTGTCGAAGTAGTGTCTGCAGCCTTGAGGTGGTGGAGGATTCATCTGTGCCCCTCGATAACCAGAGAGCAATAACAATGTAGCCCTGTCCTGTAATGACAAATGGCCTCCACTGCCTTCAGATGGTCAGAAGATATGGCCGCTCCCCTTGCCCTAGTAGCCATTCCTTCCCTGCTTCAGGACACACTCACTGTAATTCACTCTGCTTAGGCCTGCCAGTCGGCAACTCCATGTTGGGCTGCCACATGCTGCACGTCTCCTGAGCGCTCCTGTCACTGTGCCCTCCGCTGAGTACTACTGTTTGCTGCTGGGCCTAATCCACAGGCCTCAGAGTCACCTCTGTGACCCACTAAGACAGCTGTGTTTATTGAGAACGCAGAAAGCAGGATGAAACGTTCACAGACCAGGCGTTCTTGGTGCTGCAGCCTACCCTGTGGTTTTGAGGACTTCAATAGCACAGATATAGGTGTGAGGTTTTTTGCAGGAGTGGGTGGGTGAAATTCTGTGGCCTGCGTTGTGCAGGAGGTCAGACTAGATGATCATAATGGTCCCTTCTGACCTAAATATCTATGAATCTATGAATCTATATCCTGACAGGAGACTGGAATGAGCTCTAGTCCATCTGGCTTCTTGCCCTTTTGCAAAAGCTTTCCCCCTCGTGCCCAGATACTGTGGTGATGGGTACAGCACAAGAACTTGAATAGAACAAAACAGCTGGGCAGGAGGCAAACTCAGTTTCACTGGCTGAACTCCAGGATGACGAGCAGAATCCATTCTGATCCCTTTTTGTGCTTTGGTCTGCCCCTAGACACTAAGATGATTGGTGTCTATTAAAAACTTACATGAGAGAGATTTCCTCTTTTCTAGAAAAGTAAACAGAGGTCCATCTTTTCACCTTCAGAAGGATACCTTTTTGGTGTGTGCTCTGTAAGCAGAGAGATTCTCACTGTCTTGTCTTATGGTATGTGTACTCTTAAAGTGCTGAAGCGGCACTGCGATGGGAGGGACATACCTATGTCCATGTCAATTTTCAGTGTAGAGCAGCCCTTCAGCTCACTGGTTGCATTGTATAGTGCGTGTTTGAAAGATCAGAGGCTGGGTTTCTCAGTCATTAGCAAAGAGCATTTTATAATCCAGAAAGAAAAGAAGTACTTGTGGCACCTTAGAGACTACTCTTAGTACTCCTTTTCTTTTTGCGAATACAGACTAACATGGCTGCTACTCTGAAACCTTTTATAATCCAGGTTTCACAGGCAGGATGGAGTAGTGCATAGTGATACCGGACAAAGCAAAGCACAACTGTTTTGGAATATGTACAAATGAGACGTCTAGGATGACCATAACATCCAGGGATTTTTTTTTAATTGTATATGGCAGTCTTACAGATTGTTGTACTATTAAACATGAAGAACAATTAACCATCAGTATATCATTCTGAGTAGCGATGTCTTCGTTCATTTATACAGTTCAGCTGCAGCACTGGTTCTTTGAATGTAAATGAATTGATGGCACAATAGACTTCTGTATGAAATGAGGTCAGGCATGTAGAAATTGAATGAGGACTCTGCATGGTGGGAGCTGTGGGACAATAATAACTTCAAACACCATATGTTTCCTTGAGACCTTCAAACATGCAGATCCAACCGTACGGGGTGCGGAATGTAACATCATAGACTTACAGGTAGAGCCAGCTTTGGAGATGAATTCTGTTCCCCCTGGGAGGAAATTGTGTGCCCTGTGAGGGACATACAAAGATTAGTATTAGCAAGCCTCTAAAAGCATCCAAACAGTCAACTTGAGTCTTCTCTTGGGTTCTACAGCCTTTTGGGGAAACTGGCCCATATTTGGGGTTTTTATCTAAGCTTGTTTAACCCACTAGTCAGGGTCTGTGTGTATACTTCTCCGCCCTCTGTGCCCCATCCACAGGGGATACAGGTCTGTTATAGCACTTGGCTTGAAGGTCTGTTTTTTAGCTCGAGCTGTAGACTCATGCTTTTAGCCCTGGAGTTCCCTGCTTCAGTTCCCAGGGTTGGCCAATATGGCACCCATCACATGACTGAGGTTCTTCTGGGATGTGAACTGTTGTGGGAATGCATGGGGTAAGTTTCCTCCATCCAGAGGGGGTGTGTGACCCATTGGTCTGGGTCAGTGTGTTACACATCTCCCTCTGTAGAGATGCGAAGGGTCTCATCTCTCTAGCTGAGCAGTAAGGTCACGTGCCACCTCTCAATGTATCACATTTGTCCTGTGGTTTTCTGGTTCTCCTTTCTGCATCATGGAATGGCCACTTTAGAGATCGAGTGTTTCTGTGTGTTGTAGCAGGGCTCCTCTCCTCTCTCAGTGCATTTTCCCAGCCCCCATTACAAGTAAGAGGAGGTGTGTGTGTTGGGGGCAAGGAGGTAGGGCTGTGTGTGTCGGGGGCAGGGAGGGTGTGTTTGTGTAGGCTTGGAGTGTGGTTTTAGGACTCCTAGAGCAGCCTTTCTCTTACAGCACTGATGTGAGAAACTTAAGGGTTGTCTTCACTGCAGAGTTAATTTGGACTTTTCCTTGGGTGTTACCCCCTAGCCCCGCTCCCGTTCACACATAACGCTCTCTTACCTGAGTCTGGTGGTCCTTTCGAACCAGACTAGCTCGCCTGCCTGGATTATAGGCTAACACTCAAATGCTGGTTACACTTGAGCTGGTAATCTGACAGCTCTGTGGTGAGGACACAGGCTAACCCATCTGAGAGCTGATATTCCTCCAGTGCCTTCCCGCAGTTCACCTCCCCACCCTGTGTGCCCAGAAAGATAGACACGTTCTCCCACAAGTCGCTGGGAAAGAATCACAGAGCTACCCATCTTACTGCAGTGCTAAGAACCATGAGCTCTGACCCCAGAAATCCTAGGGCCTTGCACAGTGAGCGCAGTGCCAGCGTGGACACAGTAATTTGAGTCTGGTTGGCAGCGTGGCCACTCACACCCAGGCTAGACTTGAGCACAGATCACCTGAGTGAACTCTGAGGGAAGACATGTCCTAAGGCTAGAAGCCAGTTAACAAGGACAGATCTTATCAGGTGTCTCTCCATGTCCTAGAAGTCATTGCCCCAGTTCACACAAACAAAAGTTCTTGTTGTCCGTTTCAGCACAGCCTAGAGACTGAATGGCCACAGAGGCTGCCCCCGTTCGGTCTCTCCAGGGCAGGAGAGAATCCAGTTGGTGGGATATTGTGGTGAAGCCTGTAGAGCTGCTCTTCCCGCACTTACATCTTGTCAGGCCCCAAATCTGCAGCACATTGAAATGTTTAATGTTGGGAGGCTGAGAAATAGGGTTTAGGACCAAACTAAATGGCTCAAGAAATGCTGTTCAGGGGGTGGGGTTGTGAGTGGGGCACTGGACTGAGCCTTGGCTTTGACTAGATTTCTCAAAGCTATGCTGAGTGTTTCAGGCTTTGCAGTGGATGGTGCATCTGATGCTTCTCCTGACAAGTATTTCACCTCTTCATCTTGTTAGCCAGATTCCCCATTCACATTCCTTCTTCCCCAGACACAAAATAACCTTTTGCCTTTGCAGGGCGAAGGGCTGGAGAATGCAGTGTGTGTTGAGATGCCGCTCTCTCATTTTGGGATCCTAGCTCAAGTTGTAGGTGTCTTGACGCTAGATCAATGCGCCTCCTTTCCTGAAAATCCATCCGTGGTGCAAAACCACAGCCTAGCGTTTGCTGTTGTGTTGAAGCTCTGAGGCAACAGGCAGAAACTCCCAGAGTAAACAGGAGGAAACTCTGATAAGAATCAAAGTTACAGGAATGTTTTCAATCTGGCCGTTTGATTGCTGCTCTACTTATGACTAGAAAGCTTGTTCTTTATGTGATCAGCCCCTTAGGATCATAATGCATTTAAACTGCAACTCTCCCCTGACAATGTAAAATTGGCATCTTAATATTCACCAGGCCTACTCCTGGTGAGTCTTCAGGATCCTGTCTGCGTACTGTGGATGGTATAACAAGTCTTTACCGCTGTTAGCCCTGCAAAGTTAATGTAGCATTGAGAGAGAGCAGGAGTCTGTTCTGGTATATGCACCATTGGGAGGATTGTTCACCAAGATCTAATTACAGGGTTGGGCGGTTACACCTATACAAATCCACTGAAGACAATGTGGTTACACAGATAAGGTTGAGGCTGGAATTCAGCCTGCTGACCCTTTTATTGGTCATGCAAGAGGGAAGAAAGCCCAGGTTGCATGCTCGGATCCGTGGATGAGTTGCAGGACTAGGAATTAGGGGGGAAAAATCTTTAGTTGTAGACTGAGTATATCTTGATTTGGAGTCACTGAGACCCAATGCAAATGGATGGCATTGTTTATAGGGTCAGTCTTCAGAGTAGAACTGTGTGATTTAGATTGGGGCATGTTGAAAGTGTTTAGACCCTAAAGGTGTAGTTTATCCACCTAATAAAGATTGCAGTCAGCATCACTCTCATAGCATTTTGCTGCTACTTTCATCATGTTGCCCTGTACTTTGAGTTCTTTGGAATGGGTGTGGCAGAGGCTAATCCCATATTTATTTGTGGCCTCTTTTCTAAATTTTAGGAGTTCAAACTACAAAAGGAGGTCTGACAAGAGATTGATTTAAGGAGACATAAAGGCAAATGCCATCAAAGCTGTGAAAAGAAGAGCTTTGTGTAGCTCGAAAGCTTGTCTCTTTCACCAACAGAAGGTGATCCAATAAAATATCACCTACTGTGTGAAAAGAAATAAACATTTCAAAGGCTTGTTATGGTTAGATAAACAGCTCTGAAATTGGCATTTTGCTGTTATGCGTGTTTGCTCTGTAGACACCTCTCTGAGTTATTGCTGAGAAAATGCAGTCTGTGTATTTACTATGATCATAGCAGCCATGGAGAATGTCAATTGCTCTCGTCAACTTGACTCCCAAATTCAAAAGCTAGAATCTCTCTGGTCGGTGATGTACAAGGCAAGACTCAAGATGGTTGTCAGATACAAAGACAAGGCTGTATTGCTAGCAGGTACAGAAGAAATCGTTTGATGTCCTGAGCAATTCTTGGCATCAAGTCATTGATAAAGGGAACACTGAGAACTTAGTGCTTGGATGTCAAGGCATGAGGCGTCTTGGGCTTCAGGTTTGAGAGACTAGCTTTTCAGACTGTAACCAAGGAACTCATTAAACGTGAGACCATACAGGAGTCTGAGCACTGGGTTGGGAGCCGGGAGCTGCTGAGTTCTAATCCTGGCTCTATCTCTTAACATGGCCTGGGCCTTCGGACAAGTCACTTGCCTGCTCTGACCTTCCATCTCTCCATCTGCACAGTGGGGTGAGGATACTCCTTGCCCAGAGATAGTCTAAGGCTGAATAGTTGGAATGCAGGCTGTATAAACTGAGAGCATTATCAAACACTCCATATGGCCAGGCAGTGCCTACTGAATGACAAGAAGGATCCAGAAACAGACCTGGTGCCTGAGTTTTTTATGGACTAACAATGTTTGGCAGTAAAGGATTGTGCTGATTCTGCCTCTGACATCTCTTCTTTTCTCCCCGCACAGGCTATGAGCATCAGCAAAGCCATCAATACACAAGAAGCGCCAGTGAAAGAGAAACATGCCCGCAGTATCCTTTTCCTTCGCAATGACGGTGACCCCTGCTTCTCAGAGCCCAGTACTGTGGCCAGGTTTCAAAAGGAGCTTTGTAATCTCATGGTCAGATTTCCCTACACATCATCACCCAATTCCCAATGAGATCTCATACTTCAGGGTGTCTTTCTTTTAATTGCCCCAGAGATCAGAAAGGAATTTGCCAATAGATAATGGGGTATTTTGGGGAGTGGGGCAGGTGGGGAGGAGATTGGCCTTCCTTTGAGTCATAGGTTGCAGCTGGGGGTAGGACACTGGACTTGACAGACCACTGGTTTGATGTGGGATGGCGTGTTGTATGTTCCAGTGTCTTTGCTGCGATCAGTAAATGTGCAGCACCGGGAGAAATATAACACAAAAAATAATTTTCAAACGCTCGCTGACGAAGAGCAGGAGCTGGGTACAAAGTGGGGTGAGGCAGTTCTGCTCTTTCCGTTGCTTGCAGGGACAATGGGCTGTACTTGGATGTCCCACTGCTGGCAACACAGTCCATTCCCAGGCCGTCGTTTTGGTGTGCCGTCACACCAGAGTCCAGCTTGAGGCCTTTTGTAAAAAGTAAATGTAACATAAATTGGTGATTAGTCACCCGAACCCTGGCTCTTTTGATGAGGCGAGAGTCGTAATGAGAAGCTGATTGCGATAAAGAAAACACAGATAATGAGCGTGTCTGATTGGAATGGCTGCCCTGAGTTTCTAGCTGTTCAGTTAGCCTTGACGTCTGAAAAGGAATTATCTTGGGAACTCACCATGAGAAAGGAGCATTTACTTTCTGGTCCTACGCTATTGGCCTCCCCCTGCCCAGCAGCTCCATCCTCAGCTGGAAGTTCTGCCATGTTGTGCACAAAGTCCTGAGAGATGGCCATCCCAATGTAAGTGGCTCCTTCCCTTCCGCTTAATAATCGTGTACTGTGCATTCATAGAGCGTGTCTCATCCGTAGCTTTCAAAGCCCGTCATAAAGGAGGCTCCCGCTTCCTGCTCCCCATCTGGCAGAGAGGGAAACTGAGGCACAGAAAGATGAAGTGACTTGCCTGAGGGCACGTGGCAAGTCAGTGGGAGATCCAGTAGTAGAACCCAGGACTCTTGGCTCCCAGTTGGTGGGGCTGTAGGTTAGACTCTGAGCTTGTAGGAGAGGGTGACCGCTACTCTCTGCTGCCTCTTGCTTGCTGATGGGAGGGAAATACTTCCCCAACTTCACCAGTCTGCCCTACTTCACCATCCTGGTGGAAAGATCCTGGAGAGGCATTTAAAAAGTCAGAGGGAAGAGAGGTATCGGAAATAGGAGAAAGTGTGTCTGGCTGGCCCAGCAACATTTTACCGTCTGGGCAGCAGGTGCAAGGTCTTCCGTGCTTAAGGAAGCCTTCGTGGGCTGCAGCATTTACTGGTGTGTTTCTGCTGCTGAACTCCCTTCATTTCCTCTGCTGTGTATTAACACGCTCCTCCAGTGAGGATCATTAATGTTCACCTCACATATATTCCAGAGCTCTCCTCCCTCGCTGTTCCATGCGCCGCTTCCTGGAGATCGGCGCCTGGCCCTCCAGCGAATACAAGGCTACAATTCACTGGCGAGGCCTGGCTGCGATCAGCTGTGCCGTCTGTGAATGCCGAGGGCCTTGCTGGGGTCTCCAGTACCACCCCTCTGTTTTTAACGTTTAATGCAAGGGGTTTGGGATGCAGCAGTGAGCTTGGGGAGGCTTCTTCCTGTCAGCTTGTAGGCTAACCACAGAGGCTGATACAGACGTTAGTGTTAGGCTGATTGTGTTGAGAGAGAGTCGAGCTTTGGGTTTTAAATACATAGATCACTAGCTCAGCACTTGGATACCAAGGTGAAAGGCACCTAGGAAAAGCCTTAGCTAGATAACAGTTCAGTGAAGCTTCCAAAAATGTTAATTTTCACTACATTCAATTTAGTAAATACTGAGTAAAGCAGTCACCCAACTTAATGATTATACATAGGCACTTGCCTAGTGCTTTTAACTTGTAGATTTCAAAGCACTTCTTGAAAGTGGGTGTCATTTTTCTTGCCTCATAGTTGGGAAAACTGAGTCACAGTGAGTTTGTGACTGGCCCAAAGTCACAGAAGCAGAAGGGGGACTAGCACCTGGTCTCCTGACTCCTAGTTCCCTACTCTAATTACTTAAGCTTGTGGTCAAATAAATTGGTTAGTCTCTAAGGTGCCACAAGTACTCCTTTTCTTTTTTCGAATACAGACTAACACAGCTGTTACTCTGAAACTCTAATGACTAGATCTGCTTCCCAAAATGCAGCATTGTGTTTAAAGTGCTCTGTTCTAAGACGTCCTTTAAGAATGTACACATCTCTTTCTTGAACAGCCCCATTGTTTTTAGACTGAAACTTCAGCTCAGTCTCCACCTTCTGTGGACAAATGGGATCCATTTCTGGTTTCTGCTAGAGGACCAGGAACCATTAGATCCATCCCTCCATTCAAAAATCTTGTTGCCACTTTGAACCAGTTAAAATTTCCCCTTGGAATTTCCTTGTGTTCCTTCCTTGCAATAGGCCAGTAAAGGGGGAACTGACAAATCCAGATCTGTACGGTGCAACAGACGGGGCTGAGAGGGGGTTGTAGACTGAAGCTTGGGTGGGGCAGTTCAGGTCAGGCTTGTCTTGATCCTGTTTTTTTCCCCCGCCCCCATACTCTTGAGCACACAGGCTGCATATCTGATCCCTCTGCATTTTCCCCCAGGTTCTTCAAGACTGTCAAAGATATCGGAGTAATATCCGAGAGACAGGAGACCTGTGGGTGAGTTGCAGCAATGGACTGTGCTGGCCACTGAAAGCCTTGCATTGAAACGGGGGTAGAGCTGTCAGGCCTTTGGTGAAGTGCGGGGGGTGAGGGTGTTTGTTAGTGAATGCTTTGTTTCTGAGTGGGGTGTTGAAGGTTTCTGTGTTATGATACGAAGGCTTCTGGGTGGTAGTTGGATACTATGGAAATCACTAACCATCACCTTAATGCCCAGCTCTAATCCCTAAGTAGCAAGGATCTGTTGAAGTGTGGCCATCTTGAGTGAATGGAGTGCAGGAGCTTTGTGTTACACAGCAACTCTAGGGGAGTTTAGGAGAGGAGGTGGGAGAGACTGTTGCATCTAACTGACACTGCAAAGCAGGGTAGGAGGGGATGGGAGAGGGTAGATAGGCAATTACATTTATAGCTTAAACTGGAATTTGTCCATATTCTTCTCGTGTTTGGATCATGAATAAAAGGAAAGTCTTTTCCACCTTCGTCAGGGGATTGGAAGTGATTTACCCTTTGGAACTGAGCCAGCGATTTCTTCTTCCTGATGGGACTAGCAATGTGGTTCTGTGTTTGTGAATGAGAGCTGTATTTAGAGGCGTGTGAGGTCCCACCCTACTATGCCCACAATTACATTTTTCTTCCTGGTCCTTTGGAGGCCAGATCCTCGGGTGGCAGAAATCAGTGGCACTCCTTTGACTTTAGTGGAGCTGTGCCTGTTTATACCAAGGGAAAGTCTGGGCCAGAGTTTGGAGACACTCCTCTCTTTGATGGCTGAGTCCTGTTCAGCTGGGTGGGAAGATGAATGTTTAGTGTCACCCAGAAGTTTTGTAACGTTTTCCTGATATTCCTTGGCAGGGGCACTTGCACGACAGATATGGGCAGCTTGTGAATATTTATACCAAACTTCTACTCACCAAGATATCCTTTCACCTAAAGGTAATTCCATCTCCCCCCCTACCCCCCCCCCCTCTGAAATTTTGACAGATTTTTGCTACAAGCTGTTGTTCTTTTTCTCTTATTTGTTGAATTCACACTGTTCTGAGAGCGGGTGTGAATATTAGATTAGAAAGAGCCATGATTCAGCAGGGATCTTAGCCTGAAATGTACCTATGTGTCTGGAGTGGAGGTGTGGGACCTGCCATAAAAAATGCTACTGAATTTATGAAGACTTTTCTTTTTGAAGCATCCTGACTTTCCCCCAGGCCTAGAAGTGACGGATGAGGTGCTAGAAAAGGCTGCTGGGACAGATGTGAATAACATGTAAGTTTCCTTTTAGGTATTTAAAACCTTCTACAAAGCATAATGACTCTCTTTTTCCTGAGCACCATTAATGTAAATGGTGCATCCTGCTAATGAAGTACCCCACATTAAAGTTCACGGTGCTCTGTGTGGGAGACAGAGGCCAGCTTATTTTATTAGATTAATATAGCCATAAAATGCATCATAAATCTGAGTGAGGCAAACAGCATCTTTGCACAGAAGCACCTTTGCGGAGTGCTGCGTGAGCTGTGGGTGAGACTGTTGTTCATCGTTTATAAGTGGCAAGATGGTGCTGAGTGTAAAGGTAAGTGCATGCTGATGATACTCCTCCTGCAGGGAACTTCAGCCTGTAACCACATCAGCCGACCCTTCCAGCCATGGGCCAAAGTGCAAATAAGCAAAGGCCTGATTTTCAGAGGACCTGAGTACCTGCAGCTCTCATTGGAGTCCTGGGTGTTCAACACCTCTGAAAAGCGGGCCCCAAAGTTCTGTCATCTTAAGCAGCGCATCAGGAAACAGTTAGATCTGTTAGATTCTTTCCAAAGGGAGGCGGTGGAAGCCCCTTTCCTTGTCTCTTAAGACTGGACAGAGCTGTGGAGAAGACCCTGTCAGGAACAAGCTGGGTTGGGAGGGTTTGCCTAGATGGCCCAATAGGGACATTCCATCTATCTACCTCTGACTTCTGTGATCCCGATACCAAAGTCCATCTGTTAAGGAGATGGCAGCCAGGACCCCGTGGTAAGAATGCCCAGATAGCTGCTTCCCAGAAGTCCCTAGGGGTCAATGGCTGACTTTCTCTTATTCTGTGTGCACCAGAATGCAACGAAAAATAGCCCAGTGGCTCCACTCCCAACCTCATCCCATTCTGTTTGGGAACCCTCAGGAAGTGACTTGCATACTGTAAGGAGGGAGCTGACCCTGTTGCACAGCAGGGGGTCTGACAGTCCAATCCACAAGCAGGATGGGGTAAGGGGGGAGAATCTGCTTTTCCCTCCGTGGACCTATTGGCCCTCTGCAGCATCTTGGGTCCTAATGGCAATGTCTAAAGGTGATAATAGAACAGGACTGTGCACCGATGCTGGGGGAAAGAGATGACAACGTTCTATGGTCCTGGCCCCAAACATGCACCTTCCTCTGCGTTACCACCGTGGTTGATAGCCTTTACTGTAGAGTGCTTTAGTACTTTTTGACGAAAGGGCACCCAGTGCCATAGTAATAACTGCTTCTCCAGGGATGAGGGAGGAAGAAAGTTTTGTGTGTTAGCACTGCAGGAATGCTTTCCATCCCAATGACAAAACTGCAGTACTAAACGTAAGACAGCACCCTACAGTCATGGCCCCCAAACACAGTGGGAACCCAATGCAAGTAGTATCGCTTTGCACTGTTACTGCAGTATTACCAAGGGTATATCTAGTACTGTAGTAATCCTCTCACTTGCTGAGTGGCAGTTAGGTTTGTATTTATGGCCTGCTTGCTACCCCTGCCACCGTGTGCCGATAGTAAAAATAAACGACTGGAGCTGTGGTCTGAACAGTGCAGCTGACAGTGTTGTGAAGGTGTCTTACAATACTGTGCTGTACAAGACTTCAGCATCTTTTTAAATAAGGGTTTCTGTGTTGATCCTGACCTTGCTCTTCGTGTAACATGATGGGGGGGATTTTGTTTTTTCAGCTTTCAGCTCACAGTCGAGATGTTTGATTACATGGACTGTGAACTCAGACTCACAGAGTCAGGTAAGCAATGTGAAGCCGTCCCCTACTGTTTGGGGTATTTTCTCCAGGCCCCAGGCTGATAGATGTTAGGTTCTCATCTCGGTCAGTAATCTAGTTAAAATCTAGTCTTTCCTCATCTAATAATGAGATGCACAGGTTTTTAAAGTAGTCTTTCAGCTTTGTTTGCTTATAACCACAGCTGTCTAAACAGGCCAATTTGGGGAAGATATTTAACAATCTGACTGCTTGTAGCAAACCCATATTGGCTCTGAACGATCACAAACCATGTGTGGTAGTGCTGGGAAAGGATGTATTTTTATTGCTCATTGATACAGAGATGTTAATTACATGCATTACACAAGGCTTTTATTCCCATAAACCGGAGACTGCATCAGTAATGTATTCTTTATAAATATTCATTTCCCTTTCTGAAATGTCCTCTTTGAAAGCTGAAGGACTCGGCCTGTGGAAACAGCGAGGCCGCTTTTAGTTACTTGCCTAGTCTCATTCTGAAAGAATTTTTGATGATTTAAAATTTTTGTTTTTTATTTTTTTAACCAGCCAGGAACGTGCAGCTGGAGAGGGGGCAGGAAACGTAATATATTCTAATGGTCTTCACTTCCCGAGTGACTAAAAACACTTGATTCTCTTACTGTCTCCTCCAAGATGGCTGGGGGCGGAATTAAAACTGCCATTTTATAGTCACAAATACTTGAATCTGAACACAGAGGAGGTGGAAGTTGAATATTCTGTAAAAGAAATGAATAATTTTCTGACCATTGATGACATGGAGTTACAAAATCGACAATAATGGCAATCCAGTTTCATGGTCAGGGCGTTAGACAATTCCAGCATGGAGCAGGAGGGAATCTTATACCCCCTTTGTCTTCATCGCCCTTCACAATTGCTTACCTGCCCCCTCTTCCTTTTGTGGCATCAAATATTGGCTGCTGCTTGAGGCGAGATATCTGAGCAGGTGGATCAGTGTGTGACAGAACAGGTGTCTTACATTGAGAATAAAAGCTAGGGAAGTTCCGCCCATCTCGGTCTCAGTCTCTTTAACCTCAAGTGCTCAGTGCCAGCCAGCCCCTGGAGAGAACCCAGGTAGTTCATAAGTGACTCTGACTAGCAGGAAGAACTCTGAAAGTTCTGATCACAAGGAGGGCGGCTGCTTTGCCCCACTGGTGTAGTTGAGCTGCACTGGCCTTGCATGTGAACCAAGAGTTCATTCCACTTGTGGTAGGTAGAGACATGGACTTCGTAGTTAATTATAAAGCTTTGTAATCCCGGTAGCACGCTCCACTCCACCCAATGGAAGTTGAGTAAACAAAGACAGTAGGGCTCCAGCTGCAGGCTCAGTCAGGGTTCCCGTATGCTGCTTCCCCAGAAAGACACCAAGTGTGTACCTATCTGATCCAAGATCTCGCTAGCCACCCCAGCTGCACTGAACTGGCTTTTAACTTGTCTCTCTGTAACCTGACACTAGGTAAAGACTTCATTTGTGCAGGTCTCGCCCTCTGGTCCCGATTCTGCCCGGTAGCAGTAGATAGACGCAGGCAGGAGTTGTCTGTGATCGGCCCAGGATTAGAAGCCAGATCTCCTGCGTCCCAGGAGGCCGTTCTTCCTCTCTTGGGAGCAGCCTGTCAGTGAGACCCTTCCATCCTGCCTGAACATGCCCCCGGGCAGCCTGTATTTAACTGCACCTCTTACCAGATGAAACCCTTGCAGAGTGCTAACCCCGCTTCCTCCTGCAGTTCTCAGACAGCTCAACACCGCCATGGCTGTGTCTCAGATGTCGTCTGTTCAGTGCAGGCTGGCTCCTCTCATCCAGGTGATCCAGGACTGCAGCCACCTCTATCACTACACCGTCCAGTTAATGTTCAAGCTCCACGCATGTGAGTCACCCCCCCGTGCATGATTTCCTGAAGCTCTGCCCCTCTGGCCTCTGAACTCACGGTCGCGTCTGCCACTTGCAGCCACCACTGCACCTGTGGCAGTTCAGCTTCCTGGGTGCCAGGTTAAAGCCATTAACAGGTGCCAACCTGCAACAGCTTCCTGTTTATACCACTGAGCTGGCTTTATCTGCGGCACTGAAATGTCTTCAGTAGCTTGGCACCCTTCACCTCACGACAGTGATAAACACTTTCAGGCCCCTGCTCCCTCCTCCGCCCCAGGCTTTCTGACTGTGCCGGACACTGTGTGGCTTAATATCTAATTCAGTGCACTACCCACGGGACAGGGGAGCCATGCGGCTGTGCAAGCAGGGGACATGGGTAACTGGGTGCAGTTCTGTGGAGGTCAGACTAGGTGAGCTAATGGTCCCTTCTGCCCTTGGAATCTATGAATCTGTTCTTTCAATATCCAGTTGTTTCAGGGCCTGTCCATTGTGAGACCAGACCCAGGCTGGCCGACAGCCAAGGTGTTAGCAGGGCTCTCGCATGAATTTTCTGGCTGGTGGGGACAGGCACTCTCTTTTCTGTGCTGTAGACTTAACCCTGCAGGGTATCTATTGCATGGTGTTAGAATATGATTCTGGAAATAAAAAATCCCGGTGCACCATAGTCAGGAAACAGCTGGAACACTTCTAGCAATGACTGCATTTAAAAATGGTGCTAGGTTGGAGCGGACTCCGGTCCGTGAATGCAGCTGGTTGTCACTGAGTGTTGGTAGGTGATTGCTAATATACAATTCCTTACATGAGCCATTAATCTATCCTTTTATCTCTGTGTCTGGGTGCCAGCTACACTATTAAACCCCAAGTGTTGGCTTAAGATAACTAATGTGAGCCATGTGCATGGTGCCCCATGGTGCATTTTGCAAACATCTCCCTTCATGATGGTCTCTCACCTGAGGCCATTCGCTTGATTTCAGGGGCCAAGCTTCACTTTCCTCTTGCTGGAAGAGTTAAAGCAGGGATCTGCATGTGACGGTTCTGAGCTGAGCAGTAATTCCTGTGCCTGGGTTTCTGATGCCTTTTAAAGGCCCTTCCCCCACTGTAAAGATACACTTTAATCCCAGAGCACCTTCCCCTGCAATCAGCTTTCAGTTTTCATATCCCTGCAGCTCAGTAACACTATCAGGCTTGTCTGTGTGTACGGAAGGTTTATAAAGTATGCGCTCTGATTGTGGACTATAGTCCACTTGTTTCCATTGCTGACTTTTTGACTAGTTCCCTTGTTTGCAGTACATGCTTTGTTACTGGTTCCCCAGGGAGCCGCGAGGAAGGGTTTGATTTCACCTGGAGGTTGGGAACCTGAGTACTCCACATTCCCAGGAAATGTGAGAGGGTCAAAGCCCCGTCTCCTTTCAGCATTATGCTTCCCACTTGGATTAAAAGATCAAATCGAGCTTGGCTGAAACACAAATGGCCGTCTCCCACCCTGCATTCCCAATTTCCAGGCCAAGCTTTTATGGACAAACTTAATGAAATGTACATTTCTTGAACACTTTGGACTCTGAGAGTAACTTCCCCCTGAATAGCGCAAAATGATTCACAAGCACTCGCTAGCTAAGCCTTCCAGTGCCCCATGAGACGTAAAAGAGATATAGCAGCAGCTGCAGCCACAGCTGGGGTAGAACACAGTAGAATTCCAGTGTCACTTTCATCTGACAGGCAATAGGTTGGATTCCCATTGGGGCACTAGTAACTAAACTGCATCTCCAAACGTGAAAACTTCTGGGGACTGGCTTTAGCACCTTGAGCCTACCTGGATTTTTTTTAAAAGTAGTTTGTGGTCAGATCACATTTTAGTACATTTTCTCCGGAGTGTTCAGAGGTCTCTTTCTCACCCAGTATTTCATGGGCAGTTTCTTCCAGCTAGCTGGATCAGGTGTATGGAAAGATCCTTTCCCAGCTGAAGCACTGAGTGGTACTGTGCTCTGTGCACTGCCTTAGCACCTGCTGTGTTGATCAGGCTGGGCTGGTAATTCCTTTATCTCCTCGACTGTTCTAGGTCTGCCGGCTGATACACTGCAAGGTCACCGAGACCGGTTCCATGAGCAGTTCCGCAGGTAACGAAGGGCGCTCTAGTGCGGGGTAGTGACTCGCAGCTGTTCCGAATGCTCCATTCACCAAGGCTCCCACTACTCCCATTTTAATGATTTCCGTTTTCTTCTCTCTAGCCTCAAAAACTTCTTTAAAAGGGCTTCAGACATGTTGTACTTCAAGCGGCTCATCCAGATCCCCAGGCTGCCAGAGGTACCATCCACTTTCCTTACTGCGTGCTGATGTCTTTAGCCACAGAACCAGAAACATACACTACACTTTACAGAATACCCTGCCCCAAAGGCCTTGCAGTCTATTAAGTGCGTGCGGTGCATGGAAAGCAGAGTGCTGTAGTGAGGTCTCTGAAACAAGAAGGTGTGCCGGCAACCCAAGCCAGGCGCTTCAGGGTAGAAAATGGGTAACCCTGTTGATCTCAGTTGCCATGGGGCAACTCATGGCTCTCCAGGTGTCCAAATGCACCTCAGAGTCCAAGAGCAAGGGAATTCAGAGCTAGAGGTGCCTCGCTTGAGCTTTAATTCTCCCTGTAACGACTGCCTATCGCAAGGTGCCCACAGCAATGCAGGGAGTGTGTCCTGCAGTCTCTTTATTTCAATGGTCTGAAGTCTTCAGCTTCAGCAATGAATTTTCTTGATTGTTGCGATGGCCAGCTGGCTCCATGTTCAGAGAGAGGGAACGTTGGCTGATCCGATGCCGGAACGATGCCAGACATTGAAAGTGTGTCTTGTTCCCATCAACTTTCAAAGGAAGGCAGCAGTGCCTGTTGCACCGTGGACGATCAGCGGTGGGGGGAGGTTGGTTGTCCATGTCAGGGGTTCCCTCCTTTTTTCACTCTGCAGGCCACTCTGTCAGGGAGAGCAAAACGCTCGTTGGATCTGCCCCTGCTGCCTGGCTCTCAAAGTGTTCAATTCCAGAGATCGCCAGGAATGGCTCTGTGGGTGCCAGTGGCCCAGGGGCCATAGTGTGAGAACCACTGGACTATCTTGTTCTCTCCCATACCCTGAGGTGCAGAAGGCCTAACAGAACATAATCATGGTGGTACCCAGTACCCTTCTGATCTAGCAATGTGCTCACCCCCCCTGGGGCTGTACTCTGGGTGCACTGTTCAGTTCATTTAACCACAACCAGGTGAAACATGTCTGATTTTCTGTTGTCTTGACAGAGCCCCCCTAACTTCTTGCGGGCGTCTGCCCTGGCAGAGCATGTGAAACCGGTGGTTGTCATCCCCGAGGAGGCCCCTGAAGACGAAGAACCAGAAAACTTAATTGAGATCAGTACGGCTCCTCCAGTGGACAGTACAGCTCCTCCAGGGGAACAGCAGGTGAGAGCTCAGAGATTCTTCTCAGGAGTGTGTTGGAAAGGCAAGAAAACCAAAGTCTCTCTAGGGTGCTAACGGTCTGTGTTACTCTCCGTTCCAAGGCACTGAAAACTAGGAGTGCTGCTTAAAAATGGAATTGGAGCGAGCCACATGCTCTTCTTTGCACTATGTACAGAAACTTCTGCAGCATTTCTGGCAATCCATGTAGCTGTGCTGAAGGACAAGATGTTTGGTCTTGGCCTTGTTAGTCTCCCTGGACAACCACCTTGGTCGGGACACTTCCTCTCCTTCCACATGGTTGCCTCTTCCTTGTTTTGAACAGCTGGTTACAGCTGAGGCCAGGCATCATTCTGTATAATATGGCTGGGTTGGGTGTGAGGATTCGGGAAGGGCAGGGAAGTTGATGGCAGCATGGGACGCAGACCCAGTGATTTAGGAAGCTCCTTGCCTTCTAATTTGGAAGGACACTGATGTTTAACAATGTTTTCAAGGACCATGGTGGTAGAAAGGGGCTATTTTTTTCACATCATTGCAATCTGAGTGGCTGGCAGGAGGCTGAGAGCCTTGGTTTGTCATGGAGGCTGTTGGGGTGGATGAGCCCCAGTTGGGAGTAAGTGGCATGAATAGTGCTCTCTCCTGTAGCCAAGGTATTGAGCTTCTTGCAACTGTTGTCTCTGGCTTTACTGACAGCTTGTGTGCAAAACAGATTAACCTGGCCGCCTTCCCAGACTTTCTGTGACTGGTTTCCAGGCAATCGAGGCCCAATCAGACTTAGGCCAACCCTGTCAGACACTTTGAAGGGCTGAGCCTAACTCGGGTGCCATTTTTCTTTTGCAGAACATGTCGGATATATTTGAACAGACTTTCGGCCCCCCCAATGGCGTTCGGGATGACAGGTGAGGGGGACCGCGGTCAGCTGACGTTAGGAGGGTGCTGCTGCTTTCGGGGCTAGTAATGAGGCTCATTGTTTATTCCCAGGGATCTCCAAATCGAAAACCTAAAGAAAGAAGTGGACTTGCTTCGAGCTGAGCTAGAGAAAATTAAACTGGAGGTAAAGCCTGGCACTGCGGTGAGCTGGGGTGGAGGAGGAAGAGGATGGTGTGGCTTGTATCACATGATAGCTCAGAGCCTGACTTGCCCAAAGTCTCTCAGAGATGGGAACAGAACCCAGTTCCTGTCCTCTGCCACTGCACTGTGTCCTCTCATGTTAGAACTTTCCGGATTACCACAGCTGGGTGACAGGCCTGAAATCCATTCGCTGAATGTGTCACCAGTTGGGCGGCTCAGTGTACTGGGGAGAGGACAATTTTGCAGTTAGAAAAATATATTCCTCTCCAGTTGGATCTAGTGGCCATTCCCAGAGATCCCGTGTCAGATTGGGTGTGTTAGCATATTCGCTGAGGATTTCACAGGCCAATGTAGACTCTGGGGAATCCAGAGCAGGCCATTGTCAGAGTCTTTGTCAAAGCCACCCCTAGCACTCAGGAGTGCCTGGCCCCCAGCCCTGTGCTCACTCCGTGCCAGGCTCGCTGAGTCGGGTGGGTAACTGCAGTTGGCTGTGTCTGTAGGCTCAGCGGTACATCACGCAGCTCAAGGCCCAGATCAACAGCCTGGAGGCTGAGCTGGAGGAGCAACGGAAACAAAAGCAGAAAGCTTTGGTGGATAATGAACAACTCCGGGATGAGGTGGAGCGACTGCAGAGGGCACAGCTGGAGAGCAGCCGGACGCAGGGGCTTTATGTTGAAGCTGAAAGTAGGTGACATCTTCAGGGACTTGAGGGAGAGAAGGAGAGCATGAGCCGAGGGGCCTAGAACTAAAATAAACCTTTGGTGCCCATGGGCGGCTGAATTCAGGGCTGCGGTGTTGGGTCTGTCCCTTGTGGAGAGGATGTTCCATGTAGCCATTCACTGTTTCGTCAGGAACAGCTCCAAACCCTGCAGTATCGCTTTTGGGAGCTGCAGTGTGTTTGACCAGATATTTGTAAGGGAAATGCCGTTAGCTGCTTATGTAAAAGTGGTGGGAACAAACTGGATCAAACTGCTTAAGAGGATGCCCCTGTGTTTAGCAACTAGTCTCTGCTGTTCTTTTCTCCTGTGTTTTCCTTGTGTGTGAGCAGCTGTGGGTTAGAGAAGGCTGGTTAGTACTGAATCGCTGGGGTGGAGTTCTTGGGTGTAACTGACACTGGGAATGTTCTTGCCTCTGCCAGAGAAAGCCAGCGCCACGGAAATGCGCTATGCCAAGCTGAAAGAGAAACACAGCGAGCTCATCAACACGCATGCAGAGCTGCTGCGAAAGGTGAGGGCTGGTTAGTGTGGCTACAGGCTGGCTGGGGCTTTAGTGGAGCCAGAGGGTGTCACAGAAATCAGCTTGTATATTTTTCTCTCCCTGTTCCACTCCCCTGCTGCCGCTGCCTGTCTAACCCTGGCCTCTTTTCTATCCGTCCCTGCAGTCTCGGCACTGTTAATTCAAGAGTCCCTTCCTGCCATCTGCAGCCTTTCTATGTCTCTCCATGACCCCCTTTATCTTTGCCTGGGCCTGTCAATTTCTTTCTTTCTGCTACCCGCAGTATTTTGGGATATGTACTTTGTATGCAAAGTGCTGTCCAAAATACAGCTCCTGCCAGGGCTCATTGGCCTGACTAAAGAGGCGAAGGATCAAATGAGGAATTTGGAAATTGGCATTTGAATCGACTGGATTGAATGAGCCATGAAACGCTTTCAACCCTAGCAGTGGTGCTTGGATGTTCCGCATCCCCACCCCTCACACACACGCCCCCCGATATACTGAAACAACTCTCCAGTCCTCCTCTCTTGTGCTCAGAATGCAGATACTGCCAAGCAACTGACAGTCACCCAGCAGAGCCAGGAAGAAGTGGCTCTTGTCAAAGAGCAGCTGGCTTTTCAGATGGAGCAGGTGAAGCGGGAGTCGGAGATGAAGGTATGTCTGCTGCTGCCCAAAGCTCTGCCTTGCTTTTGACCAAAATAGCCTCGAGGGCTGGTCTTGTTCCTGCAGGAATGCGTGTGCACGTGTTTGTACCTGAAAAAATGGTGCATAGAGCCGTGTTGCTCCTGCACATGCAGGTGTCTTCCCTGGTTTGGCAGCCACAAAATAAGAGGCTGCTTTGAGATCGAGTGATCATCTCTGGCCTGATTTCTCTGAGGTGCTGAGCACCTGCAGCACCAAGGCAGCCTTCCCTGAACATTGAGGTCAGTGGAAGCTGGGAGCGCTCAGCATCTCTGAAAAATCAGCCCTTGCCTTGGCGTTTGTGTTTTCCAGCACAGCTGCCTGAACGAATGGGACTGAAATGCTCCAAGCAGAGAGCAGTCCCCCGACTAGCCCATTGCGTGTGTGATCGAGACACGGTCTAGTACTCTTCCTTGTGTCCAGTACATAGCCTGCCCTCTGCCTTCAAGGGCAATTAGTGATTCAAACCCTTCCTAACAACCAGATTGTCGCTGCCCAGATTCCTCGGCAGTCAGGTGGTTTATAGGCACATTTCACCCACATCTCCTTCAGATTCATTGTCCGTCTGTCCATGAAATCTCCAGGGTGGGTCGACATTTTCAGACGTGACTAAAGATTATGGGAGCCTGGTATTCAGAATGTGCCGAGCACCCGCCTGCTGAAAATTGGGCCCTTTAAGGTGTCTCAAATAAAATCCCTAGTCACTTGTGGAAAATGTAAGCTCCTGTTTCTTTAAGCAGTTAGGCTGCCCTGCCCTGCCTTGCCTGTGGCCCCCTGGGTTGCAGAGCTGTAGAAAGCCTTTGTATAAATGGGCACAGAAGTAAAACTGGAGAGCTATCCTGATGCCTTCTCTGATTCCCATCTGTCTGTCTGTCTGCAAATGTAGCTTGAAGACCAGACCTTGCAGATGGAGCAGCTGAAGAGAGAACTGGAAGCCAAGAAAGAAGAGCTGACCCAGATTCAGAGTGCACTCAGCAATTCCAAGCAGGTACATGGCCCAGATGGTAGGAACGCACCCATGAAGGGGATTGCTTTTTCGAGGTGCTAAGCAGTGGGCCAGGGCTGCTTAGCAGCTCTGGAAATTGGACTCCAGGCAGAATCCTGCCTGTAAGAGAGTTCCCGGTGATGCATTTCAACTGTGGGGGACTTTCTGGCATCCGTGTGACTCGCTGGAAAAGGAAATGAAGGATGCCCTGCCCCTGTGTGTTTGTGTAGATGGCCACACAATATGTTGGCAGACTTCCTGCTCTTTCTTAGGCAGCATTTCAGACCCACAGGGCGCCAGGCAACTGCTCCCACTAAGATCCTGAAGATCTCCTCTCCCACTCCCCACGCTCATTAAAACCAGGTTCTCTGAGTGCGCGAGCCACCAGGTGGCAACCTGAATATAATGCAGAGGCTGTGCAGGCTGTAGATGGACCTCAGCTTGGAGAACTGGAGTTATAAGGAACATGGGATAAACGCCGAGAGCGTCACCCTGGTGCCAACCCCTCTATTGCGAATACAAGGGCTGGAGTGGCACAAAGGGGCCCTAAAAGGTCCCTCTCTCTCCAGGGGCACAGGTCCTGTGTAAGACAGCCGTACAGCTGCCTCGTGAGCCCCCCTTTGCAAGTCTCAGCAGAGGGGGCGGGGTTGGGGTACAGCAAGCAGCACTGCAGAGATTCCGGGCAGAGCTGTGGCTCATGAGGCAGCCCTGGGAGTCTGCTGTAACTTAGACAGACCGCCCGGGACCACCCCAAGCTACCGCGGAGGCCAGTCCAGCCCTGGAGCAGGAGGTCACAGAGGCGGCTTAAAGCCACTGTAGGCCCACTCGCCCAGGGCTGGGAGTCCTGTGCTGCGCCTCTGAGACAAGCAGCACAGAATCTCACCCCAGATGCTGCATGGGGATGGGCTGTCTCAGGGGATTCATCATGGGCTGTAAATCTTTCATGTCTAGGGCACTGACTCCAGTGGCTGTGGCTGGCTGTCCAGCGGCTTGTGTGTAAATGAATTCGGTGGGTCCCAGGCCCGTTCCCACTTGGTGCATGTCCTCTTCGCAGAAGCCACCACTGGACTAGGTGCTAACTAGTTGAGAGGCCAAGGCCATGGTGATCTCATGCCACTCCCTGTGCTGGTCTCTCCAGGAGAACAGTGTGAGGGAAGCTTGCCCTGCTGCTGGATAACGGGAGGGGTCTCTGTGTCTGGGGCTGTCCCTCATCACTTTCTAAGAGCACTGAATTCCTTCCCAGATCTTTAGAAAGCCAAGAATCCCCCATGGCTGGCTGTCATTGGCTGTCATGGGGGTTAGTTGGTACCTGGTGCATAGTGGAGCAGGCAGAGATTTATGCTGAGGGCTTGGATTGTGTGAGAGCAGTTTTGAGACCCTGGATCTTCCTGCTTTGTTTTCAGGCTGGCTCCGAGCTCCACTCCCAAGTGGAAGCCCTGCATGCTGAGAAGGACTCGCTGAGAAAGTCGGTGAGCGAGAAGGAGTGTGAGCTGCTGTCCGTAAAGGGCCTGATTCAGGAGAAGGAGCTGCTGTTGAACCAGGAGGCAGAGAGGAGTGCTAAAGAAATCAGGGAGCTGCAGGGGAAACTCATGGAAAAGGTACTGGGGAGAAATGTTTAGGATCTCAAGGCAGAAGCCCCTTTCCCGAGCATCCCTCAGAACCTGCTGGGGCCCCGAGTGATGCGCAGGCAGAGAAAAGAGCCAGGCAGGAGGCTTAGCCAATGTGGAATGAATTTACCTAATGCCAAAGAAACCACCTTTGTGGCCAGACTGCGAAGGTCACGTGGCTGGCACGGTGAACCCCTTACAACCTGAATGGTCACTCGCAGTGACTCAGCTTCTCTCATGGGCAGATCTCCAGGTGATTTGGAGCCAGGAATAAACCAAGCCCCTCCACATCTCTGCCCTTCTGGGAGGGAGTATTGCCCAGTGGTCAGAGCAGTGAGCTGAGAATCTCTTCTTGACTCTGCCATTAATTTGGGCTTTGTACGATCTTGCAGCGAAACGCCTCCTCAGCATCCCCAAGATTCACTCTGGCCTCGTGCCGGATAACCCCCTGGCTTGCCGAAGCCCGTTTCTCATTCCCTCTCCTGGACTGGAGTGTAGTGTGGCTGCGTGGTGAAGGCTGGCCTTGTGGGTGAGGCACAGGAGTGGGAGAGAAGAGGGCTCCAGCCTGAGCCGAATGTCTGCGCTGCAATTAAACAGCCCCGTAGCCTGAACCCTGTGAGCCCGAGTCAGCTGGCACGGGCCAGCCACGGGTTTTTAATTGCAGTGTAGACATACCCTAGATTCTCTTTTGGCTCTGCTAGAGACTCCCTATGTGGCTTTGGGCAAGTCACTTTACCTCTTCTCAGTTTCCCCATCTGTGAAATGGAGGTAATACTTCCCACCAGCCTCTGGAGCAATGTCTGTAGAGCCCACTGAGACCCTGGGAGGAAGGGCACTGCTGAGGGGAAATGATTATTGCAGAGGTGGAGAAAGCAGTTCCTGCAACTGCAGGCTGGGAGGGACTCTGAGACCCTACAGCATGTGTAATGTCTTTTGTTTACAACCTACAGAAAAACCAGGAGCAGAGCCTCCAGCAGAAGCTTCTGGATGACCAGTTCGGTATGCTCCAGGGGATGGTGAAGGAGGCAGAGAACATCATCCAAGATGCCATTGCCAAGCTGGACGACCCCTTGCACGTCCAATGCACCAGCTCTCCAGGTAGGGAGCTGTTCGGCTGATGGCCGTTGGCAGCCAGGGAGACCCGAGCTTTGCAGATGAGAGCTGGCTCTGTGCCTTCTCCCTGGCAGGTGGGTGACACTGCCCCATAAGCCTCCCCAACACCGTCTTCTTGGCTAAATATTGAGCCTGAGGGGTTCTGGGCTCCTTGGCTTTCCCTGAGGTGAATTATCTGCGACACAGAATTTTCCTCCTTTCGTGAGTCAGACCCTAATCCTGCTTGAACCACCCTTTGGCTTAGTCAACTGGACACCTGATGCTGGAGTGCGAGGAGAGGGAAGATCCCCTCAGGGAGGGATAGGTAATGCTGATCCCACCCTCCGCCCCCATCTGGCCAGCCAAGCCTCGGCAGAATGTTTGTTAGCTCCACTTTCCGTGCTAATGTCTGTGCCCTTCTGGGTGCCCAGGCTTAGATGCCTGGCTCAGATGCAGGTCTGGAAATGGCTCTTGGTGCCGAATAGCTGCAGGGCCTTCCGAACCAGGGGGCTCAGGTCAGCAGCAGCTCGGTCACAGCTGAAGGAGTGTTGGGCTTCAGTAAACAGGAGGCATCTCAAAATCACTGTAGCACTCAAAAGGGTTTGTGGCAAAATAAAGGCTCAGCCCCCGATGGGATTGCGACTCCTTGCTCAGTATGCGGAGGTATGGTCTTACTAATGCAGTCAGGGTAGGACAGTGTGGACCGTAAAGCCAAGAACAGGTTAATTCTCCTGATGGGGGCCTAGCTGCAACATCCAAACCCTCCAAAGTGTTGGGCTGTTCAGACAGGTACGTGGCCTAGTTCAGACTCCTTCTCGCTCACCTTCACTTGACCCTTGGTGTCTTTGCAGATTACCTCATCAGCCAGGCGCAGGCAGCCCTGGAGTCCATGAACTCCTTGGTGAATGGGCACGCGCAGTATATGACCAGCATGACAGGTAAAGGTGCCTGGGCGCTGTGTGCCTGGATTGGAAGCTGGCACCGAGGCCAGTCCCGCGGGAGGGCGCGTCTGAGATGGGCAGACAAGGAAGTTTGGGCGTGGTCACTGCGATTTGGTCCAGACTTGAACAATTCCGTGTGCTTAATGTGTTTGTGAAATCCGTGCGGTGTACATAAATCGCACGGCAACGGGCCACGTTCAATACCCTGTAACTTTGCCCCAGTGCCGAGAGGCTGGGCTCCCGCCGGGAAGCAGCAATAGTCATGCAGGGAGGAGGTGGGGGATTTGGGCAGTGAGAGCGCTGGAAACTTTCTGGTTGTGGATGGGTTGGGGAGCATGGGGTGTGCTACCCCTGGGCTGTCATTTCTATGGAAAGTGCCTGCAAGCCCAGAGCTGTGACGGGCGCATTTTAATACATGCACGTGAATTAACTAATGAGGCTCTTCTTGTGTTCAGGGTATTCAAGTCCCAACCTCTCTATCTGGGAGCTAAGGATTATTGTTCCCAGGTGGGGGAACGCTGAGACTTGGAGGGATTAAGGCCAAAATAGTTCAGCCTCCTAAATCCATATTTAGGCTCCCCCGAGTGGAATTTCCAAAGGGAGCCAAGTGACTTAGGTGCAGACGTCCCTTTGGCCTCAACATCAGGCTCCTGTTTGTGCAAAGGTTGGCCAGGGTGATTTTACTCAGGGTCGCCCAGTGAGTCAATGTTGGGGCTCGGACTAGGGTGCAGGAGTCCCTGGCTCCCAGGCCTGTGCGTGGACAGCTCTGCGCTTGCCATGCAGTTACCGATTCACCGTGTGTCCCAGCTCTGAGCATTGGTGCTTCGGACACTAGCCTTCGCTCTCTGCTCTGGGGGTTGCTGACAAACGTTTGGTGTAGGGGAGGAAAAGGGCGAGCCAATGGCCACCAAGCAGGCAACTTCCCGCCTAGAATGGTCCCCGAAACGTTTCTGTGGTGCAGGGACCTTTGTGTGAGAGCATCGGTGTCCAGTGCTCACCCTGTGGCCTGTCTCTCTTTGTTTTGATAGATGCCACTGGGTTGGTAGCAGCCCTGGCCCAGTTTGCTCACTTGACCGCTGACACCATCGTGAATGGCAGTGCCACGTCCCACATGGCACCCACTGACCATGCTGACAGTGAGTAATTAACCCAAAGCCTGCTTTAGGCGCTTTCAAAAATCCTGGTGCAGTGAGGACTGGCATCAGCCAGGCAGCCCTGCGTCCTGTCCACTCCCAGGGCAGCCACGGTGTAGCCCGGGCCAATGCAGGATCCCCCACACTACCCTGCTGAGGTGCCTCCAACCTGATATGAGAGATCGCCCTGGTGGGAGCAGGGGACTTTGGTCTCAATGGTCCAGGCAGGCCTTGGTCTCTCTGCCAGCATGGTGCCCTTTAGTACCAAATGTGCTGGTAACTTGTGTGATGCAGACACTGGACTGAGATCCAACCAGCTAATACATCTAATGCCTTGTAGTGACTAGTTCATGGGCTCTCCCCTGCTCTCAAACATGCCCAGATCTCCAGCTCCACGTAATCAGCAGATGCCAGAGGTTGGTGCAGGTTTGAAAACAACCCGCCCTCCATTTGCCTAGTGCATTGGGCCTCTGGGGGCCCCCCAACCCACATGGAATGTGGGAGGGTGGCAGGACCCACTGTTGCTGTCGGCGCCTGGCTGATGGAAAGAGGACATGCATGTGCAGCCGGTACTTTCTCGTGCCGCTGCAGCCCTAGCCCCGTAAGGGGCACATCTGACGATGAGCAGGAAGGTTTTAGCAGATCTTCCTTTCTGTTGTCTGGACATGCACTAATTGAATGTTACGGGCAATCTTCCTTCTTTGCTGGGAATGAATGCAAAGCCGTCCCTGAAGCAGGCTCTCCTTTATTTTTTATGACACTAGCACCTTGCTGTATCAGCTAAGATCAGGGCTGCACTGTGCAAACACGTAGTGAGAGAATCCCTGCCCCAGAGAGCTTCCATTTGAACTAGACAAGATAGACAAAGAGTGGGCAGGGACACAGACCCAGAGAGACAATGTGACTTGCCGAAGGGCATGCAATGAGTTAGTGGCACAGCCACCCATGTCTCCCAAGCGCCAGTCCAGTGCTCTGGCCACTAGGCCACGCTGCCTCCCTATTTCTTGCCTCGTCTTGTTTGTTCACCTGACTCTCTCCTATGGCTGGTGGTCTTTCCTGTTGTTTAATTTCTCTTCTCAACTGTAATACGTGGCACCAAGATCACACTCTTCAAAGCATTTTATAAACATTGCTAAATCCACCCAATGTGTCTGAGGCAGATGCCACAGAGGGAGTCTGTGTGTCAATGCCAGGATTGGAACTCAGGAGCTCCTGGCCCCCAGTCCTGTGCTTGGTCCACTAGACCATACCCCCCTCGCACAAAGGAAACAAACTGCCTGCATTCTTTTTTAATCCGTTGCTGTAACTGAGATTCTTTCTCCTGTCAGAATTAACTGAAACCTGCAGGGACTGTGGGCATCGGAGTCTGGAGTATCTGAACGAGCTGAAGGATAAGCAGTTGCTGAGACAGGCAAACCCGGAGGAAGTGAGGAGAACTCTACAGGGCATTCTTCAACTGGGCCAGGTAGGGAACGATTCTCGGAAGTGGGGCTACTCTCGTGGAGGAGCACTTCGTCTTAGACACACATCATTGTCTTGGGACAAATCCACCCTTGGTGTAACTCCATCCTCTGCAGAGGAGCCACACCAGGAATGGATTTAACCCACCGGGGCTGAGACATGCAAGTAAGCGGATGCTCAGATGATTCAGATGCAAACGAAATACAGTGTCTGCAAGTGGCGCCCCCTGGCTTCCTCTGCCATCGGTGACGTGCATGGCGGAGCCTGGTGGTTTCCTGCTTTCTATTTATAGTGGCAAAGTTAAGCCTTTGCTCTGCAAGGATGTGGCTTCTGCTGGCTAGTGATGAATGCAGATTAGTGCTTAGCAGCAAGGAGCTTAACACCTTTCACTTTTTTCTCTTGCTGGAAAGACTGTCGGATCCTTCCAGCTTGTTATACCCGAGGCTGGGGACTGGCTTGGGTTTTAGACATGGCATTTTTACCTTCTTCAGAAATGACTATTCCAGGTCCCAGAACATCTCCCTCCTTGAGTCTCGTCCTGATGGGCGTTTGCTCTTGGTACTACCAGCAGGCCCCCAAAGGACCCCACCATTGTGTCTTAGACTGGTAGGCAATGATGCATTCGCTGTGGTGAGTGCTAGCATGAGGGACTTGCTCCGCTTCCATCCATGGCTGCCCCTCCCTCCTCACTGTTCTACACCATAAATCCAGAGCTGTGATGTATTCCAGCCTCCCTTAGTCCGTCACCTCTTTCCTCTTGCTCTGTATTTAAACCCCCCTCTAATTTCTTTTTCTTGCAATCACGGGGCGGGAGTTCTGTGTTTGTATTTGGTAACACTTTAAAATCTAAGTGTGTATTGAATTCTCATCCAGCATTCCAAGCCCCCGCTGGAAAAAGGAAACCTTCTTTTGGAATTGGTTTCATGTCTTACTCTTTATGATCTTGTCTAGATATTAATGTGGAGCAAATGCCTATTTTTTCTTTTTAGATTAAAAGAGCAAATCCCAAATGAACGTAATATTGGTGAAGGCGTCACTGAGAGCCTGGAGCCTTCACACATTAATTCTGTTTGTATTTTTGTAGCACCCACCCTCCTTATGTAGGAGCAGGCTCCATTGTGCTGGGGGCTGTACAAACGCAGATTGGGGGACAATCCTGATCTAAGATCTAATTTGAATCTCTCTCTCCTGTGCATTTGAGTTCTGCAGGAACCTGATCAAAGTCCAATATCTCAATTTTTGTATTTGGTGTTTTTTTTTACTCCCCGTGTGCTTTATTTTAATTCTAGGAGCCATTTATAGAGGTTGAAATAACATGATCGTAGATAGCATTTCAGTGGAAATACCCTTAGACCAGATCAAGTTATTTTAGCCCAGTAAGTGGCTCCCTGAAACTGTGAAAAACTTGCAAAGCCACATACACCCTCCTGCCCCCAAATCCCCATTAGCATTATACATTAATATGCTGCTAACTTATAGAACAATGAGCTGTTCTGCCTTCTGTGTACTCTGGAAAGCTATTGCAGCACTCCTGCTGGCTGAGAATGGCACCATTGTGAAGTGTAGTTCTGTCCCTGTTTTCAGAGTGTTTTCTTTAAATAGAAAACCAAACTTCCTTTATGACCCTTTGAATCTCTGTGAGCTTCCTCTGATATATGTACTGCAAGAATCTAGTTCACCTGGATCATTCCCAGCTCTTCATCTTTGTGGAGACTTTTGTTCTTGGGGTTTTGCTCTTTCCAGGCCAAAGAGAGATTCTTGCTAGTTGTTTGTTTGAAATCTTTAGGAAAGTTTTTATCCTGGCGCCTGATTTCACACTGGCTCGTCGCTTTCTTCCCTTTGCCAGGAATTAAGACCTAAAAGCTTAGACATCAAGCAAGAAGAGCTGGGTGATTTGGTTGATAAGGAAATGTCCTCCACCTCAGCAGCGATTGAAGATGCTGTCAGAAGAATAGAGGTGAGATGAAGACCGTGGACTCTGTGTCTAGCAGAGAAAAAATTGCAAATCTGTGTGTGACAGACTTCTGGCCTGAGTCCCAGTAAAGCTGAGTGTCTGTCAAGGCCCCCGAGGCAGACAGGGATCCAGAATTCTCAGACCTGACCACGTCAGTTCGTTTGGCAGGATCTCATGAAGGGAAACCCTCTTCCTTTATTTTTCCTACCACAGCCAATCAGGTGGCAGTTTTTAAGCACCTCTTCCTGTCTTCTCAACAGGAAATGATGAATCAGGCCAGAAATAAAAGCTCTGGTGTTAAACTGGAAGTGAACGAGAGGTGAGTAAAAAGCATCAACTAAGGGAGAGTCAGCTCTTGTGGAATCTGGAGCTTCTGTTTTTGAGGGGAAGAGCTATTAATGAGGACATAGCTCTCTTTAAATGAAGCCGTCTGTGTAGTGGTTTCTCTATTGACAAGCCTGCCTTTCATGTGCCTTGTAGAATCACCACTTACTGTACAACAGCAATGCTGGATTCTTAGTTCAAGCAAAAGGTTACCTCACGCAGAGTATATAAGATGCTGGGCTCAAATGTATTTTACTGCAAAACTACACGTACTGTACATCGCTGCATCTGTTTTGAAGCTGTTTTCTGGGGTCCCTCAAACCGGGTTCCCCTTGATCCAGTTTCATTTCCATTTTATTTTAATCACACGGAAGATGTTCCCTGAATCAAACTTGCTAAATATTTTCTCCTTGTTTCCAACAGAATTTTGAACTCCTGCACTGATCTGATGAAGGTCGGTACTTCTGATATTAAACCTACGTTAAAATTCCTGGAAATATGTGGTGTAACTTAAAATGGATGGCTGAGCAATTGCTCTTTATAAAATCCTTGTAAAACAATTGTCTGCTTTGATTTGTTTCAGGCAATTAGGCTTCTCGTAATAACATCTACCAACTTACAGAAGGAGATTGTCGAAAGTGGAAGGGTAAGGCTCACTTTGGGACCATACAGACACTCCTCTTTGTGGGTTGACATG
This sequence comes from Chelonia mydas, assembly GCF_015237465.2. NCBI lineage: Eukaryota > Metazoa > Chordata > Testudines > Cheloniidae > Chelonia > Chelonia mydas. The sequence goes on along the minus strand of NC_057856.1, from coordinate 25,508,051 downwards.
AAATACTGGAGGAATTTTTTTCAAAAATTGCTCGACTTGTGCAAACATTAACCCAGCGTCACAGTTTCTAAAGCAGACTGTACACCATGAAATGTGCGGTGTTTATTGAAAAAGGCATCCATAACTTGTGCTTTTAGGAGATGTTTGCTCTCATCTTAACAAGCTTGGTCAAGGTACAGAGGATGCTGATGACTCAATCCGGTCTATTTTAAACAGAAGTCAAAATTTTCAATCCTGGGGGGGCCTAAAATTATAGATTTAGATATTTAAGTGAATGTGACCTGATTTGTCAGAGATGTGGAGTGCCTGCAGCTCCCATTGACTTTGGGCACAGTGCTTCTGCAAACTGGGCCACTTCTGGGTAGGTGCCTGGATATGGATTTAGGAGCCTCACAGGGTTGGGAAAATTTCACCTGCATGTTCTATGGTTTTGGTCGCATACGTTTGTTTGACCACGGTGCCCTGGGGCATGCTGTGTATGATGTATTCAGGGGAGCTGAAACTTTGAAGAACAATTTGAAAATGTGACATCTATTTTGATATGTTGATCGCTTATTTAGAAACTGGTGCAAAGTGTGTCCTATTAAATGCAACCTAACATTTTTGTGACAACAGGGGGCAGCAACGACACAAGAATTTTATGCCAAGAACTCCCGTTGGACAGAAGGCTTGATCTCTGCTTCCAAAGCTGTGGGATGGGGAGCCACGCAGCTTGTGTAGGTATCTGCAGTGCCTGTCGGTTTTAAATAGTCACCGATTGGAAATGTTTCTCATGCACTGCACAGGAGGTTACTCTCAGTAGGTGCTGCACTGTGGGTGTACAGAACCTCTGTATATGCTGTAACCTGTAATCAGCGTGAGCTCCAGTTTCCTAGCAACTGAATTTAGAGCTGACCAAATCGACTATATGCCCTAGGAGCCCAGTTCTCTGTACCCAAGCCCCTCAGTCAGTTGAACAGCTAGTGTTGTCTCCCTGTCTGCTGCCTCACCTCCCCCAGGTCACTGACCCTAATAATACAGATGTTGGATTGTAAGCTTTGTCCCATGGGGAAGGATTTTTGCTTCCTCTTGTTAGCAAATACTGAATACATTTTGGGTGTTACCACAATCAAAACAGTAGTAATAATGTAGGGCTCAGTCCTGCCAGGAGCTGACCTCCATTCTGATTGGCGTGAATGGTAGGATTGGATCTGTGGGAGAATATTCCACAGCCTAATACATTTCACAGCAAGGAAGTTTCGTTTTCTGATAGCCTGAATCCAAGACCACTCTAATCATCCCCTTCCTCCTTGGTTTTTACACCCTTCAAGTACTTCTAGACTCTGGGGTTTTAGCATGTTTCCTCTATACATGAGCCCTTTCAAAGAAAAGCTTTGCAAGCAATTATTTAAAGCCACATGCAGAGTTCTAAGGATAAATAGCTTTGCACTTCCCTACTTTAAATTTATGTCAGGCTTCTCTAATCAGACTTCACTGTTGGTCTATATTCTAGAGAATCTGCAGACAGAGTGGTCCTGCATATGGGCAAATATGAAGAACTTATTGTCTGCTCCCGTGAGATTGCAGCCAGCACAGCCCAGTTGGTGGCTGCATCCAAGGTAAACTTTTGAACAGAAAGAGGTGTAAAGCTGTGACAAGTGTCTCTCTCCTCTGTTGTTCTGGTGGGGACACCTCTAGGTGTCAATGTGGTGGGGGGATCTGCCTCCCCTTCAGAATCAGTGCAGGCTAAGCAAAACTCTCTCTTGGAGAGGAATTATTACTTTTCAATTTAACTATGGGTTTTTTTAAGTGCGATGTTGAATCCTTCATCTCCAGAAGCGCTGGCCTCTGAAAAGAGGATACAAAACCTTCTTGCCTCTCCTTGTGAGCTGACTCTGTAGCAAGATTTCTGATACCAACACAAAACCCCAGAATAAATAACTGTAGACATAACTGGAATTATATATATTCCATTTTCTGCCACCTTTCCAATATATATGGACAAAAGAGGTTTATAAAGGTTAAAAATGATTGCTAGGTCGATAGATATTGGGTCCTTTTATCTGCCTTGCAACGTTAGTTGATTAAAACTAAAAATATGTTAAAAGCTTATTTTATTTTTCACCACTGATGCTTTGTTAGTTCACTTATTTTGGTCACATTGGACAATGAAAATAAACTAGTCAGTTTCACGTTTGCTTCTAGTCCATTTAATCTTCAGGTTCTTATGGACTAGCAGCATGCTGCTGCAGTAATGTTTAAATTTAAAAAATTAAAAAACATTTCTAATAACCTTTTAAAAACAAAACCTAGAGGTTGGGCCTAACCTGCTTGATGCCGTGTCTCTTAAAAATAACCAGATTCTTTCAAATAAAAGCAAATGATATCTTGCCCCATTTCTGGAGTTTAGCTGTGTCTCATTTAGCTCTGAGTAGAATCTAAAGAGTTCAGGTTTCCATTCACACAAACATTTGGAAGTGTGTTTACATATATACAAAAGACTGGCCTCCCTTTGCATTTCCCTTGTAGCTAAGTAACTCTGAAAGCACCTGGTTGATCTTTGCAGGTGAAAGCCGATAAGAACAGCAGGAACCTGGTCAAGCTCCAGGAGTGCTCACGCAATGTAAATGAAATGGCTGCCAATGTTGTGGCTTCCACTAAGTCCGGACAAGAGCAGATTGAAGACAAAGGTGAGGTGTAAACAGAGCCTTGTCTATTTCTGCACTGAAACCCCCATGACTCTCACACTGAACTTTAAGCTCTCCAAGTGTCAGTACATGTGCATTTCAAATGAGCAGATAATTTATATGCTTTCTGCTAAGCACACATACAGGGTTGTTGGGAGGAGACGAGAGTCACAGAATCATAGAATATCAGGGTTGGAAGGGACCTCAGGAGGTCATCTAGTCCAACCCCCTGCTCAAAGCAGGACCGATCCCCGACTAAATCATCCCAGCCAGGGCTTTGTCAAGCCTGACCTTAAAAACTTCTAGGGAAGGAGATTCCACCACCTCCCTAGGTAACGCATTCCAGTGTTTAACCACCCTCCTAGTGAAAAAGTTTTTCCTAATATCCAACCTAAATCTCCCCCACTGCAACTTGAGACCATTACTCCTTGTTCTGTCATCTGCTACCACTGAGAACAGTCTAGCGCCATCCTCTTTGGAATCCCCTTTCAGGTAGTTGAAAGCAGCTATCAAATCCCCCCTCATTCTTTTCTTCTGAAGACTAAACATCCCCAGTTCCCTCAGCCTCTCCTCATAAGTCATGTGTTCCAGTCCCCTAATCATTTTTGTTGCCCTCCGCTGGACTCTTTCCAATTTTTCCACATCCTTCTTGTAGTGTGGGGCCCAAAACTGGACACTGTACTCCAGATGAGGCCTCACCAATGTCGAATAGAGGGGAACGATCACGTCCCTCGATCTGCTGGCAATGCCCCTACTTATACACCCCAAAATGCCATTGGCCTTCTTGGCAACAAGGGCACACTGTTGACTCATATCCAACTTCTCATCCACTGTAACCCCTAGGTCCTTTTCTGCAGAACTGCTGCCGAGCCATTCGGTCCCTAGTCTGTAGCTGTGCATTGAATTCTTCCGTCCTAAGTGCAGGACTCTGCACTTGTCCTTGTTGAACCTCATCAGATTTCTTTTGGCCCAATCCTCCAATTTGTCTAGGTCCCTCTGTATCCTATCCTTACCCTCCAGCGTATCTACCACTCCTCCCAGTTTAGTGTCATCTGCAGACTTGCTGAGGGTGCAATCCACACCATCCTCCAGATCATTTATGAAGATATTGAACAAAACCCCTGGGGCACTCCACTTGATACCGGCTGCCAACTAGACATGGAGTGATAGATCAGTGTTAAGTGCTATGGGATTCCCACATTCTGGGGTTTTGGGCTCTTGGCCTGCAGAGTCCTTCATTTTTACCACCGTCTACACCACTGCTCTTATTACAGCCTCCACAGGGCCATCTTAGGGACTTTGTCTAGGCACCAACCGTTCAGGCCTGCCTGAACTACTGACGGTGAATTACAGGACCAAATTGCAATGCAGCCAGGATGAGATGTGTCGTTATCCTGCAGTCTCACGCCAACTACCAGCTGCAATTGTTTCTTACAACTTTTCAGCGATTGACCATTAAAAGTAATTTTTGTAATAGTTTAGCATTCATTTAATGTGAAATATTCCATAATGGAGACACAATATAGGAAGGGATTTCTAATAACTTCCACAGGGACTAAGAGAAAATTAGCTGTTACAGGATCAGACTTTTCAGTCTTTTCCCATAAATATTTGGGTCCCTGTTTATAAGGTTTCCAGGGAAGTAGTGTGACAACAGCCATCCTCGCTGACACACCGGGGCTCGAACAAGGGAACTCCAAAGCTGAAAAAGGTTGATCTAGCTAGAGTCATCATGACTCTGCACCTGGGGTGGAGACATACTTGCATCACCTGTGGATTGGGCACAGAGAGAGGGTCAGTAACACACTCACCAGTGGGTTACACTAGCACTTTCCACACCTGTTTGAAGTGTGGGTATGTGTGTCCGTCCGTCCAGCTGGCTCTGTTCTGTATCATTGTTGGGACATGATCCTTGTAAACTACAGGATAAACCCCCCTCTCTCTCCCTCTCCCCCCACAAGATACTATGGACTTCTCTGGCATGTCGCTGATCAAACTGAAGAAGGAAGAAATGGAGACGCAGGTATGGCACCCCTTGCTGAGAATAGGCAAACAGGGCTGGGTTCGTTTTACAATCTAGCAAATGGAGTGCTCCCAGCCATCCTCTCAGAACTAGTCTCTGAGAATCTCTGGTGTGGATTTAAGCAGACGCTGTTGTGTATCCAGTCTCAGCAACAAAACAGAACATAGATGACCTTGGCCGGTTGTTGCCAAAGAGTTCAGTCTCTTAGAATAGGAGTACATGGCAGACTGTATTAGCCAAGATTGAATTTGGATGGGATACTGAAGCTGCCTAAAATTCAGCTTGTGGTTCAACAGCAGAAATGTCTTCATCACATCCCCTCCTAAAGCTAACCTCATTGTATGGTGAGCCTGGTGCAGAATGGCTGCCCCGTTCTACCCCAGACGTGGCTGCATTTCTGGGGCAGGAGATCCCTATGATACTGTTAAGTGCTTTAGGCCCCATTACAGACCTGGAAAAGAACATAGCCATGATCGAGAGCTTCATAAACCATAATGTGATGGGAGAACAGTCCCCTTCTCTGACTCTTGTTGCCTACGACTAGAGGGATCATAGTGGTGTGCACCCAGCAGATTGGGGTTAGAGAGTAAAGGGCTTCTTGTTATGCAGGTGAAGGTGCTGGAACTAGAGAAGAAGCTAGAGAATGAGCGAATTCGTCTTGGCGAGCTGAGGAAGAAGCATTACGCTTTGGCTGGGGTGTACGAAGACCCAGATGAGGGGGACGGGAAACCAGCTATGGCTCCAAAGCAGAGCATCTTGAAGAAGCCACCACTGGCTCAGAAACCTGCCTACCCCCTAAAACAGGACTGTGAGGTACTCTCTCTGATCCATTCCCCTTCAGCAGTGCTAACTAAACACCCCTGGTGGTTGCTGTGTCTTATTTATCCTTTGATGGGGAAACTGAGGCACAGTGAGGGAAGCAACAGGCTTGGGACTACACAGCGAGTCAGTGGCAGAACTGGAATTAGAACATGGGAATTGCAGTTCCCAGGGCTGAGCCCAGTCCAACCCCATGTCTGCTGCATGCACTCAGTGTTTTCAGCATGAATAGTTCCTAATACACTTCAGTCAATAAACTGGTGGGATTCCTACAAATGAAGGCCAGGGGGTGTCTCAATTTGCCTGGTCACAGTCCTGCCACTCAGCCAGGAATTCTTAAGCAGGGCCGGCGGGAGGCGGGGGAGAGAGGAATGGAGGAGCAGTGCACCTGTCCTCTGGGGGCTAGGTAGGTCCCTGCCCCAAACAACCTACAGTCAAGTTCCAGACAAAGGGCGGGGAGTTCCCCTTGTGATGATGGTTACTGTGGTTCAGAGAATGGGGCAGGAGGGCACTCTGACAGCTTTCACCACTGCTTTGTTGAAAGGACCCAGCTGCGGCGGTTGCTGTTCGCGCTGGTGATGATGATGCCTTTTACCAATGGAACTGATTAATGGGTTTTTTCCACATTGCATTTTTAGGTGGAGCAGCAGGACGGCATTTTTCAGGCCCACATGGTAAATTTCTAGGGGGATACGGAAGTTGATTCAGCACAAAAGGAAGAGGAGGAGTGGGCTGCTGCAGTCGCCTTCCAGCCACAGTACACTTCGTCTCGGTGGAGGGGGCTAGGATTCCTGCCCCTCCTGTTCCTGCAGGCACGTACCATGATGTAGACATTCCAAAGCTGTTATATCTGTGTTTTTAACAGATCCTAACTGGATTAACCCGAGAATTGCCTTCAAGCTGGCACACCTGTGGTGTTCGGCTGGTTCTCCTGACAGCCACGTGTGAAGAACAACATGACTTTACACTTCCTTTCTATCGCTAGAACAGTTGGGTTACCGTCGTTTACTACAGCAATGCTGACGCTGCCACGTGGCACATCGGTTATACAGAAAGAGATTGGAGCAGCTCAGTGATTGACTTTTTATTTATCAGCAATAGGAATCTTAAGTAAATGTAGGTGGGTCTCAGTACTGTCGTGCACAAACTTTAAGGAACTGTGAAACATTTTTAAAGTAGGGAGTTGATCTTTTCTTGCAGCCATTTGAGTTAAACAATGTGGCAGGTTGAGAAAGGGTAACTGATGTCTCTCCATGGGTAAGTACTCAAAGGAAGAGGCATAATTTAGTTTTAAACTGTCAATGTTTAGATGTCTTTAAAGGAACAGGGCTCATACATGGGAGAACAAGTTAATATATATGATGGCAATAAGGGTGCAAACTTTTTTCTTATTAATGGATCAACGTCAGGGGAATAGTTTCACTGTGTTTATAGTTAAGATAATTAAACAATCTTGGTGTACAATAACCATGTAATAATTATTGCAAAAAAGTCTACAGCAATAAGAAATTTTGGGGAGATGTTAATTAATTTAGAGAGACACTGTTTGTTTAAATACTATAAAATTCCTTCCCCTGAGTCACTAGTAACATTTAAATTTGAGAACACTATTTAAATAATGTATTTTTTCCCCCTTTCTTGCTGTTTTTGGACAATAGTCACTTTCATTGTAGATCTCTTAAGTCCAGTCAGTTTCAGGTCCTAGGTCTCCCCTGCTGCACTGGTGGGAATGTTTTAGACCTACACAGTCTCTCTCTGTCACTAGGAAGTGTAGTATATAGGAATATGTGACTGCTCTTCAGTACAGAATGCTTAGGGAATTGGCTCCAACTCCCACTCCCCATCCTGTTTATTCTCTACTGCGGGGGGGGAAGGGCACTGGGCACACTGCCACATCAGGCTTTCAAACGGGAAGTGGGGTTGTCTTCAGGCATTGTTTGATCAGCAGCCTTTTTCCCCCCTACACCAGTGATTTTGTACTTAGCCTCCTCCACTGCTGAGAGCATGGCACAGGCTATATACTGTAGGGGGAGCCAATAGGCAAACCACCAACCAAATCTGAACTGCCAGACACTTTTGAACAGACCTTGAAATCTTCTTTCCTTGTTATGGTTATTGCAGTGTGAAAATATGTCTCTGGAGTCTGGACCTTGACTATACTTCGACAAAAAATAATGGACTCCCCCTGCTGTATGTTAGAATGAATTGTCTCACGCTCAGAGCTTAAATTCAGCTGGAGCAGAGCAGCTCCTGTAAATATTTTCAGACCCAGCACCTCCCGCAGGGCTCCAGGAAATACTCTATGAGAATTTAAGTCCTGCTCACTGTGCAAAGAGCCCTGTACTCAGCATTTCAAATGTGGATGCACAAGGTTAATTTATGCAGCAATACACCCCAGATTGAAAATGGTGGCTGATACGTCTTCTGAAACCACATTTTGCTTCCAGGGTAGTGATTTTTGTCGCTTCAGGATTTCAAATAAGAAATCTGGTACCTTTATTTTCTGACCACTCAGAACCAAGATTTCTGTTAATTGAAGTGAATGCAGGTGACAACGTAGCCTGTCACTGCACCCCTCCCCAGTTAATTGAAGGTATTTCCATGTAGACAACCACACCACAAATCACTTCTAAAAGTAGTACTGACGGGTAGTCTACAGCAGTTGCTTGCAATCAACTTTTCAGTGTGAAGACAAGACTACATGATGGATAACTGAAGACTTGTAACTGTTTTTATACTGAAATCTGTTTGTTATATTTTAGTAGCAGGAAAGCTTGGTTTTGTATTCTTTTGTAAATCTCAAACAAGCAATAAAATGTGTTCATGGGTTTAATAGCTTTATTATAAATTGTAGCCGGTAAGGGGAGACAATTTAACAAATAGGCAGGTTCTGCTAATGAGTCAAATTAATCCAGACCATAGCTAAGGTTTGGGTTTTTTATGATTAAGGAAGTGTTCTTGAATGCCAAGTTTTTGTTCACACTTTTCCCCACACTGTTCAATTTTTTTTAGCATTGGAAATGGAAATTGGCCTTTCTTAAGACTGTTTGGTTTGCACAGAAAGACCGCACCTGATCACATGCCCCTAAATAACCACTAATGTTTAGTAAATATTCATATCCCTCAAAATAGGCGAGCCCATCCCCGTCCCCCAGATGAGTATCCGTCTCTTCCTCACCTTGCCCTAAACTTTTGTCTGGGTGGAGGTGAGGCAGCACCAGGACAGACTAGCTCATTTCCTTGCTTTTCCTAGCTGGACATGTCTCCTCTATGCTTCTGGCTCAGGGACTGACAGCTTAGGAGCATCTTTGAAGGGCAAATATTTAGGGAGACACAACCAAGGGTTTTCAGGAAATGGAGAGAATATGGTTAAGGGAGAGGGGAAGGGTAGTTGTAGGGGAGAAGAGTTATTGCTGGAAATCTCACATGGAGGGGCTCTCAGCCTGTTCCCTAACATCCCCGTTGATATAAGGGGCACTGGCAACGGGTCAGCCCCTCACAGTGTAAACAGGGAACTGGTGGGCATCTTTAGGTGACAGTGAGGCTGCGCACAGAGCTCAAAGGGAGACGGCAGCCTGTGGCTTTAGTCCATCTGGCAGCAAGGGACAATATCCTTCCATCTCATAGCTGCTAAAGTTAGCAATTAATGAGAATCTTAGGGAAAAACAAACCAACCCTGGGAGACTTGGTCTAAAACTGACCCAGTGTTGCCAGGTTACTGTCGTCGTTCTAAAGCATGCCAACATGCACCTTGCCACATACAGCTAGTACACTCGCACTATTCGTGTTTTAGAAGATGGGGAGAGTCGAGCTGCATTTCTGCAACTATTCAACCAAAACTCTAAATAAATACTAATGGCAGGGTCCATCTCATTCTGTTAACCTCAGAAAGTTTACACCACTCCCTTACATCATCCCTTCTTATTCTTCCCCCTCTAGAACTGTTTGGCTTATTCAGAGTTAGGAAAAAAGTTCATGCCATCGCTATTTAATAACTATGCACAATGGACCTTGGTCTTTATAGATTCAAAATGTTGCACAATTAAAATCCTCAACCAGTGCTGTCTCATTTGCAAGGAAAACAACGGCAGACGCGAAACAGCTTGCTGAATGCTAAAACAAATTAGTTGTATGCAGTGCTGTTGTAGCCATTTTGGTCCCAGGATATCAGAGCTTTGTGTAAGCTCAAAAGCTTCTCTCTCACCTACAGGACTTGGTCCAATAAAAGATTTTACGTCACCCACCTTGTCTCACAGCAGATTAGTAGCAGGGCCAGGATTAGAACTCAGGCCTTCAGTTCCCAACACCATGCTTATTCCCTTCACGCATTCAAATCCACATGTGTAGCCTGCAACACGGAAGGACCTTAGGAAAAGCAATTAAACATGCTGGAATTCAGATCATATCCACATCTCAGAATCTGTAATGTAAGGGGCCAGCCTTCAGACTGGCTTGTATAAATTACAAGTTACATTTTTACATCAGTGAAGAAAATGATCAAAGTTCAAGCCATTTAAGAAAACCCTTAAATGGAAAGCCTTTTAGCGCTTATGTCAGGGCTGGACTGGGCTGCAGCAGTTTGGTTACACCACCACTTGTAGAGCCAAAACAGTCGTAGCTACCATGAGAAATGTTTGGCAAAAAAAGTCTAGTTGAGGTAATGGGACCGACACAGCTGTAACAACCCTGCATATAGTAGACTATAACCATTCCTGTCTGAGGCATTGGTTCCTTTCCTTACCTGTGTCTGCAGGATTCAGCACTGGAAGGCAGCCAGAGAGCTATTGCCCCTGGTTTTATTTATTCAAATCATTCACAGAACCCTTCTGCAGGACTGAGATCTATCCTGAAGCCACACATCAGGGATGAAAGCGAGCCAAGGAAAGACTGAACACATATTCAGAACAGATTTGGTTCCCACAGAACTATCACAAAATTAGATGGATATAATAGAAGTGACTTTGCTTCATGTGTAAGAGGATATTGCACTGTTTCCTCTAATTATCTAAATTATTAATATTTTCACCTGATTAAACTGTAATCGTATTTTTTTCAGGAAAAAAATAATCACCCAACAAATACTCAAGTCATTAAAGGAGAAATTTGCACAAAGCAGAGCCCACTCTATTCATTTACTGAATGTACTCTTGAAACTGTTAATTACAGATCGCCAACTCCAAAGAAAAAGTAAACACCAAAGGAATTTGGTTTATCATTTATTGAAATGTACTAGTGGTCTCTTAACCACTAACAATTCCATTCTTATACAGCACAAATAAAACCTTTATAGTATTATGTTACATTAGAAACAAATACCACTGTAAGCGTAGTGAGAGTTTAAACCTGCTTAGAGACTCTTCTGATTTCCAGCTGCCCCGGTCTGATTTCCCTGTATGAAATGCATACAGATTTTGAAATAGGGGTTTTGGTGTTAATCTTGTGTGTCATTTGACAAAGCAAGTAACATGTCTAATGCATCAAGCTATACTGAGTACCCTCCACCCCGCCTGGAAGATTTACATCCTTCCTAACCTCTACATTAAAGTGCGCGTGGAGGGGGAGATATTTACATACCAGTTTATTATTTTAATATGCTAAGTAGTGTTGACAGATTAGACATAATTATAGGGTTCTCAGCACTATGTCAGGTAAGTCCAATACCTCTTAGCTTTCTTCAGTTTCACTCCATCCTGAATTTCATCCTTTAAGCTCTGAGAAATAATACGTAGTGGACTTGTCACACTATGCACAAAAAGGGGAAGGTAGTTCTTCAGTTTCATTGACGTTTCCAGCATATGTACAAACAGTGCTAATGATTTATTCATAGGAAGAGCAAAGCCAATTAACACAGTGAGTTCCATGATGGAAGTACCACCACGGAATAAACACTTTGGCTAACGCAGAACTATAACCACTAACAACTCATCACCATTCGTCTATCCACAGCTCATTTAGCTGAATGTTTATAGAACTACGATAACGTATACAAATGAGATTTTTAAAGAACCCTATGGATAAACATGGCACGTCCATCTTCATTGCTGTAGTACTTTTATAATCTTTTTTTAAAAAACCCCTAACTACACGGTACAGGTAAAGTGAACAAGGTCACTGTTTACAAAGTTTCATACAAATGTCAGCAGAAGTAAAAACCATCCAAAACGGGCATTTTAAATGCTACCTACGTTCTAAAATCAAGTTACACCTCTCAATTTAAGCTCAGTGCCCACTCTAAGTTATAAAGACATTTCCTTAACTTAGATTATTTTTAGGAAGTATTTGCCATTTGTAGCAAAAAAAAATCACACCACACTGTATATTAAAGAACATTTTGGCAAGTGAATTGAGCCATCCCTTTATATAGGATCCTACTGGCCAATGGTATTTTAATCTCTCTTTCATTATAAGGAGTACAGATTAGTATAGTTCTAAACAGCCTATCTACAACAAACTACTCGTTTTTTAACAAAAATAGTTGGGAGCTGTCACATGGGGATAGGCCTGAAATATCACCTGCATCTCTCATCCCACCTAGACAGATTAATATGGTGTCAACTGGGTTTCTGAAAGCAGGATTCAACCTTCCAAAGCTCTCTTCCTCCTCCCCCCTCAAACACTGCTAACTGTCAAGCATATTAGTAACCACAAACCAGTCTGAACACACACACTTTATGAAAGAACATTTTCCATGAACAGCTAGAGTTCAGTTACAAGATTGTTAGAACTGACTTAATACAAGATTCCTTGACAGTGTATTTTAAATAAAAAAATCAAATCCATCATCTATTGAGGGCAATTAAGCATACAAATAGCAGATACCACCCTTTAATCTTCGAGTACTAGCTGAAAAATCTTTTATAAAAAAGGATGCCTTTTAGAGCCCTTAATCAAAGGAGTTAAGCAATGGCCACTGATTTGAAAGGTATGTTCATAGTCTTACTGGCCCAATTGCAAATAGTGATTTTTAAGGCACATCAGCCACATACATATGTGATAACGCATTGTTTTCCAGACAGCTAATTGCATCAGCTTAATTTGTATTTAATTTGCACAGTACAGGTTTGTTTTTTTACACAAAGTATCCCTGAATGGTCCTGTCATCGTTATACAAATTACTTTAAAAAGAGGAAAATTTAACAAGTAAAAATATTTTGGACTATTCTTAACAGAAATTTTTACATGAATTTTACTTGGTCTATTTCTTACTAGAAATAGTTGGGCAATACCACTCCCCCCATGAAGGTAGGTAGATAGTATTCAGTACAAAATTCAGACCACACCTTCTTATCCCCTCCATCACTGAACTTTTCATAGCTCAAAATAAACTGGCACTTGCTAAGTGTGCAATCTACCTGGTTGATTTTACTATCCTTTTCAGAATCTGATTAGGGACATATTTACCACACAAACCCCCTAAATTCCCTGTACACAACCTCTTGTGGCCTAGCTCATTTTCACTGCAGCTTTGTGCTTTGCATTCAGATACTACAATTAACATCCGAATGGCATCACCAAAAAAATTATTTTGAAACATTAGTAGTTCACAATTAACCATGCTTAAAGCGAGCCATAATGGGAACACAATACCAAGAAAAGAGTATGCTATTCTATTTTAAATCATTTACCATCAGCAAGAGTACTGAGACACCATACTTGCAAACATGTTCACCACACATTGTTTCATAACTTGCTAGGCTTACCAAGTCCCTTCTCATCACTTTCCAGGCTTTCAGGGAGCTGTTCAGATGCCTTTGATCTTCTAGGAGCAGAGTTAGCCCAACAGCCTTCCTTCCAGACTAGAAGCTATTATGCTAATGTTAGCATGTAGCAACTACCAAATTCTAGGGGAGAAATAACTAGATGAGTTATGGTTTGTGTAGAGAAAAAATATTTTATATTGACCTTTAAGGGAAAGAAGTCCCTGGACCATTCCTGATGGAAAATTATTTCAACCACTTCTAAACAGTGGGAGATGGTAGTTTAAAGACCGGTGCCTCTAGATGAGAGATGGAAAAGATTTTGGGCCTTGCATTTTCGTGGGTGTCATTGTTTTAGGCTGCACTGGTGAGAGATCTGGGGTCAAAGGGAGTTTAGAATATGAGCTAGGCTGCCCAGCGGTGGATTAAAAATGTAGGCTTGTGACCTTGGCTCCAGTTTCTTGAATCACCACAATGAAATACAAGCTTCCAAAGTCATGTAAAAATACATTCTAACCCACATACTTAGACAAATTAAGCAAACACACAGTCCGCCCCTGCACAGCAAGTGTGGGAGAAAACCGAGATTGGGGTGGGAGGTGTTTTGAACTTTAAATTGATACTAGCAGTTTTCTTTACATAGGCCAAAAGAATTGATCATCTAGTAACAAAAGTGGTGAATCTATAATAATTTCTGGTGAAAAAGGATATGGAGAGCTGAACAGTGCATACACACAAACTTCTCACGACTGTGAACATTCATGATAGATCACAACTCCTAGCTGGAAACAGAAGCTCTATAATATCCGCAGGGTTGCCAGTATGCCAATGACATGTTGATCTCAGTTTTAATGGTATTACACCTTTGTTTTATATTTAAGATAAGCCTGAGTTAGGCAACCAATTTGTCTCCCCCCCACCTCCAGGAGTTAACATAAGGCATTTTTCACCATACTGAAAGGCTAAAGGTTACCACCATTTGGACAATAATCTACATAAGAAACATTTGCCCATGCAGAATAAATATCGCTTTCAGCTTACCAAACATTTGACAACTTCCTGGATGGCCTATTTGGATCTCAGAGTAAATGCTTTTAACAGACTTCTTTAGAAGTTACATATGAACAGTCTTCAAACGCAGCCATTGTCCCAACTTCCTAGAAAACCAATGCTCAGGAACTGCAACTTCTTGATTCTGTCTTCCCCCACAGGCCACATCATTTAAAGGCACAGTAAGAAAGCCTTTTATATTCCCAGCTTTCAACATTGCCAGTTTCCTGCAACACAGGGGGAAGTGTGTTCAAATCCTGTCCCTAATCCTTGCACACCCAAGATGCAGCTAACGGAACAATATTATAGAGGAAAGATTTCTTAACCATAGCGGGTGATCAGTCTAATTGTGCTCGAGTTTCTGCTTAATACTGCTTTTAAAGTGGCAGATATTTTTGGGGCATATCCCCAGGTATCTCTTCTGCCCTTCCTATGGCTCAGGTGCCTAAGTAGACTTGGTAGTTTTATTTCTCCATATTTAAATTGTCTTAACTACGTTCAGTGTAAAGTTTTTCTGCATGAAAACAGGAGCAATGTGTAGGTTTTTCTCCACACAGTCAGTCTTCAAGAGTTTAGTATCTAGGATGTGCAAGCTCTATCTTCCTAGCCAGGTTATGTAGCAGGAAACTGAAACCAAAGGAAACAAACTTAAGAGCTCTTCTGTAAGTTGGCACTTGGTAAGCGTAAAATCTACCTGGTTGCTTTTTCTAAAACTTCAGAAAATCTAATGCAAGAGTTCAGAGTAGCAGCCATGTTAGTCTGTAGTCGCAAAAGAATGCATCTGATGAAGTGAGCTGTAGCTCAAGAAAACTTATTCTCAAATACATTTGTTAGTCTAAGATGCCACAAGTACTCCTTTTCTTAATGCAAGAGTGTCTGTTTAGAGTTTTTGCACCTCTGATTCTAAGAGCAAATTTACTGTACACAACCACCAACACTGTAGCCTAGACTTGGGGTTAGTTTTTCAAGCAATGCACACTTCCATTGCAGATTTATGCTTACCATTCAAATACAGTTACCACACATCAAATACCAGCACAGATGGTATAGAACATTATTTTGAGACAAGCGGTTTACAATTGTCCATGCTTAAATCAGGCTGCAATGGGAACATAATACTAAGACAAACAAATATGCTAGTTTATTAAAATCATGTACCACCACTAGATTACAGAGACACCATACTTATTGTGCAAACAAAAATACTGCACATTGTTTCACAACCTGCTAGGCTTTTAAAATGACCCTCTATTAGTGCTTTCAGAGTTTATCTAAGGGACTGTTCAGGTGCCAAGAACTTTGACCAATCTGCTGCCTCTGAACTCCTAGGGGGAGGGCTAGCCAAAAGTCCTATTTTTAGACCAAAGGATTTCCTGATAAGATTTCCTAGTAATTGCTAGCAACTACCAAGTGTTAGGAGGAAAACAGCCTATTGAAAAATCATGGTTTGGATAGAGAAAAATATTATTTTATGTTCTATATTCTATTATGCTAAAAAGTTCTATTATCACCTTTAGAAGAAGACAGCTCATGAATCATTCCAGCCAAAGAGAAATTACAGAAGCTTCAGGACACTGGGAGATGAGGGACTGAACACAGAAACCCCCAGACAAGAGAGAGAGAGACAGCGCGAGACAAACACATTTTGGACTCTGCTTCGATATCACTGATCCAGTTTGGAGTGGGAAGGTTCAGAAGGGATTGCGAATATGAGGTTGTGGTGCTTTAATTGGGCACCAAACGATATAGCTACCAAGGACTGGATTAAGACATAGGCTTGGGCTCAGTATCCTGCCTCCTGGAGTCACATGATGTAAGATTACTCTAAACAGTGACTCTATTTGTATCACAGGGGTTGCCAGTACAACCTTTCTAAACAACTGATTGGTTGGTCCCCTTGGAGATGGCTTTCCAGGGCAGCGAAACTGTTCTTAAATTATTACTATTCAACACTAATTACCCAGTACAGGTAAAGTGAATAAAGTCATCATTTAAAAGTGGCATACAAAAGGTTAGCAGATGCAAAAACCATTCAAAATGGGCATTTAAAATGCTACCTGCATTCTAAAACCATGTTACACCTCGCCATTTGAGCTCCAAGTCCACTTTTATGTTATAAAAATGTTTCCTTAACTCTGATTCTTTTTAGGAAGTATTTGCCATTTGTAGCACACATTTCAAATCAAACCACACTGTATATTAAAGAACATTTTGGCAAGAGAATGGAGCTATTCCCTTATATAGGAGCCAACTTGCCAATAGCATTTTAACAACACTTTCAGTATACACAGTACAGATTTATATGGTTCTAAACATCCTTTCTATAGCACAGTTTACTCTTTACCTCTAACAGGTGTAGTTCGAAACAGTGTCAGCTAGTGGTAGGCGTGAAATAGCCCCTGCATCTCTCACCCTACCCAGCCAGATTAGCGTGGTGTAATTTGTGTTTCTGAAAATAAGACTCAAAAAGCTTTCCAAAGCTCTCTTCTTCCTCCACCCACCAAACACTGCCATCAAGCAAGCACATAAGTAACTAGAAACCAGTTTGCACATACACCAATACTCATTAATGGCCAAGCATTTTCCATGAACATCTGGAGATCAGTTTTGAGACTGTTATAACAACTGAAACAGTCAGTCATTGTGACAGTGTCTAAAAACCAAACTAATCATCCACTGAAAGCAATTAAGCATACAAATAGCAGATACTGTCTTAGTCCAAAGTACTAGGTAAAAAAATCTTTCATAAAAGAAAGTGTCCCTACATCAAAAGGGTTAAGCAATGGCCATTGATTTGAAAGATATGCTAATAGTCTAGTAAGAATATTACAATCACAAGTAGTGATCCTAAGGCACAGAGACATGCATATGTGATAATGCATTGTTTTCAGATAATTGCATCAAATTAATCTGTATTTAGTTTGCACAATACAGTGGGGGGTTTTTTAAACAAAGTATCCCTGAATGATCCTGTTATCACTAAAGGTACTAAAACCAGACAAATTTAACAAGTAATAAAAAATATTTTGGACTATTTCTCAGTAATACCAATAATGGGCTATACCATTCGAAAAAGAGTTAGGTATATAAAATGCAGTGTAAAGTTCAAAATACCCTTATCTCATCCCCACCGTCATTTCTGAGGAATTCTTTAACTCAGAAAATAAGTTGGCAATTGATAAGCATAAAATCTACCTGGTTATTTTTACAAAGCTTTAGCAAATCTAATCTGTGAGTATCTGTTTAGAGTTTTTGTACCCATCTATCAATCTTGTAGCTCTAGACCTGGCTTTATTATTTCTACAGCAGCTTTATGCTCAGCATTCAGAATGAATGGTTACTATCCAGATCCTAGCACTGGTAGCACAGAACTTATTTTGAAAGACTAACAGTTCACAATTAATCATGCATATATGAAGCCTCAATGGGAACACAATACCAAGAAAAGACACTTTAAAAAATCATGTACCACCACTTGATTACAGAGAGACCATACCTATGCAACCAAATCCACTGCACATTGGTTCACAACTTGCTAGGCTTACAAAATTCCCCCTCTTTCCAGATTTATGTAGGGGGAGCTATTCAGGTACCAATCTGCATTCTCTGATCTTCAAATGGGAGAGTTAGCCATGTAGTCCTATTTTCAGACCAAAGGGTTTCCTGTTATGAGATTTATTATTAGCAACTACCAAACTTCAGGGGGAAATAACTAATTGGGAGTCAGAGGGTTTACACAGAAGGGGGGGGAGGGGCGTCAAATAATCTGGTTTTGACCTTTATCAGAAAAAAGGCACTGCAGCCTTCCAGGAGTCACACAATGACACTGAAAGCTAAACTTGTGTAGAGATCCCCCTTCTGCCCCCAAATGGCATGGGAATGGGAGGACAAATTAAGCAAGATGCAAACAGCCATCCTAGAGTGTTTTGACTATTGGAGGGAAGGTTAATTGTACATTTCAGATTAAAAAGAATTTCAAACACTGCAGGACAGAAGATGATGATGTCTAGTGGCAAGGAGTGCCTCTAAATAAGAGACAGAGCAGAGAGGTTGAGAATATGTGTTTGTGGACTTTGAATGGGCACCAAATGAGATGACTGCCCAGTGCTGGATTAAGACAAATTTAGGCCTAGCACTCTGGCTCCTAAAATCACAAGACAACATCAAAAGTTACACTTGTGTAAAAAAAATTGCTTCTCAACCCCATGGCATGGGAAGAACAAATTAAGCAAAAAGTAAGTAGCTACCCTAACAGGCAAGGCAGGAAAGTGGGGAAAACAGAAGGAGGCTGGTGAGACTAGGTTCAAGAGGGTGTGACCGGTGCAGTTTGTATAAAAATTTGAATTGGCACTACGAATAGTTTTCTTTACATGGCTTCCAGGATCAATCACCTAATAGAAAAAGATATTCGGTTACTTATTTCAAAAGACCAGGACTTTCAGGAAATTAACAATGTACAGAAGTGAAAGGTGTGAATATTTATTGTGAAAAACCCAAAGCAACAATAAATTTAGGAGTTAAAAATATTTTAAGAATTAATGGTTTTCAAAATAAGCTACTGAACATTTTCTGATTACCAGGCTCTGAGAACAAAGTTAGTGAACCCAGCCACCAATGTGGAGCCTTGGGTTTATTTCAAAGAATGCAGGTCATTTCCACTGCAGCTTTATGCTTAGCATTTAGATACAATGGTTACCATCCAAATACCAGAACTGACAGCACAGAAAATTCTTTTGAGATATAAATAGCTCACAATTAACCATGCTTAAAATCCAGTCGCAATGAGAACACAATACCACATCAGACAAGTATGCTATTTTCCTTAAAATCATTTACCATCACTGAAGTATTGAGTCTATACTTAGAATGCAAACAAATCCACTGCGTTGTTTCACAACTTGCCAGAGTTACAAAATTCAGCCCCACCACCTTCCTACAAAAAAATAGTTTACATAGTCACTGATTTTAAGAAACAGAAAAGAAAAGGATTACATTTACTGAGTGCAATTTCCCAACCCCATGTTGCAGCCCAAACTTTGTGTTCCATTGTGCAAAGCACAGAGGTTTTCCATTGCCTATATTAAGTCTCTGGGAGGGAGAGATAAAGAACAAAAATTTAAGCACCAATACATGAGTTAGGCGTACTGATGTATTCACTGTAGGATAAAGCCAGGATGTGGTGGAAGACGAGGTGGTGGTCTTTGGGGCAGTGCTGGAGGGTACTGTGATACAAACTGAGATGGGTATCCTGGCTGTGGCATTTGACCTGCAGATTGAACTCCCACTCGTGGGGGAAGGGGAGGGTATGGAGCTCCTGGATAAGGAAAAGCTGGTCCTGAATCCATTGCTGCAGTAAATGGAGTGGGGAGGCGTCCTGCTGGGACTGATGGAGGAGGTGGGGGTGGTATTCGCCGGGGCAAAACTGCGGGAGGAGTGTTTGCATCTGAAGAGTAGGAAGTTTGAGGTGCTGGTGTTGTCTCAGGTGCTTTTGGCTGAGGCTGCTGCTGAACCTGTGGAAGTCTCTGTCCCTTCAGCACCATCTCCTGGAGTTTCTCGATTTTTACACGTCGTAAGTGAGCCAGTTTACGTTTGCTCTGGTATTCATCAATGAATGAATCCAGGGATACTTCACCATCAAGAAACTTTTCTGCCATATTCTGTCAAACATTGAATAACCCTGTTAGAAAGTAATATGTTCTGAAGGAACCAGAAATAGCTTATATCCTAACAGCATTGTGTCTCCTTTCCTGTCATTTGTTCCAGCTTAGACATGGAAGACGGTTACTTTACAATTCCAAGCAATGTTTTTCTCAGTTATTTCTCAGATGTATTTGAGTTCATCTCTGTTCAGCTATCATTTTGTACCCAAGTCATGGTAGCAAGAAACATTTAAACCTAGCTCTTGCTTAGCAGGGCTCTCGTGTTTCCCTGACCTCTGGAAACATGTATGAATCACATTCAACAGTCTTCCAGATGGCTGGCCAAACCTGTCATTTTATGATTTAGCACTGCCAACACTGACCAGAAAACCACTTAGAACCCTGCAAGCAAGAACTGGTTCCAGCATCGGTAGAGAGTCAGAGATCAGTATTAAGCCATGTTTTTAGTCTACTCATTCGCACTGCTTGGACAAAGTGAGGCTTTGGTAAATGCTACTTTAATCAAGACAGGCGACAATACATTTCAATATAACCGATTATCATTTGCCCTGAAAATGACTTTTTAAGATTACAAGTCAGTTTTAAAAGGTTTGGTTATTACCCTTAACAAGCAATGTAGTAAAAACAAGCCAATGTCCCACACGCAATTCACAAATAGCGCCAACCACATCAATGCCTCTAAAAACTTGAGCACAGTGAGGGGTGACCAGAGACTAGACAGATATGGAAGAATCGTAATGGAATATTCCATTGCTGCTGAGGTGGCTTTCCTCCTCCCCTAGAACACTGCGCACTCTGTATCTTCATTACTGATATTACATTTTCAGTTTGAGCAAGACAGAATGGCTCACCTCTGTTTTTCATCTCGCCCAGACTCCAAGAGCGACTGACATTTTGTGTTAGATTAATACATGCACCTGGCAAACAACATTCCACCTGGATGTTTATTTAAAGAGTTCTATACAGATATGCTATTAGGTTGAAAACAACCTGAGGGCACATCTACACTACGGGGACTATAGCAACACAGCTACGGCACCTTACCTATGCCAGCGTAACCCCATAGCACAGACAGCCTATAGTGATGGAAGGGCTTTTCCCGTCGCTGTAGGAACACCACCTCCCTGAGTGATGATAGCTAAGTCAACAGAAGGATTTTTCTGTTCACCTATCTGCATCTACACCAGGGATTAGATTGACATAGCTACGGAACTCAGGGGTGTGAATTTTTCACACACACCCCTGAGGCCCGTAGCTATGTGCCTATGGCCTGAGCATGCTTTTCACATGCAAGCTAGAGAAGAATTATAGTATTTATGTTAAAAATCTTTAAAGTAAGCTTGCAATCCTTACTCAGACAAAATAATTCCCAGTGAACTCAACTTGCAAAAGTCTGAAGTGATGGTTTGGGCCCTATTCTTTGAAAATCCCTTAGATCTATGATATCTTTATTTAATAGTATGTTACAACTGTGTCTGTTCGAAGCCTTGTGTAACTGAGATGAGTAGCAGAATCTCTTATTTGCACTACATATGTACTGCCGTTACCTCAGTGTCTTCTTCAATCTTAGCCCCCTCTGTTTGAAGTAGTGCTAATAGTGTCTCCAGGGAAGCATTGCTGGATTGTTTATCTGTAATAATATGAAAAGAATAGTTAATGGAACAGCTGCTACAAGCGATAATTTCTGACTGAAATTATACACTTCCGGTAAGTATAAGGCTTCTTTTAAAGGCCAAACATACTATTTGATTATTTATTCTTTGTTCTACTCCAGACAGGAGGATTCTAAGTAGAAAATTTTAATGTGTTTTCTGAGAATTTCATTTAAAAATTACTCACTACAGTAAACTGAAAAAAAATCAAATGAACTTAAGTTGGTAAATGTGTTAAGATAAAATGCTTCATAACGAAGTATGACACAAGAATATATTAAATGCAATATTATATTCAGTCAGTCTGAATTGTCATTGGTTGGACAACTCAGGAAAAAAAAATTGTGGTTTTTTTAAACATCAAGTGAAATTTGATCATATTCAGACAAAAGATCAACAGTAGTTAGATATGTATGTTCTTTTAATCATAGAAAGGAATGTGTATT
Source organism: Chelonia mydas (assembly GCF_015237465.2). Classification (NCBI taxonomy): domain Eukaryota; kingdom Metazoa; phylum Chordata; order Testudines; family Cheloniidae; genus Chelonia; species Chelonia mydas. The sequence goes on along the minus strand of NC_057856.1, from coordinate 25,486,038 downwards.
CCAATAATACATGCTCGTCTCTTTAGTTCTTTTTACTAGGTGGCAGAATATGTACTTAATAATTAAGGCTATGTTTTAGTTACGGGTACGTTTAGTAAAAGTCACGGACAGGTCACGAGCTCTGCGCACTGCCTCCACCCAGAGTGCTGGCTTTGCAGCTTCCACTGGCTGGGAACTGTGGCCAATGGGAGCTGTGGGGGCAGTATCTGCAGGTGGAGGCAGTAAACATAGCTACCTGGCCACTCTTCCGCCTAGCAGCTGAGCGACAGGGGTGTCACCTCTTCCAGGGAGCCCTCCAGGTAAGCGCCACCCAGAGCCTGCCTCACCCCGTCCCGTGCCCCAACCCCCTGCCCCCTCCCACACCCAAACTCTGTTGCTGTTGGGGGGAGGGGGGAGCAGGTGGTGGCCCAAGACTGCCCCAGCAGCGGTTGGTACGACTGGCACAGGGGCTGTGTGAGCTGCTGCTGAGCCAGGCACACAGGCCACTGAAGAAGTCATGGAGGGAATCCGTGAATTCTGTGACAAACTCGCAGCCTTATTAATTAATCATCTCTGAGAACAGTAAAAAGAAAAGGAGTACTTGTGGCACCTTAGAGACTAACCAATTTATTTGAGCATAAGCTTTCGTGAGCTACAGCTCACTTCATCGGATGCATCCGATGGATGCACGAAAGCTCATGCTCAAATAAATTGGTTAGTCTCTAAGGTGCCACAAGTACTCCTTTTCTTTTTGCGAATACAGACTAACACGGCTGTTACTCTGAAATCTGAGAACAGTGGTATTTTCCAGACCTACTATCGACTGTGAGCTCGTCAGGGGCAAGGATGATTTTTTTTGTTCTGTGCTTGTAGAGTGCCTAACACAATGAAGTCCAGATCTATGACTAGGGCTCCTAGGTGCTATGGTAGTACACCGGACCCTCACTAGAACGTGGGATTTGGGATCCATGTGCGGGACCACGTTAAAATGAAATGCAATTAAAGTAATTAAATTGGGATCCATGGCCGCGACCGCATTATATGTGAATTTGCACTATACAGACGCGCGTTCTAGTGAGGGTCCAGTGCACAAATAATAAATAATAATATAGAATGATCTATAATCCAAACATTACTATTTTGACACTTCAGTTCTTTTACACATACAGATACTCTATATGCACACAGCTAAGAATTAGGGAATGCATCAGAAAAGAGTATATCTATCCATATTTTAGAATAATAGAGAAAAGTACAGGAAAATAGGAGACATATAACCACAAGAACATGTTATACCTAGCTTGGTTTTCTTGATCTGATAGGCTTCAAAAACAACCTGCAGCTCCTGATATTTTTGGGTCAAACTTGCTTTCAGAGTGTCCAGTTTTGGTTGGTACAAAAGGTTGCCCTCAGCCAGACTACGGTTGCTGGCAAGAGTCATTTCCTTGCTAAGCTGAACATTTTGGGCCTGCAAAAGAAAGATGTGTAAGGTATAATGGGACAATGATATATTAGATAAATATTGATATAGATGCACACAACACAAGACTTCTATAAATTCAACGGAGCAGCAAAATCCAAACTGAGTCATCCTCATCACCACTGAATCAGATCCTAAAACACATGCTGATATTTTTGGACAATGCATAGTAAGCCAAAAAACTAAAGATGGGAAAGACCTATTCGGTCATCTTGTACATCCCTTATTCCAACCATTGTAGATTTGTTTCCTACCATATCTTCTGTGCTCTGTCCAGTCTAGTATGAAAATCCGTTTAAAAAAACTGTGCTTTAGCCTTATGATAAAAAAAGTAACAAAGCAGCTCTAGAAGACACAGGTAAGATATATATGGCAAGGAGCATATTAGAAATGCCTACAATAGAAAGGACTATTCTGGGAGAGGCACATGAATGCTGGAGACAAACTTAAAAGGAACTGGAGTACTTGTGGCACCTTAGAGACTAACAAATTTATTTGAGCAAAAGCTTCCGTGAGCTACAGCTCACTTCATCGGATGCATTCAGTGGAAAATACAGTGGGGAGATTTATATACATAGAGAACATGAAACAATGGGTGTTACCATACACACTGTAACCAGAGTGATCACTTAAGGTGAGCTACTGCCGGGGGGGGGGAGGGGGGGAGAGTGTGTGTGTGTGTGTGTGTGTGTGTGTGTGTGTGTGTGTGTGTGTGTGTGTGTGTGTGTGTGTGTGTGTGTGTGTCTTTGTAGTGATAATCAAAGTGGGCCATTTCCAGCAGTAAGTGATCACTCTCATTACAGTGTGTATGGTAACACCCATTGTTTCATGTTCTCTATGTATATAAATCTCCCCACTGTATTTTCCTCTGAATGCATCCGATGAAGTGAGCTGTAGCTCACGAAAGCTTATGCTCAAATAAATTTGTTAGTCTCTAAGGTGCCACGAGTACTCCTTTTCTTTTTGCGAATACAGAGTAACACAGCTGCTACTCTGAAACCTGTTAAAAGGAACTGCACCTCAACTATGGAAATCTCTACCACAGGAAATAAGAGTGGAATCAATCACTTTCAGAATGAAATTAAAGACTCATTTCTTTGATTTTGCTTTCATTTCCTCCACACATAAGCAGAAAGCTTATGAAATAGTTGTCTCTGGCACGAAGTGGAAATGATGCAAAAGACATCCCCTCTCTCCTCCCCCCAGTTTAATCCTTCCAGTTGACACATCCTAGTTTGAATGACACTGTTCTCAAAGAATGAATGGCCAGTTCTCAAAAAGCAAGAAACAAAGACCACTGTAGGAGATATTCCAAGTTTGTCCAAAAACAGTAATTTTTCAAGAAAGTCTTCATGAGACTTTGGGAAAGCAGAGCATTGTGGGAAAGGCTACCTTGGCAGGATTTCAATTTAGACTTCAAAACAAGATTTAGACATCAAAGGGGAAAAATGTAAGAGATTTTATTTCAGCTGTTCAGTCTGAATCAACACCATGGTACTATTTCCCCATGGCCTGCTAGGGGGACTGATTCTCTGAAGCTTGCCTTTATTATTTAATCCAATGAAAGATCTTTACAACTTTCAGTAGTTTGTGTTCTTTGCCTGATGGACTAACACAGTGTCTACCCTCCCGCTCTATTTAGTCTCACAAGAAATTTTATTTATTTCTTCATCCTCTTGTGCCTTTTGATAGGAAGATTTTGCTTCCGTGGTAAATTTGGGAGTGCAGTGGTACACCAGTGTCCCTTGTGAAATGATCCCTGGTAACATGCCTCAAGGTGCATCACGCCTCACGCAAACACTGTAGGCAATTCAGGGCTAAGGCTCTATCAGCCTACGTCTGCTCTCCAACAGCTTTCAGCATTATGCTCCTCCTAGGGCCTGCCTCTGTGACCCCTCCTCCAACTGCCACAGAACCATGAGCTAGTCGCTCCACAGCATGAGGAGAAGAGCAGTAGCAGATTCACCACACTGCACTTTGTTGACTAATCAATGCTCTAGGTGACTCTCCACACTATCAATGTGCTCCCTGATTAAATTCAAACCAACAATGATTAATTCCTCCCTCAAAAATCTCCAATCAGCTTTATACTAGAGACCTGCACACTTTGTTACTTCTATAGGCTAAGTGTGAGCGCACCGCAAACACCAGGAGCTCCTTGCATCTCTGCATTCTCCCCACCCGACAAGTGACCTGTGTGCCACTCTCCTATCCCTTCAGTTTCAGACCCCCTGCAGCCTTCACTCCCCCTCCCTCATACCACGGGATCTGTGTGCCCCAGCTGTCCCCTCCCCATGTCAGGGGCTCTGTCTCCCCTCATTCACTCCAGCAGATCACAGGGGCTCTGTCTCTCCCCATTCTCCATTCCCCCACCATGCCAGGAACTCATTCCCTCAACCCCTTGGCCCCCATTCATTCTTTTGCCACATGCCAGGGGCTCTGTGTTCCCCATGTCTACCTTCCTCCAAACTACTGTCTTATCTCCTCTCACTAGGGGTTTTGTGTACTCCCCTTTCATCCATGCCAAGGGCTCCATGTGTTCCCATTCCCCCTCCCCCGCCCATGCAAGGGCCTCACTCTCCTCTGTATCAGGAGCTCTCTGTGTCCCATTCCCCCATATTTTTCCTTTCTTTCAGGGTGTCAACATTTTAAAACTATATTGGTAGAACGGGCAGAGCTAAGATGGGGGTATTGTGATGCTGGAACATGTTAATGGCTGCCATTAAGCGATTCGTGGATCCATGGTCAACTATAGAAGTGATTGAAGTGGCTGGCTTTGTTAACCAGATGCCAGGGGCTGCAAGTGTCCTCCCTTGTCCCCTTTCCCCCAAATCAATAGGGTTCTGGCCACTGATGCCTGGAATACTCCCTGAAATTCTGGAATTGATCAGCTGCAACACACAGAGATCAACAAGCTGAGCATTAAACCTCCCTTTGCGTACCCAATAAAGATAGATTTAATAATCAAATTACAACTTCCACTTCTGTTACCTAAAAGGTCTAAATATATTAGCCCCCATTAGTGTCTGCGTTCCTAAAATGTTTGGTTAAGTCAAAACTGCCAAAAAATCTCTCTGCATACATGACTTCTGGTTTCCCTTCTCCTTGAATTAAATTCAATTGTAATTCACTGTCCCCAGAGTGACCTTATTAATGAATTATTTGTTTTTTGTTTTTTAATTATGCAAGTTTTTCCATTTTGTTTATTGTTCTCTCCCTAACCCTCCCTGTGTTATCAGTTTTACTCCTTAATATTTCCGCCTTGTCCACCCCCATCTGTTTATTTTAGCTGCTGCTTCCTTCCTCTCATCTGCCTTTTGTATAGACTCTATGCCAACGTCTGCCCATTTCCTAGTTTAACATTTAATTCTCCAATATGCCAGTGTGCATGCAGATTAAAACTTGGTATTTTTGATTAAATTGGTAGAGGGACTAAATCTTTCAAGACCAACAAATACAATGCCAATGTTTTGTAAGGTGCTGTAGACACACCTACATGTAGTATTTTGTGCAGTCATGTTATACAGAGATAGACAGATACTTTTAACAGTCAGGCCAAAGGACTCCTTCCAGTACAGAATGCCAATGACTACTAAGAACATGTCATGCCCAGCACCAAGACCAAAACCACCTTTTATCATTAAAAATACAGATTATACCAATATTATTCACGGATAGTAGTACCTTAATTGAGATGTATCCCATTTAATTCAGTAAGGACGCTTGTGGAGTACAATACTACTAAACATTAGAAAGGATGGAAGAATCTGGCCCACAGTACTTTGCATTTATATACCACTGTCTATCTTCAAAGCATTGTCTATATGTTAATGAATCCTCAGAAACATCTCTGAAGTTGGTATGTATGTATGAAATTCCCTATTTCTGAGACGGGAAAGCTGGGGGTTCAAGTGACCTGTTCCATGCCACAGAGGGAGCGAAGATCAGAAGCCAAGTGTTCCTAGTTTCCAGTCCTGTGCTCAGACTGCATCAAAATAAAAATAATGTTTATTTGCAAAGTACTAAGGGCAGTGTCAACAATATCTTTAGAAGTAATTGTTACCTTTTGAAAGGTTCTGAATTGTGCGTAATGCTTTAATCTGCCAACTTCAAACACAGCCTAATGCTATATTTAAAATGCATATCATCCTTAGTACTTGAGGTATAGTAAGAGCTTTATTTTGCCTTTGTTTTTTGTACTCCTCTACCTGACCCATCTCATCCACTCAGCACACCAGTAAGTCAACGGTGATATGGATCCAAAACTCTAAGTTATTTCTTTCAATTTAGGACAAACTGAATTTGCTATTTTGTTTTACTTTCACAGGATTTTCCCCAGAATAAAGGGCAGCAAGAACCAACCACATATTTTCAACCTCATTCACTCCATTCCCTGAAGGGAAAAAAAAAAAAAAAAAAAAAAAAATCACTCCTACCCAAATCCAATGCTATAAAGACTGTCTAATATTTCATGGTTGCTCCCATTTGTTCGTCCTCATCTTGCCACCTAAAGCACTGAAAAAAACTCCTGCAATGGTTTGTCATTCTTAAAAGCTTGAAAATAAGTTCTCTCCCGCAATTTTGCCAGATTCCATTTGCTCAACATCATTCCACCCTCTTTGCCCTTTCCTGGGTTTTGAATAGAACTGAAAAAACCATGCCTGTTCATAGTTAACCACCTAATTTATACATCACCAGCTTCCCATCAACACATCTACCATCAGCACAACTTTTAACAGCTTAGATATCTGCTGAAGAAACAGGAGATGCACATTGTATATACAGGGACTAAAAAAAAATCTAAAATGCTTCTCTCCCTCACCTCACCAATGGAATATTAGACAAAGGCTTTCCCCATCACACCAATTTACAATCAAATCTAGGGACTGTAGATCTGTAAGGGTGGCTATAATTCTCAATTTATGAGTGGACTCTGATCTTCCTCAGGTTGGTCGAGCTGTTAAATACATATAACATAGCTAAGCAACACCCACTGGGATAAAGGAGACAAAAATCTACAAATAGCTGAGAAGTGTAAACACCAGGAGGAAAAGGGATTATTTAATGTAATAAAGGGTGTAAAATTAGGAAAAGGAAAAAACTTAGAAGGGAAGAAAACCTTCTTAGCGAGAGGAGATGTAAAACGGTTTCTCAAGGAGTAGAGGCTCCATCTTTGGCATGTTTAACACTAGACAAAACTATAGTAAATGTACAAAAGGAAACAAACTGGTTTTGACACGCAGATGACAGACTGGATAACCTAACAGGTCTTTTCTAGCTCTATTCTATGATTTCATTACCTGAGCCTCACAGGCTGCCCTACCACTGTTGTGTAATGAAGGAATATTCCCTATTTCAAAACCTGCCCCATTCCCAACAACTGACACACAAGCCAATTAAAGTAACAGTAGTTTGGCAATTCAGTCAATTGACCAGTCAAATATTCCAACAACCGCACTCTGATGTAGGTGGCGGACTCCATTTCTGATTGCATCATGGTGTCATTGTTTCATTTTTTAGAGCTTCATTTCATTGTGCTTCATATTTTTCTGAGTTAAAATAACACGTTAAGTAACTTGGTTTTTGTGATTAGGCAGAAATATCTGAAGTTAAGCCTACTGGAGAACAAAGTCTTCCTCGTTTTTGTCACTGTTCTCATAAATTAGTACTTTAAAATATTTGACCAATAATTTTTGGACAGGTCAAGTGCCCAACCCCCCAATAGCCTTTAAGTTACCTTGGAGAACACATTTAAATTATTATTGCTGGGAGGAAGCATGGTCTGAAGGAAGGAGTCGGGTGACAGAGCTGGAGGGCCCCCGGTTCTAATCCTGGCTTTGGCACCGATTCACTTAGAATATGTCTACACAGCCAATGGCAACAAGTTCCCGAGCCCAGGTCGACAGACTCAGGCTTCCAGGGCTCACGCTATAGTGCTAAAAATAGCTATGAAAACATTGGGGCTTGGCCTTGAGGTCTGAAGTCCAGGGAGAGGGCTGGCTTCAGAGCCTAAGCTGCAAGTTAAAAATGCATTTTTTAGAGCAATAGCATGAGCCCCAAGAGCTTGAGTCAGTCAACCTGAGCTTGGAGGCTTGATGCTGTGGGCTGCCACTGGCTGTGTAGATGTACCCTGCGTGGCAACCTTAATTTTGTCCGCCTCCAAAGAATGTAAAGTAAGTTAAACAATTTTACAATTAAGATTAAAAACACGGTTTTGGTCAAAATATTGCAATTTGTTATTTAATTCAGAAGAAACAGATTCAAGAACTGCATTGTTCAGCATTATAAAAAATCAGGCCTCCAATATTACAATTAAGCTGTGAATGTTCTAAACTAACAACAGAACACTCATCTTCTTCCAATTAGTCTTCACAATTAAGCTTTGTCTACACTAGAAAGGGTCTGCCAATATAGCTGTACTAGAAAAGTCTCCTAGATGGAGACAGTTATTGCCGCTACAGCTTATACCAGTTCCTCAAACAAAATAAGCTATACTACGCCCAGACTAGAACTTTTGGGGCATATCTAAGTAGGTCAGCGGTGTGATTTTTCCACACCCATAACGGACATAGATAAGCCAGCAAAACTTAAGTATAGACCAAGCCTTAGTAAATCTAGATATGAAATCTAAACCAAAAACTGTCTCAAGCAATCTCCCTCAGATCCCTTTCCAGCCAGCAGGGAGGAATGCTTTTTTCAGCTACTTGTATGTGAGACTTCCCTCTGAGACTTGCTCAGAAGAGATCAAATCTGGAAATTAAAACACAAACTACAAGCATTAGTTTTCAAGTACATAATCCAAGTACAGACAAATAGTTAAATCCAAATGAAACAAACCAGCAGCTCATAAAACAATTGCAGAATTGCCCATGGGATTGGTAGAGTACCTTAATGAAAGTTAGATAAAAATTTCAACATGCAATTTGAAACACAGATGCAGAGCACTGGTCAGAATTGGCAACAAGACAGTGTCGCCTTAGAGGAGGGATCTAAACTCATCTTTCTAATTTAACTACTTGAGCTTTCACCAAATCCCACTGAATGTTCAATGCAACAATACTGAGCTAATCAGAAGAGGGACCTAATGACAGAGGGATTGCTTAATGCTGAGTGGGTCATTCTGAAACTAAATATATATAATTATAAAGGCAAAAGACTATGCGGCAAGAAATTGAAACCATGGTCACACATACCTAGGCATATATTTTTTAAGAGCGCAAAACCCTGATTTTGCTGTCTTGCCAAAGAACCTTGTTCAACACTTAAAAACATTGGTTTACATAAGAGATTCTCCAAGACTCATTTGTGTGGCGCAATGGTGGTCAGTTACTGTGTAGTTTAGTTTTAGAATGTGTGTTCCTAAGGGAACAATTCCAAACCAGATACCTATTGTAATGCAAGGTCTGAATGAGACTAACCCCAACTAGCCACAAAGTCTGGCAAATCCTACCATAATTATAATCTTGCATTGGCAGGCAATACAGTAAATATACTGTCAGCATTTCCATTAAAAATCCTTATTTTAAGTGAATTATAAATTCAAAAAAAAATGTTCCAAGTTGCATCCCTTAACCTGCTTTAGATTTAACTATCACACACAGTAATTTCAGGCTTCCCTTCCCAACCCCACATACCCTAATACACCCACCTTTTGTCCTCTCTTTTCTTTTGCCACTATTGTATAAACACAAAAGAAAACAGCCAAAATAAGAAGCTATGTTAAGAGTGCTAAGTCTTCCTTAAAGCAGGACAGCAAATTTTTAATATTTGATTAGTAAAATATTCTTACAGTAATTGTTTAAATGGTCAAGGAATTTTAGTGTCTGGAAATTTGGTTAAAACTTGGTTAAAAGGCAGTGTTTATACATACACAACACAGTTCCTTGTGTTTTAAGTATGTTAGAAAACAAGAGACGCTTATCAAATAGGTATGTAGATTAAACTGTGTAAAAGAAAATTGCCCAAATGTCACAATTTCTTATTTGAAAATTATTTTCATTGCAACATACTTAACCTTAGATGCAAGGAGGTTCTGTCTACACTGGAGACATTTAGCAAAGTAACTCCCATTCTGCTACCTCCAGACCTGATGGTATCACTGGTAGGAGATCTAGTGTAGACAAAGCTCTAGCTGCTGCTGGCATTTATTACGAGAGGGAAATTTTTGCAAAAATTCTTTAGTGTAAACACAGGGAGTATTTCAGAAAAGCTTCCCAAGAGCAAAGTTTGTACTTATGAACAAGTTGGTAGTCCACATTTCTAAGATACATGTTGGTACTTTGGCAGGTTTCCTTTATTTTTACCAACTGAAGTCCATTGAACCAGCACCGAATACCAGTTCTGCACCCTCTGTCTTTTCATAATACCAGTGTTTCAGTGCATGAGTACACTTAGGACTTGTGGCATAAAGTGAAACTGATATGATCATAGTTTTACTTGCTCTAAAATGCCGCACGTGCAGCATACTGCAAGACTAACCATGATTACTCTCACTTTTCAAATTTGAACCTAAAAGATGAGAACTTTCCTCAATAGTTTTTCCTCCTCATTTTGTATCCCTCACTACTTTCACATCTATTAAGTTGAGTTCCAGAGAGTCTAGCTTTAGATAATCTACTGAAAGCAACAAATTAATATGTTCCTCTGAGTCCATGCTAAACAAAAACCCTTCGTCATGTATTCATTGTCAGGTGGAGGAAAAATGTTAACTTAAATTTACGCACTGAAATATATCACTGAAGTGCTTTTTTATTAAACTTGTTGATTAAGTTAATAGGAGGCACATTTTCCCTTAACATCAGACTCAGATTTTATACTCTGCACATACTGTATTTAAAGCTACAAAACCCCCCCCTCTCTCTGTGCACTCAAAACCCTTGTTCCAAAAGATTGAATATACTAGATTTTAGGGCCCTGTGGGAAAGGCAGACTGAAGCCGTCTCCCTCAGCTTCTACACATTACAACATTTATTCACTTTGTTTCAGTGGTAGTGTATGAACTCTATCATGTAGCACAGAATCCAAGCATTCACTCAAATACGTAGGATGGGATGAGATGCATGGATCAAAAACCTACAACAGCAGAGTCTGGCTGATTCAGTCCAAGTTCTTAATATTTAACATTTACACTGCTGTTGCACTGCGGGGCCAACCAGGTCAGGAACCTATTGGGCTAGGTGCTGTAGAAATAGATAATAAATGGCAGTACCTGTCCTATAGAACTAAATCATCAGGTTATTGTGGATATTTAGCATATATTTTCTCTGGGTTGTTTTTGACATCTTATTTAGATTTAGTACTGATTTATTTATAGTATATGGAACTATCCCAAATATACCAATTTGAGTTTTAAACTTTGATACCTCTCTCTCCAGAATTGCAAAGATTAGCTGTTGAAGAAACAGTGAGGCCATCTGATCTTCTGCCTCCTGTCTTTCAGGGTGGTATATTAAGGCCCAAGTTCTGCCGAAAGAGCAGTAACAGCAGCCTGAAGATATGAACCGGAAGGATGGCATTGTTGGTTAAGGCACTGGACTAGAACTCAAGAGACCCAGGCTCAATTCCTGGCTCTGTCACTGACTTCCTGGGTGACCAAGAACAAATTACATAAACCCATCATTCCTTATGCATAGAGTGGGGATAACTACCTCATTGGAGTGTTGCAGGAGTTAAAATATATGTAAGACAATATTATGGCAATGAGCACCGTAAAGCAGACTATAAATAAGTGCAGAGGCACGCCACTCTTCCCTCCTGGCTAGTGTTTCAATGATCTGACGACAGTGGTAGAAATATCTGCTGCCAGTCTTCACTAGTGTTTCCACTGGCACAACTGCACTGATGATAGTACAGTGAAGAGCAGTACAAAGTCTTCAGGGCAAGTACACTATCTTATTTGTCTGTGATGCAACCAGCACATTTTGGGGTACACTATAACTGAATGAGAAAATTTATAAACTGCCTGTTAGCAGTTCTATAAACAAAACCCAGAACAAAAGAGAAAACTATTTTACTTAGCAACTGATAAACAGATTAACGGAAGCTGAAACCATTATTGTATTTGTGGACATTTTAATCCACTTTGCTTGAGCTTGTTGGTAGATTAATTTATGAATTTCAGGGGGGAAAAACATTATATAGTTATGAGAATTGGAACAGATTTACATACTATGTATATTTTAAAATTAGGAACAAAATGTACAGCAACAATGCAAGAGGTCAACCATCAGAGTGATGCTCAACAAACATGGAGGGATGGATCAATCCTGGAACAGTAAAAGAGAGAACTAGAACAGAGGAGGAAAGGGTTCAGCCTTCTTACAGAATAGCCTTTATAAGAGAGTCCATCAGTGTTGGTGAGTTATATGTACACTATAAAACTGGATGGTTTATAAAATATGTATTTATAACTAGAGCTGTTGATTAATCGCAATTAACTCACACGATTAACTCAAAAAAAATTAATTGCGATTTTAAAAATTAATCTTGCGATGCCAGCTACAACAGTGTCATGAGAATACCCGTTCTCACTTTCAGGTGACATTGTAAACAAGAAGCGGGCAGCATTATCTCCTGCAAATGTAACCAAACTTGTTTGTTTGAGCGATTGGCTGAACAAGAAGTAGGACTAAGTGGACTTGTAGGCTCTAAAATTTTACATTGTTTTATTTTTGAATGCAGTTTTTTGGTACCTAATTCTACATTTTCAAGTTCAACTTTCATGATAAAGAGATTGCACTACAGTACTTGTATTAGGTGAACAGAAAAATAATCTCTCTCGTTTTTTTATCGTTGTGACAAAGTCAGGCTGGACGACTGCAAGAGTGTGTGGGAAGGCAGATATGTTAGCCCTATAATGTTAAAGGCCCTCTTCCCTATAAACTGAGAAGGGGTTACCTCAGGTCAATTAGGAACACCTGGACCCAGTTAAGGGCTGCCTGAGACCTTTTAAAACCAGGAGGGAGAGAGAGAGACAAGCTGCTACCAGGCTAGTAGCAGCAGGGAAGTAAGCTTCTCCAGGAGGGGAGGCTGTGCTCCTCCCCATAGGGGAAGCAGACAAGCCTGAGTGCCTGCTCAAGGAAGGACTGACACCCCGGGACAGGCTACCCATTGAGGAGGCAGGGGAAGGTATCACCCTTTGTTTGTATGTGTATGGGACCATTCCGCTTTTTTCTGGTGGAGGATCACCCTGTAGGCCTACCCAGGAAATACAGCCGGGGGGGGGGGGAGAGACCAACACTGCCCAGAGTGGGGTTGGGCTGATTTACCCCAGGCCCGTCATCGCCAGAGGGGGAAGTTCTTGGTCTGGCGAGACGAAGGAGGTGCCTTGCCACACAGTGCAAATATTTATAATAGAAAATAAATATAAAATGAACACTGTACCCTTTGTATTCTGTGTTGTAACTGAAATCAGTATATTTGAAAAAGAAGAAAACATCCAAAAATATTTAAATAAATGGTATTCTATTATTAACAGTGCAATTAATCACACGATTAATTGAGATTATTTTTTTTAATTGCTTGACAGCCCTCTTGATAACATGTAATTCACCTTTCAAAATAAGACCTTTAATAAAGTTTAAATTATTTATTTTCTTGTGGTAACTATAATTACATTAAAGATGACAATATACAGGGCAGTAATTATGGTATAAAGAAAACATTTTTACATCAGAAGAAAGCACAAAACAGTAATTTGTGCTTGTTAGATGTAGGCAATTTATTAACTTGACACTTAAGAAAAAATAATCTGTAGTTGTAGGCATATTTAATTCCTAACGTTGTAACCAAGTTTCATGTTGGCCAATCAGTACATAACCACATACACAATGTGGTTTTAAAACAGGATTACAGGTTTCAGAGTAGCAGCCGTGTTAGTCTGTATCCGCAAAAAGAAAAGGAGTACTTGTGGCACCTTAGAGATTAACAAATTTATTTGAGCATACGCTTTCGTGAGCTACAGCTCACTTCATCGGATGCATGTCATGCAATAAATTTGTTAGTCTCTAAGGTGCCACAAGTAAAACAGGATTAGGGATCCAAGAAATCTGGGCATCTATTTACTTGGTTTAAGCTTGAGTTTTATCACCAGTTCTTTTCAAGCAGCTTTTGAGAAAAAGACTACACTTGAAAACTTTCCTGTGCTTACTGCTGTACTTTGAAGTCATGGGGACGATGAGGAAATTACATTTTTGGCTTCTTGATTTTACATATTTAAATGCATAGACAGTGTATGCTTTTGCCAATTGTATTTTGTAACATTTTAAAGAACTGCAGAGTTCAATATCATGATGGTTCACTGTTACTAATGTATAGTTCCAACACATGTACCAAGGGAAAAATCCATATTCACATGGAACCTGAGAAGGTTTCTGGATCTTCTATTACTCAGATCACACATATACTGCCATTAGCTGCTCAACTCAGTTCAGAATCTGTCACGCTGAGATTCTCTGATTTATGTAAACACAGTACTATTATTCCATGAAGATTAATATTGTAGATTTCTTATGTACTAAAAGATTAAACCCAAAGGCTTATAAAATTCAGAAGAACTTTAACAGATTAGGAGCCCAGTTAGAAAATTGGCTTCCTTCCTCATTCTAACAGATAAGATGTTCTCTGTTCAAGTGTTAAAAGCCTACAGGCTTCAAAAACAACCTTACAAAGGATATGTCTACACTGCCCACATTACAACACAGCCACATTCCCTTTAATATAGAGGCTGGTTAATTTTAGCTTTCAGAAAAAAATCCAAATGGCTTCCCAAATCTTTCTCCTTGTTGTGAGCAAAATATTGTTCTATGATGAGCTGGGTTCTTCTTACAATAAGGACAACAAAGGATTTGTCAATTGTGGAATAATTAGCTCCAGTCAATTTTGCCAGTGAAAAAACTAAGTGACCTCAAAATTATGTTCCTGGAAGCATGACTTATGAGCATGCTCAATTAAAATTATTCCTTGTAGGGACTTGGGGCTTAACCCAGCACCATGATGTATATGAATGGATCCCACCTGGTCTCCTCATGGGTATAGGGGTCCACCCATGTGCACAACATTGCTGGATCAGGACCCTGTATTGCAAATACAATTATACTCAAAAAAGTTTAAGTAAATAACTGGAGGAAGACAAATTTTACCAGAACATTAGAAAACTTTAAACAAACAATGTGATAGCTGGCACACAGTTAAATCCAAATTATTAAAATTTGTGATTTCACCATTTTTAGGACTGCGCTGAGAACAGAGAAGGGACATCTCACAGCACTCATTAGTAAGAGTTAACCACTCCAGAATTGGGCAAATATGTTTTTAATTGAATGGACTCTGGTAAAGCCTCTATACACACAATAAAAAAAAGGACTATACTATAGTAGACAGTAACATAGTTGTGTTTTGGCCCAACACTGAATACCTTCAAACCTAGCCACACATACCATACACCACAAAATATTCCCTCAGGCCTGAGGAACTTTACTCTACAATTTAAAACGTTTCTCTTGCCAACTAAAGAGGAAAACCATAGGATCAGCTTTAGAATACCATCTAGTTCTACAGACTGAAAAGGGTTTCTACCATTTTTATCTCATGCTAGTCTCCCACAACACACATCCAGTTTTGACCTGTACATCCTGAAAAAAATTACACACCCTATGGGCTGGATCCTCAACTGGCATAGATTGTCAGATTCCACTGAAAGGTGCAACACCAATTTATGCCATCTGAGAATCTGGCCCATTATCTCAGACTGAAGAATAACCCTGTTGAATTCACTTCACATTTAGTAACAGGATTTCATTAGACTGTCAATGTTCTCATATGATCTATTACAATCTCTAAGTTCTCTGCACACCCAAGTTATTACAGCAATAAAGATAAATAAATACTGTTTCTTTAACATTAAACTGAGTGGCAAACCTACAGGAGAAAGGAAATTCACTTATGTCTGGCACTCCCCAAATCACCTACTTATTTCCATATTTCGCATTTTGCAATATGTAATGCAACAGGTAATCACAAAAGGTGCACTACAGTAGTTATTTCAGACTCATCTTTGAACATTTTTCAATTTGCGTTACTTCCTTAACAGAATGATATAACAAGACTCAGTGTCAGCCCCGTATGATTGCATAAGGATAAGTGCATAAGGATATGAGTTCATGCAGATAAACTAAGAAAAACTTTAAGTTGCTTTCTTTAAAGCAGATCTCCCAACTGCCACCAACTTTCCTCCCATGGCTTTACACTGCATTTAAAACAGCACTATCCTAAATCTAGTGAGGAACACAACGGTCTCTGGTACATCTATGCTTCTTTAATAATTTTATGTACGAAGAGGCTTTCTCTCATGTTATGCACATAATTGAAACATCTGTGAAATTTTGAGGGAGGACCTGTGATCTTGTAAAACTGAATTAGCCTTATATCAGACTACAGCATACAGTATTCACACAGATATTAACAATTAACAGACACTAATTTTAAGAGTATACCCAGTCCAAATTTACTAAGGATCTAATACACTAACAAAACAAATATGTAAAAAGCAGCACCAAAACTCAACTAATTTTTTCTTCTGCATTCAGCATACACACAGCGCCACATGGAATTCTCTTTCCTGTTAGCTTGAAAAAACAGTTGCTCTCAGTCTAAGAGCATAAACATGTTTTATTCTAGAGCACAATTTTTTTTTATGCCCAAGGCACAAAAACCATGGAAACAAGAGGTGTATTAATGGAAAGACTGATACAATCTCAGCTACAGTGGTGTCTCTATAGTTGAGTACAGTGATCTGTTGAGTACTTTCCACATTTCAAACCCATAGCCTAGGCTGGCTTTGCGCTTTATGTACTAGCCAGGAACAACAGAGCAGAAACGCTCCCTTGTAGACAACCAACAAACAAAAGAGAATATGATAGGGGACAGAAAAGAGTCAACACCCACAGGTACCTTATTTGATCCGCTGCTGGGACACAGCAACTCAAATAAAGAGGAAAAAGGTCACCTGCTTTTAAGTGAAAATGGCGGGGGGCGGGGAGCTACACCCAAGACTGGAAGCTGTGACCCCAGGAGCTCATCACATTTACCAAGTTATAATGGAGAGCACCAAATGCAAAGGGGAGGTGGGACCCCGCAATCCCTGGGTCGGGGAGGGGGGGCAGTAGGTTTCTTTAACCTGCCCCATCGATCACTCTCCTTGGTGGAGGGGCCTAACCCTACCTCGCTCCCCGCCCCCCCAAATCAGCCAGGAGCCAGTGTGAGCTCAGGGAGCTCCGAGCCGGTCCGGTGGGGGGGGGGGTCACTATCTCCCCTCGGCTGCGGCGAGGCCCGGGGCAGACGCCCCCCAACAGGCGGGATTTCCTGGCGACAGGACGAGAAGTAGCCCGAAGAGGGGCCCCCCACCCCGCACCAGGCCCGCGCCCCCCACCATCACGTCCCTTCCGCCCGCCCCACCCCCGGAGTGTCAGCCCCCCCCCAGCCGGCTCGCGCCCACTGCCCCGGGCCCGTCGCCCCAGCGCCCCGCTCACCTCGTCCATCCCCAGGGCCATGCCCTGCAGCTGCTCCTCGTCCTCCAGCAGTTCGTTGAGCTGACACAGGGTCAGACCCTCCAGGAGCCGCGTGTCCACCGCCATCCCGGCCGCGCCGCTCCGAGCCGCCGCCGCCGCCGCCTGCTCCGCCCGGGCCCTGCTCCGGCAGCCGCCACCAAACCGGAAGTGCCGCTGCGGTTGCTCCCCGTGCGGGTGGGTAGAGGGTGACGCCCCGGGACCCGCAGCGCCCCCTGCAGGAGAGGGACGGTTAGGGCGCGCGCGGAGGTGAGGAAGGGAGACTCTGGGGCTCACTGAGGGGGAGCTGAGGGTCATTGAGGGGGAGATATTAGATGGGGAGCTGGGGGGGTCACTGGGAAGGGTCACTGAGGGGAGACACGAGGAGGGGATCTGGGGGGGTCACTGAGAGGGAGACAGGAGGAGGGGAGCAGGGGGTCCCTGGGAGAGGAGCAGGGGTCACTGAGGAGAGACACGAGGAGGGGAGCTGGGGTTCACTGAGCGGGAGACATGAGGAGGGGAGCTGGAGGGGTCACTGAGAGGGAGACACGAGGAGGGGAGCAGGGGTCACTGAGGGGGAGACACTAGGAAGGGAGCTGGGGTCGCTGAGGGGAGACACTAGGAGGCAAGCTGGGTGGGTCACTGGCAATGTTCCCTCTAATTTTTGACAGGCTGTGTGTGCAAAAAAAAGCTTGGGGGGGGGTCACTGGGAAGGGTCACTGAGGGGAGACACGAGGAGGGGAGCAGGGGTCACTGAGGGGGAGACACTAGCAGGGGAGCTGGGGGGGTCACTGAGAGGGAGACAGGAGGAGGGGAGCAGGGGGTCCCTGGGAGAGGAGCAGGGGTCACTGAGGAGAGACACTAGGAGGGGAGCTGGGATTCACTGAGCGGGAGACATGAGGAGCAGAGCTGGAGGGGTCACTGAGGGGGAGACACGAGGAGGGGAGCTGGAGTCGCTGAGGGGAGACACTAGGAGGCAAGCTGGGTGGGTCACTGGCAATGTTCCCTCTAATTTTTGACAGGCCGTGTGTGCAAAAAATTTCTTCAATGCAAATTTTTGTGCTTCTGTGGAAATTTTTGTGTGCACAGTGTTTTGCCGTGTGCACGGGGTTTAGGATCTGTGTGTGCGCACACACACGCACAGCTTAGAGGCAACAATGGTCACTGGGAGGGGAGACATGGGGAGGGGAGCAGAGGTCACTGAGTGGAGACACTAGGGGGAAACTGGGAGGATCACTGGGTGGGCAGCAGGAGTCACTAGGGGAGACACAAGGAGGGGAGCTAGGGGTCACTGAGGGGAGCAGGGGTCACTGAGAGGGGAGTTGTGAGGACACTGATTGGAACTGGGAGGAGGGTGAAGAGACTATGGGAGAGAGTTGAAGGGGTGGATTCAGGGCAGCGTTGGGGTTTTTTTGGGAGAGTGTGGTTGGGTCTGGAGAAAGCAGAGTCACTGGAGTATTGAGGACACAAAAAGGTGAGCAGTGGAGTTGGACAGAGTGGATCATGGGGTTTGGGGTACTCTAGGGGAAGGACTAGGCAATAGAGACTGAACTCCCCTCTTCACCCTACATATGGTTCCTTTAGGTCAGGGTTGAGGTATGCTGACAGGGAGGAAGAAGCTTGTATTTCCCCTTCTCAAGCTGTACCTGTTCTGTGGATAACAATCTGGCACTTTCACCAGCACTAAACTATGCCCCTGCCCCCACCCCTGCACAAATAAAAGGTACTAAGCCTTTCATATTTTCAACATTACTAACCATTTAGGTCTATAACCATTCCGTTCTACTCTGCGCTGATTAGGCCTCAACTTGAGTATTGTGTCCAATTCTGGGTGCCACATTTCAGGAAAGATGTGGACAAATTGGAGAAAGTCCAGAGAAGAGCAACAAAAATGATTAAAGGCCTAGAAAGCATGACCTATGAGGGAAATTGAAAAAATTGGTTTTCTTTAGTCTGGAGAAAAGAAGACTGAGAGGGGACATGATAATAGTCTTCAAGTACATAAAAGGTTGTTACAAGGAGGGGGGAGAAAAATTGTTCTTCTTAACTTCTTAGGATAGGTCAAGAACCAAGGGGCTTAAATTGCAGCAAGGGCAGTTTAGGTTGGACATTAAGAAAAATGTCAGAGTGGTTAAGCACTGGAATAAATTGTCTAGGGAGGTTGTGGAATCTCCATCACTTGGGATTTTTAAGAGCAGGTTGGACAAACACCTGTCAGGGATGGTCTAGATAATATTTAGTCCTGCCTTGAGTGCAGGGGACTGGACTAGATGACCTCTCGAGGTCCCTTCCAGTTCTATGATTCTATGATATTGTAACACAGATTTTCAAGCAGAAATTCCGGCTGCAAAGACTTATGCACATGCTCAAAGCTAAACGTGTGTAAATATTTAGAGGATTGGGACCTTAGGATTTATATTTAATACTAAATGATATAATGTGACCCTTAGTATTTACATTTTGTAAATAACAATACAGGGATGGAATCAATTTTTGCTTTATAATTTTTGTTTAGTACAAAATCACAGAGTAAAATTGAAATCTATCTATGGGATTTATACTGCTGCTTATCACTATAGCAGCTGAGCACTTGTGTAAAATCAATAGCAATAATTAATTCCCTAGTAGACTTCCTGGTGGCTTTTGTACTTCTCCTTTTTGAGGTCATAAGTCTGCATGGAGTAGTTGTTGGGGTTTTTTGGCGGGGGGGGGAGAGTTGGTAGAGGTGTGGGAATAAAAGGGATGTTTGAACTGTGACCATTACTTATGGTGGAAAGACCTTCTCAGTGAGAAAGGCTTTGCCACCCTTCATAAAAATGATCAGACTCTGGATTCACTTGCTCTTTATTGGAGGATTGTTCCTTAGTCAGATCCCTTCAACAGAGAATGTTTTGTCTCCGGCTCTCACATACTTTGTCCTGAGCTTTGAGATCTACATTGTCCCAGAGGAGCTCAGCTGTCATGATGATTCATAGACTGAATTTGGTCTTTTATGTAGTTGGTTCTTGGTCCATTTGGTGCTTTGAAAATTAGGACCAAAACTGGCATTGGAAGCTGACTGGGAGCCAGTTGAGGGACTTGAGTTCAGGTCCATGGAGAATGTGGGCACTGCATTCTGAACTAGCTGGAGCCTGTGCATCATTTTCATGTTTAGTTTCAGATACAATGAGTTACAGCAGTGGTTTTCAACCTGTGGTCTGCAGACCCCTAAGTGTTCCAAAGGGGTCTGCACCTCCATTTGAAATTTGTTAGGGTTCTGTAAATGAAAAAAGGTTGAAAACCACTGAGTTTCAATAATCCAGACTAACATAATTACATGTAAAAAGAAAAGGAGTACTTGTGGCACCTTAGAGACTAACCAATTTATTTGCGCATAAGCTTTTGTGAGCTACAGCTTATGCTCAAATAAATTGGTTAGTCTCTAAGGTGCCACAAGTACTCCTTTTCTTTTTGCGAATACAGACTAACACGGCTGTTACTCTGAAACCTGTCATAATTACATGTATTTTTGTTCCCCTTTTGTTTATGGCTGTACAGCTGTAAATTAGGAAGGAAAACTTTACTTTAGCCACACTTCCTTACTAATTTAGCTCTTGACTGCATAAAGTCTCAGAAGAATGATCAGATTATTGTTCTCAAATCTAGATTCAGTACTCACTCATATAAAAATAGCTAATATGATATCTTGCCAAACTCTTGTCGGTGTCTACGTATTTTCCTATTAAAGAGTGGAATCACAGAACATATGCAAAGCTCTTTCTTTCATATTAAATCCAAAATTGTTTAGAGACTATTAATTCAGCAAAAACCTGAAGATTTAAAGATTCAGAACCACAACACCAAAAAGTTGTGGCTCATGTTGGAGTGTCTGCTTTAATTTTAAAATTTGCTTATTTCTTCTGATTAATATCTATTAAGTACATATGTTAAATATTTGTATAGCAGCAACATTCTGAAATGTTTTATACACTGTGGGCAAATGTATTCCTGGTGTAACTCCATTAACATCAATGGAGTTACACCAGGAATTAATTTGGTCTAGTAATAATTTGACCCAGGAAATTTCCAATTACGATAGTAGCTGATAAAATTATGCCTAAAAATCATTTACTGGATCAATATATTTTCCAGTCTGCATATTATGTAAGTACTGACTTCTTGGAATGCTTAGATAGTTAGAATATTTGCAGCCAAGAGGAGGGGACAAGTAGTGGTCATAAGGTCATGATCCTGGTTTTTGCCACTTTTGATGCAATGGAAGAAATACAGTTACCATATTAGGTCAAGCTTATCTCTGGTGTATCTCCATTGAAGTGTAATAAAGTTGCATTTGAATTTATTGGAGTTATACCAAGGATGAAGTTGGCCCAAGATATCCTAGCAGACACCTGAATGTATAGATAAAAAAATTATGGTCTATCATCAGTCTAATACAACATACTCAGCTCCTTGATTTGAACAATCATTAGAGAGACAAGGTGGGTGAGGTAATATCTTTTATTGGACCGACTTCTGTTGGTGAGAGACAAGCTTTCAAGCTTACACAGAGCTCTTCTTCAGGTCTGAGAAACATACTCATCATGTCACAGCTAAATACAAGGTGGAACAGAGTGTTTGACATAAGTAGTTAACACAAAGGACCATTCAAGGTGAAGTGGCCCATTAACTTCCCTCCAGTCACTGGGAAAAAAAGAAGGGAGGGGGGAAGAAAGCAGCTGGGCAGAGTTGGTAGCAGGTTATAGATTGTTGTAGTAAGCTACAAATCTAGTGTCTCAATTCACTCCATGATTTTTAGTGTCTAGCAAAGTTATGAATTTAAGCTCCCAGGCTCAAATATACTGAACAATCATTGGTTTCAGAGTAGCAGCTGTGTTAGTCTGTATTCGCAAAAAGAAAAGGAGGACTTGTGGCACCTTAGAGACTAACCAATTTATTTGAGCATAAGCTTTCGTGAGCTACACGAAAGCTTATGCTCAAATAAATTGGTTAGTCTCTAAGGTGCCAAAAGTACTCCTTTTCTTTGAACAATCATTGTCATTATTATTTATAGGCAAGCCACACAACCAGCATAGCTGTAGCTCATGAAAGCTTATGCTCAAATAAATTGGTTAGTCTCTAAGGTGCCACTAGTACTCCTTTTCTTTTTGCGAATACAGACTAACACGGCTGCTACTCTGAAACCAGCATACAACATGTATGTTGTGCTTTTTGAAGAATATCTCTGTTGTGTCTATATCCTCAACAGTGGGGGATGCTACAAAAAGGGTAAATAAATGTTACTCATGAGCAATTTTCACCTGTGTGTTTACAGCTGACTGACATGGGCTGTTGCAGTATGACCTTGTTATTCAAAACTAGCAGATAGTTGCTATGACAACACAATATCACATAACATTCACACACACACCCATCATCATGGGAAAAATAACATTTTTTAAAAGACATTTGAGGAGAAATTAAATAGATGAGGGCTTAAAAGAGACCCTCCTTTATAAAGGTATAAAGTGGGTATAACTTTATCAGGGTCACTTTATAAGCAGTATTGGGCAATGGTGTGGTTTAAGTGCGTGGAACTCTGATGTGTAAACCCAATTTTGCCACTGACTCATTGTATGATCTTCAGGAAGTTTCTCAGCCTTTGCCTATTTCCTCATTTATAAAATTGGGAATTTCTTCCTACTTCATAGGGGGATTGTAAGGAATAACAAATACTTGTAAAATGCTTTGAATTCATTGGGTGAAGCACTATCAATCATTTATTATTCATATTACAACTACCTGTTTAGGAAGACTCACTAGTTTAGTTATTTGGTTTACAGTGGCACAGCAAGGCCCCAGTCAGGATCAGCCTACTTCCCCTCCCCCAGACTGCTACACCAAGTGGGAGCTATATGAAAATGGGGGTAGCTGTGAGTCTGGTAATCCAGCCATCAGTAAATCAGTTCTTCTAATTAGTCTCACTTCACATTAGTAGCTTTTATTAAATTAAAGTTTATAACCTGCTGATACATAATAGTGAAGTCATGGCAAAATTTACAGAGGGACTTGAACGCACTCATTAGTGCTTAAGTACAACCAGGGGTGAAAGTAACATTCAATACTTATCGGTATGGGGGCTGGCTCCGTAAGGGGCAGGGCTGGGGGGTCAGCATCCCCCAGCCAGCTCATCCACGCTGCCTGGCCCATGCTGCCTGGGGCTCCGGCGGTGATTTAAAAGGCCCGGGGCTCTGGCTGGAGCCCCCAGCCCTTTTAAATCACAACACCGGGCAGCTGCTCCTTTTGGCCCTCCTGCCCCCCCGTCGGCAGCCCTGGGGGGTGCAAAAGAGGCAACAATGTTAAAGTGCTGCCACGGCAGCACTTTAACATCACTGCCCCTTTTGTGGCCCCCATCGGCGGCTCTGATGGGTCCCTGCCGGCAGCACTTTCATGTCAGCTGGGTACAGGCCTGAGTACTTTTTACCGGTATGCCGTACCAGCTTACTTTCAACCCCTGAGTACAACCCCTTTTGCCAATAACCTTTCTACCTTCTTCATCAGACTTGTTTAAGAGCTATAGCTCTTGGGGTGGAATTTCTGCTTATTGTAGCTTGCTGGGTGGCCTTTTAGTCACCTACAGCCCTACCTTCTTGGACACAGTTTGTGTGTATTTTAGCTCCTAGCCAGCTGGGAGAGGCAACTGAGGTTAAAAGAGAGGTGAAATGAGACAGCGGAGTTCAGCTGCTTTTTGTATAAACATGTATTCTAATCTTGACAGTTATGTGCAATTCCATTCAGTCACATTAATGAGAGATAAAGGTATTGAGGCAGAATGGTCTCTTGGACTGAGCAGAGGGCTGGGCGTCAAGAACTCCAGAATCTTGCCTCTGTTGGGACACTCGGAGGTACGCCACACTTATCACGAACTGTGCATGTCATGACATCAGACACTTAGGAGGGGTTCCTGTTTATCTTTACTGGCATTATTTTTATGCTGACAGCATTTTATGAACATTAGATTTGTCAACATGCAAATTATGGAACATAGGCTCCTTTCCTTACAGCACTCAGTTATACAACCAAAACCCACAGGTGTAGTGAAGTGGATTTCTCCCATAGCCCTTGAAAAAATGGCCTGTATATCTATCAAAGTGCTTTCTTCTGGCAAGAGGAATTTCTTTTCAGTAGAAAGGAATGAAAAGGCTCAGGATCAAAATGAAAATCATATTGCATAGCATTTAATAAAGAATCCAACATTAGTATTAGAAAGAATCAGCATCCAACCTATTTTATTAATATTTATATTGATGTATTTTTAAACGTGATCCTGGATCTCCCTTTCTCCCCTTGTATCATTTCAAGGTTATTTCTGGTACCGGTGCATATTTATTAGGTGTATCCATGTTTTGCAAGTCACCTTTTTGACAGCTTGTTTTGCCTGGAAAAACTGGTTAGTTAGTAGAAACTGAATTTGCAAATCTAATCCTTGAAGCCTATTAACCCCTGCTCTGATGAAGCGGGTTTTAGCCCACGAAAGCTTATGCCTAAATAAATTTGTTAGTTTCTGAGGTGCCACAAGTACTCCTTGGTTTTTTTTTGTTTTTTTGTTTTTTTTTTTTAAACAAATGTACATCATTCAAGCTACCCTGTGGCTTGTTAATTTCCTTTTGTATATTTAGGAAGAGGAGCCCCCTGGAGCTTCTCTTTAGACACTCCATTTTAGTCAAAGGCTGATTCTCTCATATATCAAAATGATGTGACCATCCAGCACATTGGGGAAGAGACAGTGGTCCCAATGCTAGTTAAGAGAGCAAAAGCTGATTGTCAGTACCTTGCTTCTCAGACTAGAAAGGGCAGGGTATGCTACAGAGGCAATACAGTAAGAGCGTAGTCCTGGACACCCTGGTCATCATAAATTCCCAATGAGGTCAGTGCACAAAACTTAGAAGCTAAGGCGCTCAGCTCTGAAAAACAAAGATCTCTAGCAACTCAAATATTGAAATAAAGGTGCTTTGTGGATCTGTAATGTCTTCCCATACCTGTGTAACCAAACACTCCAATGCCTAACCACTGAAATAAATACGTGTTCTTATTTCGGCATAGTCAGATGTATTAGAATATACACATACTGAAATAAACACAGCTGGGTTGATTCACCACACTATGTTTCCATGGTGATGTCAACAGGACATCCGCATTCATTGTCAGCGTGAAGGTACAGATGTAACCATGTGTCACTGATGCGTGGCTATGACCACAGTATCTCACCTTGAATAGATTTCTGGTGGGGTCCTTCAGCATTTACACCAAACACAGTTGTGTTTATGCCAGTATGCACACAGCTCTTGGAATGACATGAAGTAGCTGTAGGAAGGAAAGTGCTACACATGCTCAGCATAGCAATTGCAATCATTCTGAACTTCTTTCCAAACTTAATTTCTTCCAGCTCTCCAGCATGTGCCTTCAGTATCAAGGTCAACAGGTTAAGTTTTAAAACAAAGTCAGCTGAGTTATGTGTGTGGAAAATAAATACCCTTTATCTTAAAAGGAGAAAACTTTTTCTCCACGATTGCATAACTCAACACGGTCTGAACAGACAGCGTGAGGAATGAATGAGGGGGTTTAGAATAGAACAGCTATTTCAAACCTCACTAGAGCAATGGTACAGGCACAATAAGAATAAAATACTTTGCAGACATCTTCAAAGTGTTTTGAAATGTTAACTGATACAAACATCCCTGTGAGGCAGTAGTACCCCATTTTATAGATGGGGAAACACTGGAAGCTGTGAGTTCATATGTTCGTGGAAGGCAGAATGTATTATACACTTGCAGTGAGCTGTAAATATTCATTATTTAAGTACTTGCCCAAGTCAAAAAAACAGAGTCAGTCGTAGAGCTGCAATTAATATCCTGACTTTTAGTCTGGGCTCGCTCCAAGGCACCAAAGTTATAAGGAAATCTCAGGGATCTTAGCATAAAGAAAGATCCAGCCCTACTTGTGGTTTGACAGGATAACTAAGGATATTCACAAACCCTAACATTTAACCCTATCCAGAAAATTTGCTTTGAGTTTTTCTACTGTATAGAAGGGAATTCAGCATCTGTGGCAATGAACACCTAGAAAAGTCAACGTCTGATGTTAGGTCAGACTGTTGCCATTGAGATGCCCAGTTTGCAGTTTCCAATGCATTCTTAGGATCTAAGCATCTGGAGTATTAATAAAAATGAGATTATTATAATAAGCCTGGGAACAAGAATCCTATCTGAGTGCATTTTAACAAAGCACTATGCAGGCTCAGGTTCAGTACAGTCTTTGAGAGTGCTGGCATTGCAATGAAATGTATGACCGTTTACATACCCCATTTAATTTTTATAGGACTCTCCAGCTCACCCATGTACCTCTAGCTCTGGTTTCCAGCATCCCATTTGTTAGCTGGCACTTTATTTTCTTAAATATTATGAAAAGTATTTCTTAAGTATTTCTTAAGTATTATGTCCATTAACCACATTTCTCAGACTTTGCAAAGGAGTAGAAATTTACTCCACTTTTAAGGATTATTGGCCACATTTTGGTCCTAGTTAAATTGATGTAAATGCAGAGTTAACTCTACCCCTTTCAGCTTCTACATGGGGTCCATACACCTGTCACACCTATAGAATAATCTTCTGCAATCAGGTATGTGCCTAGCTATTTACCTTTAACTATGGAAATGTCTGTAGAACGGTACAGATGACTCTAGAATGAGGCAGAATTTCACAAGCACAGGAAGATAAAACAAAAGATTGTACTAGGAATGGCATCACCCTTGGGTTACCTTTGAATTCCAGGGCCCAGACTTTTATCACATTACAAAGGCTGGATACTAAAGATCAAGCTGGTCATGGGGCACATTGCTTTGTGAAATGATGAGATAACACAGAAGGGCAGACATACTAACCAAATGAGACACAGAACAAAAACAAGTCGTGAAGCTGGTTACACCTACTGTTAGGCTTCAGTACGATTAGCTGACGTTCAGCCTAACCTGATCCTTGTAGGTATTGCCTAATTCCCAGTGACAGAACTAGAAAGGTATGTGGTTGTATTCACAAGTTGGCCTGTTAAAAATAACCTGCAACTTATCTGTGAATTAATCAAGCCTTGAGACACTGGGTATGAAGTTGAACGGCAGAGGTAGTACTTTATTTTTAAAGTATCCCCTTTGAGGACACTAAACAGTTTGTAAAACGTCACTTTAAAAATAAAAAACAACAACATTGCAAACAAGAAAGCTGCCGCAAAGTATTACAGAGCAGCAGCCAAACCCTGGAAAGTAATTAACTCGAGAGCTAAAGTGCTTGAGGTCATTAAACAACTGCGCAACCTGAATCAATCTTCCCTGTATGAGATACAATTAATGCTATTTTTAAAATCGCACCTTGCGGGCTGCATAAACGTTCCTGCCAGTCTTTATGGAGTGGTAGTAAGATTGGGCCAGCTCCACCAGTGTTGTATGCAGTTAGAAATGGTATTTTTCTTTCTGCCCTCCTACTAATAAATAAATAAATTAAAAAAAAAACAATCAAAGAACTAAATGTGGAATTCAGGCCGTCGGAGTTAGATTTCAAGGAATGGGGCTGTATGGATTTCTCATGCACTGACATTGCTAGCATAGCCCACAGCTGAATGGGGCCTGGGTAGGGTTTATAAAGTGCCATTATTTATATTTTACGCCTGGTTTTAGGTAATATTTCTCAACCCGGGCACTGAAATTGTGAATTTAAAAACAAGCACATTTTGAAATAAGACTGACTGGCTTTCAATGGACGATGGAGCCAGACAGAAACCAGGCTGGTGCCCATAGAAATAGAGCCATTTAAAAAAATTAACCAAGCTATGGTAAAACTTTACATCCTTTAAAAACAAAAAAATCACCAGACTCCATCAGCGATTCAGAAGGCAGGATCTGCCGGTGGGCCCCTGGCTCACTGCAATGAAGCTAATAAAAGCTCTGCATGGTAATGTTTTAGACAGGAGCCTGCACCTGCAGACACTCTGTGCAGAATTCTCATAGATTTGAATAAGAGTTCTGCACTTTGGGGCTGATCCAGCTTCCATTGAAGCCAATGGGAGCCTTTCCATTGACTTCACTGAGTACGGGATTGGCACCATAGAGTGACTGCAGGATCAAGATCTTACTTTATGTTCAATGTCTTCCTACCAATTCACAAAACTACCTCCTGAAGTTCTTTAAGGGGTTTCATTCTTCCCCTCCATGCATGTGTATAACACCCATTACAATTAACAGCAGTTAAACAGACATATCAGTGGGAGAACAGACCCCCTCAACTGCCTTGGGAATTGCTGACTCTAAGAAAAGAAACCCAGTAGAAATACTGGGAACTGCTAAAGATCCAACTCCCCTTAATAAACTGGGCCCATCATTTCCCTGTTTTACTAGTCTGCCTACTGGAAGCTTAGTATGCGTGACTAGTAAACAGGCCTTGTTCTACAGTAATGTGTCCAAGTCTGGACTACAGTGGACTCCTGTTTCAGCATCCCAACAAGGATCTTTCATGGAATCCTTGGTGTTCTCTCACTTGCGAGCTACAGGATTGTAACCATCCTGTCTCAATCCAGAGAGAGCACGTCACACCCTGAACTCTTCATCCAGTCCTCCCGGCGGCTTCATCGAATCTCCACTGGCAGCAGCTAAGCTAGTCTCCAGATGACAGCCGTCCCCTGTGCCAGTTTCGAGCCCGAGGATCTGTCTCTGCACCAGCTTAGAATAAAGGCCGCCTTCTTCCATGAGCTCCTTGTGCATTCCCTGCTGCACCACTCGGCCTTTGTCTAAAACAATGATGTTGTGTGCCTTCTCGACAGTGCTCAGCCTGTGGGCTATGACAAGCACAGTGTGGTTCTGCAAGTCACCATAAATTGCTTGCTGAATCTGTTTGAGGGGGAGGGGGTGGGGAAGGGAAGAGATTAACATACAAACGTCATTGTTATCCATGCGGGGGGGGGGGGGGTGGGGGGGGGGAGAGGGTATTTTATGACTCCTTACTAAGAAATCTGCAATAACAGGTTTATTCTCCTCAGGATACACATGGATCTATGAACAGGATTTCCCATTAGTATTAATGGGAAATAAGCATGAATATCACTGCTCTGGATGGACAACTTATCCCGAAGCACTCCCTCAAACCGCTCAAAATTCAACTCACAAATCCCATCCGTGCAATGCAGCAGCTGCTGCTGCAGCCACTAACTGGTCTGATGGGTCTAGAGATTACAGCCCTGATCCTGCAAGGTGAACTCTCATTAGGACTGGGCCCTGAATTTAGAAGCCGCTCTATAGTGGCAGGGGCTGAAAGAATCTTGCACCTAGTGAATGCACTGGTTTGGAAAAAAGGGGATATAGGCCGGCTGAGCAACAATAAAGGCAGCATCACAAAAAACAAGACATTTCTCTTAACATAGTGAGGCAGTTGGTGACTAGGTATGTGTCAAGTGGACACACCTTCTACCTGCTCGGAAACAAAGATGGCTATAGTCCCACAGCTGTCATCATTAATAAAGCATCTGGCTGTCAGCAGTACTAATCCTGAAATGCATTCACGTTACACAAATACAAACCTGTATTTCAGTTTGACTAGAGCCAGTGTCGGCCTTTTGTATATTTCAGTGGGACTTTCAGGCAGGCCCTTCCAAACGCCCAAGCCCCACCTGTTTGTGTGTGGACATTAATGAACTCATACACATTTTTTAAGAATTAAGTTTTTCCTCAGTAACCAGAGTCAAAACTTCCCCTCCATCCTGCGGCTGTGGAGTGTGGCAGGTGCTGCACTCCGTCCTAGAGGTGGCGGCATTTCAATGGTCAGAAGTTTGTATAATGCCGCGGGATAAATGTAAAGTATATTATATTAAACACCCTTCCACTGCCAGCTTCAACATTTGTGAGTCAGTTTCTCTTAACCGTAGGGATCATGCTGTTTTGGGACAGGCACTGTAGACTACACATCTTGCTATAGTGCCTCATATTAAGTTGCATCGTGTACTGAGATGATAGTGTACAAGTTCAAAATACAACACGTCTGCCTGTTCCTAACAATGTCCCAGGCTCCGTGTACTGCACAGTAGCATCATCATGAGATGTGCCCTTAGGTCCTGCTGTGGGACTTCAGCTCCACAGTCTGACCAACTGAGTCATTCCGACATGAGGTATTCAAACCAGCTGCAGTCAACCATGGATCTCAAGTCCCCACGTTTTTGCTGAATTGTTCAGTAGATCTGCAGTCATATTACCTCCTCAAGCTGTGATGTCATCAGATCCCTGAAAGCAAAGCAAGTCTGGGGGAAAATCACTACAGTAACTCCTCACTTAACGTCGTCCCAGTTAACGTTGTTTCGTCGCTGATCAATTAGGGAACAGGCTCGTTTAAAGTTGCGCAATGCTCCCTTATAACGTTGTTTGGCAGCCACCTGCTTTGTCCACTGCTTGCAGGAAGAGCAGCCCGTTGGAGCGAGCTGGTGGGGGCTTGGAACCAGGGTGGGCCGGCAGGCCCCCTAAGTTCCCTGTGTGGCTGCCCCC
Organism: Chelonia mydas; assembly: GCF_015237465.2. Lineage (NCBI taxonomy): Eukaryota > Metazoa > Chordata > Testudines > Cheloniidae > Chelonia > Chelonia mydas. The sequence goes on along the minus strand of NC_057856.1, from coordinate 25,455,488 downwards.
CCAGCAGGCTATCAATTGCCAGACAGTTCAGGTGTCCCTCCCCGCATTGCCATGTGCTGCTCCCGGGAGCCTCCTGCTTGCTGTGCGGGGGAAGGGGGGGAAGAGTGGTGCTGATGTCAGGTTGTCCCCCTCCCCCCGCTCCTGCACCCCATCTCCACAGCGCAGCGGGACACACACAGGACTCAGGATGGAGGGAGCTTGCTGGTAGCAGCTGCTGTCTCAACTTGCTGATCTACTTAAAAAGGCAGTGTACTTAGAGTGGGGGTAGCATACTTAAAGGGGCAATGCACCTCTCTCTCACATGCACACACACACACACGGTGTGTGTCTCTGATACACATGGTGTGTGCCTCTCTCTCTCTCACACACACACACACACGGTATGTGTCTCTCATACAAACACACATGCACCCGCTGGCACTTTGGAAAGTGGAGGGAGTGGTGGGCGCCAGTGGGATAGCATGGGTTCATCATCATGTTCAGTTTCCGCAGGGAATGTTTGCAGCCACCGCCATGCATCTATTGTGTCTCCTCCCTCCATTTGTGTGGTCTTGTAGAGTGTGAGGCTACATTAACAACAATGTGTTAACCCTTGGGGGGCTCAGCCAATTGCTAGTTAATCATTTAGCAGCACGGCATTCCCTGGGAAATATCCCACCCTCTGACTCCATCACCTCAACCAAGCTTCCCAATCATCATTGCTGTGTATAGTATTAAATTGTTTGTTTAAAACTTATACTCTGTGTGTGTATATATATAGTCTTTTGTCTGGTGAAAAAAATTTCCCTGGAACCTAGCCCCCCTATTTACATTAATTATTATGGGGAAATTGGATTTGCTTAACATCATTTTGCTTAAAGTAGCATTTTTCAGGAACATAACTACAACGTTAAACGAGGCGTTACTGTACTCAGATGGGAGATCTCTATGGAGAATGTAGCTGCTGCAGAAAGTGGTGCTGGCAATTCACCAATTTTCCTTCAAGATGGCACCAAAGCCATATCCCAACACGGTGTTAGGGGGCGCTGTGGTACGAAGGTGCCATAGACAAAGGCTTTGACTGCTCACTGTCCCTGAAGGCTCCCTGGGTACTTTTGGCAAGAGTGGAGAGGCTCATTCTGGTGTCCTGGCTACATTCCAGCTCAGGCAATTACATTCTGTCTTACTGCAGTTTCACCAGGATACAGTTTCCCCCACTCCCTGTCCTAAGCTGTTGTGTAACGTTTCTGTGCATTGTTTAACTTCTTCCCTGGGCAAAGCAATTTGTATCTAACCTGAATTAGGCTTGGTATGTTACAGATGCCAGATCATTCCCTCTGTAATGGTTACAATGTTATGTTTGAAAGAAGATAAAGCGGAAATTAGTTTCTAATTCTCACCGGCTCATACAACAATTGCCAGATGTTAAGAAGGCAACACAGTATGTCCAGACTATGCAGGCCCACCATCTAGAAATTTCAGCTCAGGTCTCTGCCCATCTGTACCCCAAGTCCAGACTTTACTCCTATTTATTTCCTGGAATAAACTGAATTAGCCCTACTAACCGTGTGTTCACTCTCTGCATCCAGGGCACTTGTGGCTTCATCTAGGATTAGGATTGGGGGGGCTCGGATCAAAGCCCTTGCAATAGCCACTCTCTGCTTCTGGCCACCAGACAGCTGCGCTCCTTTTTCACCAGCTTCTGTTTGATGAAAGGGGGGGAAAAGTGAGACAAAAATCAAGATGTATCACTGGATTCAGATTTCTTTCAGTACACCCCCGTGAGGTAAGGCAGTGCAATTTTCCCTATGGGGAACTAAGCTGCAGAGAGATTCATAGATTCCAAGACCAGAAGGAACTACTGTGATCATCTAGTCTAAACTCCTGTATAACCCAGTTCAGAGAACTTCCCCAAAGTAACTCCTAGAGCAGATCTTTTAGTAGAGCCATCCAATCTTGCTTAAAAATCATCATTGAAGCAGAATCCACCATGACCCTTGATAAACTGTTCCTATGGGGGAAGGGATAGCTCAGTGGTTTGAGCATTGGCCTGCTAAAGCCAGGGTTGTGAGTTCAATCCTTGAGGGGGCCATTTAGGGATCTGGGGCAAAAATTGGGGATTGGTCCTGCTTTGAGTAGGGAGTTGGACGAGATGATCTCCTGAGGTCCCTTCTAACCCTGATATTCTATGATTCTAGGATACTCTAAGGTTAAGTGACTTGCCCAAGGTGACATAGGAAGTTGGTGGCAGAGCAGGGAATTGAACTGCAGTCTCTCAAGTCCTAGGCTAGTGCCCTAATGCACCTCATCTCTAAGCTGAAAGGACTGCATTAAGGGAATGGGGGGGGCTCATTCAATCTCTATGGCCTGATCCTGTTCAGTCCTTGGGGCCTCTTCCCAGACCACAAACAGAGACACTAAGGATATGTTTACACAGTGACCGGCAGGGAGTCCTCCAAGCCCAGGATGACAGACTCAGACTCATAGCGCTTGTGCTACCATACTAAAAATAATTGTGTTGATATTGCGTCTCCGGCTGGAGTCAGGCTCTGAAACACATCCCCCTCCCTCGGCTTCAGAGCCCAGGCTCCAGCCTGTGGTACAACCATGTTGCAGCTATTTTTGGTGCAGTAGCACAAGTCCCGTGAGCTCCAGTCTGTCGGCCCTGGCTTGGAGGCTCACTACCATGGACTGTGTAGCGGTACCCTTAGTGTCAATCGTTATGGGGGGAGAGGGGTTAAATAGACACTAGAGCCCTGGAAACTGAACTGAGACCCACCACTCATGTAAACCACCAAACTGACAGATGGAGAATGAAGGGCCCAAGGTTCTTTGGCTGTTTTCCCTCCCTCACTTCCAGAATATATATTAAAACGCTTTGGATACAGATCAACTTTCCTTGTTCAATATTTTGTCTGTCTTTCTCCTACTCTGAAAACAGGAACCAAAAATATCTTGGTACAAGAAGAGAGGAGTGTTCTCATCTCCCAGCAGCCATTCTAACTGTGCCCTCCTCTGAAATACTGGTCTGGGATTTTTAAGGTCAATACTCCTCAATAAGGACCTGATCCCACTAAACTCAGTGGGAGTCTTTCAGGCCCTAAGTTACCAAAATAACCCTGTTCCCCTACAGTAGTCATACCCTTAAAGGAATGCTATAGCCTCTCTCTGCAGCAGTGGATCACCACTGTCAACCTGGCATTTTAGGGGATTGACAAATGCTACAGTGATTCCAAGAGTCCTTGTTAGAATTATCACAGAATATCAGGGTTGGAAGGGACCTCAGGAGGTCATCAAGTCCAACCCCCTGCTCAAAGCAGGACTAATCCCCAATTTTTGCCCCAGATCCCTAAATGGCCCCCTCAAGGATTGAGCTTACAACTCTGGGTTTAGCAGGCCAGTGCTCAAACCACTTGTTCTTAGGATGAGAAATGCTACACGAGCCTGGAAGATCAACTATCCAAAACCTTCATTGACCAGTTCTTCAAAGGAAACCTCAGCACTGAAAGATAGTGCCAGTTATTGCTACTTCTGCACATTTACATATACTGTCAGTTACGTGCACTCTCTCCCTGGAGACCCATTCTGCAGATCTTCCAGTGAAGAGAGAAGGGAAGGGAAACTGAAACATTGCGGTTGCATTGTATAAGCCATTACCCTCATTGGTCCCAATGCAAAGTGCTTCTGTCACCAACACGTCAGCTCTTGTTCCTGCAGATTTATTGTCATTTTATTTTCTTCGTAAGTAGGAGCAGGTTGGTTTATGCCTCACTGCTCAGTTTTATTGCTATTGGGTTGCTAAGAGAATAAGCACACTGAAAAACTAAACGAGATAGAGGGTGTGTTCCATCCAGGACCTGGCACTGGATGAACTACGAGTTAGGGATCCAGAGCCCAATCCTGTTCCTGCGGAAAGCTGACTTAAGGCCCCCCGTAGCCACATAACAGATACACCAGGGGCAACAATAGCACAGAGTTTCACATAAAGCCCAACCAGGTGCCACAGGCCTGACTTGGAGAGACCACCTCTGTGGGGAGAAGATAGTTCAGTCTCCGTAGCTCATTCAGTCCTTGTCCTCTCTGAGGAGCCTATCAATAAGTGGGGGCGTGGGGGGGAGTGGGCAATTAGTGCTAACTCTGGTGAGGGTTTCTGTGATGTGGACACTTACCCAATAAGAAAATGGGCCTGAGACCAAACTAAGTTCACACACAGTAAGCCATGGAACATAAGAATGGCCACACTGGGTCAGACCAATGGTCCACCTAGCTCCTAGCCTGCCAACAGTGGGCGACGCCAGATGCTTCAGTGGGAATGAACAGAACAGGGCAATTATTGAGTCATCCATCCTGTCGGCCAGTCCCAATATCTGGCAGTCAGAGGCCATCTTGGCCAACAGCCATCAATTGCCAGTGAGTTTTGGTCATTGCTAACATGGGCTGAATTTAATCCCTTAACTTGAGAGGAGAGGCTCTGTATTTTACCACCAATCTCCAAGAACTGTTTTGGATATTTAAGTGTCATGCTTCTGCTGCAACTGGAGAAAACGAAATGGTCCGTACTACCTGTCTTGTAGCCATCTTGCAACTCCGTGATAAATGCATGGGCATTGGCCTTCTGAGCAGCTTGGACAACAGACTCGAACGAGACTGAAGTTAAACCGTATGAAATATTTTCCGCAATAGATCGAGCAAACAACACTGGCTCTTGGCTCACTAAAGAGATCTGCAGAAAGGAAGGGAAGAGGCAGTCAGAACCAAAACAGAACAGTCACCGTTTAATGACTACAGTCCTCTCGCAGATTATAATAATTGGTTCCAGTTGGTTTGTGAGTGTAGATGGCAGAGTTCCACCGTTAAACCTAGACCCAAAGTGCCTAAGCCAGAGAGGATTTCAACAAGGGCACTAATTACACTCTGTTGTAGGCTGCCCGTGTGAACAATGCAGCTGCGCCCTCAGAAGTAGCTCTTAGCTGACTCATGGAAGCTGCAGGGCATTAGTCAGCACTGGAAGCACATTTTGCCAGGTGCACCTGGTATTTAAGTGTGGGGAAGTGATTATGCGCCACCTTCATATTGAACCAAGAAACGAAACTGATGAACCATAGGAGCCAAGGGTAATAACACCTGCTAGTGCTTTGTGGTTTCCGGTTTCCGCTGTTTGAAAGCGCAGTTCTTGGAGAACAAAAGTGAATCTGGCCTGTTTATCTCAGGGTATTACCCTATTAAGAACTGCAGCAATGGGACAGAACCCTGCAGCTTTCACTAGTGATATTGTTGCGTTTTGGTTGTAACACTGCAAGCTCAGAGCTGCCATTTCTTGTAGTCCACCGGGCAGTAACACGAAACCAATCCCTGTGCTGGCAACATGTGTCAGTCAGACTAGAGAGAGCCTCCTGCTTCATCTAGCCAGTCACCACGGTTAGGCATCTTGAACACAGCATGGAGATCGCCATCGATGCTGGCTGCAGCAACAGCCTAGCAACCAACACATAAACTCATGTCCAAAACCATTTAAGTCAATAGATGCATGAAGTCAGTATAAAGTGCTCCAGGCCTACAGAGCACAGTGCACTGGTGGGGCGTCTGAGAATTAGACCATTCAGCCACACAGCAGTATTGGCTCTGCATCATTTTTCAATCCCCAAATTAGAAAGTTACAGAGCCGCCATTTTTGATTTCCTAAACAATGCCTTTTCCTTCCCATCCTGAAAGCAACCATTACAAGCTGCAGAACGTAACCCCCTTTTGTAAACTCTCTTACATTTTAAAAATCAAATTTTCCAAATTCTCTCTCAGAAATTAACATGTAGAGCAACAGCAGATATTAAAAGCATATATAATAAAAAAATAACAGCCTTATCTGTGTTACTGACACCACGACATCAGGCTATTTAAAGGGAAAGGATTTAAAAAATTTACTAATATACTTTTCACCATTTATGCCACTAGTCAATTTCATTTTTGGTTTAGAGTCAGTTTCTAACCCCTTATGTTTTCAGGTTCTCATGCAGAAGCTTAATGTTGTATATTCTGGGTTGTAACCACTGCGGAGGAATGTTTATTTGTGTAAGAAAGGAAGCCTGCAGACTTCCAGCGTCTTCTTAGGCAAGTCACTTAACCTTTCTGTCTCCTGGCTTCACCGATGGGGATCGTATACGTCACAGGGTGTTGGAAGATTTAACTAATTAATATTTGTAAAGTGCATGGATAGAAGGTGCTGTAGAAGTGCAAAGTATTTAAAAAACCCTGGTTTATACTAGAATTTTTAAAAACACCCAAACAATCATGGACATGGTTCTACTGGTCTTAGATAGATCTAGTCAAAACAAGGACAATTTGGGGGTGAAATTTTTGGGGGGGAAAAAAGTGCATTTCTTCCTCCCCACCCCCCCATCAAAAAATTTTAACTAGCTCTAGTCTCAGGCATTGAGGAAACATTTTAGAAAGACCTAAATTAAATGTTGGGCCCAAATTTGACCAGACAGTATCCCCTGAATGATCTAAAACCCTTTGATCCATGGCTCAGTAGAGCTATAGTAGGTTTATCAGTAACTCGTACCACTGAGTGCAGGTACTTGTGATCATACATGTTAATAGGCTGCCCATCCAGCAGGACCTGCCCATCTTGAAGAGGGTAGAAATTCTCCAGAATATTGACACAGGAGCTCTTCCCACTGCCCGAAGGACCCACGAGCGCAGTCACTTTGCCAGGATAGAGGGTGAAGGACACATTCTGTAACGTAAGAGGTGAGTGAGTGATAGCCTGTGTACCCGGCCTTTTAAAGCATCCATGTGTCTGATCTGCAGAGAGTACACTAGAAAAGGCAGCTGAAAGAGTGAAAACAGTGATCAGGGTTTTCTTTAGTGCTCCTGTCCCGGCTAGATTGGCTGCCTCCAGCTTCAATGCCAGCAGATGAGCATGTATGAGCGCCCACTAGATAATCTCCCAGTGCTGTATCATCATCTTCTGCCTCACTTCTCCCCTCCCCCCACAACAAGCAGACGGGCCCAACATCTTTTCTTCAGACTCACCTGTCCATAGAACAGGCAGGTCCAAAAACCAGGAGAGAGACTGCAGACCGCATCCCTTTCCTCTGCTACTCTGACACAATTTAACTTGGGAATGGTCAGTGGCCCCCCTCCAGGCCCCAATGCTTTGGTGGCCACATCATAAAAGGCACAACCACAACTGGCAACTTTGTTGGTCATCTCAATAGAGAAGCTAAGGGCTGAATGGGCTAGATTCGGAGGGTCAGGATTGAGGCACACTGGCACCAAGCAGCATGGGGATGCTTTCTCTGCTGTCCCTGTGCTATACCTGTTCTGTGGCTCAGTCTCAAAGGCTGTCAGTCCAGCAATGTCCTGGTACCCACCCTCTGATCTCACCCCTGCTCTTTTTGATTTAATGGGCGGATCTTTTTACAGGGCCCTCCCTCCACCTACTGGAGGTCGAACAGGCCAACAGCTTTCACTAGCACGACACAAAACAGAACATGCCCGCAGTTTCACAAAACATCACCACTGCAAATGGGCAGCTCTACATAGCCTGCTCGCGGTTTCCCTCCCGTGTTATATCTATAAACACTTGGAATCTAGCTGATTCTCCGAGACCACACCATTACCCATATATCCCACGCATCTGAGATCAGCACCTGGTTCGCTGTCTGCCAAGCCTCCAGAGTTACCTAGAAACATCCCTTCTGTCTCAGTGTTAAATAGCTACAAAAGGCTTTCTAGTAAGTGAGCTCACAAATGGACTTTTCCAGCTATGCAAAATCATAGGTGTGAAAGATATGAAAAAACGGGGGGAGGGGGAGGAGGTGGGGGAGAGAAGAGGGACGACAGCGAGGAGTCATCTAGTAAGTCCTCTGGCAGCCAGTTACAAAGAGGTCTGTATGTTAAGATGTGCGAAGTAACAAAAGTCCAACTCAGCCTGTTACATAAAATTGTTTATGAAAGTCAGCCAAAGTTGAATATGCAGAGACTGGTACAAACTGGATGGTTTAGGTTCAGAGAACTGGGAGAAGGGGGTCAAAGTTCCTGGTAAAGTCACAGGTTGGCATGAGAACAAGCTGAAAGAGTCTAGAAATGGGAGGGAACGTTGACAGTTGAAATCCCCAAAATATGTTTCAACTGGACGTTGTTTATCTGGGGGGTCACTCAATGGGAACGGGGGAAAGGGTGGGCTAGAAGGAGCGAGTTTCATCGTCATGGCTGCCACCTGTCTCCTGGGCCCCTGTGATCACCAGGCCTGCACTGTCCTGATCCTCAAGCCAGGCCAGAGAGGGAGCCAAGGACACAGTCACTGCCACCAGCTTCAGCTGAACAATACATGGGGCGGGAGACGTGGGTTCCTGATCTTACCCACTCCTCATGTGTCCTTCCTCCCTTCCCACGTTATCTTTCCTCTTGCCTACCCTCTCCTTTGCCTTTTGTCTAATCAGAGTCTGGCTGAACCGGCCAGAACAACTCCACCTTTTGCACCGAGCCTGTGACCAGAAAGGCAGCTAGTAGCAATGCCTCAAACAGCCTGATAAAAGTTTGCCAGACCGTGAGTGGCTGAGAAGCAGGTGTGCTGGGCCTGTGTCCCTCCAGCAGCCAGTGAAAGTCAGCACCCGAGGCAGAAGCTGCATTTCCTGTCTTTGCTGTTCTTTTCTGTCCCTTTGTCTGTCTGTGGGTGTCTTATTTAGTCTTCGTGGAAACAGGACTGGACTCCAATAACAGCAGCAATAGCTCCAAGCCACCTAAAACTAACCTCTTCCCCATCAAGGACAGGTAATAACATCGGCAATATCCTCTGTCAAACAGGGGCTTCTCCTATACAAAAATCTTAATACAGGGCAAGTAAGGGAAAGAAAATTTTAGTTATAAGCTAGGGACGCATCAACTAGAAGTAACGGAGGAGGAAAAGGACCTTGGAGTATTGGTTGATCATAGGATGACTATGAGCTGCCAATGTGATATGGCTGTGAAAAAAGCTAATGTCGTCTTGGGATGCATCAGGAGAGGTATTTCCAGTAGGGATAAGGAGGTCTTAGTACCGTTATATAAGGCACTGGTGAGACCTCACCTGGAGTACTGTGTGCAGTTCTGGTCTCCCATGTTTAAGAAGGATGAATTCAAACTGGAACAGGTACAGAGAAGGGCTACTAGGATGATCCGAGGAATGGAAAACTTGTCTTATGAAAGGAGACTCAGGGAGCTTGGCTTGTTTAGCCTAACTAAAAGAAGGTTGAGGGGAGATATGATTGCTCTCTATAAATATATCAGAGGGATAAATACCAGAGAGGGAGAGGAATTATTTAAACTCAGTACCAATGTGGACACAAGAACAAATGGATATAAACTGGCCACTAGGAAATTTAGATTAGAAATTAGACGAAGGTTTCTAACCATCAGAGGAGTGAAGTTTTGGAATAGCCTTCCGAGGGAAGTAGTGGGGGCAAAAGATCTATCTTGCTTTAAGATTAAACTCGATAAGTTTATGGAGGAGATGGTATGATGGGATAACATGGCTTTGGTAATTAAATATTCATGGTAAATAGGCCCAATGGCCTGTGATGGGTTTTAGATGGGGCAAGATCCAAGTTACCCGGGAAAGAATTTTCTGTAGTATCTGGCTGATGAATCTTGCCCATATGCTCAGGGTTTAGCTGATCGCCATATTTGGGGTCGGGAAGGAATTTTCCTCCAGGGCAGATTGGAAGGCCCTGGAGGTTTTTCGCCTTCCTCTGTAGCATGGGGCACGGATCACTTGCTGGAGGATTCTCTGCTCCTTGAGGTCTTTAAACTACAATTTGAGGACTTCAATAGCACAGATATAGGTGTGAGGTTTTTTGTGGGAGTGGTGGGTGAAATTCTGTGGCCTGCGTTGTGCAGGAGGTCAGACTAGATGATCATAATGGTCCCTTCTGACCTAAATATCTATGAATCTATGAAAAAAAAAAATAAGGGGAATTACTACAACGAAAGCCTTACTTAACACTTTGTATTTCAAAGGCTTTAACTGTTTTGTTTTCTTTCTTTTTCTGTGTCTTTAATAAAAGAACAACAATAATTTAATGGTGGTCATTACAATGGGAGTTGCCAGCAATAACGTGACTCAAGACCCTGGACCACAATTAGCTCTTTAATGTTGTAAGAGTGAACAAGGGTTTTATTAACATAAGTATCCCTTGTTAGGCCCTAAATGCCCTCTTTTCACCACACCGCCATGTGGAATGGTTTCCCACAATCTATGTCCCAGTATTTTGTCCAGTCTGGTTTGAAAGGTCTCCAAGGATGGGGCTTCCAACATTTCCCTTGGAGGTTTTTAAGGAGGAGTTAGACAAATGAGTTAGTCAGTGATGGTGTAGGTACGGCCTCAGTTTGGGGGGCTGGACTAGATGACCCCTTGAGGTCCCCTCCAGTCCTCCATTTCTATGATTCAATGATTATGCCACAGTCTGAGACTAGTTAGTAATTGACCTGCTGGAGAAATATTGCACTTAACCTATTCCTATGGTGCTGTGTATTCAGGAAGGGAATGCTGAACACGTGCTAAGACCCTCACCTGTAGGACCTGTGTTGCAGACCGGGTAGCATAGGAAAAAGTAACATTTCTGAACTCCACTTTACCCTCCACATGGTCTGGTGCCAGGGTTCCATCGTTCACCATCGTCGGCTTGCGATCTATAAACTCAAACACTTTCTCAGCAGCTCCTACTCCCTGCATTAATCCGCTGTAGACGGAACCAACAGACTAAATAGAAACACAAAACAGGCCTAGGTTACACATCTCCATGTGTCAGAGCTTAGTAGAGAGAGAAATAATGATCATTAAAATATATCACTCTCTTGTAAATGAAATAAACATGCACTACATGGTCATACATTGCAATAGAAAGTAACTTCCCAGATGACAGGGCGGCAGCTAAGCCCAAACTCCCAGGGAACGACATGAACGTAGTACCGTACGCAGAGCCACAAAAGGGTGGGTCGGGTGTGAAAGGGTCTATCTCCCCTCCCACCAATACCTGACGTAGCTTTTGAGTGACCCCTCTCTGGCAGATGCTTGCAGCAGCACTGACTGCTGGTCTAAGATACACTGTATACACCTGCGATTTCAGGATTTGGTCCAACATTTATTACACAGAAGCGTGCAATGGTGGAATGATGGTTATGGAGGTTGTAGAAGGTGCGTGTGTGACAGTGGAAGAAAAATGGAATGCAGGGAGGGGTCTCCCCGAAAACAGATCACCCAAACATGGATTGAAACCCTCCTGTCGTTTTCCATGCAACCAAGACAAGCACTTCCCATAACACCCGGATTCTGCAGCAATCCTATGAATATGGGGCAACCCCTCCCTCCTCTGAAATGCATTTCATCAGCGTCCCAATGGGAACCCAAAGCCCACTCCCAAACCCAGGTCTACTATGCAGCAGACGGTGGGGCCGATTAGAGTAAAACATCCCTTGAAACTCGGATACTCTTCAGCCTCCAGCACCAAGCCCATAGTTTCAGAACAGACAGTGCAAGGAACAGGCATCCCATAAAGAGGAAAGCAGGCTGGAAGCAGCACTGGATCCTGCAGTCCTATGAACAGATGGCTACTGCCACCTGTGCTGTTCTTCATTCCAGAGGAGGCTGGAGCACCTAGGTGATCGCACCAGGCAAGGAGGAAGTTTGGAGCTGATCATTTCTGCCCGGATTAGCTGAGCTAATGAGACAACAGCAGACTTGTGCAGGCTCGGCAATCCCAGGGCTCTCCCGGACAGAATCCCATCTCACTAATTCACTGCCAATTTAGCCGTTTATAACCAATTAAATAAAAGAATCCCACTAAGCTTTTAATGGGCCCTGAAACGTAACAAGCAGCCTCCAAACCCTTTCATCCTTCCCGCAGGAAAGCTTGCCCGGAAGACATCCAAGACTCTGTCCTTCAAGCAATGGACAGCTTTCCGCTCCACTTCCTGCAGCCGGCTGTCTCATCAGCAGATGAGCTACTTCTATTATTTTGAGAGAACAATGTGGTTCTCCCCACCCCGCGCTGTTTGCTGAGCGAGGCTGCCTCCTCAGCACATTGTCACACTGGGGGCAATCGGACCTGGAGGCAAAGTCCCAGGTCTAATCTGAAGGACGTCCTGCAGGAGCTAGTGCCAGCTGGTACGGTGGCAGAAGAGGCCAGGAAACTCAAAGGAATAACAAAAGCAACCAGAGGCAAATCCTCAGCTGGTGTAAAATGGCACAGCCTCATTGGAGTCTTTGGAGATGATTCACACCAGCTAAGGACCCGGCATTCAGTGTCATCTAGGGCCTGATTCTCTCGTGTTATTACTCGATGTGAGTCATACCCAAATCTGGCCCTTCCGAATCAAAAGAGGTTTTTAAGGAGACAAGAGTGACCATGAACCTACCCGCTTTCAGAACTAAATGCAAAACTAATTTCTATTTACAGCTATGTCTACACTACGACAGTAAGTCGACTTACGCTATGCAACTCCAGCTACATGAATAATGTAGCTGGAGTTGATGTATCTTAGGTCGAGTTCCCATGGGGTCTACACCACAGGAGGTCAACGGAAGAAACTCTTCCGTCAACTTACCTTACTCTTCTCGTCGGGGCTAGAGTACAGGGGTCGACTGGAGAGCGATCTGCTGTCGATTTGGTGGGTCTTCAGTAGACCAGCTAAATCGACCGCTGGTGGATCGATCTCAGAGCATTGATCCCAACTGTAGTGTAGACATAGCCTACATAACTTTCCTATAACACCCCTCCACACACAGCAAAACCCTATACCCTGAACCAGCTATTACTCCTATCAGGAGTGGGGGAGGAGAAATAAAGAGTGATTGTCACTGTTTCCATTTTTAAATACCTGGGAGGTGATAAAATACTATGACGATGGTGACCTAGAGAAAAACAAAACACTTCTACTTCCCCTCCCACAGCTTTCTAGCCTGGGATGTGAAAAAAACCTGGTGCATGTATAAACCACACTCACCTCCATGCAATCTCCCAAGACAAATTCATAGATAATAAAAGATATCAGGTTTCCGCTGGTCATTTGCCCAGAGATCACCAGATGGCCACCATAGTAAAGGATACTGACTTGCACCACAAGAAGAGTCAGCTGAAATCAAGCACAGAAACATAAACAGACAATGCTGGTTGTTTCTCGGGCTCATGTTTATTCATTCACACAGCTATCCAGAATTCACCAGTGTAAGCTTTATTACTGGAGTGTCCCAACGGGGTGCTTGAGGTTGTGCAATAGATTGTAAACTCAAAGCAGGGACATTGATGTTGGAGGAACAAAATAGTTGAGAAGCCCAGGTTGATCTATGGGATTTCTGACTCATCTCTTTCATTAAGATTCATGGAAGATGTGTTTAATCCCCCTGTGCTACTCTGAAAGGTTCAACCATAAAGCATCTGATGCTCAGGAGATGGTCAGAGCAGTGGAAATTAAGTCCGATTTAAAAAGAGATCTGAACTAGAGGAGGGTTGAGAACTAGGGGGTCACCAAATGAAATTAATAGGCAGCAGGTTTAAAACAAACAAAAGGAAGTATTTATTCACACAACGCACAGTCAGTCTGTGGAACTCTTTGCCAGAGGATGTTGTGAAGGCCAAGACTATAACCAGGTTCAAAAAAGAACTAGATAAATTCATGGAGGATAGGTCCATCAATGGCTACTAGCCAGGATGGGCAGGGATGGTGTCCTTAGCCTTGTTTTGCCAGAAATTGGGAATGGGCGACAGGGGATGGATCACTTGATGATTACCTGTTCTGTTCATTCCCTCTGGGGCACCTGGAATTTGGCCACTGTCAGAAGAGAGGATGTGGGGCTAGATGGACCTTTGGTCTGACCCAGTATGGCCGTTCTTATGTTCTTATGCAGTTTGTCTTTGGATTATGCTAGAGTTCAGGGTGGGGGTTGAATCAGTGCCAGGGTTTGGACTGGACAGCCCCAAAATCTCAAGATACCATAATGGATACTGTCAGCATTCAAAGCAGAAAACAGGGCCTTTCTGATATAGGATCCAACCCAGAAGCGGGATTCATATCTGGGAATTCAAAGCCAAATGCTCTGCTCATCTCTTGAAACATGAAGGGTTTGGGATTTGGGATTCTGGGCTGCCTCTAGTTCGATCTGCAATGTACTGCAAGGGGCAAGGAGAGACGAGCCATGCTGCAGGACTGTGGTGTTATGTCAGATATTGCGAAAAACATGTAACATCTAAACAATTGATTTGTATGGAAAATTAAAACGGGATGAACTGAGTTTAGGGATGAATATATGCAAGAGAGCGTGGGCTAAAGAGATAGGCCTGAAGCATAACTTTCAGATCCCAGTCCAAACTTCCTCAAGTATCATGGGCATTTGAAGGGGTATTCTTCTTTAATTCGGTAGCATGTTTCCTCAAGCAACGGGCTGTAATTAAAAGCTCTGATTCTGAAAAGCCCCAAGCATTGGAAGGAAGCATGATCTTGTAGTGAAAACACTGTCCGAGGACTCAGGAGATCCAAGTTCAGTTCCTGTCTCTGCCACAGACTCCCTGTGTGACCATGGGCAACTCCCTTCAATCTCCCTGTGACTCAGTCTCCAGTCTTTTGCTTATCTCTTTATACCACCCTTTGTCTTGTCTATTGAGATTGCAAACTCTCACTGAGTGAGTGGCCAGTGCCAACTACAATTCAACCGAGATCCCAGCTGGGATCTCTAGGCGCTGCTGTGATACTAATTCAACAACAAGAAATAACAGTTTACAGATCCCATTAACCTCCCTGGGAGCTGCAGTGGTTCAGCACCTCTCTGTCCCCAAGTTAGTGCAGAAGTGTATAAATCACAGAAGTGTAGGGCTAGAAGGGACCTCAAGAAGTCTAGTCCAGTCCCCTGCACTCAAGGCAGGACTATGTAATAACAAGACCAAAACAAATTGGTTTGTCTCTAAGGTGCCACTAGTACTCCTTTTCTTTTTAAGACCGAAACAATTAAAACAAAGAACTAACCTAAACATGACTCGCCTTAGAATGGGTTTCCCTGAGCATTTGGGACCAAAAGGGAACATTTTATCAGAGTTTTCACCTACTCAAAAATGCTAGCTTTCCACTTCAAACTGAAGATGCCAGGAGAAGCCCATGTTCGCTATGCCCCTGGTAGGCAAAGCTGTTATTAACATTACTGGCATCCAAGCAGAGGAAGCCCTACGACCAGAAATCTGCCTGCATGTGGTTAAAGAATAAATAAATACATAAAAACCACTTAGGAGCATAGGCAGGGTCAGCAGTAGTTTACATTAAGGGGACAGATGAGAGGATGGAGTATGTGGAAATTAACGAGTAACACACTAGTACCCCATGTGCCCCTGGTTCCACCCTGCAGCTGTTTGTTTCAAGGGTACTTAAGGTCAACCCTGAAATCCAGAAAGTACATGTGAAGTTCAGAGCAAACATTGGCACTGAAATGTACATGGAGCTCTGGCCTGGGGCCTAATATGCTAGACTGAGTTATAAATCACAATGGAATTACTTAAGTGTATTTCAGTGATGAATCCTGGTCATGTGCCACCTGAGGCATGTTGCGCATATGCTAAGAAGTGCTGCCTTAAAGCCTGATCCAACTATTACTTGATGTCAAAGGAGTTTTTCCACTGACTTCAGTGGGAGTTGGAGCAGGCCCTTGAAAGAGAACTGAAAAATAGAAGTGCTTTGCATTTCTATAGCACTCGTCAGTCCAGGTTCTCAGGGGGGCAAGGCTCAATGATTTGCCCGAAGTCACATGAGTTAGTAGCAGAGTGTGGAATATGGAACATAGGAAACCTGACTCATCTACTCTTCCAGTGGCTAAGAGGTAAAAGTTAGCCAGTGAAAGCGGTCGACTACAAAGCCACGAATAAATCCATTCTACAAGCCAAACATAATGAAAACAAATTCCTCCTTTACTCATCTGCCAAGATCGGAGTTCAGGGCTCTTTCCCGGAGAAAGAGGTTGTTAGAGCTGTGCTAAATTTGTCAGTTTCATTTTGGACAGGTCTTCTCAATTTCCTGAGCCACCGCAGGTTCAGGCTGGGAGCTTTGCTTTGGACGATCCCAAAAACTCAAATTCAAAATGGTCTAGTTTTGCATCCAAACTATGAGAAACCACAAATCTTGCAGGACTTTGGTAGAATGCCATGAGTCACCCCAGAGTCGACTCACCAGGTTCACAAACCTTTCAACAAAGGAATTTAGTGGAACCAGGTCATTTGTGTGTGAAGATTTTGCAGTACTTTGGTTACCAGTAGAAGCCCTGAAATCTAGGCTTGACTGGCAACGAAGTGCCTTTCAAAAAAGCAACTATACTGAAAACGGTTTTGTCAGTTTCTGAGCAGCAGATCGAATCTCATAAACATTGTTTTATAGTTTGGGATACCAAAAACTAGCTGGCCTAAGAACGTAATGCAGTAACGTGTGCACAGAGTGCTTCCAATGCCCTTGACTGATCTTAACTAGAGTGCTACTTACTGCAGGAAACTGCTTGTTGGATGACACTATGCAAAATCCTTAACAGAAATGTATCTTTGTTTGGAGAGTTAAACATAAAGAATAGGGGATTGCGAGCAGACCTTAACGTTTGTGTCTTTTGTTAACACCTCTGACCCCAAAACCTTTATGTACAATATATTACAAAGTTCATACAGCAGAGAATGAGCAGTATCAGAACATAACCCCTCCCTGCCCTCAGAATCATCACCGTGAGAACAGGTGGCTAATAGAAACAAGGCACATACCCCACTGGACCACACATAGTACGTATAGGCCAGGGCTTCCTTTTTGTTCAGTTTGTACACTTGCTGCAGTTTTTCCCAATAGACATTTGCTTCCATGTCCTCGCTTGCAAAGCTGCGCACAGTCTTCATGGCCGAAATGGTTTCTTCTGCTGTGTTGTTGGCCTTCGCCAAAGCATCCTGAACCTCCTTGGAGAGCTTCTGCAGTGAACAAAGGAAAGGCGGGAAGGGAAAGCAGGACTGTATTTACCAGAGGGCGCTATTGTTCCATTTCATCGTGCTCCCCGACAGAGGACACACTGCACACCCGATGGAAAGGGATTTAGAGACCATTGCTCATTTCACTGTCCCTTTGTCCCTGGACTGGTATGCCAGCCTAGAGCAGTGCTTCTCAAGCTATCTGATGTGGGGGACCGGCATTTTTTTTTTTCTAATGTGTGTGCAGACCGGCAGCCAATGGCTCACGGACTGGCACCGGTCCGCGGACCACCACTTTGAGTAGCACTGGCCTAGAGTACTGAATCCCGTAGAGGGGTTGTGGGAGGACAGGACTGAGAACCAGAGTCCTGACACTTGGTCTGACAGACTCCTTCAGAGGCTCTGGGCCAATCATTATTATTCTTTGTGTATGATGACAGCGGTTAGAGCTCAAAGTCAAGACCCGGGCCCATTGTGCTAGGCACTGTATGTATGTGTACACACACACACACACACTAAAAGAGAGTTCCTATCCCAAAGAGCTTACAGTGTAAATAGAGAAGACAGACAAAAGGAGGAGACAGGATGTGCTATTATCCCCATGTTACAGATGAGGAACTGAAGCACTGAGAGACAAAGTGACTTTTCCAAAGTCGCACAGGAAGTCTGCGGCAGAGCCAGGAAATGAACACAAGTCCCTGTACTGCTGGGATCTCTAAGCACATTGGGACAGCCAGCAGGTGCCTGTGACAGAAGCCACAAAGGGGTTCACCAGGTCAGAACCTAGGAGCTGGGGGGGCACAATCTGGTGTCTGTGCATGTGCACACTCTGAACAAGCAATGGCAACATGCAAACTTCCCCCACTTGCCAATTACACACTCCTAGCAAGAACAAGCCTGGGGAGAGGGCGGAGAATCTGTACAGGGGAACCACAGCTGGCCAGAATCCAGGCACGGCGCCTCTGCTTTTACAGCATGCCAGCATGTGCGTGTCACGTGGGCGGCACTACGCACATAGGCAGGATTTGCCCCATGGCACTGAGGTTGAGAGCGAGGAAGCTCTAAAAGCACAGCACACAGCCCACGGGCTGTACGGATTCACGTGCTCCACCCAACGGGGGAGCGGGCATGTCACTTCAGAGAGAGCAGTGCAATATGAGGGAGGCTCCTCGTGAGCAATGAGACTCAGCCAGGTGCGCACAGGCCCCGACTGGTATTACAGGTTATGACAATGGAGCTGGCAGAGCTGTAGATTCAGAGGAGAAGATGTATTAGATCACCCCAGCCCCCCCCCCGTTGGGGACCAGGGCAGGATTCCTCCCTGCTGTACGTTTTCTGTTGTTTTGTCCTTTTTCTAAAAGTCCCAAGCAATGGGGATTCCACAGACTAACAGAGCTCACACTGGGACTAAAGAGGGACAGGAATAGAGAAAGCAAAGGTCACATAGTACTGTGTATTGCACACACACATACTGCGGGCGGGGCGGGGGGGGAGAACGAATTAGACAGACAGACACCTTTCCCCGTAAAGAACACGTTCCTTTGATATCCCCATGCTCATGCTACTAGAGAGCCTGTAACTCCATTAGATTGGCTAACAGAGAAATCCAGCATCAAGACAGAAGGTCTTTTGAATACTGAGCAAACATCTGATTGTTTAATCTTACAAAAGTGACTCATTCCACAAAGTGGAGGGTGAGGGCCAGCCACAGTTAGACTGGTGGATCAGGGGGCTGTTAACAGCTAACGCTCATTGTGGGGGATTTGTATTAACTGCTAGTTCTAGCCCACTCTTTCCACGTCAGCAGCAAATGAAGGGAAAGACCGCTGGCCTGGTTACACTCCCTGTCCTGGTGGACCTGCAGAACTGATTACTGGCCACTTCAGGCAGAAAGGAGGGAGAAACAGGGAACAGAGATTGGGAACTGGCCGGGGGAAAGCCTGTGGTCGTCCTCACCACTTACTTTGGAACCCACAGTATTCCAGACGATCGCGCTGGGTGCTCAAGAACTACAGCCAACGTTGCTCTCTGGACAGCCAGCAGGGGGCAGTACCACAGCACAGATTGCACCCTCCCCTGCTCATATACAGCATCCCTGATGTACCCGGCATCCTTCCCTGAATGCCACTGAGCCATCCTGACTCCTCGGAGCCAAAGCAGGTCTTAGGCACAAGCAAACCAAGGGAGCGTTTGGGTCCTGTGCTGCCACCACGACTCACAGGCTGGCCTGATCTCTTCCCGTGGCAGCAGGACCCGAGGGGAGACAGTTCACTCGCCACTCACCCCCAATCTCCGTGAGAAGCAGCTCACGGCTAGATCCCAGCCTTGCTCTGAGAGGTCACTTGGCCGACGGAAGAGCCCTGCTTTGTGGGGGAGACAGAGGGACTCGGCCTAAATTAAAGATGCAAGCAATCTGCCTTACCTTGTAATATTTCCCGTAGAGGTCAGACACCAGCATGATGATGGGGAAGCCCATGAAGGTCACCAGAGAGAGCTGCCAGGACAGGCTGAACATGAAGACAATCACGCCCGTCGCCTTCACCACGTTGCGCAGGAAGATGTTAATGTTCTGGGAAACTAGGTCGCTCACAATCGTTGTGTCCGAGGTCAGCCGGGAGATGATGTCCCCTGCAAGGCAAAGGGGAGTGGGGAAGAGCTCCGATCCATCAGTGCTTCAGGAATCACAGCCCCCACCGCCATATCAGCACAGGCAGGTAGTGATTGCACGTGCCATGAGCCAAACTGGAGGGTCATGGGGAAGCAAGAATGAAATGTGCCCAGATCAGGGGCTGAGGGGATGCAGCCATTCATGATGGGTCATAGAACCTTTCAGATCTAGGCTCCCAGTTCAAATCCAGCCCAGGTCAGGAGTGACTGGAAGCTGTTACCACCCGCTGGCAGTTCAGTGGGTGGCGTGAAATGAGTTTGGCAGGTCTCAGTCAAGGTGAGAACACCACAAAAATCTACTACCACATTCAGGATCCTTGCTGGCAATCTCAGCAGAGCCCAAGCACTGAATGGGCCATGTCGACAGAACCACCCTCACATCCCGCAAGCCAGGGCCGAGGCACATTGCTGGGTACAGGTGTACGTAGGATGTGTGCCAGCTGCTGAACATACCTACAGTTCTAATCCAGCTCAGGTCAGTAGCAACCTAAAGTTTTAACCCTTTGACAGCTATTTGGAGGCTTTCATAAAGCGAGCTAGTGGGCTCAGTCCAGTCAACAGTTGACATAGAACCATAGTCACAGCTGGAGAGCCCTGCTGGCATTCCCAGCTGAGAGATCAAGCCTGAAAAGCTTGTGAAGTCCCCTCTCCCCGCCTAGACATGGTTCTGCCAGGCCAGGGTTGAGGCACACGTAGGGTAGAGTGGTCAGAGGGAAGTTTGGGTAACATACTGGTTAAGTGGGTTGTATCTCCTTCGGCTGGCTAGTCCAGAGGGTAAGAGACTGATACCAGCTAATGGGGTTGCTCCTTCATCTCAAATGGTGGAGGCCTGTGAATTGGTGCTGCTGATCCTGGGTTCTGTCCCTACTGATGACCCATTTGACCCTTGCACTGCCCATGTTGTACCCATTGTATGGATAAACTGGGGACTCTGATTTCCAGCAGTAGCAACCAAGCACCTCCGTTCACTTTAGATTGCAGGATTTATACAGATTTCCCTTAGGCTGTGAATCTGACAGACACTGTTAGTAGGTACTTGGAAATCAGTGCGTTAGTGTTTCAGGTCAATCACTTACTCAAATGATATTCTCATATCTTGAGACACAGAGGGAATGTGGCGTCCCAAGCACACTTGCCTCCCAGAGACCATCACCACGCGAGGATGAGGCTGGACCACTGAAAGAGAAACTGATCTCATGGATGGAGAGATACCAACCTGTGCGATTCTCATCAAAGAAACTTGTCTCCTGAGCGACCAGCGACTTGAAGAGGCAGTTGCGGAGTCGAATATTCAGCCTGGCAAATATGAGCGTAAAAACGCCACCCCGGATACCTGCGGCAAATGAGCTAATTGCAGATAAGAGACGTTATATAACAGTGTGCACAAAATCCACTCCTTAGCACAACATACAAGCCCCATCACACCCCAGACAAACATATCGAAACAGGGGCCAATGATATTACTTTGTACTGACAGTGCCTTTCATCCCAGGATCTCAAAGAGCTGCTCAGACAACTAATTTAGCCTTACAACACCCCTCAACCCCAGAGATGGATCTCATTATCCCCACTTTACAGATCGGGAAAACTGACACACAAGTGTGAAAGTGGCATGGCCAAGTCAATGGCAGAGTCTCAGGTGTGGGCTATCAGTACTAGCCAACGCTTCCACTGTATATGAACACCGTGCATCCTGTTTTAGGCAACACCCAAGTGTCAGGAGTAGAAACAAGAGAAATTTTTGTTACAAAATCCAGAATCAGGCTGATTTAACCTGGTTCTGGTAGAAACTAATCTTAAACAAAGCAAAAAACAAAACGAAAAACCTTTCAGTTGAGCCCTGGCCCCTTTCACAGTTTCAGATGGAAACCATGAAAAACTCCATGTCATTTCTACTGGCAAGCAGGATGCACATGGCCATTCAATCCGGGGCTCATTCACCCCTGAACTCCAAGTGACTTAGGGCCGCAAAGCTGCGTTAACCAAAACTAACCTACACATTGGCATGACATCTGGTCCCTCTGCAAACTGCAACTGCCTATTTTGTGCAGCTGTCACCAGGAAAGAGTCAGGGATGCCAAAGCCTTGCCTCTGAATCTCCTCGTTCTCTGCAAGGATGTTTGAAAGATAAAACTAAACCAAGTGTTTAAGATGTTTCTTTCCCCACTCCCTCTTGAGTCTGTAAATATTGTAACAAAGTCATGGCCATCTAAGGCTTCACAGTTGTCATTCTGCTGCCACACTGTGGGCACTCACAACTGCGCAGCAAGAGCAGGGAT
Source organism: Chelonia mydas (assembly GCF_015237465.2). NCBI lineage: Eukaryota > Metazoa > Chordata > Testudines > Cheloniidae > Chelonia > Chelonia mydas. The sequence goes on along the minus strand of NC_057856.1, from coordinate 25,433,611 downwards.
TACCTACATCTTATGGGTCCACAAGGACACATCCCCGCCACCTGAGATAAAGGAGAACTGCTGTTAGCAGCTTCCCACCTGCAACACACAGCTGAGCAGTTCCTAATCCATCAAGCAGTGGTTCATATAAACACTAGCCAGTTCAGGACAATACTATGGAAGAAGGTTTAAACCTCAACATAATAAGCTTCTTATAACTGAGGCACAAATAATCTATCTATTGCAGTTACCTTCCTATAGCAAGAAGCGACATAATCACCACTGCAGTGGAAAACTGATCCATGCTTTTTTGGATGACTATGCCATCAATCGCCAAGCCAGTGTAATAAGGAAGGAATGTTTCCCCTGTATGGGAGAAGCATAAGAGAAGGTGGATTAGAACAAGAGACAGGGTTTCAAACACAGAGCTATCGGGTAAAGCAAAAGTTAGCAGTGGAGTTTAACTGGTTTCTGGGAACAGTAATATCTTTGAAGGTGTTTCTGGCCTTGATAATCTAGGCATGAGACAAAGATGAAAAGGTTGTTTAAGCCAAATATTTAGATTTCATCAGGGTGAATAGGTCTGATTTTTATAGAACTGATATTAATAGAAAATATGGAATTTTGATCTTGGCAATGTCCCTTTAAACTCCGTTCACCCACCCAAAGCAGCAACCAGGAGGAAGAAAGCTGCTATTCCGAGGAAGAGAGCATCTGGTTTGGTGTAAGACAGCAGCTTATGGATAGTGGCTCCTGACGCAGGAACAGAGCTGGGGTCACATATCTCCTCTGCTTCTGCCTGGGACTCCGAACTGACCCCCAAGGCCTCTCTGGAGGACGTCACGGAAGACAGCAGCTGCCACAGGCAGAAAGTTGCAGCCAGCGACACATACGTCCATGCAAACAAACTCCAAAACCAGGGGTCCCTAATGATCTTCCTGACCTCCGAGTAGAGCAGCAGTTTGACCAGGGCATAAATGCCCACCAGCAGGCAGACCAAGGTGATGAAGGTCTGGGATGCTTTCAGGCGCTTGGGGCCAGAGGTCGAGTTCTTGGCAACCCCAATGGCAGCGCCAAGCAGCAAGCAGCTCCTGTACAGACATGCCCCCCACACGTCCAACATGGAATTAAAGACGTTGAAGTGCTTCAGATCCTGGACAACGTCCTTGCCGCTATGGCTGTGCGCGTACAGCAGCGTGGTCACCAGCACGTCCACGCCGGCGAACGCTAGAGTGGTAGCCACAGCCTTCCAGACTCTCATCTTCGGCTGACCCTGGGGCGAGGTAGATTGCAGTTTGAGGTAGAGCAACTCCTAGTTCAAGGTAAAAGCTTCCATGTTAGTCCTTCCTGGGATGTGGAAAGGAACAACACAAGAATATTAGTGACCTTTATGAAATGGCAGAGAGGGGGACCAAGAGATATCGAGCACTGTGGTTTAGTTTCATGTGAGAGCTCTGGTTTTCCCAGAGGCCAATTCCCTGCCATCCCCTCCCAGATCAGGATACCCCAAGGTGCTGGCAGAAGGGGAGTCCACAGCTGTACAACATGCCTTCATGCAGGCCTGAGTTTGATCCTGCTTTTCAGGCTGTTCCAATCTTTAGGGCCGAGAATTATTTCTAGGCTACAGGTCGCGTCACGGTGTGTTTTCAGCTACTCTCTTCAGTGCCAGCCCAGCCCAATTCTCAGCACCACGGTGTTAACAATAGGTTCCAGGAGGTCCCCAGAACATGTCGTCAAGCAAATTGTTTTGAAATGTCTCTGCAATGCCTCTCCATTTCCTCCACAGGAGCACTGTGTGGTAAAGGGAAACCATCAAGATGGACAGGCTCCAAGTTGACATGCACCATCCCTACCCCCAGAACCTATATTTATTCATGTTTCTTGGATGGATCAGGTCCCTGAAGCCAGGGTGGCTGCAGTTAAGACCCAGGTGACACTCAGCTCTCTAAAGACATGGTGGGTGTGCGACAGGAAGCGTTCCCCCACGCCTCTGCTGCGAGCTCCCCACTGCGAGCCAGCAAGAGAGAGCGCGCCGGTTCTTTGTGCCCACACGAAAAGAGCTCTTTAATATGATTCAAGAGGGGATTTGCCGCAAGAGACAGAAGTGGGTGGCAGAGGCTAGAAATCAGACAGATGGATGGACCCCAGTTTCTAGACACTGAAAGGACAGCTTGCGCCACCAGGGCAGTGTGAAAGCGTAAGGTGTGTCCAAGCGGGAACGCAGCAGCCAACAAAAGCAAAGGTAGAAAACCTGCCCGAGGGCGCCAGCAGCCCAGTGGACTATTTAAGCCATGAGCAGGGCATTTCCTGGTGGGTAGAAGAATAAATAATACCGAGCTCTTCTCTGATGCTTTTCATCTCACACCTGCTTTCCAAAGGAGGGTCTGGAACATTATCCACATTTACAGGTGGACACTCAGGCCAAAAATATTTCCTTCCCTTGGTTGCTAATGGTACATTAGATTCAAACCAGGCAGCACCCGAAAAGTCTATTTTACTCTACACTACTGATGCTGTGTTTACTCCTGGCACTTCTCAACGAAAATAAACCGGTTAGTTCTGGTGTCCGTCTACTCCCCACATCAGTTTCATTCCAAGTGTCCTGCACGACCCCAACCTGCTGTCTGTTCGGGTCGCAAAAACCGTCAGATCCTGACAAAACTAAGTTTTCATAGACAGCAAATGAACTAATCAAAAGATAGTTCAAATGCAATCTTTCAAGAGAAAGAAAACCTAAAGCCTGGACCTACATTAGCGCCTTCAAGGAATAGCTGGTGATGCTGAAAGCCATGTGCTCTGTTCTGATCATCGGGCCTGCAAATTTATCCTACTTGTGAGCTCAGCTACGAAAAGTACGTGAAAGGTCATCAAATGTCACAGTAACTTATAATAACAAATGTTAATGGAAAGAGGTATGAAAGGGAGACAAAAAGATTGAATTAGTCTAAACAAAAAGGCCACGTTGATAGAATCCAGTGATGCCACTGAAATCATGCTTGGTAAAGACGGAAGATGTGGAACCAAAAATTAACGAGCCAAGACTGGGATATCCAATATTAGACCTAATTCGTAGACAAAATAATGAAGGGCTGGGCTACTCCACCCACCACTCCTTCTGGGGGTCCTTAAAGAAAGAGACTTAGAGGGAAGGGGGAATAGAGAAGAACAGACGGTGTCTACTGGAGTGAGCTTTACCGTCATGGCTGCCACTCTCACCATGTCCTGGAACCCCAGTCCTTGTTGGCCTTGATCCCGAGAGATGTCCTGACTGGAATGGGCAAAGAAGAGGGGCCCAAATAAGACTTCCTTTCTGCCAGCTCCAGCTGAATCCCAGATACCACCTGGGATGAAATGGGATCGGACTTTAAGAGCAATCAGACTATCTCAACTCACTGCTTCTCTTTCTCCCAAAAGTTTTTACCATCTTCGATACCATCAAGCGAGGGGCTTTTCCTTCTAAAAACTCTTTCCAGCTAAAGGGAAAGGGAACAAACAACGTTGTTAAAATGAAAGCCTTACTGAATGCTTCACATTTCAAATGCTTTAACGGCTTTTCCAGATCTTTAATGAAAGGTTAAAAAACGTAATGGCGTGTTTGCCATGGTGCTAATCAGGCTGAGGTCTCTCTATACCGAACCCCGAACTTTGTTTAACGCTGTTTAAACACTGAACAGCGACTGTGTTATATTAACATCTTCGGCCCATTCATTCTCTATCTAAATTAATACACCGGCTGTAAACACAGCCCCTCATTCAATGCCAGCATGTTCCTGACCCCAGAGGTCCTTACTATTTTCATTATAAACCATACCAATGCTTTACAAAATTCAAAGGGCAAATAAAGTAACAACCTTCTCACTTCAACGCCTCTGTCTGTTACTATGGAGATGGAGCACTGGGACAGAACCGGTCCTTCTCTAGCAGTTGGAGACCAGGACCAATAGGACAGCTTCATTCTCAGTGCTCCAGCCCGTGTGCCGACATGCCCTGGAGCTGGCCATTGGAGGTCAGGCTTGGTTTAGGTCTGAATTAGCTCAGTACCTTTCTAAGGAAAGCTTGGAGATGAAGGAAAGTTGTGGCTATTAAGCACCATCTACTGTTAAGGTTGCCTGTTCATAAAATCTTTGGAGTCTGGAGCAACAGAATAAAAATACCTAACGTCTCAAGAGCCACAAACCCTATGTTTACTTTTCAGTCTAAAATCTAAAAAGTGGCCTAAAATGTTGCTAAATCCCAATTCCTTCCAGGCTAAGATGAAATTCATTTTTAGGCAACAAATTTCAAAACCCTTGAAGTTTCTGTTGGAGCTTTTCTATTGAAAATACCGATCCTACGGTGGCAAACCAGTCCTCTCTCACCCTTTTTCCAAAGGAATAAAATAGGCAATCAAATGCCTGAAATACTGGATTTCAAACAGTCAAGAGAGCAGGCAGTTTCAATCACCACTGTCCATAAAGGACACACTCCACAGTCTCAAAAACACTAGAAAGAAAATTAGATTACTTTCCCCTGCTGTGTAATACAAAATGGGGCGTAAGATCGAAGAATGAGGCTTCTCCCCCAAGACTGGGTAATGAGAAACCCAAAGCCAGAGCGATATTAACAAGAAGTAGGTGTTGGGGATACTCTGTCTTAAAATGTGTATTTATCCAAGCACAGGGTGCCATGTTTAATTCAACACAAAAGTCACTGCATGTAACCGACAACCCAGGGCTAGCTCTGGGCAGCACCCGCACCAGCCACTTCAGGGGTGTATTACTCAGTTGATTGGACTCCGAAGAATGCGGGGTCCGTTTTTAAAATCTCACCGCACAAATGTGCACCACTGCACTTTCCCCGGGTCCTGTTCGTGCCGGTGCAGTCGATTGATCCAAAGACACGGATTGGCTCATGCTGTTGCACAAAAATAAACATTCAGGGTCCGATTTTCAGGAGAGCTCAGCATCCAACAGCTCCCATGTAGGCACCTAAATCAATAGCCAGAATTTCAAAGAGAACATTCATTAGGGGCCTAAATCGGAGCGCCGCTCTTTTGAAATTCTGGCCCATGCTAACCATCTCTCATTAACCATCTGGCTCCCCCTACTGGATCTGCAGGAAAAGCACCGTAATGGCTTTCTAGCTTAACCACCATTGGAGTCCTCGGCTCAAGAGAACTAGCTCCAATTTGTGCCTACCTGATCCTAATGCAGGCTCTGCACCAGCCTGTGCCCAGAGCTAACACTGTGCGAGGGACAGAACAGGAATGATCAATCACCAACAGGCAGATGAGGAATTTCAAATTGCACATGTCCTCCCACGTGTTTGTATCGTGCCTAGCACAACGGGGCCCTGGTCACCATGCGGGTCTGTGGAGGCTAGAACACAAATAAATAATGAAGAGTAAATGCTGTTTACCAGATGGGTAGAATAAAGAGCCTCACAAGAGGTAGCATGGCCATGCCCTGGGTTAGAGTAATCAGTGACTCGACTGAGACCACCGAAAGCATTATTTGTGTGAGAACCTTCTCCTATGCAGCTCTTGCAGGGGTCACAGAAATGCGGTCCCTTCTGCGTTCCAAAGAGGCTGGGGGAAACCTTTCCTCTAATGAAAGGTGCCTGTGACCTTTGATGCCCATGTGGAACAGACAGGGCCTTTGTACTGGAGGCCTCAGCCAACGTCATGGTTTATCATTGTCATCTATTATTCAGAAAATAATTCTCCAACAGCTTGTCTAGCCGTGGAAATTGATCGGCAGAGCTATAGCAGAATAGTTATGAATGACCGGAATAACAGTTACTCCGCTTTAGCTGTGTTGGTCAATTTTCTTGGGTAGACAAGCACTGAGGGGGGCATTTTTCTCAAAGGCACAAGGGAGAATTAAGCACCCAACTTCCTGGGGCAGTGAGTGGAAGTTGGGCACCTAATTGCCCTTTGTGCCTTTGAAAATCTCCCCCTAACTTATTCGATCTGTAGATTGCTGTCCACTACACATGCAGTGACCCATGCCCGCTGCCAGGGTCTGTTCCTGTAGGAACCGCTAACGATCCAGCCAGCAAGAGCTGGGACGAGCAGAATAACTTCCAAATACCCCGGTGCCAGATCCCCATCTGCAGGGAAGTGCTCTGAACCCCCCCAGACATTGACAGCTGAGTAACCCCCGCACCAGCTCCACTTAATTGGTCTCTTGCTCTGTTTGGGCTTCGCCCCTTTTTGGTGCTAGCTGGTCTCAGGACCCCTACAGCTCTCTCCAATCCTGGCCATCTCCCTGGCTCAGCTCCCCAGGGCAAAGGCCTTTGTCACAAGCTTGGCATCATCAGCCTCTCAGGCTGGAACCCATCCAAAACCTCACCCCAGCACACCCCACCCCCAGTGAGGAGGATCTGGAATTCAAAGGGAGCCCAATAGAGACACTTAGGTTAGGCCAACCTTGCAACACGCGTGAACCCTGGAGAATGGAGGGTTTCTAGTTCCTTTACAAATGTTCCTTCTATTTTCCTGGGCAAAAAAGGCTGATTATGATCTAAGCAGTAAATGCAGTTTGTCTTTCCACCACCATTAAAATCTGCATTATACCCCAAATTGCAGCAGGGCTTCCTACAGGAGACAGCACCAAGGGCAAGCAAAGGAGAAGAAAGCAAGCAGATGAAGGTCTGTGTGTGAAAACTTGAGGACATAAGTGTCCAGCAGCAGGGCTGGAGTGGCTGTTTCACGGCAGGATTGGGACCCAGTGGAGATAGGGCATCAGACACTCCAATCAAAACTAAAGATTTCTAACTAGGAACTCAGCCACAGACTCCCCTGTGTCCCAAATAACCTTCCAGAATAGAACTGGACTGACATGTTATCTGTGGCATCCAATAGCATCTGGACTCCCTGTGTAACAGGCACTGGGTGCAGCTCCAGTAGTTGGAACCTTGATAGTTTAAATACTATTTCAAATAAACAAAAGTGACTGAATGTCCAGATCCTCCTAGAGCAGAGGTGGGCAAACTATGGCCTGCGGGACCATCCTGCCGGGCAGCGTGGCGGGCTTTGGCTGGGCGGTGGGGCTCTGCTGCTCTGAGCAGCTTGGGGGGAGGGGGGGTTTGGATAAGGGGCAAGGGGTCCCGGGGGGCAGTCAGGGGACAGGGAGTGGTTGGATGGGGCAGAGGTTCTGGGGGGGGCAGTCAGGGGACAGGGGGGTTTGGATAGGCATGGGAGTCGCGGGGGGGCCTCTCTGGGGGCTGGGGTGTGGATAGGGTCGGGGCAGTCAGGGGACAGGGAGCGGGGGGGGGCGGGGTTGGATAGGCGTGGGAGTCCCAGGGGTGCCTGTCTGGGGGTGGGGATAGGGGCAGTGAGGGGACAGGGAGCAGGGCAGGTTGGATAGGTGTGGGAGTCATGGGGGGGCCTGTCTGGGGGCAGGGACAGGGGTCGGGGCAGTCAGGGGACAAGGAGCATTGGATGGGTCAGAGGTTCTGAGGGGGGCGGGAAGTGGGAGGGGGCGGATTGGGGGCGGATCGGGACGGGGGCCAGGCTCTTTGGGGAGGCACAGCGTTCCCTACCCGGCCCTCCATACAGTTTCGCACCCCCGATGTGGCCCTTGGGCCAAAAAAAGTTTGCCCACCCCCTCCTAGATGTTAGTTGCATTGGAGGCTCTACTACTGTGGATTTCCCAGCTTCTGTGCATTAAAACCACCTATTACGCTGAGACAGTTTAAACAAAAACAAGCAAATTGTAGTGCTTGTGAAGGATGTTGGATTGACAGTGCCTTCATCCAGCAGCTATGCAAACTCCTCCCCACTGCCCCACCAATGTGCTCCAGCCCTGCAGGGTGGGGATGGGGGGGATTCAGGTTCCATGCACCACTCGGCCTTTCTGTTGAGAGTGTCCTCAGGGGTGCCAGTTAGTGCCAGCTGTAATGAGGACACCTCACAATTAGAGGAATTGGACTGAGACCCACAATCTCATTTCCTACAGGACACTAGCAGGGATCGGCAGCCTTTGGCATGCGGCCCGCCAGGGAAATCCGCGGGCGGGCCGGGATGGTTTGTTTACCAGCAGCGTCCGCAGGTTTGGCCGATTGCAGCTCCCACTGGCCGCGGTTCACCGTCCCAGGCCAATTGGAGCCCCGGGAAGCGGCGTGGGCTGAGGGATGTGCTGGCCGCCCTTCCCGCGGCCCCCATTGGTCTGGGACGGCGAACCGCGGCCAGTGGGAGCTGCAATCGGCCAAACCTGTGGACGCTGCTGGTAAACAAACCATCCCGGCCTGCCCGCGGATTTCCCTGACGGGCCGCGTGCCAAAGGCTGCTTATCCCTGCACTAGAACAACCATCCAGATACAAGGACTTTTGGAGACAGTCGGTGCTTGTTTCAAATCAGCGACAAATCCTAAGGCTGAAAACCTTCATATCCCCTCATCCATTCCTTTGGCCACATACAAACTCCATGTGATGCAGAGTTTTATAAATATGATTTCTAACAAGTGCCCTGTCTCATCAGACTCAAAGAAAAGAGAACATATAGCAGATTAGGGAAAAGGCATTTGCCTTTTGGCTAAAGTGATAGAAATTAGAAACAATTACAGTCTATTTGACCTTGCTTAGCCAAATCAAAAGAGGAAAACAACTGTAACAAACGAATTGCTTGATATGCCACATTAAACAGGTCTCAATAAAACAGTCTTGACTTGCACATCCGTTTTTGAACTCTACTGTTATGATGTTACTGTAATGAAAGGAATTTAAGGTATGTTACTCTTTATTTTAAAAAGAAAGTTTGTTGATCATATAGATTTTTATAATGAGCCCTCTGCAGAATTTTGTTTTGGCTAGAGCCAGAATGGTGCTTAGTATCATAATTCTAGTTCATGTTCCATTAATAAAGTTATTCCACAGTTATAGAAAATGTTGTAGAAGACTATCTAAATGTGAAATTAAATGTACTGGTGTCATTAAAGTGAGCTGTAGCTCACGAAAGCTTATGCTCAAATAAATTTGTTAGTCTCCAAGGTGCCACAAGTCCTCCTTTTCTTTTTGCAAATACAGACTAACACGGCTGCTACTCTGAAACCTGTCATTATCTTTGCTGTTACTCCCTTTATTCTCCCTAACGACAGACTCACTGGAAGATTTGTAGGAAGAAAAAATGAACCTTTGAAATACCACACTGTGGCCCCTAATGACTATAGCACCATGCCGTGAACTCAGAGCCGGGTGTCTACATGTATTGTTTCGTTGCAATGTTAACGGGGGGGGGGGGGGGGAGAAGAGGGGAGTGTCTGAAGGGGGACCAGACCAAATAAACACAACTGACAAGCTACACAATGCACAGCACTTATCGCAAACGCGAAAGCACAAGGGGCCCGATTCTGATCTGGCTCCTGACCCGGACTCGCGTTACACCTGATTTGCACCGTATAAAAGGAGGGCGGGATGAGACCCAGGGACACCCTCCCACCCTCTCATTCTGACAGCGGCCAGGGCGTCCGAGCTCCGATCTGCGCCAGCAGCCGCAGGCAGCGTCAAGTCCCCAGCCGCCCTGGAGGGAAGGGAATTAAGTGCATGCTCCAGCTGCCCCGCGGATGCCCGCCTGGTTTGATCTTTCCAAACACACCGTCATCCTGCGGGTCCTGCATCAACCGGCAGCGAGACTCCGAGCCTCTTGCAGCCGGGGGAGGGGGAGCCCCAAACTCAGCCCCCCCCCCGCCTTGGAGCAGGTACAGCGAGCTGCCCCTGCAGACAGAGTCCCAGACCAGGGGGGCTGCAGCGCCGCGTGCTGCCCCCGGGGCTCCGGCGGCTCTTACCTGGCTCGGATCGTTGCGGCGCCGCCCGGCCCCCGGTCCTGCAGGACAAGGTCGGAAGTGGGAGGAGCCTGTCCGCGTGACATCATCAGGACCCTCCCACCTCTGCAGCCGGTTGGGGGGAGGGAGGGCTGGTGGTTGTCCTAGGGTGGGGTCTGGAAGGGAGGCACCGCACCCAGGTTGCGGCCACGTGCCTGGCCTGACCTTAGAGCATCTGGGGCCCTTGGGGAGGGACCCTGCCCTGGCCCCTGGCTTGCACCGGCTGCTTGAGCGCAGGAGGAGCTGGGGCTGCAAGCTGGGGCTTGTGCAAACGCATCCGCCTAGTCCTGGTGGGCTCCTGGCCCTACCCCTTCTGGCTGCCCCCCCCTCTGCCCCACACAGGGCTTTGCACTAGGGTTGCCAGTTTAGGTTGGACGTGTTCCTGGAGGTTTCATCACATGACACTCTTTAATTCCTGGAGACTCCAGGACAATCCTGGAGGCTTGGCAACCCTGCAGTTTGCACTAGGGGTTGCTAAACAGGGGACCCTGCTGCCATAGCCCTTGGCTGCAGCCTCCAGCCCTGCACAGGGGTGGATTTACTCAGGATGGGCAGGGTGAGGGTAACGTGCCCCTGGGGATCCACAGCTGCCAAGCTTGCCTGGAGCTGTAAACACAGGGTGCAGGGCTGGGGATCGATGCTGGGGACCTCCTGCTACGTCCCTTGAATTTTAACCCTGCACTAGCCAGGGCCTCCCAGCTTCCTGCGTAAGGAGGTGCCTGGGTTCAGCTGCCAGGGCCCTAGTGTTGCCCAGACTCTGTTCCTTTTAGGCTGAACGAACGAAATGGTGATGCTGATTTAAAGTGAAAAGCGAAGCAGAGCAGCAGGCCGTGGGCATAATCAACGCAAGCACCTATGCCGTGTTCAGGGCCTTTGTACCAACCTCCCTACCCCCGACCACCCTTCTGTGCCTCTGTGCCGACCTGGCAACTCACAGCCTTCTCCAATCTTCCTTTCAGGAGCAAGGGCAGAGGGTGCGGAAACAGCACCCACTCCCCCGTGGCAGAGAGCAGGAGAGAAGGAAGAACTCATGGCTGCACTCCTCTTGTTTCAGGCTCTTGGGGCCTGCGGCTCCCCGGCCAAAAAGGCCTCACCTTGGTGTTTATCCTCCAGTGAGCTTCCTTCACTCCCCATTTTTATATGTCCTTTTCATGGCGTGAAAATGTTTCTGCAGCTGGCCCAAAGGGAAAGTTCAGATTGCTTTGTCCATCGTAAAATCAATCTGCTTTCCCTGCCCCGGTAGGATCCAGGGATGATCTTGTTGTAAAGAGGCAAAATGAGTTAAACTAGGAGTGTAGAGAAAACAGGTGTAACAAACATGCACGTTGCCCTGGCAGAGTTACACAGCAGGTCAAGACTGGAATGAGCCCTGTTCTCCCATGCACATCTCGCCTTCTCCTGGGCGACTTGGGCAGTGTTACAGAGAAGAGAGAAGTTCACTAGCCAGCTGCACACGCCCTTCTTCCTGTCCAGCAAAAAAAGTCTGATCTAATTTACCCCAGACCACCACACAGGCAGCCCAGAAGGTACACAAATTAAAGAAGTTATCATCTACAAAAAATGTCCAAATGCTTTATTCTTTACAGTGCTTCATTAGCCTCCAGCAACAGGAAAATACAAAATAGGAGTTAGATTTAAACAGTGAATCAGCTCACGAGGATTTTCAATTAAACCCCTAACCCTAGGTGAGAGTTGTGAGGGACCTAGTTTCAAGAAGTCCAAGAACTGACATATAAATATTTCCTTTCAAAATCGGAATAGCCCACATATCTCAGAACTATGAGACTGTTGTAATCTCTTCCCCTGTATATGCCTTATCACAGGGCTCGGACGCAGTTACTTTATATACAAAACAATATTAACACCTAGGCTGTTTATTGTCACAAGTGCAGTGGTCAACATTCCCCAGCACTTCCTGGACTTGCATGCTATACTGTATAACCCCAGACAATATGGGAACTGACTGCATAGGACTCTTAGAATTCATTCCGTTTTAGGGAAGAGTAGGATGTGAAAGCTAAGACCACAAGGCCAAGTCTCCCTCTGCCTGGACAATCAGAGAAAAACCCTTCTCATTTTCTGGGTTTTACCCCTCCAAGATGAATGTGTAGATTTCAGGCTATTTACACATCCAAAAGGGACACACACGGACCGGGTGCATCAACGATCTAGGCTGATGGTAGGAGGGACGATTTTCAGGCGAAGGCAATGGCCTGGGATTCAGGAGATCTGGGTTAAATTTCCAGCTGTGCCACAGCCTAGTGGCTCTGAGTCTCCTCTCATTTACCCCCATAAAATGTAATGGCGTTATTCCTGATTTACATCAACGTGAGAGCAATCCTAATCACGCTCACTGTGGGGCTTTTGGCCAGTTACTTCAACGCTTTTTGCTTCTGTGCCCTGTCTGTCAAGTGGGAATAACGACACCTCTCTGGGATGTGGTATGGAAAAGTCCGGGAGGGGCTCTGGCACGACAGCCGGGGAGGGGGCCATATAGATGCTCAGACACACCAGATTTTAACGTTAACCATCCCTTCCCACACCGCTACCTAGGTCTGAGCATTCATCTTCCACACAGGTATCTTACGAGAACACTTCATGCTAAGGTTACCAAGACAACAGCAGGATGTCAAGGAGTTAGACCCTGAGTTTAGCTGGTTTTCTTCACCCCCGATATACTCTGCTCGGGCGTCAGCACGGTCTCAATTTGAAATGCCATAAACTGGCTCTTCTTCAGCTTCTTCAGGGATGCATTTGTGTTGCCGCCGAACACGCCCTCTTCCACTTTAAAGGCGAGGGAGGGCAGGCTCCTCGTTTTCCTTTTCACGCTCTTTTGTTCCCGCTTGTAAGCTGCGGCCATGTTGGCTATCACCTGCAAAGGGGATCACGTCAGTTAATGGGGGGTTTCTGTGGCGCCGGTTAATTAAAACCTCTCCTCTCTCACGTGCAAGCAGTTTGCTTTAAGTTCATATGTCAGCATATGCCAATTCTCTCACCTACGCTGACCTAGAACAAGGCATTCCAGCAAAAAGCCAGTGAGTTGCAGGGCTGTAGTCCGTGGGGATGCTGCTGGGGTGTGAATTACAGGTCTGTAACTAGGTATAAGGGGGTCTAAGTTGGTATAGTTTGCATGCTGGGGGAGGGGTGGGTATTATAATGGACTCTTCCTTACACTTTCCTGTTGGTTGCTTTCCTTGCTATATCCCTCTCTTCCAGCCCATCGGAGGGTGAGTTTAGACTCAGATGGAGTCACTTACCAGCGTGAAGCTTACTCATCCCCTAAGTCTGGCTGTTAGAACCTGCCCTGCTTCACAACACATAACCAAATTGTTATCATTATTTTACAGAAGGGGGAAGCTGGGTCACAGAGCCGTTCAACTCCCCCAAGGTCACACTACCTGGCAAAGTCAGGTGTAGAGCCCAGAGATCCAGGCTCTCAGCCCTCATCTTGTCACACTAGATTTTACTACAATTACTAGAGAATAAAGAGAATCAAAATCCTATTGGAATAAGAAAAAAAGACAGTCTTACCAAGTCGACCAATTCAAATAACAATACCACCTAGCTCTTACATTGCACTTTGCATCCATAGATCTCACAGTGCTTTACAGAAGAGGTCAATGGCATTATGCCCCTTTTACAGAGAGAGAAAAACTGAGGCACAGAGAGGTGACGTGACTAGCTCAAGGTCACCCAGCAGGTCAGTAGCAGAGCTAGGAACCAAACCTAGCTCTCCCGAGTCCCAGTCTAGTGCTCGAACCACTAGGCCAGTGGTTCTCAGCCTTTTGGGACTTAGGACCCATCTGTAAAGCTTAATGGTCTGTCAATACTCAGTAAATAGCTTCAGTGCAAAAAATATCTGGCTTCCTAACTATTTCTTACCCATGCTATGCAAGGTTCACATTAACATAATAAGCACTAGATAAGTACACCATGCATACCATAGCAGTGGCTCCTGGGACTCCTGTCCCATGGCGCTGGCTGGGCTTAGCTCCCCACTCCAGGCAGTGTGACCTCCGGGGTCGCAGCACTGCTCAGCTTTGGGCCAGTTGCTCTGACTGGGGGCTTTGCAAATTGGTGCACGGGGGCTCAACGCCACCCACTCAGATCTGGCTGGTCCCCATCATTAGGTCAGCAGGACAGCAGCTGAGCCAAACCTGAGCAGGACTGTGACCCCCATGCGTCAGGTTGCAACTAGGACTAGAACTGCAGGAGCTGCCCCTGTGGGGTGAATGCGGGGTGGGTTCTGCACCCCTCCAAAACCTTCCCCTGACATCAGGCTTCCCATGCGACCCTTTGACACACCACCAAAGGATTCCCTGTGCTACTCCAGGCAATACGCATTATCCTGATATCACAGATGTGAGCCAGCGCACTGGCCAGGCCCAGCCATAGCTCCTAAGTATCCACAAGCCCCACTGATTTCAGTGGGGCTTGAGGGCGCTCAGCACTTCACAAGATTGGGCCCCGGAGGAGTCTCCTTATTCAGCTCCCACCTTGGTGCCATGCTGCAACATCCCTCCTGTGCTCATGCTTGCCAACGAGCAGACATAGCGAATGGTGCCAACCCTGGTGCATGGACAGTCCCTTCTTCCCCCCCCATGTGTGGCAAATTCTCCACCCCGCTCAGAGGATTCCAAAGCGCAATGTGACTTACAATCTCTTTCACTGCATTCTGCTGCTCCTGGACAGCCGCGGTGAATGGTGGGAGGCCCTCCACTTTACCGGGAGCAGCACCCTGCTCTTTAGAGTCCTTGACAAACTCAACCTGAAAGGCATGGACGAGACCCAACGGTTTTTATTTGCATTAAGAGAGAACATCTGCATTGGCTTTTCTTTCTCGAAAAGTTACCTCCGACGAAAGACAGACATATCTGTTAAACATCAGGAAGAACGGGGTGTATTTAGTGACGGAGCTGACGGATGTGCGGAAGTCAAAGAGAATCGGGTCAAGATAGTCATCCCACTCGCTTGGCTTCTCATTCACCACATTTCGGATGGAGGATTTGAGCAACTCATTGGTGCAGTTGTCCAGGCCGGGGCAATGGGCAGGATCGGCAGGGGTCAGCGTCTGGGAGATATTCCAGCGCTCACATAAACACCGGCTCACCTGCAAAGAGCAGAGGCTTGCATCAGTCGAACAACAATATTTTAAAAAAATCAGTTGAACAACAAGGTTTAATACAACAAAAGTCATTTCACAGCCTTCAGAGGGTAAAGATCACACTGGTCTGAGCTCTAAGATTGGCTATATTCAGCAGTGAACCAGCACTGTAAAAAGTGCCGTTGCCCCAAAAGTGGTGTGGAGGGACAAATTTAACGCCCATATCTCAGGCGTGCTTTCAAATGGCTTAAGGCATTGAATTCCAGCAGTTCATGAGACAGTGGCTGCCAAAATCAGATCAGAATTGAAGTGAGGGAGTCTGAAGGAAAATGGTAAATTTGCAGGATGAAATTAGATGAACCTGAGACCCACATTGCTTGACAACAGTGAGAAGTGTCAATTTTAGGGAGAAATCCTCCCTGTAGACTGAAAGGACTTGAGGGCAGGGAGGGAGACTTTAGCAGGGTGTGCAAAGCACCACATGAATGAATGAATGATGCTGCATACGGCTTTTGAAATAAAAAAACAGTAACTATGTTTGGGGCCATCTAGAACCATGTGTAGCCGGTGGGACTCCATTGTGTGGTAGGAGAGTTCATGGATAGGTCACCAGCTGGGACTCCTCACCCTCTGCCCACTGTGGAGAGGAGGAAGACTGCATGCATGGTCAACTTCGCAGAGCCATTGGTCAAGATCTCCCACAAGAGGATGTGCAGAGCACCAGCTGCTACTATAGTGCACATGGGTATCCTGCCCTCTGCCCCTGGGTTGGAGCAGGGAGAGGATTCTGTTGCCCCCCAAGCACCACTGAAATCCCCTGTACAAAACCCATGTACTGCACTTTGCACATGGATCTGGGATAGAATGCTGCACAGAAGAACGCAGCTTTCCCCCCTGAAGGCACCTTCACTGTTACACGCCTCACCCCAGTGTCTGACCCACCTCGTCGCAGAAGTCCCAGCTCTGACTGGAATAGATGTTCTTGGACGCTCCAAACCTGGACAAAAAGGAGGAAAGAAAATTATAGAACCCAACTTTATTTCATCAAACTCAAGCCTTCAGTTCCCCGCAAGCTGCTCTCACATTGCCTTATGGGACAAGGAAGACTGACAAAGGCACTGATTTAGACACAGGGAAAGCTCTGCAGTGATCACCCACAAAAGGCCTCTCAGCCAAGGTCAGCAGGTATTTGGTTTTTTCGTTATTAAATGGACAGTCACAAACTAACCTTCCCTTGGGGCAGGGAACGTTTGCTGTGTCCATCTTTTCAGTAACGAAAGAATCATCTGAAAGCAGATGGTTTGGCTGAGGGGGAAGAGATTTGGAATTAGAGGCACAAATCTCTCCATCTTCTCTAGTTACACCAGAGTCTCTGGGTTTCACATGCCTCCTCTACCCTTTAGGGCCCAATTCATATTGAATTGAGATCCGTGGCAACACTCCTCAAATGACTTCAGTGGGAGCAAGATCAGGCCCTATATCTATTCTAAAGAAGGAAGAATGGTCTTGTGGCTAATGCACAGGGATGGGAATCAGGGGACACCAGCTGTCATAGACTTCTGGCAACTCAAGTAACTGCTCTATGCCTCAGTTTCCCCATCTGGAAAACAGATACTAATGGGTATATGTCACAGGTGCCTTGTGAGGAAGAATTCATTACCATTTGAAAAGCACTCCCTAGCATCCATACCAGAATCTCAGAGTGGGAAATATTACTGGCAGAGAGAAGTGTACATGTATTGTAAAAATGTACTGTGTCCACAAAACACATCAGAAGTGTCAGGAGCCAGAGCCAGAAGAGCCCACCTATAAAAAATTGCAGCCAGTGCCTTGGCCACCGATAAGGCATCTTTCTTCTGCAGTGGGACAGCTTCGACCCATTTGGTGAAATAGTCTGTTACAGTCAGTATGTGCGTATTGTCCCGGCTTGTCTCTGGAAAAGGTCCTGCGAAAACAAGCGTCAATCGAAATCAACACCAGGCCATAATATTACACGAACGAGGAAGATAAGGAACAACACAGCGAAATGATCAGTGCAAAGAACGTCACAGCGAAATGACGACGTCTGCAGTGCAATGGCATTGAGCTGTCAAATTTCAGTAACTTTTGTCAGCACAAAAATCTTCATTGCGGTCCCAATCCTGGGTGGCAGTGAGAGCCCAGAGCTCCTATTAAGTGTTAAGCCCTATCAAAAGATGCTCAGCAAACTGCATGGACCAGGTTGTCTTTTAGCAGGCAGATAAATTCACCCTTGGTTCTCCCTCAGTGCAGAGTCTGGCAGATTTTGCTCCACACACAGTGATAGATTTTCTTTATCCACTGACAGTCTGCACAGGTTTCCTACAAACAACAGAGGAAAAGCCTGTTTATTGGTGAAAGGCAGGGGGAGGACCTCATCCCAATGACTTACCATGAATGTCTAGTCCTAGCACTTCCCAGGGCGACTCCACTTTGACAGGCCTCACTTTCCGCGACATGTTCTTATTGTGTTCTGCATTCTGGCAGGTTTCACACATTTTGATCTGAAAAGCAAACAGCGCGGCCCAATGACTTTCCAGAGAGGCTGTCAAACTCTGCTAGGCCCAGACCTGACCTACTGTGAAGCCATTAGTCATGGATGGAATGGCCCCAGGATTCTGAGCCCCTCTCTCAATACAAGATGTTCCCTAGAGTCGAGAAACTACAGTAAATAAATAAATTAGCACAGCTTGAACTGGTGTGGTATGTAATGACACCCGCCCCCCTCTTCAATAATCTCCCTCGTCTGGCTTTACTGCAAATTTTTCCCCATTCCACAGGAGGCTTAAGAAATACCAGAACAAACTGGGATTCCACTGCATAGTGGGGACCAGGATGAAGGGAGCACAAGGGACTCAAGCTGGGTTGGTGTGCAGGCCAGAATTTATGGGAAGGTCATGCCTTTGGCAGCCACCTGCCAAATGTGCCCCCCATGGAGAGTGGGCATATCTCCCTGAGAGGCTACAACAGCCATGATGCTACGGCTGTCACTGCTCGAAGACCTGGGGGATGCCCCCACCCCGAGATCGCATGACCCCATCAGAGCACCTGCCTGTGCTCAAGCTGCATCCTCAGGCTCTGCACAGGATCCTGGATTTGCACCCAACTAGTCAAAGCTGAAGCATGCTGCTTGGAAACATCCAGCATCTATGGATCAGGAACAGAGAGAATCTGACAATGGTATTGGGCCATTACTAGATAGAAGTGGTAAAATTATCACTAATAATGCAGAGAAGGAAGAAGCGTTCATTAAATATTTCTTTCCTGTATTTGGGGAAAAAACAAACAGATGATATAGTCTCATCATATGGTGATGAGAAAATTCTTCCCATTCCACTAGTACCCCTGGAGGGAGTTAACCAGCAGCTACTAAAATTAGACACTTTAAATGAGCAGGGCCAGGGAAGAGCTTTAGAAGAGCTGGCTGGGGAGCTGGTTTGACCGTTAATGTAGTGTTTTCATAAGCCTTGGAGCATTGGGGAAGCTCCAGAAGACTGGAGGAAAGCTGACGATGTGCCAATTTTTAAGAAGGGTAAACAGGTTGACCTCGGTTATTACAGGCCTGTCAGCATGACATTGATCCCCGAGCAAGATAAAGAAGCGGCTGATACAGGACGCCATTAATGAAGAATTAAAGGATGATGTCATTAATCCAAATCAACATGGGTTATATGGAAAATAGATCCCGTCAAACTAACTTCATATCTTTTTTGATAAGATCCCAAGTTTGGTTGATAAAGGTAATAATGCTGCTGTAATACACTTAGACTTCTGTAAAGCGTTTGACTTGGTACCACACATTTTGATTAAAAAGCTAGAATGATATACAATTCCCATGGCACACATTACATGGATTAAAAACTGGCTAACAGGGAATCATCATCTAGCAGGTGTTTCCAGTGGGGTCCTGCAGTGATTGCTTCTTGGCTCTAATAGCTATCTACTGCTATTATCAGTGACCTGGAAGAGACCATAAAATCATCATTGATAAAGTTTTCAGATGAGACAAAAATTGTTGGAGTGGTAAATAATGAAGAGGACAGGTCACTGATTCAGAGTGCTCTGGATCGCAAACAAACAATATGCATTTTAATATGGCTAAATGTAAACGTATACATCTAGGAACAAAGAATGTAGGTCACACTTACACGGAGGGGGACCCTATTCTGGGAACAGTGATTCTGAAAACAATTTGGGCATCGTGGTGGTTAATCAGCTGAAGAAGATGAACTCCCAGTGTGACACTATGGCCAAAAGAGCTAATGGGATCCCGGGATGCATGAACAGGGGACTCTCAAGTAGGAGCAGACAGGTTATTTTACCTCTGTGTTTGGCACTGGTGCGACCGCTGCTGGAATCCTCTTTCCAGTTCTGGTGTCTACTGTGATGGGGTGGTTACCTCACAAAGGCCCGACTGGGTAAAAAGGGCCAATTAGCCCTGTGACAGGCTGCACCTAGGGGAGAGTCAGGGCTGAAGAGGTAAGATGGGCGATGAAGCCCAGCTCAGCAGGGGCAGGCTGAGCTAGTATAAAACTAGGAGTGGAAAGCAAGAATGGGCTGTAAAAGATACAAAGTACAGTGTACGGAGATCATAGACTCAGGAAGCGAGTCTGCTAGGCTGCAAAATGGAAGCAGGAAAAGGGGATGCAGAAGGAACAGTGCACCACTCCCTAAAGAGGAGGGGAGACGATAAGAGACTTGGAGGAGTCTTGGGGGAGGGGTGAACCCTGGGATCCTGTCTGGAGATACAGACTCTGGCAAGAATCCAAGAAAGGGTGAAGTAGCCATAGGGAGCAGAGGAGGCTCCAGTGGTAACATGGGATGGGCTAGAAGACAGAGACAGGAAGGTAGGAAAGAGCCTAGGGAAACAGTAAAGGGGCTAGGATTACTTAGACTATAGTTGCTGGATATAGAGTGGCTGGGCTAGAACCTGGAGTAATGGGTGGGCACAGGTCCCCCTACTGGGGAAGTGGCATACTCTTGGCAGAGGAATGGAAGACTGCCTGAGACTTTGATACCTCAGAAGAGGAAACCTACAGTGACCTGGACGGAGGGCCAAGCCACAAAGAGGGAGCACCCTGAGACACGAAGAGAGAGCACCTGAGTCCAGAGAGACTGAAGGATGGGCATCAGACTGATCAAGAGTTCTTCCCCAGGCACGGCCACAAGGAGGCGCCATAGTAGCGAACCCTGTTACACCCACAATTTAAGAAGTTAAGTTGATAAAGTTAGAAAGGGTTCAGAGAAGAGCCATGAGAATGATTGTCACAGTTTTCTAATCCTTTAGACTCAAAGAACTCAATCTATCTGGCTTAACAAAGAGAAGGCTAAGAGGTCACTTGATTACATTGTATAAGTACCTACATGGGGAACAAATATTTAAGAATGAGCTCTTCAGCCTAACCGAGAAAGGTCTAACATGATCCAATGGCTGCAAGTTAAAGTTAGATAAATTCAGACTGGAAATAACGTGTCAATTTTTAACAGTGAAGGTGATTAACCACTGGAAAAACTTACCAAGGGTTGTGGCAGATTCTCCATCACTGACAATTTTTAAATCAAGCCTGGATGTTTTTCTAACAGGTCTGCTCTAGGAGTTATTTTTGGGAAGTTCAATAGCCAGCGGTATACAGGAGATCAGACTGGATGATCACAATGGTCCCTGCTGGCCTTGGAACCTATGAATTTAAACCTCTTGGGATATGTTTTGGGGTTTGCATACCACAACTGAGATCAAGAACCCTTTTTCCCTGGAGCAGCCGCACTCTGAAGCCCCCCTCACAGCGACCTGGCAAGCCCACATATGACCACCTCTGACTCAGCTGGGAGTTACTGTCGGGGAGTCCTGGGGTGAGGAGAACACCCCCAAATGAAGATGGCCAAGCCCAAGGTGCAAGGTCTGGTCCAGATCAGAATTTTCCAAGAGTTTGCAAGTGTTCCCCATCTTTGTTGATAATCTTCTGCTTTGGAGGAGCTGGAGTTGTTTGGATTGTGAGAAGGCATAAATCTTTTTTCAAATCATGCTTCAGCTTCCCCTAGTGGCTGGTTACAGACACTGCAGGGATTAAGGACAGGTTTCAGAGTAGCAGCCCTGTTAGTCTGTATTCGCAAAAAGAAAAGGAGTACTTGTGGCACCTTAGAGACTAACCAATTTATTTGAGCATAAGCTTTCGTGAGCTATACTTGCTCACTTGCTGTAGCTCACGAAAGCTTATGCTCAAATAAATTGGTTAGTCTCTAAGGTGCCACAAGTACTCCTTTTCTTTTTGAAGGGATTAAGGTGCATGTGAGTAGTGGTGGTGAGATAGTGGAGGTAGAAAACCAGCCATCCAAAATGTAGAGGTGGGTGGAAGCTCCGGTCCCCCCTGGAGAAGGCAGGAAGCTCTGGCAGGAATCCAGGATGGTCAAGGCCAGGCACAACCAAGGATACCTCCAATGAACCCAACATCAAATGAAAAACCCACCACCAAAGGGTTCAAAAGGAAAGAAGGAGCCCAGAGAATCACCTGTCTCTGCCCCCTGGAGAAACAATTGCCCCCAAAAGAGATTTCTGTTTGGCTGCCCTCTTCCCCCGTGAAAGCCACAATTCAGTGTGTGACCTTCTCCCAGCCACTTGCCCCAAACTGCTCTGCTGCAACAGCTGGGTGTGTTAGCTTCAGGGTGGGGAGGGCGCAGATGGGAACATAGCCACAAATAGTGCATTTCTGGAGGAACTCAGGGGAGCTGCAAGTGAAAGTTTCCTGTTAAACAGGTTTCCTGTTAAACAGGAGGGAAAACCAGTGACACACCAGTCAAGGGTGACATCAAGATTAGACCTCAACTGGAGTACTGTGTCCAGTTCTGGGCACCATGTTTCAGGAAGGATGTGGACAAATTGGAGAGAGTCCAGAGTACAGCAACAAAAATGATTAAAGGTTTAGAAAACATAACCTATGAGGGAAGATTAAACAAACCCAATTTTTTCAGTCTGGAGAATAGAAGACTGAGAGGGAACATGATCATAATTTTCAAGTATATAAAAGGTTGTTACAAGGAGGAGGAAGAAATTTATTTTTTCTTAACCTCTGAGGCTAGGACAAGAAGCAATGGACTTATATTGCAACAAGGGAGGTTTAGGTTGGACATTAGGAAAAACTTCCTAACTGTCAGGGTGGTTAAGCACTGGAATAAATTGCCTAGGGAGGCTGTGGAATCTCCATCACTGGAGATTTTTAAGAGCAGGTTAGACAAACATCTGTCACGAATGGTCTAGATAATTAGTCCTGCCACAAGTCCAGGGGACTGGACTAGATGGCCCCTCGAGGTCCCTTCCAGTTCTACGATTCCCCTCGTGACTCGGGCTATCCCCACAGAGCTTCATCTGCAGAGAGTCTGCACAAGTGCCACATGGCATCTGTGCACAAGAGATCACATCACCCTGATGGAGGTGCAGGGGGAAGGAGGCGCCTTTGGAAGCATTGCCTGAACTGTCTCTGTGGGCGTGCATGACTCTGACATGGTTAAAACCCTGGCAGCAGCTCTAGTACTTACCCAGTCTACTACATCCTTCACAATCCCCAGCCAATAGTACCGGCTCTGAATCCTGTGCACTGTCTTCTTCTGTCCCAGATGGTTCCCGATTTCTGTGAAGTGGCTTTCCAGGAAGACCTGCCGCCTCCTTTCAGGATCCACGACGACTTCACGCTTTTCCTCCTTCTTTGGTCCCACGTAATAGAGGCAGCCACCTGCAGTGGAACACGAAAGAGGATTAGCAACAGACAGCTCAAAACCAGCACTTCACAGCACGCTGGCTAGCTCAGACTTTTTTTTTTTTTTTAAAAAGGCACACTCCCAAAACTTCCAGCTAGTGGATCCCAAATGAGAGGCCATTCTTCCATGCTGAGAAAACCGTAAGAAACATAATAGAGAATTGACCATGGACCCACTGAGACAGAATTAAACAAAATAAACCCAATAACCTATTTTCTGAATGTAGAATGCAGTAGAACTCTCCAGGCTAGGGAAGTCATTTTGTCCCAGGATAACTTCATTCTAAGCAGAGCTTTCCTATAACCAGAATTATAATTTACCCCTTGGAATGCATCAAAATTACTTTATTTTATTTTACTGCTCTCAGAGCTTTCCTCCCTCCAGAGTCACTAGAAGCCAATTCCACCAGAGAGCAACAGAAAAGGAATCTCATTGAGGGTTATATGAACTGGGCTGCTCTATTGAAACTCACCTTCTCCTTAGAACATAAGTGACCACATTCCTCTCTCTACTCTATGCGATATAGGTTCTTATACCTACTACTACTATAGTAGTTTACCTACAGTGAGCGGTAAACACATTACGCAAAGGTGCTCAGATGCTTTGGTGATAAGTGTGGTATAAAAACCTCCAAAGAACAGAGCAGACCCATACACCTCTCCGCCCTTCCACTGAAAGCGTGCATGAGTCAGCCCTGGCTGTGTACGTAGGAGCATGCTCCGCCTGGGCGAGTGTAGGTGCAGAGCTGTGGGCGTGGTGCAAGGGGGGTGCGTAGCATGCATGTGCCAGGAGTGTTTGGGGCAGGGAGGCAGCGATCTGCAGGGGCAGTTCAGGGTTGCCAACTCTCATGATAATGAATTGTTTTCCTTAAAGCCCCAGCTCCTGGAGTCAGGTGGATATGTGATGATTTCAGCCTCCATTCTTAGAGGAAAAAGTAAGTTTCTAGTCCTCGTGGCTGCAGAGAAAGCTTCCAGATGTGACCCCGGTTTGCCACCCAGGCTCGAAAATCAGAAGACAAATAAAAAGAACCCCAAGCCTATTCATTTGACATGATTTCAAAGCCAATCTCGTGATTTTGGAGCCCTGGGGGTGGCAGTAGGGGCGGCTGCCGTGCCCCCCTCCTGCGCTAGGCTCCCCCCTCCCTCGCGTTACCTTCGATGATGAATTTCTGAGCGTAGCGCTTGAGGTTTTTCCTCTTGATGGAGCAGAAGCTGGGCGGGAAGCAGCCCTCGGACAGCAGGCGGTAGATGTCCTCGAACTTGCTGCTGGGGCTGCAGGACTCCACCACCTCCTCCTCGGCCACTTGCAGGGCGGAGTCCATGGTCAGCATGGGGGAGGCTGCGGGGCCCCCCGCCGGGGCTGGCGGCTCGGGGGGGCTGGAGGCCAGCAGCGCGGGAGGCTCCGCCGCCGCCCAGGCACCGCGCGCGCGTCCCCCCTCCCGCGGCTCAGGCCAGGCCGGGCCCTTTTCACAGGCACACCAGCAGCGCCGAGGCGGGGGCTCGCTAAGGGTCCGTGGATCAGTGTCGCTTGGCACCGAGCGCCGCAGAGCGCCTCTCTCCACAGCTCTGCCTGCGTTCCGTGTCCTCCCCCCCGCCGGCCCAGACCCACAGAGGATCCCAGGTGCTGGGCCTGGGGGTGCTGCTGTGCTGGCCCCCCCCGGCTTGAAGTGGTTTCCATCATATCCATGGTTTACTGTGTGGTTCAATGGCTCTCAGCACCCCCACTATGCCAATTGTTCCAGCCCCGCTGCAGAGGATGGGAGTCTCTTATCATAGGGCTGGAGTGGGAGTCTAGGCCAGCCCCCTGCCTGGCCCCGGCTGCAGAGCCTGGCCGTGGGGAATGACAGTAGGCAGCACAGAAAACCCTCTCCCTTGGGACTGAGGCGCTTGGAGACTTCGCTGAGAATTACAGCACTGCAGAGTTCACGGGAGGCTTTAAAAACTAACGTGGTTTGTTTGAAGGGCAAGGTGTTCTCAGCTGTAACTGCCTTCAGAAAAAAGAAAAGGAGTACTTGTGGCACCTTAGAGACTAACCAGTTTATTTGAGCATGAGCTTTCGTGAGCTACAGCTCACTTCATCGGATGCCTTCAGAAAGTCTGCCTGAGAACAGAACTCGGCGTGGGTAGCAATTCCTCCAGTGACATCCACTGATTTTATAGCAGCCACACTCGATGCGTGAGTGTAAGAGAGCGAGGAGGGATTTTCCCGAACAAAATGAAACCAGGTGTTGAGATAAAAGTGACCCAGCTCCACGGGCCTGAGCCAGTTCCCCTTTAAATCAGTGGAAAGAATCCCACTGACTTAAATTGGCCTTCGATCAGGCCCTACAGTTAGGTCACTGCCTCAAACTTACCTTCCACTTCAAACTTGGTGGCGTATCTGCGGAGACTCCTCTTCTGTAGTGCAGTGAGGTGCCTGGGATATCGGCCTTTGGCCAGGTATTTGTACACCTGCTTGTACCTCTCTAAGGATTCAGCCCTGGTCTCAGCCTGGATCCCTTCCACAGCTCGGACTTCTGTCTGGGTGCCGCATTCCACCTCAGTCAGACCTGCCATTCCTGAAGAAAACACCAAATGGATTAATTACAGCTTCCAGGCTCTCCGGTAGTGTCTCGGTTTGGAGCTTTCAGCATATATAACACACTAATGCCCTCCTACACTGTGTATCTGTCACCATTGCCCTCGACTGGATAGAGCATCAGCACTACTCAAGTGCATAAGCAAGTGTGACCATGTTGTCTCTTCTGGCATCCACAGCCTACTGAGGAGGTTGGCTGGGCTCTAAATACTAATTCCATTTGTTTTGTTAGGTATATTGCATGCATGTGCCTAGAGCGCTGGGTGGACAGTTCTCCACTCACCCCCTTCCAATATCATGATATCTCGCATGATTACAGAAATTATAGATTAATAGCAATGCTCTTTATACTGCTTCAGTTAAAATTCAACCAAAGAGAATGAACTCAATCAGTGTAAACAGAATTGACTTTTCATCAGCAGGTCGCAAAGTGCTTTACAAAGGCGATCAGGACCATTATCTCCATTTTATAGATGGGAAACTGAGGCACGGGGCACCCATCCCTCCATTATTCTGTGATGATGTGGATGGGCACATTTTAAAATACATTATAAAACCTACACAAAGGTGAATGTCTGTGCTGGTAACAAGTGAAACATTGACATTTATTCAGTTTCTTGCAAAATAGTTCAAAAATTGGTCATTACAATCATCATCAATAGAGCATCAGCACAGGGTGATCAAGCCATGTCATCCCCAAAGAAAGATCCCAAACGCTTTCTAATCCATGCACAGGGGTCGCCCACCTAGAACTAAAATGCCCCTTTCCATCCCATTGTTCCACTAGGGCTCTTAATGTACCATGGGGCTGATTCAGGAGAGCCCAATGCGGGTGGAGGAGGAGAGGAGGAAGAGAAGGAAAATAGGACAGGAGAGAAGAAACAGGAGGGGAAGAGTCAGTAAATAGGGGTCTGGAGACCGAAGACTGAGAAACAGGCAAAAAGCCCCGTGTTCTCTTCGTTCCCTTTCCCCGAGTAATTTGTTGACGCTCCCTTGTGTGCGCACCGGCCACCGGAAGCAGGACCTGTTGGTGCCCGGCGGAGCCATTTGTTTGCCGGACCCGCTGCCCTTACAGCCATTCCCTGGTGACTATCTCAGCCCGAGGCGCCGCTCCGCCCTCTACAGTCCGGGTGGAAACATGTCCACGGGACCCGGGGCCCCGGCTCGGGGCTTCTTGGCCTGCGCCTGCTTCCACACGGACAACCTGTTCCTGCGGCGCTACGGCCTGCACGTCAGCTACCGGGACGAGCCGCAGCTCCGCAGGGACTATGGGCTGGTAACCGCTCCCCGGCACCCACAGGGGAGGGGGGAGTTGGGGGCCAGGGGTGGGGGGAGATTCCCCCGAGGGGAGGGGCCCCTGGTTGGGGAAAGCCGATGGGGACCCCCTGCAAGCAACAATACCTGGTGTTTACATTGTACTGGTGGATCCCAGGTGCTGTATTGGGTGGTCACCCGCCCTCATCCCCCCCAATTCAGCTACATTTGGGGCCGGATCTTCCCTACAGCTGCAGGCAAAATAGGGTTTGAATAAACACTTATTGCACCATTTCATCCCACAGGATTCCAAAATGATTCACAAACTGTACATGGGCCTCTGGCCTGCCTCTGACATGCATCCACCTCTGGAGAAGGAGGTAGTAGCTATTTAACACAACAG
Organism: Chelonia mydas; assembly: GCF_015237465.2. NCBI lineage: Eukaryota > Metazoa > Chordata > Testudines > Cheloniidae > Chelonia > Chelonia mydas. Next base: position 25,406,726 of record NC_057856.1, on the reverse strand, counting down.
TCGCCATCAAGAAGTGGATAAGTGGAAATGCAACATCCATTAATATTGCACTGCCATAGAGGATTTTAAGCCAGTCTGCAAAATTGGGAAAATCTTATCCCTATTTTATAGAGAGGGAAACTGAGGTCCATATTAAGGAGTTTAACGAAGGTCACAAATTTGTGACAGAGCTGGAAGTAGAAACCAGATCTCCTAACTCATGGTTCCCTAGACAACACTGCTTCTCTTTAAAATGTATATTCAGAACAGTTGCATGCTAAAAGAAAATACACGCACAAGTCTAGTCACCTTCTGGAGTCTTTCCATTAAAGTTGTGTTTTAAATGCTGTTACTGGAAAACACAAAGCTGCACTTGGGGTATGTGCTAAAGCAAGCTGTAGCGTTCAGCGCCTTTACTATAGAAATATTGTACTTTTCCCTAGGGAGGCAGCCATCTTTTATGCCCTACGCAAAGTATTGCCTTAACATATTATAGGTGATCTATGAACTCCATATTCGATATACAAGTTTCCTATAAAGCTAGGATCATATTAGAAGGGAAAAAAATGACCAAAGAGTCACTAAAGCAAGAACTTCAGCGGGGATACTGACCACTGGGGTAATGTGGGTCAATTTTCAGGTCTACCCATCTCTATAGTACCATTAAAAGCAGAATTGCATAATTCAAACTGTAACACAAACATAGTAGATGTCCTTTAATGAGTTTTCTTTTAGGAACATGTTAAAAGACCAGTCTTGCCAGTGTTTGGGATTTCCTCCCAAATTGTCAAGTCTCAGTACAGATGAGGTAGGACTCAAATTGTAGTTCATCTGGCTATGTCAAAAAGCTGGCAGGTAATTGACAACCTTCTAGCACAACATTGCGGAGGATGTGCCGGAGCCTTTCCCTGCTGTGGGAGAAGGGCTCCAGCAGCAGGACACTATACTGCTAAAATTAGCTGTGTAGATAGGGAGGCATGGATTAGGTGAGTAGACAGCTAGTTTATCTTCTGGCCTGAGAATCTAGGAGACCTCCTGATTCCTCTGGCAACAGGTAGTGCTACTATGCAAAAGAATTGGGGATAAAGGAATTAGTGGGTATGGCCTACACCCCAAAGGGCTGGTTGTGGAATGGGTATATAGGGATCAAGGAAAAAGCAGCCCAGAATAAAGAACCCGGGGAGAAAACCCAAACGCCTGGCTCATAGTCTGTTTTGTGTTTTAATTCTGCTCCTAAAGCAAACTTTGGGTTTCAGTGTGAGAGCCCCAGACCCTTTCAAGGAGCTAGACTGCTGTGTCAATTGCTCTGCCTACTGTTAAATCTAAATAGATTTATATGACATCATTAGATTAGAGCTAGAAACATATTTTTTTTAAATTAGAGCTAAGAGTCTCTTAGATTCCAGGAGCTCGGACTTGATGAAAGACACCAAATATCAGGAGACTCATTTGAAAATTGCAAGAGTTGACAACACTGCCCATGCCAGGTTGATGAGCAGCATAAAAATCAGTGATACTTATCAACAGTTAATCTCTCTATATTACAGGTGTTAGGTGATCATGGCTGCAGGAGTGATGAAGACTTTAATGCAGTTCTGGAAGAGGTATACACAATTTCACCAATAAGTCATTTGTAAGGGTCCAGACAACTCCACATGGACCACCTGTTTTCATATGTATGGCTTATCTCGATTAATTACAATTTTCCAACCACAAGTTGTGGAATCTGCCTGGTTAAGTGGGAGTAGAGATCTAATCTAGAAGGCTTTCTTCAGAACAAATTTTTATTTACAGGAACTTTTATATATAGGATTAACGCTACAGCATTTGGGGATATAGTTTGTATGAACAGTGAAGCAGAGAGGTCAAGCGATTTGCTGAAAGCCAGAGGGAGGCAATGTTACATATAGGATTGAAACACTCGTTCCTGGTTTCCCTCCTGTCCCCCAACACTCTCATACACTTGGATATAAATGATGTGCTGGATTGATATAGAAGTTAAAAACTCCCTACTGGCGCCTGAGTACCAGGTTGGCTATCCTGATGAGCTCATTTGTTGACAAAGTCCTGAAGTTAACACTGACATTTATTCCATGACAATGGGCCCCTTGCTCTCCTTCCTGTTGGTTTAACCAGTCTGCCCCATCTCTTTTCTAATTTTCCCCCATTCTCCTTTTTTGTAAAATACGTTTCAGAAGTTAGTGTAGTGCATTTAGATCATACCATTTCATCCCAAAGGATCCTGCAGCACTGTACACACTGTGTATAGGGATCACTCACATACCACTGAAATGCAGCCACTTCTAGGGTGGGGTATTCAGCAAAATAGATTAATATTAATTGCACCATTTCATCGGAAAGGATTCCTAAACAACTTAAAATCAGTAAAACCCCCACAGCCTTCTTTGGCCATATGGAAACCAAGAGTCCTCCAGCATCAATGTCCAGTTCAAGTCAAGACTGAAAAGAAAATCAATGTCTATATTAATATTAACCTGAAATACATGGGGTCTGCAGTACCCAGTTTCTGCCACTTGAAGATATTGTTAAGAGCAGGATCTCTCTACAGGGCACTTTCAAGGGAGCATTCCATCTCTGGTTGCCAAATAGGCCCAAATAAAGGGAGATTTTTGAAAGTAAGTTACCCCTCTCTATGGTAAGTGCCTGGCTTTATAGGCCCAAGAGAATGGAGGAGCCCAGACATGGTGTCTGAACCCTCCAGATAATTTTTCTGCCTCCTACTTTCACAAGGGTAGCTCAAAATTAGCCTCCCAGGAGATTTATGAAATTGGAAGAGCTGCCTGAGTTTAATGCTACTACGGGTTGCTTCCTCCTTAAATGACAACAGCGCTTGGTAATGAGCCTTCACTAATGAGCCCCATCTCTCTGCAACTGAAGTCCCTCATTTTGCCCAGACTTACTCAAGAGTGAACATTCTGGCCTATCTAAAGTTAGGCAACTGAAACCACATGTAGGTACCTAATAAGGAGCCTGCTTTTCCAAGGTGCTGAAAGTTTGCAGTCTCAGTTAACTTCAGTGGAATTTCTTTAGGTGTTGTTTTGTTTTTTAAACCCACCCTTCTGTCTTAATGGGAGTCTGACTCAGACCTCTCCTTGCCCTTTTAATGACCCATTGAAGGCACAGAAATACATTCAGAACTCCGGAAGGTGCACATGAGCAGATAATGCATTTAGCAAAAATTACCGTTTTGAATCAATGAATGAAACTTTTTTATTATTATTACTGCCAGCATTTGATCTCTTAACGAGATCGTGCCTCTTATTCCTAGATTCAGAAAGAAGTGCAAAGAAGACAGCAATTAGATCATCAGTCCATGGCAAGAAAAGCCATAATTTCACAATGTTACAAACCAAAGCATCCAGAAGTATATGTTCTACAGGTAAAATACATGCTGTTTTGAGTCTGTAATGGTGTCGTAGTAACCACATGGAAATCTAGTTTGAAATAGGAAAGCCTCTTTTGTGCCCTTCAGAATCCTGTATAGTATCAGGACTGTATTCATTTAAAAGTGGACTGACTTCCACAACTTGGACATCCTCATAAATCTCTATTGAAGTAGACAGAACACCCTCTGGATGTGATTCTCTTCTTACCCTCGATTTATTCTGGGGTAACTTAACTAAAGTCAATAGTTACATTCCCATAGATGAGAATAGACTCAGAACCAGCTCAGACTGCTGTTGGTAATATTAGGTGTAAAGTGTTATCACGAAGACTGTTGGGCAGTACAGAGTTTGAGCAGCAGCCAATAGAAAGATTAATCTAATAACAAGTGTTACACTCCGCATCACGCTCTTCATTGTGTAATATTCATAGCACAGCCCGATTACTGTCTGGTGTTGAGATCCTGGCCCAAAGCAAGGTGGTAAAAAAAAAAAAAAAATCTACGGGGCATGACTGTTTGCACACTGATCTGCCAGGGGTTCTCAAACTTAATTCCACTACAACCTCCTTCTGACAACCAAAATTATTACATGACCCCAGGAGGGGGACCGAAGCCTGAGCCCCGCTAAGCCCCACCACCCCGGGTTGGGGGGGGCCAAAGCCCGAGCCGCACTGCCCTATGGGGGGTGGCAAAGCCCAAGGGCTTCAGCCCCCCGGCAGGGGGCCTGTAACCTGAGCCCCACCACTCAGGCTGAAGCAACTTGGGCTTCGGCCCTGGACAATGGAGCTCCTGCTTTGGCTCCGGGCCTCAGGAAGTCTAAGCCAGCCCTCGCGACCCCATTAAAACAGGGTTGCGACCCACTTTGGGGTCCCAACCCACAGTTTGAGAACTGCTGTCAGCTAGGTTATGTGTGCCCATAGTGTGACCCGTGCAAAGATAAATCTGACCAGCTATGGCTTATAATTACAATTGAACCCCAACAAGAAGTAATTTACATAAATCTACCAAGAAAAAAACAAGTGCAGATTACAGCTTTGTGCATTTCTTCCCGATTTAAATAGTTTATGTATGTTTATATCCAAGCTAGCTGTGGCCCCTAGACTCCACTTCCATTTCAGCTGCTGCCGTTTGGCGTGGCTGTTTGAAGGTCAGAGATGAAGTCATTGTGTGTTCATTTTATTTTTTTCTTTGTCTTTCTCCCCATCTAACACCAAGGATTCATTCCTGGCTCCGGAGTTTTTAGAGACAGTTAAGTACTGTACGTCACAAGACGCTGATCTCCAAGGCCTCGTGCGCCACGTTGATTCTATATCAGGTAAAGTGAAAGGACCTATCAGCAATGTGGGTAGAGCCACACTCTGATACACACAGGCGGTTTCAGTGGTGAATTATTTGTTCTAAACCAGTTCTCTAATATTGTAATTTTGAAAAATGACTGACCACCGTTAGGATGTTTTCTTCTGTAGGATCAAAGTTCTTGAGAGAAGCAGCGTAGTCTAGTTGTTAGAGATGGGGGAAATCTTGGCCCCTTTAAAGTCAATGGCACAACTCCCATTGGCCAGGATTTCACCACTGGGATCTATGTTGGGTGTGCCACTGACTCAATGTTTGACCTTGGGCAAGTCTGTTCAAGGGACGCTGTACATGTGGATTATTTTAAATGGGCTATATCCCAAAGTTACCATTTCGTAGATCCCCCTTTAAATTAGGTCTTGAATATTTTTTTAAAAGTTCAGGGTTTTTCTGCTTGCTTGTTGATGTTCATGGGGCCTGTTCAGTATGGGAGAAGCTGACAGACCGAATATATAGGGGAAGCAATGAAAGTATAAAAAGTAAAATGGAAAATAGAGGGGTTTTTGCTTTCACACCCATTGTGGGTGTTGCCTATAAGAGGAATAATTTTCAGGCACAAGTGACTTTTTCAAGCTGTCGGTGTCCCAGCTCCCTCATTTGTAATACTCATCCACTTTTTATGCAAAACTTTAAGGCCCCGTGCTGGAAGTATAATGTTGTTGTATTATATTCCTAACAGAAAGGGCTAATTGATTGGCATGGAGAGTCTTAGAGAGATGATGTCCCACCTCCCACAAAATGCCATGCCTCAAGTAATTCTCCATCACCACCTGTTCACCTCATCATTCAAATGCTTTTAGCTATTGGCCCGGGAGGCTTTCAGTTTCCAGTCTGACCAATAAGTACCGTGCCCTAGAGTCCATCTGCCTTGTAGCAGTAACTGTTTAACAAACAAAATATGCAGTGAGGCATATGGAGGCTGTGTTCTCTACTGTATTGCTGTCGAGTACTGTTTTCTGGCAAATAACGTTCTTGTTAAGGATAGTCCCTACTGCTATTTTACCTAATAAGAGACACCTCCTTTTTCTTGGTCAGATAAGAGGATATATCGACTTCCAGTGTTCAGTGAGGAATTCTGCCGACTCTTCATTGAAGAGCTGGAGAACTTCGAGCAATCTGAGATGCCCAAAGGCCGGCCAAACACTATGAATAACTATGGGGTAGGACTCAACTTTGTAGAGTTAACCTCTCATTTGCTATTACAGCCTTTCGGCTGAGTGACACATATCAGACCAACCTATCTGCATGCTTCAAGGTCCATTCCCCTCCAAGATCTGGGGGAGTCCATTACACACACTGATGTGCAACCCCAAATGCAGAGACACTCATAAATTAAAAGGCAGAGGGGTGAGGAAGTTAATTTTACTTATACTTCTAACTCAGTACATGTGGGAGGGGGAGGGGGCTGCCAGGAAGGAGATGTGAGGTGAAATCTGCTTTAGTGGAATTTTGTATTTAAAATTTTATATTATACATAAAAATAAAACAATTACTGAAAAAGTTTGATGGTAAAATGTTAGCACCCCGCTTTTAAACAAACACTCAGAAAAGTAGCACAATGTACACTAGTTAACTGAGATGGCTGCTTTACTGGGCCATATTCCACGGATCTATTTATTCTAGTGATAGTGAATGGCAATGATTGCTACTCAGTTGGGGCAGCATTAATATAAGTGGGGACACACTTGGATAGTGCCAAGGGGTTAACTGGTGTTTAACTGGGTGTTGATATGGTAGATGTAATTCTGCTCTGAGTACAGAAGCTGCCAAATAAAGTTTTAAAAAAGAAAGATGAAATACCATGCATAATATTTAATGCAATACTGTATTCAGTTCAAGTCTATTTTTAATAAGTGTTTTCATCTGATGTGGGAGATTAGCCATCCACCCGAGTCTCCCACTTAAGAGACTTCTGCTGTATAAATTGGGACATGCCATGCAAAGAGTGGGTTAGTAGGTTTATTGTTCAGACCGGAGGTCCTGCTTTATTACAGAGAACATAAGCGAGTGTCTTTATTGTAGTCACTTGTGCATTGTAACTGTACTCTCTGAAAAGAGAAGAAATCTGTTCAATATGAACTATAAACTGCAGTGTCCAAATGGACAAGGAAAGGTTGTAAAAGAAACTGTGGAAATACACAGGTCAGGCAGAGTTTGTGGCTCTGCACACAAACTTCAATAGTCCTGATCTCTAGCTCTTCCACAATGAAGTTCATTTCCCTCAGCCATCCGTGAGGCCTTCTGCTCTTAGCCTCTTCCTCTCCAAGGACTACAAGTCCCAGTTTCTCTTGCCTTTCTGCACTGCTGCAGCAAGTTTCTGGCGTCTACTGCCGTTGCTCTGGGATCCACTGACTCCCTCCTTTAGAAAGTCGCCTCAAAACAGAGTGACTGTACACTGACCACACCATTCCAAGTATGGTCTCCGTGTCCTTGCTTTGACTGTATATATACATACAACTGGGACCTGATACTTCAGGAATGTAGCATTTTATATATTAACTTAGTGCTGGTGAAAGGGGTTGGATTGACAGCCTGAGACTGGAGTTCTCTTTAGCCACACAAGACAGGACTCCTCTATGTAAACAGCAGGGATAGCACAACATACCAGTAAAAATTGGCTTTGTATATGGCACTACTCATGCTGGTTTTGATCCTACTGGCATTCTGCAGGACATCACTTTTCATTCTGAACTCATTGCCCCTGTTATAGCCTGTGTCTTTGCTCGTTAGTTCTTTATCCACGTAAGCAGCAAGGTTGGAAGGGAAGACCACTACCAGGAGGCTCAGTACCATATCTGACAAAATAGCAGAAGCGACCATGTTGCTATTTGCTGATCGGTGTGTTCCATGTACTCTCTCTTTGGTGCAGGTTCTGTTAAATGAGCTTGGATTGTATGAAGCTTTCATTACACCTCTGCGTGAAAAATACCTGCAGCCCATAACATCTCTGCTTTACCCTGACTGTGGGGGAGGCTCCCTGGACAGCCACAAAGCATTCGTTGTCAAGTACTCGCTACATGAAGATCTGGATTTGAGCTCTCACTACGACAATGCAGAAGTCACGTTAAATGTATCCCTAGGAAAAGAATTTACCGAGGGCAACTTGTATTTTGGAGACCTCAGACAGGTACTGAGAATCTCTCTCTAACTTAGGCCTGATCCTGCTCCCCACAAAATTCCCGTTGACTTCGGAGGTGCAGGATCAGGCCATTAACTTTGTTTCAGGAACTTTTTGAATAACTGAGTTAAAGGAGACACCATCAAGTAGCCTTATGCTTAAAATATAGGGTTAACTCTCACAGATCAAACCTGGCCATTTTCATTGATTGGTTTATTTGATGTTATGAACCTAACTAGAATAAGCCGTGGAGGAGGATTGGTGCTTGAGGGAGCTGTACTTTAAAAAAGAAGATCATATAAAAAGTTGATTGACTAAAATTAATTGTCTGCTTCTGACCGAATCAGGACTATCTTGTTCACCAGTTTTCTATGTAAGAGGAGGTTATAGTAAAATTTTTACTGCTGTAAATTAATCATAAATATTGAAGTTAACAGGAGTCTATTCAAATAGACCACACAGATAATTTGTACATCAGAGGAGGGAGTAAAATGCTCTACCTCCTTCTACAATTAAAATAATGATCAGAAGGGCTCACTTTGGAGGAGTGGACAAAATGCTTTAAAGACTCAAGCTGTTTCAGTCTTTCACTTGAGAAAACTAAAGCCCTGATCATTTGCAGTTATTAGAATTTCTCTTTTAGCAAGAGAGGGTTAATAACTCCCATGTCCTGGCCAAATTGCTACTGGACTGTTACAGTCCGCCTCTCTATGTGCCTCTATGTAGTTTGAGCTGTTTTACGATCTGTCCTTAACTGTCCGAACAGTTTAACAGCTGTAACATCTCATCCCAGAGATGGCTGCATTTCAGTTGTATGTGAAGTGATCCCTAGATATCATTGGTTAGTAAAACTGCCTGGGGTGAAAGGCACTAAAAGCAAGATATAACAACTCTTTAGAAAGTCAGCAGCAAGAGACAGTTCATGTAACCTAGTGTCTGCTTTATTATCTACTTTCAAGGCCCCAACCCCAGTGCCAACGTATGTGGAGATTGAACATGTGATATCCCAAGGCTTGCTACACCGAGGAGGGCAGATTCATGGGGCACTGCCTGTCACCTCCGGGGAGCGCTGGAACCTCATTATATGGATGAGATCATCTGCTGTCCGCAACCAGCTTTGCCCCATGTGCAACAAGAAACCTGAATTAGTGGATGCTGAGGGGTTTGGAGATGGGTTCACAAGAAGTCCTGAAGGTGACATGCCGAAGACTGTGGATTTATGCTCGTTAATATAGGAGATGGTAAGGAGTGAATTCTCCATTCTGAGCTGACTAAAACTGAGCTCCAAGCCCCAAGCCAGCAGAAACAAGCACAGTATCCCTTTGACAGAAACATGTCAGGTCAACAAATAGCTTCTTAGAAGGCAACTCAAAAACTGTTCTCTTGGGGCGAGGGAAAACAGCTTTTTGAGCAGCAGCTGCCTTCTGGGGTCTACTGGAGAAGTTGGTGTCTGGGGTAGACAATGCCTGCACTCTGAGAATTTTTTATAAGCATATTTTGAAAATGTAAAAAGGCTTAAGGTATTGATCTATATCATGAACTGCAGAGGTCATCTGAGTACAATCACACGTATAGAAAACAGACAGAAGGACTGCTTACGTCTTATACAAAGAGAGCTGTTCTGACAGCCACTGTTACTGGTTGATGTATAAAGATAGCATATTATTGTATAATTCTTTTATGTCAGTCAGCATCCATTCACAATTACCACTGCCCTCTTCTGGATGCAATATCAAACTTCACCAGGGTAAGAGCCTGCTGCTTCCCAGTGGATGGAAGGCAAGACCCACTCAGAATGTGACAGAGTTGTCCCCTAGGGGCTAAAACAAGCAACTTTGTGATCAAGTTGCTTCCAATGGCTGCATCTTACAAGACAAGCATAAACCCTGTTACTCTACAAGTGAGTGTAGTGAGTCACTTATTGCCTTACATTATAACCCCAGACTGAGAGCGCTACCAATCACTTTTTAAAGATATTGTGGATTCCACATACACAAGCAGAAATCCGCTGTAGAGCCAAAGATTTGGGGGGCTGTTTGCAATTATGACAACAGGTCTCTCGAGTGTAAGGAAAGAGCATGCAGAAGTAGTCTAAACATTTGTAATCACCTTCCATTAGGTATGAGAATATCCTTCCAAGATGGGCAGACAGAATAAACTATCTTCAAGGGAAGAGTGGACATTCTATTCTTACATGACCAATGCAATCTTTTGAATTCTTTAATTTGGCACGAAGATCCCACTATGATGAGAGAGTGAGATTAGATAGTTGCACACATTGTGTGTCTCAGTGCCTGTTAGTCCATGACATTAATTCAAAACTTCAAGTCACAGACTCTAAAAATCTAGAAAACTGATATTCAAGAAGCCAAAATATCCTTTTGATTTTGTTGCCTCATATGACTCCCCAGAAAACTAGATGTCTATTAGCTACCCATACCACTGACTTTACTGGAGGCTTCTTCAGATCATTCATTTTAACTCTGGTAATTACTTGGTATGAACTTTCTCATTTGCATAATTAACAATATGATGAAAGGCAGACTCTGAATATAACCACTGTAATTTATGAAGAGTGTTAATTTTAAGCATTCCCAATAGATCCCGGAGTGCTTTAGGCTTGACATCTCATTAGTGTATGCTGCTGATTAGTTTGCATTTGAAAAACGCCTTCAAATTGCATTTTGAAAGTGAAATGGCCATTACACTTGTGCACAAAACCCCAGAATCAGCACCAAAGGATTTTGCTTCTGCTGTTTTCCATAACAACAAAATCAATCATGGAATCTTAATTTCTTCATCAGGAAATGTTTGTTTCATATTTGCATTTAAATTATACCAAGAAAATTAAATTAATGAAAGAAAAATGTGCCTGTCAATATGGCTGCTGCTGTCTGAGTACTATTATAGTGAATTCAGATTGTAAATGACTGACTGTAAAGAAAAGGCTCTGGGATATACAAGAATAATCTCTCTCCTCTGTCATCTAGGCATTAAAGCGGGAGCGTGGGAGTCTCTGGCACTCACTCACTGAGTCATTGTGGGTATGGCAACTCTGTGCCTCAGTTTCCCCATGTGTAAAATTAGGATGATAATGTTCTTATCTAACATGTATTCAAAGCTAAATTCATTAATTCGTGTGAGGCACTTGCATGTTCTCTGGAGGAGGAAAATAAATCAGATCTCTGATGAGCTTTTAGCTGGTCACGTCTTTGAGGTAGAACAGCAGAAAGCAGAATACAGGAGGACCCTCTAAGAGAGAAAGCAGTAGGCTGTGTATGTCAAGGACAGCCGTAACAACAGAGCAAGAGATCTCTACCTGGGCGTCATCAATGGATACTTCTCTTACTGACCTTGACCAGCAACCCACCTGAACGTCACTTCAGTTCCAGAGATCATTCTGAATTGCACAGGGAAAACCAACCCCTTCAAGACAGCGATAGAGGAGAAGGAAGATTTTCTTCGGCCTTTGCTCCAACGCCTCTTCTTCAGTGAGACTTTTGCCTGCAACAGACTAACAAGACGAACTTGCCTAACCCAGCAGATAGGAATGCCTTGGTTATCAGATGCCTGACGTATTAAACTCTGCTCCTCAAAGTTAAGGAGGAAAGGAATGCAGACCAGGGCAAATATATGCATTGTCCATATGACAAATACACCCTAATTCTAACAAATCAGAGCCATTAAGCAAATGGGGATCATAAACTGCTATTCACCTACAGAAAGTGGAAGAGGGAAAGTGGCAGCGTCATTAATTTCTGCTTCAGCAGAGTGTTCTAACACAAATTGCAGCCATCCATAACCAGTGTAACTTCCAGTGTCTGGAAAAGCCCAGAAGGGTTTTGTGCCCAAAACAAAAACAGTCAAGCTGCCAAAGAAGCTGCACGAGGCTGAGGCTGGAATTGTTCACCAGGAAGAAGATGACATTGGAAATAGTTTGGAGTACTAGGAAAAATATAAGATCAGCACACGGCTGCTTGTTGAGAATTTTTTGTATTTTTGCTGCATCCGTTTCTTACAAGTTCACTCTGTCTCTGGATGGAACACAGAATGTGGGGGACATAAGGAGGGAAAAAATAACTCGCCAAGAACCATGAGGGAGACTGTAAATGTCTCATTATTCAGAGTGTAAACTCTTCAAAGGGTCAGGGTCTGTCTACTACTCTGAACAGTGCCTAGCACAACAGGGCTCCACTCCCACTCCTTAGGCACTACCTTATCTTAGTTTCTCTTGTGCCTTTGACCCATCAGGCAGTCTGGTTCCTCCATTGATTATGGTCACTCGCTGGTTGTGGTACCGTGGAACCATAGCGTTACGAACACCAGAGTTATGAACTGACCAGTCAGCCACACACCTCATTTGGACTGGAAGTATGCAATCAAGCAGCAGCAGAGACCAACAAAGTACTCGCAAAAAGAAAAGGAGTACTCGTGGCACCTTAAAGACTAACAAATTTATTTGAGCATAAGCTTTCGTGAGCTACAGCTCACTTCATCGGATGCATTCAGTGGAAAATACAGTGGGGAGATTTATATTCATAGAGAAGTTTCAAAGCTGTATTAAGTCAATGTTCAGTTGTAAACTTTTGAAAGAACAACCATAACATTTCGATCGGTTACATTCCCGAGGTGTTCCTAACTCTGAGGTTCTTGTGTACTTCCCTCCGACCCCATTATGCCAGAGTATTCAATATCCTCTGTCATTATCTTCTGCCAGTTCTTCCTTGGTCTTCCTTGCTTTCTCTTTCCTGCCTCAGGTACCCAATTCAATGCTGGATTAGCACCTTTCCAATCTTTCATATGGTCTACGTGTCACAACCACCTGAGCCGCCTTTATTTTTATGATAGTTTCTAGTGGGTCCTACTGTGTCAGCTTCCCTACTTTCAGATTTGTTATTTTGTCTTTCCCTGAAATGTGTAGCCAAAGCTGGGGAAGAGAAGCCCGTGATCTGAGCAGCATGATGCGAAGAAAAGCTCTGTGTAGCTGGAAAGCTTCTCTCTCACCAACAAAAGTAGGTCCAATAAAAGATATTCTCTCACCCACCTGGTCTCATCACCACAAAGCACAGACAGCAAGAGCCCCCAGCCCCGTCTCCTCCCTGCTGCAGCCCCCTGGTCCGCAGGGCACAGCCAGCCCCTCTCTCACCAACATGTGGGCTCCCCTATCACCCCGAGAGGGAGACTCTACACCCTGTCATGGGAAGAGGCCCTACCCACTGCGGGCTGACCCCAGCCGGGCTCAGTGGGGCACAGCAGCTGGCAAACGCCTCCTTCGGGCTGAGCCCTGCTCCCCCAGCCCAGATACAGCTGGGGTAGGAACCATATGCGCGGGGTCTGTGCTTTCCCACCGGACCCACAGAACAAGGCACAAAATACCGGAAGTGGGCGAGGCAACGAACGGAAACCAACCGAAGTGACCCGTTCCCGGGGTCGTTCAGCGACAGACGCCGGGGCTGGGCCTCCCCCTCCAGCGCGCGCGGGGCAGGCCGCTTGTTCGCGCCTCCCACCCCCGAGGGTGAGTCCCTTACCTGCGGCGGCCTGTCTCTGGGCGGGAGGGGGACGGACACTCGCAGGAGGAATAAGGGGCGAGATTGGGTCCGCAAAGCCTTCAGCGGCCGATATCGGGGCGCATGCGCGGTGCTGTCCGGGGACGGACTGTATCTAGCAGGAGTGGAGGAGACGGGGGAGAGTCTTAAAGGGCCAGCCACCTGCTGTGTGTCTTAAAGGGCCATTACCCACTATGTCAGAGTTTGGGTGGGTGGGTGGGGCAGGGTTTAGGCACCCCGTCTGTGAAATGGGCATAACAGCACTTGATCTGCCTTGTAAAGCACTGAGAGCTACTGATGAAAAGTACAGGGGTGTGTGCGTGGATGTAGCACTGCTGAGCTGTATGATCCTGCAGACCTTGCAGAGATAGTCCCCTTGACATCGGTGGAACTACTCTGGGAGTGAAGATTTCTCCCCACTAAAGGTTGCAGGAGCGGGCTTCTGTTTTTCACTCTGTCTTGCACACAAGCTGTATTGCCAGCTTTGCCACATTAAATGTAAAAGAGCTGAAGGAGAGAGAAATTAGGAAATGTATACGGGGGGGGGGGAAGAGAGATGATCTCAACTGATATGTGAAAGGAGTGGGCGAGTGGGTGGAGATATAGGAAGGGAGAGAGAAAAAAGTGATGTGTATATGCAGCTGTTTTAAGATACTGAATAGTTTGGACTAATCTACTTCTTCAACCTAAATCACTTTGAAATAAATCTGATTCCATTATTTTAGGCTGAGATCTATGGGTGTGGTTAGTGTGTTGAACAAACACTAAAAGAGGGCAGGAAACATTTTCTCCGTTGTAAAGTTGTCTGCCCATGCACCATTACAACTTGCTATTTTGGGCTAGCGTTTAGGACAGTGATACTCAGACAGTGGCTTGGGAGCCACAAGCTGCTTTTCAGTGTGTCTCCTGCAGCTCTTTGTAGCACATGATATTAAAACACTGTGATTTAATTATTAACCAGTCTAAGTTATTAACCAATCAGGATGCTTTTACTGTGTTATTTTATCAGCTGGTTAATAATAATAATAACTGGTTAATAATACTTGGTCAGTCATTTTGCTGTGAGAATTTTGTGTGTGTGTGTGAGTGTGAGAGAGAGAGTGTGTAAATGAAACAAGGAATTCATACTACTGTGGTGCTCTTGGGTAATGTTGATCAGTAATTTGGCTCCTGAACCGCTGCGGTCTAAGTATCACTGGTCTAAGATCTAGTGACTTGCTCTCTAGCATGAGGTGTCTAAAAGATTCCACTCTGGCTTTTGAGACTGCTGAGACCTCTCTGCAGGTGGGAAAACATTGTCAGTCCTTATTGTAAACGTCATTAGCCTGATTCAGACTCCAAAACAAACACACATCCAGCTTCTCTAGCAAGCCCTGAAAAATTTGGCTCTTTATTTCCCCCCATTTATCTAAGGGCAAAATCAAATGCCTGTTTGGAAAGAAAAGGCATTGTTTAATGTCAGCATTCATTTACATTCACACAGGCAATACAGAGAAAATGCAGCTCAGGGAAATAACCATATACAGTCTGGCCTGAGCCATGAATCTGTCGACTTTATCACTGGAATTCTTGTAGAATCAGCTACTGCACTTTTGTCCACACTAGCTAATTGTACAGGATTGTGTATGCAGTTGTGTATCTGAGATCAGAATAGTGCTTCTATGGCTATCTGTGTCTTCAAGGACCTAGTGAAAGAGATTTTTGTATTTTTGTATACATATGGATGCATATATTTGGTGTGTGTAGTGATGGATCAGATTCCTTGCAGCTTTACTACTATGTGTCCTTAAAGGAAATCTTTTGTTGCTTTTTATTGAGGCTTTCATTTGTAAATCAATTTGAACTTGAGATTCACTTGTATGTATCTTGGATTATCTTGTTTTGAACTTGTGTGGTAGAGACAGGATTAATATATTAGCCACGAAATATCTGATATGCGAGAGCTTTTCCCAGCTACAATTATGCTGTTGATGCTAGGTTTTTGTTTTTCTTTTTAAACGAATGAGAGCTTGTTTCTTATCATAGATGGGTTTGCCCCTATATTCCACTGCCAGTGTTTTGGACTGATTGAAAAAGGTGCCAGTTTAGCATGTAATCTCTTTTATAAAAGTAAATTGAAATATTAAAAATTCATTATTTTCCCTTAGCTAGCGGCTGCTGTCAGTATTTTAAATAAACCGGTAATTGATTCTTCTTTGTTCAGTTCTGAATGGAATTTTTAATGCTGCTGACAGCTGTGGCAGTGTTCATCATATGATGTCTGGGTCCATGGGGCCATAAAGAGCATGTGACACTCCTGCTAACAGTAATGGGGCAATACAGAGGCCTTGATTAGAAAGTAGAACCCCTAGCTCTTAAATCCTGAGAAGGATGAAAAATGATCAGAGAATATACAGTAATAAAGTGTGTTTATCACCACTCTCTGCTGAATCGTCACAGCTGTGAAATTGTGTGTCAAAGTAGCTACTGCTGACATTTAAAAGAAAGGGGGAAGAGAGAGTGGTGGAAGTCTCATGCCAAATCTAATCAAAGAGGGCTAGTTGGGAGGCACAGAAGAGTTGCCTACATGTTTTGTAGTGCAAAGAAAAACAGCATTTGAAAGATCCTCTCATGGAACCATTCCCTTCAGCTCTCTGTCCCTCACAGCTTTGTGCTTTATTTTGTGGACTACTGGGAAGGTCTCAGTGAACCCATCCTGGCCACTGCTATGTAACAGTAACCCTCTATGCAGTTGTCAAAGTTTCACATATAGTTTCGGGAGAAAAGTTGGCTGTAAATCAAGTCTAATGTAATAAGCTAAACCTGTCTTCAGCAACTACTTAATGGGCAAAGGCCGGCCTCCTAATTATATGGAGCAGAATTGGAATTGCTGTGTTTAGGGATACTTTGGGACAGTCTCCTTACATGGAATTAAGTTTCACTGTCCTTTATTAATACCATTAATGAAAGAAAAATGAATTGTTTAAAATAGGAATCAGAGCACAATGGTTCACAGCCAATCCAGGAAACGCTCCCGAAGCAGGAGTGAAAGCGATTCTCAAAGCAGGCAGGACAAAAAAGATGAAAAGAAAAGAAGAAAAAGCAGTAAAGACTCAAAGAAGAGCAGCCAGTCTCCTCCAAGGAAGAAGGCAGCCAGGTCTCACAGATGCAGGTCGAGCTCAGCTTCTACTAAAGAAGGTAAGGGCAGGTGGGGGTGATAGCTACTGCTGAAGGCTGACTTCTCACATGGTCAGGGGGCATATGCACAGTGAGTACCATTGTGGGAATACACAGTGCTTGCTTTTAGCAATTAACTTTATACAGTCATCTCAACACACACTTCATACTCATTACTCTTGTGTTCTGACATCTCTAGAGCCTTAAACATTTCCAGCATGCAGATCTTTTAGCATTGTGCCTGTCACAGATCCATTCAGGCACCCCTCGCTGACCATCCCCGTGAGGAAAATCCAAGCCGCCTCTGGGTTGCGTAGTCCCTGGGTAGGATGAGCCTCGAGGGCCTGAATGGAGTCCAGCCCCTGCCCCAGTCTTGGGATAACTAGGCATACAGGGGGGGTGCTGACTGGATCAGGGACAGTGCTCAGATAGCCCCCTCCCACCATGATAATACAGAAGTATTAGCCCAGTGGGATTTTGCTTTGGCGTTAGTGTTTTGATTTGTTCAGTCTTCTGAGCAACCTAACAAAGAACAAAACCAGAACAGCAGACTGTTGTAGCTTGAAATGCAGAACATGACAGACTCTTTGGGTGCCATGGAGCAAATGTTCTCTCCAAACCACCCCATTCTTAATGTATTGCAGAGAAAAAGAAGGCCAAAGACAAGAAGAGGAAAAAGGCAAGTACCTCCTCCTCTGAGACGACAAGTTCGTCTTCTGGGACTTCCTCCTCCTCTAGCTCCTCTTCAGATGATTCGAGTGACAATGAATCCAAACTGAAAAAGAGGAGACACAGCAAGAAGAAACGAACAAAACAGAAAGACAAAAAGAGAAAGAAGAAAAAAATAAAAAAGAAACTGAAAAAGAAATCAAAGGACCGGCCTAAAGAGGAGAGAGCCATGGTGGAAGGCGTGCCAGGCCCTTCACTGGAGCAGTGGCAGAAAGAATCTTTGGTGGAACCTGGCCCAGGTAATGTTCTTGTTTCCAGGTTTAAAAAACTCACACTTGCCCACTTAAAGAGTAAAGAAGTGATGCGCCATTTGAGAAAATCCATGTGACTCTCCTACTCATTAACGAAACAGATTCTTTTAATGTCTCATCCAAGGATCATTAGAAATTGCATGATAAGAAACACTGATTGCTGAACCCTGGGTGCCTTTTCCCTCCTAATTTCAGTGGCCTAGCTTGAGCAACCATGAATATATACAAGGACCCAAATTAATGGTTTTGTTTGTAAGCTTGTTAAAATTGCCTGTGATCTGGGAACAAAAATTGAAAATGAAAGGATGTACCCACAGGCAATGAATTCATGAAGCACTTGGTATTGGCATTCAGGATGTGAAGTTGATAGTTCTCTGCATGTTCCTTTGCTCACAAAGGTGATATGTAAAGCCATGAGGAAGATAAAGAATGAACACAAATGTAGTGTTATCTGTTGAGACTAGGTCCTCTATATGGTATCCACCACTGATTTAAGGTGCCCCCAGATCTTCCAGTGTATCTCATGGGTGAGCAGAGAGTGCAGGAAATACACAACCAGGGGACAAATTTTCAAAAAGTGCCCAAGTCTCACTGAAAGTTAGTGGGACTTTAGATACCTCAGTCACTTGGGTGTGTTGGGAAATTTTACCTCAGGCCTCAAATTTGAAATTTAAGGTCTATATGCTCCTTGAGTTTGTGACAGTAAGAAAAGCAGATGAGGCTTTGATCCCTCAGTTGCAGACATACACAAATCCCTGTTTCAGTTCTTCTCAGTATCTATGATTTTTTTGGAAAGATCTTGTTCATGTCAAACTATTATTTATCCATTCTTTGTGTGTTGTCTAAGCAGTAGGGGTTATAGTATGTGGTGTATGCTAGTGATGAAAGAGGATTGGTTTTAGCAATAGGTAGTAATTCAGTTTTAATACGTGTGTAATTATATACATAAGGCAGGCCAGGTAGTCTCAGTCCCAGCAGCAGGCCAGATGGCAAATGGATCTACACAGACGAATTGTAATGGAGCCATTGGGGGGGAAGGTGCCAACTTATGAAGGTTTGCTGATAAGGGAGGAATCCAAAATCACCTGCTTTGGATAAATGCATTTTGTCCAGCCTTCCCCAGCGATTTCCCCTCTTCTGTCTTAAAGATATTTACAAAGTATCTAAATTCTTCTTACTGTTAAAGGGAAAGAGAGAGGATGAGGGGGGTAAATAAGGAGGTAAATAGAATTTGAAAGGAAAATGTTCCAAGCAGACAAGTGTAGGGTTAAATGTCTGTAGTGTAACAAAGGAGTGGGACTCAGGATGCCTGGGTTCTAGTCCCATCTCTGCATTTGGACCAGTGGTGAGATTTTCAGAAGTACTCAGCATTGGCCTAACTCTGCTCCCATTTAAATCAATGGGAATTTTATCACTGACAGAAACAGGAGGTGTGTCAGGTTAATGCTGAGTGCTTCTAAAAATCTCACCCAATGTGGCTTTGGGAAAATCACTTAGCTGTTCTGTGGGCCTCAGTTTATCTGTTAGAAACAGAGCTAGCAATATCCTCCTCAGAGGAGCAGCGTGAGGCTTAAATAGTTCAAGCTTTTTGGGGTAGGTGGCTCTTTAGAACAAGTGTTTTCAGCAGTGCACTGCACAGAGTCGTGCTCCATAATAATTGTAAAGCCCTCTGCTTCATGATCCTCTGACAGAAGACAAACCTGTGTATGCACATTCTTATTCAACGAGCTCATTAAGGTTTGCATTCTAGTTTTGACAGATGAGCAAAAGTCCCGCATCCAGGCTATGAAACCAATGACGAAAGAAGAATGGGACGCAAGGCAAAGTGTCATCAGAAAAGTCGTGGACCCCGAAACGGGAAGAACAAGGTACGGTCCCATGGGTTAAAGAGGGTCCTAAAACAATAGCTTAGAAACAGTGCTGTTTGGGAGCATTTGGAGAGGCAGGGTTTCCATGGTTACAAGAATTCTAGGGACCAGATCCTCAGCTGATGCCCATAAGCATAGCGCTGTTAAAGTCTAGAGAGCTAGTTGACTTATACCAGCGGAGGTGTAAGTGTCGTAGATAATGTTGAGATAAATAATCATAGTTAGTTCAGCATATCCACAAAGGAGCATATTTTAGGATGTATCACTTGTACTGCAATAGTGCCCAAAATGTGGTAGGTGCTGTACACTCACGTAGGAAGACACGGTCCCCAAAGAGCTTACAATCCGCAAAGCTTCTGAACAGTGGACAAGAATCCACTTCTTATTTTTAAACCAGTGAAACAAGTTGGCGAGCAGCGTATGAGGCTGGCTGAAGGGTGGAGAGAGATGGGGCAGCAGAATCTTTTTAGGCTTTTCCAAAGAGAGGCAGAAGCATATGCCAGTTTAGCAACAGATCCTTGCTGTTTGTAAAAGCAGGGTTCTCTCTAAATCCCTTTTAACCTCCCCTCCAGGGGCGGTCACTCTCAGCAGCAAGCTCTTGAGCCTTCATTGTTACCTTGCTGTTACTAGCCAGGCTCTTAGTACGAAAGGTGAACACTGTGACCCATCAGGCCATTTTGAGATTAAAGTTTTCTGGCCCAGACAATAAAGGTATAAATCACGCTGGTCTCTGCTTGACTAGCAGAGATGCTTCGTCAGAGTACTAGGATTGACAGAGGGATGGAGAAAAAGGCTTGCTGTGTTTAGACAGACAGGTTGAGACTATTATTGTTAGAAGATGCCAAGTAAGGGACTGATCCTGCCAGGTGCTAAGCACCTCCTCCGTAGTGCTGAATGCTCTCTGTTGCTACTGAAATCAATGGGATTACAGAGCATGGACAGCTTCCCAGAGCTGAGTCATTGATGGCCTGTGCTCTGTATGAGGTGCAGAAGGCAGCCAAGAGCAGCAGCTATTGCAAGATCTGGCTGAAGCCTTGTTACTCAGGGTGGAGGGTTTTTTCCTCCTTCCACTGAGGGGGAGATCAGTGTCCCCAGAGTAAATGCAATTCTAAGCTATGGTGTGGGGATAAAATCTGAACCGGCAGATCTGGCTGGCAGTTCTGAGCTTGCTGTTTCCTGACCTGTTAGACGTTGCTCCTTCAGTGGCAGCTGCTGTTTTGGATGCTTGCCTGTCACGTCTGAAGCATCCAGTCCCTATTATAGACAGATCCTCTGGCCAGAGGGGTTTATTTGCACAACCGGGGGCAATTGCCTCTCTGTTCTAGGAGGCCCACGGGCCTGTAACCAAACTACTGTTCAAAACCGGAGGAGTAGGAATGACCCTGTTTTTACTAAACTGCATCTTTAGAGTGAATAGAAAATTGTGTTGTGGCAAGCCAGCTCTTAAAATAGAAGGCAGCCAGCAATGCTCAGGAAAGATGTTTGCATGGATGTCAGTTACCCGTAAGGCACATGCTGAAGACGGTTAAATTCCTCTTCTGCATTCAGAGGCTGGGCACTGCCTATGGTTCTGCTGCTGGATTTGCTGGTTTGATACCATTCCCCTTCCCTAGCCCCACTGGGTCCTTTCCAGTTCTATTACCAAAGGTCAAATGCTTGTCTGATTATTAGATGATCCAGCAACTTTTATGTGCCCCAAGGGGCTGGACTTAAACCTCTGCATTGCCCCATCTCAATCATAAAGGAAGCTGTCTGCACATTTTAAATTTGAGAGTGGGAACCAACCAACCCAGTTTCCCATTGCCGAGAAAATCCACTCGCAGAGTTATAGGGTAATGGGAGATCCTTTTTCCTTAGCATGGGTCTTCCCTGCAGCACACTAGCCTGGGAAGCTTGATTTGCAACATGCCTGATCTCTAGGGAATGCTCAGTATGGGGCTGGGGATTGCCTAAATCACGGCAGATCCTACATCCTGGGAATGCTGGGAGAGGAAGGTTGTTCCCAATACATTCAGTACACAGCATCGTTCGAAGAAGTGTACTGAAGCGGCACCTTGTTGGTTTTAATCCTGCA
Source organism: Chelonia mydas (assembly GCF_015237465.2). Lineage (NCBI taxonomy): Eukaryota > Metazoa > Chordata > Testudines > Cheloniidae > Chelonia > Chelonia mydas. The sequence goes on along the minus strand of NC_057856.1, from coordinate 25,385,246 downwards.
GGCAGCATAATGGAAAAGGCTGCAAAGGCTATTTACCCGAGGGTTGGCTAAAGCCCGACTCACGGTGTTCTATAATGGAGCTGCCCTCATCTTTAAACAGAGACTACAGAGTTACACCAGTCAGTGGAGTTGCTCCAGGTTTACACCAGATTGTCAGAGCAGCATCTGGCCCAAGCCCCAGCATATGATGACAACTTTTTGCCACTCTCTTTGGCACTGCAAAGCTGCCACCCTCCTAGAGAGTGTGGGGGACACCGTGCTGCAGCCAGCCTGTGTTGGCAGAGGCCCCTGACTCTGTTCTAGAGCACATGCTCACACAGAAGGTGCTGCTGGTGTTACCCCTCAACAAGTCCAGCTTGTTGGACATCTTCCCATGCAAAATACTGTCTCCCTCAGCATGAAACATTAGCCGTGTGGCTGCGTAAGGGAGGTGATCTAGTCACTCCTCCAACCCTCATTGAATGATGCCTTCTGCTGCTGGGGAAACAAAGCAATGTGTTGCTTACAGTTGGTAACTGGATGGCTGGTAGACTTTACTGGGTGTGTTGATGTGCTTCTGTTACAGGCTTATTAAGGGAGATGGAGAAGTACTAGAAGAAATTGTCACCAAAGAAAGACACAAAGAGATTAACAAGGTAGATGGTTTTTATAGTGAAGAGACATTCTGGAACCAGCAAGGCCCTAAGCTGGGTTTGTAAAGCATGGGCTAGTGGCTTGAACACAGGCCTGGGGGGCAGGAGAGCTGAGTTCTGCTTACTCACTGCATGGCCTTGTGGAAACTGCAGCCTCTCTCTTGGCTTTTCCCATCTGCAAAACTGGGATAATAAATCCTACTTAGCCAGGGTGGAAGTGGGTTTGATCTCACACATTGGTAGAGGCCTTTCAGCCTCTCACAGGTAGGTGGTATGGAAGCACCAAGCATGATGGTTTGGGAAGGCTAGCCTATAAGTGCCTGTTTGTTCCTTCACAGCAAGCCACCCGAGGAGACGGCCTGGCCTTCCAGATGAGGACAGGGATGCTTCAGTAACAGTCCAGATGTCAAGTACATCTGGAAAGGTGGTTTTCTTGTTCTGCTCACTGAGACACTACTCTGCCAAAGCAGGCAGCTCCCCATTCTCCCTGCACTGGTGAGATCTGTGTGTGACACAGCAGGATCTTTACCCTGTGGACATGTCCTGTTCTGCTGGGTCCATCTATTGCTTGGAGGAGGGAGTGACTTTGATGGCACCTCCCCTTTAGCCATGGCTTCTCTCCTGCCAGTCCATGCAAAGTCCTGAAGACCTGACCAACATTGCTCTCAACTTGGTCGCTTTCTGAGGCTCCTCCCACTGCAGCTCAATGATTGAGCAAATGATTCTCAGGCAGCAAGTAGCTGTCAGTCCACCAGGGCGCTCATGGGTGCCACCAGCACAACAATGCTGAGTCCCAGAGGAGATAAACTCACCCAGTGACTAACACCATGTTATCTTTAATACACTTCCTTGATGGTGATTCAGATTCCAAACTCTAAGGCAAATGCCCAGGTACCAGGTGGCCACAACCCCGCTGATACTGGGGTGACTGCCACAGTGATCCCCTGAAATGAGGCTGCCGTAAATCATTTTTCACATGTGGTTGCTACGTGCCCGCTCTTTGAATTAATATTTGCCCTGTGTTTACTCCAGTGTTTGGTTGGATTGCTCAGTTACAGAGGGGTCCCTTTACTAGCCCTCAGCTGTACAGAGACCCATTTATACTTTGCCCTAGCTTTGTGCAAGCTGCAACATTAGGTCCACATCTTGCAAGGTGCCTTTTCTCACTGAGCCAATGAGAGGTGAAGGCACTTGGCATAGTACAGGTTCAAGCTTTTAATTAGCACTGGCTCCCTTGACGGCAGGCTGCACTGGGACAGTGGGTTAAGTGTAATGGGCAGGGGCACATTTTGTTGGGGGTTTGCTCAGCCCTGCTCATATCCCTGCTCCAAAGTGATGCCCCTTCCTTGCTCTTTATCTCTTGCCACCCTATGACGATGCAAGGGCAGTTTTGGTTTGTTAGTGAAATTGGCCTTTCCAGAAGCAGAGGAGCCCAGGAAAACTCAGTCTTCTGATTCTCCCCCCTCAAGCCCCACTTAACTTGGTGAATCTGAAAACTTGTAAAAAATAAACTGGTTAAATCAATCCAGCAGCCCAAGTTATTCTTTTATGTGCCAGTGTGAATGCACGACAGGTGGCAATTATACAAACCAATCTGTTGCAAGGGGACAGGCAAGATTTTTGTGTGTGTGTGTGTGTGTGTTTGCGTGGGCGTGCTCAATTGTTTTGGCTAATACCCAAAGCTTTAAAATGAGTGCTTGCCCCGTCCTCTGCACCCAGTGGCTTGCTAAGGAAATCACAGTAGGTCAGATTTTTGACCTTATGCTACCACAGCTGAGCAGCTACAGCTAGCAAAGTGCAAGACCTAGAAAGCCCAAAGTGCGATCAGTATGACACTGACTCCCCCTAGAGACGCCTGCTTACCTTGGTGACTTAGTAGTTTCCTTGGTCCCTTTACTCCACTCTATTTAACAGATCCCACCGCAGACTTCTTTGGTCACTTGGGTCTGATGGCTGTTGGTGGAAAGTCCTGTTCTGAACTGTAAAATCACTGCCTGTTAAACAAAATTTGTCCTTCTGTATGATTTGAACTAGTTTTCATGTGCCACTTTTCTAGCCTCTTAGAAGGCCCTGAGGTGTTTGACTGTGGGAGGCTGGTCACGTATGTATGGATTCATCTTGTCTGCTGGCAGGTCTCCTATCAACGTATCTTCCTTTTCCCTTTAATGCAGGCCTCCTCCTCTAGTAGCTGGGTTTTAGGCACATGGGTCAGATGGAGACAACACATTTCCCTTTTATAAAGGAGCTAGTTATGGCACAAACCTCCCTGGGACCATACGTTTAACAAGGAGGACACTGACAGCAGCCAGGATGAGAGGGGGACAAGCCCTGGACAAACAGGTAGGTGTCTGAGTAGGGCTGAGCCAGGCAAATCTCTGCCCTTACTGAACAGCAGAGGAAAGGGCCTGCTTGAGAGGGTGCAGCTCACTTGAGCCTCCCCCTTTGGAAGGGTCCGTGTAAGGCAGCAGCGCTGACAGCCCCTGAGCTAGCCAGACTTAGGCTTTACGGATTGTGCATTTACTGGCAGCCAGTTCAAAGGGAAGCTCCCACATGCTGTTGGGTGGCTCCCTGTTCTCCACTCTCACGCTCTGCTGTCGTTGATTCACTTACTGTCCCCCATCATTTCACTCTCTCACTGGCTGTAGAACATCTTCAGTTCAGAGCACAGAGTGCTTGTAATTGTCTCTCTCTTTTCCATTTGGGTTCCATTTGCCTCATGTCAATGTTTTCAGCCCCTCTGTTTTTCTGCTCAGCAGTTTACGTCTTTGCCATCTAATCCCATTGGACACTTTCATTAAACTGGATCATTTTCAGTTCCCAGTTCCTAGCTTTTGTGATGTATTAACTGTCAGTTTGTAAGTCACCAAAAGAAGCAGACACAGAAAATAGCCTTCCCATTTCTTTAATCTGTGTAATGTACAAAGTTACTGTACACAAAGCACACCCAGGCATTAGAGCAATGCACTAACAGCAAGGAGGAGAAGGAAGTTGTACAGTAGTTATGGTTTGTTACATACAAGCAAGTAGATCTTAACAGTATTTTACACACACAACATAATACACAAAATGAAAACCAGGAAGAGGCAGACTCGGATCTAAACCTCATTCCCTGGTGGGGTGCAGGTGTGTCTGTCAAATTAAGCCATGACGTAGTTTCCCCCCCATCTGTATCCCTAAAAGATTTTTTTATAAATAAAATAGAACATTATTGAATATAAAATTGACAGTCAAGGATATCGATATCCAGGGTTTTCATACAAGGGGAGGGAGAAAAATGTAAGGCTTCTAGAACTAATAGGAAAATGCAGCAAAGGTGAAGATACCTGAAGAGCAGGGGTACTACAAGAAGTGCAGGTTGCTTGTGGGAAGAGCAGGTTGTTCGTAACCCTTTGGTTAGCTATTGGTTTTCATTTAACGTATCTTCTAACACTATACACGTTCTTTTTGGTAGTAAAATTTTTCCTTTTTAATGATTTATCAAAAGAAGAAAATAAGGAATTAAAGTGATAGTTTGGATTTAAAAAAAAAAAAAGCGGAAAGGGACAGGGTCAGGTTTCTGTCCCAACGTTCAGATTATAGAAAAGCTGCTTTTTAGGAAAAAAAGATCCACAGAAATGTTTCCACGAATGTTTAATTCCAGTGGAAACAGATGTTGTTTTTTAAAACCCAATAAATAAATATCTCTGTTCAGTGCTTACAATATAAACATTGCAGCTTTGTGCTGAGTGCATGAGAACCAGGAAGTGATAGTTACCAGAACCAACTAGTCTGTTTTCCTTGGCCAAACTGATGAATGCAAAAAGGAACTAACCAGCATAACAGTGAAAAGTATAATAAACTTTTAATATTCCTTCTGTTTTAAACAACACAGAACTGTTATTTGTAACAAAGGTAAATAAGGTCTTTAACCTGACAGTGCCCCTTTAATAAGAATGGAAAATACATTCAGCTTTCCCTAACTGTATCCCAGTGGAGCCTCTTTTGTGCATTTAGAAAGACATTTTGTTTCACATGCATCACTCCCTAGAACATTTCAGAGCAGTTTATAAACACAAAGTTAAACTATTGCTATTGTTTTTAGAATGACAGAGTAATATACTGATCTTTGCTTCAGATAGACAATAATAAGACAAGGATGTATGAGAAGATAGATTCATGGGGAACTACAGTGTACTTGTATGGGTGAAAAAAACCTATCCGCATATGTCATGTTAATACATGGCCACATCGTCTGATATTATTGCAGTGATGAACAAAGATTCTGCACTACGATTGTTTCTCTGTATGGATTCTTACAATGGAAACAGATGGGGGAGAGGCTGAAAAATTCAAGAAGCTTAACAAAGGGTCAGAACACAGGTGCTACGATTGTCAGTCTCACTGATTATTATTGGTTTAAAATATGGAGTGATGGAGAGGTGATTATAATATTGCACTTCTGCGGTCATTGACAGTTACATTAAACTTGGTCCATAAAATAATTGCTTTGTACATAATGCCTGAAACAAAAAAAGCTACATTTTAATATTAATAATCTCTGAAGGTTCTGTTGCCTCCGGACACTTTTTCTCTACACAAAATAAATAACTTTCACTTTGTATATACCCACTTTTGTTTTTTTAACATTTACATTATCCTCAGTTTTACACTATCTACACACAAGAAAATGTTAACATCTCATCTGCATTTTGAAAAAAAATGTACATGTCATGCCTTGGTTTGTGGACTCTTCTTTCAGAGTAAGATTGAACTTTGTAAAGGCCATATCCAAATTTGCAAATACGCGTTGTGATCATGGTTTGGTTACTTTACAGAATGGACTGCGGCTTGCTTCTAAGTCAGATGGCAACAGTTTGGTACAATATTCAACTAGCAAAAAGCTATGACACAATTCACATTTTTACCCAGTAGCTTTGGATATACATTCAAGGTAACTAGGCTGAGTCAGCAGAAAGGGAAGTAACTTTTTCAGTAGTAAAAATCTGTAGGGATGTTCTGTAATATGATAATTATCAAAGATGAATGGCGTAGTAGTTTGCAATGAGGCTAAGAGTAAATGAGATGCACTGTGTTTGCGGGTGGATCTATTAAAGCTCCATCAAGATGGACATTCTCAGTAGTTAAACACTGTCCTCTTTAGATCACTGTCGGGATAGAGCACGCATTCTAAGTTCGTTTTGAAACTTGAGGTCTAAGCCATAGTCATGAAATAGATTTCTGATGTCTGGATGAGTGAGGTGTTTGCCTGCTGCAGCTCTGAGCCACGCAGCAGAGCAGCGCTCACAGTGCTTTGTGTCTCGGTGCAGAGGTGCTGCACTTCGTGCTGAAACCGTTAATAAAATGAAGCAGTCTAAAAAATCGATTACAAATAAGATCCTTGTAAGTAGAAAGTGATATAAACATAGTATATTGTGGTGGAGGAAAGCAGGACAATACTTAGCCAATGAATGCGCTATGAATATAAAATCTTCATGTGAAATAGGCAGGTGGGAGCCCCAAATATCCATCCAGTTTGGATATTTCCCATACCCAAGTTGGTGTGTGCAAGCAGAAAACTGCGCCCTTCACTGAGGCTGAAAATTCAGAATCCTGGCTAGTTTGACCTGGGAGGGGGGCAGGGCTAGGGGGCTTTCAGGCAACCCCTCTGTTCTAGGCACTGTTCTCCTCTGCTCCTCATTAAATTATGTCCTTCACCTTTGAATACCTTGTGGCTTACAATCTCCTCGTCGCTAGGGGGTGCTAGCAAGCAGCACAGCACATTGTCCTGCAGACTGGAAATGTCACCTCTGCAATGCTCCCAGACCCTTGCATGCCCAGTGCAAGAGAGAGATTCAGGTCATGGCAGCGCATTAAACCATCAGCTCAGACACATCGACTGAAAGAGAGGCTAGGAAAATTAAGATATGGCCTTTTCTTAAGCTTGCACAACTTAGTTGGCACACTTCCTCACAGTCTCCTTACTGTTGAAAAACTTTTGCACAAATCTATATATATGTATATATATATATATATATACACACACACACCCTGGCTTAGTAATATTTAATTGTCATGCACTACAAACAGTTAGGTGTAGCTACATGAGATGGTAACAGGTCTCCATTCTAAAAATTATCAGTGCAAAAACAATGAGGTTTTACAGTTGAATAACTACAGTTAAAAAAAGCAAGTCTAATTCCCGTGAAAGCTGTTACTGATATTGGAGAGAACCTGGGAAGAAGAAATGTCTCTGAGTTGGGGATAGTGGTGAAATATTTGGACCCTGCATTTTGATGACAGGAAATGCAGTGCAATCTAGCTGTTGAGTACTTTCAGACACTTGCAAATATATGGTGGTTAGTTTCTGAAATAATATACAGCAGTAATACTTGGAGAACTATACAGTAAAGTAAGTGGCTGATGTTGTTAACAGCTAAAACAAAACTCCTTGTTTTTTTAAATAGCTTAATACATTAAATTCCATCACCTTTCAAAATGTTTAAAGCAAAAACAAAAAACTAACGACCCCACTTTCTAGAGCATCAATCTGCTGACATACGGCTCCTATCAACAGCAGTTGATACTTCATTAATGCCTTGCTGATATACATCTTCCTGGGTACAAAGTGGATAAATTCTAAGCTCTCTGCACATGTAAAACACTTGATTGCTTCACCCAGTGCAGCAGAAGCCTCTCATTTCAGCGTCTGTGCACCTTGGAAATGACATGCTTAGTTTAAAAACACACAAAAAAGTGCTGGTATCCAGCAGTCTCTCTCAGTCTGGCTAATGGAACAACCCAAGTGAAAGGTCTAACCAGACTTCTTCCCCTTCCACCCCATGGCACTGAGGATCACACTCAGTCACGTGTATCTGATTGATGGCTAAGAAGGTGAGGGAGGCACATATTTACAGTCACTAAACCTGGATAAGAAAAGGAGGCAGAAGAGAGCATGGTCTTGATCTGGAAACTGTTTGTTTTCCCCCTTGGTTCCCTAATTTCAAATGTTTTTTCGGGCTAGTGCTCTGCAAACCCAACACGCCATTTTAAGGCCTGCACATTCCATGCGGAAAATACACCAGCCTTTCCTCCTAGCATACCATGTTGTTGTTAGAGAGTAGCACCATATTTACCCTTCCATCTCACACTGCTGGCCTTGTCCTTTATTCCTTCTGTTTCCTCCTCCGGCGGCTGTGGCCGACTGTCACTGGCTCCTGGCTGGCTCTACTTCTGACCTAAAGTGCCAGATTCCAGTTTTGAGGCTGCGCTCCGGCCCCAGCACCCAGTGGCAATGCTCATGCTTCTTTGGCTGCGCTCCCGCTCTCTCTCCCTATCGCTTTCTGACTGGCTCTGCGTTCGTTCAGGTCTGTGGCTGGCATTCCCGCTCGCCCCCGTGGGCTGTGAGGAGATGGTACGTAGCAAATGATTCCTCTTGCGCAGGAAATCTGGTTGGCTGGGGAGACCAAAGCTGCCTTTTCTCAGTGCCATCCGGGTCGTGTTTTTGGCAGGCCGGGAGCGATGATTATACTCCAGCTGGGCAAGGTGGGCTGCGTACCCCTCAGTAATGAACTGTGAAACAATAGGTCAGGGGGTTTTATAGGACAGAGTCAACTTGAAATCAAGCAACTTTCAAAAAAAAAAAAAATGGAGTCACAGTCAGTTCAGATCCCACATCTGTCTTCAGGTCCCTCTTTCAGTTGTGGTTGGACAATCACTTTCTTAAATGTTTCTTTCCTCTGCTGCTTTATGGAAATCCCACAAAAACAACAGAGGGAACTGACTGACCCTGTACTGGGGAGGCAATCGACAGTGACACATGGTGCTGGTACATGCACAACAGAAACCAGCTCTACAGAGAACTCTCCCCCCCCCCCGCCCCTTCTGATCTTCAGCTTTACTCAGCCTGAGTAACAGCAGGGACAAGTTCAGACAAAAGGGGGATTTTTAAGTGGACAGGGCTTCATTTAAAAGAAAATCTAATTATATAACACTACAAAGCACAATGCAGTGGAACAGCAACTGGTGTTTTCACTCTGTTATTTCCATAGTGGTGATGCATAGAGCAAGGAACCCTCACACCTCTCAGAGAGATGCGGAGGGATCCTGGTGTGTGGGAACTTCCTCTTTACAAAATAGTCTGATCTTGCTCCTGGTGAAGTTAGTGTCTAAACTCCCACTAACTCCAGTAGGGACAGCATCAGCCACTGGAGTGTTCTACAGACAAAATAACCTGGATTCCTACCTGACACTGGTGCTGTAATTTCTTGGTTGGTCGGCCAACGATATAGATGTGCGTGGGTGGCAAACTAATGGAGCTGTAGACCGAAATATCCTTAGTGGATCCATATGCGGCGTGGATCCTCATGTGCAGCTGTGGGAAGAGGGAACGTTTATTTTATGACACTGCTCAGTACGCTTGGCTTTTTCACAGTGATTGTGGGAATATCCAGTCAAGAGTGCACTGCAAGTCCCACCTGGACAATGCTCTGCAGAGATATGTACTAATTAACCAACAGCAGTGCTGAGGGTTTGTACTATAGGCCGATTACTGTTCTAGCTGTACTACAGAATACAAGGGCAGAATGCAGTAGGAAGTACAATAGGAATGTAGCTATGTTTACCTCATGTCCTTTCTTTGTGTGGCACGCTCCACAGCTCTGTTCCAAGGAGTTTTGTAAACACTAGCCAGGGAGGGAGCATTTTTCAATTATATTCAGTAACTGTTTATATGAAGAATTCCCTTCCACCGAGAGACCACAGCACACAGCACTAGTCTGGAGGCTGGGTTAGCCAGACTGCATATCTAATTTTGTTGGATTTTGTGGCGGTTTAGACAGACAACTATGCATATCACCTTGCATGATGCACTGGATTTTTCTACCCATTAGTAGTTACTGCTCTGTTCCCACAGATCAGAAGATTTCATTTACTCTTTACCCAGACATTTGAGAAGATCATTTTGCAGCTGTGGCGGTGGAATAAAACTGGTGGGGCTCTGCGGGAGGAGGTGCTTATCCTGGTATCAAGCATGGACCCATCTGGTTCTGCCTGCAGAGCTGCAAGCTGGCCAAAGACCCATTGTAGCAAATCTGTGAACCTTTGTGCCCTCTGGAAAGGTAGATTTCCAACAAGGGATAATAATATGGCATCTTCTGTAACAAGGGGTTTCCAAAGACAGCTCGCTCTTGACATTCGGACTTAGATGTCAAGTTAAAGGCTGATTCCAACAGTCATTGCGTTCAGTATTTAATGATGGGCTTTCATTTTGTCAAGGTCTAGGGAGAATAAGGCACACTGGCCCTAGAATAATGGAAATTGTTTCACTATGCTAGACAATGGTATGTCTGATCCAGTGGGCTAGATAACCAAGATGGCCCCATTAATTAGGCCTGATTAATCACTGAAATAAAGGGGAAATTCGAACAACCTAGGTCTAAGACATGATAAAAGCCCATCAGTTACCAGGCTGCAATATGACATTATGGAAGTCTGTCCAAAGACTGCACTTTGCAGACGCATTGATATTAGAGCTCGAAAAGCCCTAGCAGTGACATCTACTCCCATCCCAGAGGCCAGTGTAGAATCAATCCCCTCAACATATTTTCTAGTATTCAGCTCAGTCCAGTTTTAAATGTCACAAGCTAAAAATCTTCCACCACTTCCGTTCCTACAACAAGTAGATCTCATGGTTAGGAAGTTTTTCTGATATTCAGACATAAATGTTTGCACTCTTAACTCTTTGAAGCCATTCCTCCTAGTTACATTCCTAAATAACTCCTTTCCCTCCTGGCAATTTACACCCTCCTCATGCAGTAGACATTTAGCACGTCCTATTCTGAGTCATCCTATACCCAAACTGCAGATATATGGCGCATGTGATCTTTCCTCCAGCTCGCTGATAATTCTTGTTGCTCTTTTCTGCACTCTCTCCACTTAGAGTCAGGTAATGTATGCAGTATGACCTTGGGGCGTCCCCACAGGCGAAGAGCGCACCGTGCTAGTCTTTAAAAACAGAGTCTGTGCAGTAGGTTTTATTTTGTACCTCATTTTCCACTCTCTATAACAACCTTTTGGATTGACCAGGTTTAACTGCATGCAGGAAAGTTGGTGCCTTTCTATTCCTTTTACATTTATTACACTCTGTCTGGTCTCTTTGGCACCAACAGCCTCTTTAAAACTGGGTGGTTAATTTCCATGCTGAGTGAGAGCCAGATCTTGTGAGGGGAACATTTGAAAGGGGTTGTGGATACTCTGGGCCTTGCAGAACCATGCCATTGATTTTGCTCCCTCACTCTTCACGTCGATAAGGGAGTACAAACCAAGAAGTTAACTCCTATTTACTTCCTTGGTTGTGCACTGCTACAAAGAGTATGCTCAGTCTTTGCTGGAGAGAGGCAAAGTGATCTCATGGTTAGAGCAGAAAGCTAGGACTCCTGGGTTCTAAGACTGGCTCTTCAGATGATCCTCTCTGTGATGGGCAACTCAGCTCTGTGTCTCAGATTCTCTAGCTGTAAAAGGGGGATATTATTTACCTACATCAGAGGTGTTGTGAAGGATGGTTGATCAATAGCAATAAAGTGCTTTGAGATCCTCCAAGGGAAGGCGCTGTAGCAGTGCCATATCATCATCAGTTGGCTGCTGCCGGGCAAACTAACATGTTTTGATATGCCTGACAACATTAATATCTTAGCAAGGCATGGACTGAAGTCCTGCCACCTCTTGTGACATTCACTGATCTGTCAAAGTCCCTCCCTAGCTGCTCTGCTATCACCTGAACCAGCACTTTCTTCTCAGCACTACATGCATCACCCCATACTACTACAATTCTCACCAACCCAAAGCAATGGGAGATGGAGACCTGGAGGTCTTCTTAAGCCCTGCAAAGCACTGCCAGGGCAGGCCAGTCTTCAAAAGATAAAGGAAATTATATGGCACTTCTATAGAATCCTGCATCCAAGGATCTCAAAGGACTTCACTAATGTTCAACTACAGGAGGAATTTAGGGAGATTGAATGTAACTACCTCAACTGGCATCTGGCCATGACAACAAGGTGAACAAGCCTTCTCTTGCAAAAAGTGCTAAGGGATTTCTAATGACCATATTGGTTTTGTTTCAACTAAAGAATGATATGCACCCTCAGCACCACGAGAGGGCATTCATTCATTCCTGTCTGAGAGAAGATCCCCACCACCAATCCTGCCTGGATGTTCCTTAAAGGTCTCTCATCCAAGTGCTAACATGGCCCAACTCTCCAAGTAGAGATAAGTCCACCCCAAGCCCCTGAACTGGAACTTTGAATCTGAACTTTGCATCTATATAATGGACCTCACCCAAGCCCCAGATCTTAACGTTCACAAACATGGAGATTCCAGTCCAAATTTTCCCAGATATTGGGGTATTTGGATTCGGCCCAATATGGAGACAGGCTTGAATTCTGGGTTTTGGTTGGCTGCAGGTCACAATCTCTTTGACGGCCCTCTATCTGTAAAGCATCCCTTTACGTGCAGATATGACAGGCACCCAGAAATACACTAAGCAGGTGGGGAAAAAGCACAAGAATCATGATTTCTTCTACGGCAATAGGCATCTCGTAACGGAAGCAGCAAGGATTGCAGCAAGACCGTGCAGAATGGAGTGAACACATTTTAACTGCACAGGCACCTTTGTGGAGTAAGAAAATAAAGAAAGGGGGGAGGGTGACTAAAAATCAAATGAATGCAGGTTAATCTCCCACTGCAGGTCAGGCCTTGACTAAGCCGTGGATGAACCCACGCTTCGCTCACATCTCAGGACAGCTCATGCTTATGTCTGTAATGAGGGTTTTCAGGAAGTTGGCCTTGCTTACGTCTGTAATGAGGGTTTTCAGGAAGTTGGCCTTGTGCCGCAGTGGGTCATGGACAAGCCCATCACAGAATGAGACTATCCCATGGGGGAAATTGTGCTGTGCTAACCATGCCACCACCCTTTGCTTCTGCATATCAGGTCGGCCTGTGACATAGATAATGAGGTAGCCAAGGTCTTGCCAGTGCCTAGTGGGGAAAAAAACAACAGTATTATGGACCTATATTTGCAATAGGGTTAAAATATTCATTTAATATGAAAGCATTTCCCCCAGCCCTCTCCCATGCCACTGACCTTACAACATCAACTGCGCCAGCTCTGACTTTGGGGTCACTCCCCATTATAGACACACTGGCTGCAAAGGAACCATCAATGCTGAAGACCACAAATTCTGTCCCCTTAGGTAGAACGGTGATATAGCTATCTGCATATGTGTGGTCACCCCTAAATGGAAAGGAATAGGGGGGTTAAGAACAGAGGACAAACCTGGCTGAGAGATTAAAGCTACAAGACCCATTTGCAATACCAATTCAGCAAGCATTGTAAATGACCAGGGAATGCAGAATTAAGGGCCAGATCTTGCCATCACTTCACACACACAATTCTGCTAAGGCCCTACACTTGCTGTGTCTTAAGGGTCAGATTGTCTCAGCTGAGGTAAATCATCACAGATTCACTGATTTCAGAGTTACTCTGATTTATAACAGCTGCAGATCTGGCCTGTTGTGTCTGTATCTCAGCACAAGTGGAGAAGACTATCCATTGATCTGATAGGTATGTACTCGGAGAGGAAGGAAGGTCTTGTGTGTAAGGCACTGGAATAAGACTCAGGAGATATGGCTTCTATTCCTGATTTGGCAAGTCATCTTTCTGTGCCTCCGTTACCCATGTGTCAAATGGACGATGCTAATGATTTCCTACCTGGGAGCGTTATTGCAAGGATAAAGGGACATATTTTTAAAGGTATTTAGGCACCTAAATTTGCAGATAGCTGCCAAGCGGGAGTTTCAAAAGCACCTAACTCCCATTGAGAGGCAGTGCAGGGCCTTTCCTCAATGGTAGTTGGGCACTTATGAAAATCCCACCAGATGCCTATAAAATATCTTTAAAAATCTGCCCCAGTCATTAATGATACTACAGCGAGAGCCCCACAGAAAATGCCTATACGTTAGATGAATATAATTACAGTGACTTGGACTAGCGTTGTGGGGGGTTCCAGCTTTGGTGTGTTTCAATGCCTCTAGAGCAGATTTGCTCAGTTCACCAACGTCAAGATGCTTTTTGGCACTGCTCTCTCTGAAACCTGGTGATCCAAAAGTCAAGTGGGAGACTTTCTGCATTGTGCACCATCACTAATAACAACGGCTCTGCCCTTAGGGGAACCTGGGCAAGTGCAAGTTTACAGTCTCAAGGTGTGCGCAGCTGTGCAGTTCCACTGAAGACAATGAAGTTGCACATCTGGAAAAGGAGGAAAAGTCTGGTCCAGCAATTGGAACTTAGTTAATAATGCTGATGATGATGCAGGAGGCAAAACAGAATACAGCTCTTTGTCCCATCACTGGTGCTGCAGGGTAACAAGAGTAAAATTGTTTTGTCCGTCAAGTCAGCAGATCAGACTCTGACAACACAATAGGGAGAAGAGCGGTTGATGAGAACATGCCACTTTTTAAACACAATCGTTTTTCAGGTAGAATTGCACTTGACCAGTTAACATTTATGTGGATTGTCTATCATGCAATCAGAGTAACTGAGAAGTGTCTACAGTCGTATTTCAGAGGTTCCTGTCAAACTGGGGGCTAAGCCAAATGAGCCTGAAGCATAGCACCTGACCACCATCTTGACGGGATATACGCCAATCCCCAGACGCTTGTTCTCAGGGATAACGTAGGAAATCCGGCCACTGCTGTTGCTGATTTCGGTGTCAAAGTAAATCCACACTCCAGATGGCGGCTGGGTCATGATGTGAATGTCCACCTGGGAGGCAAAGGAGGTTCAGGACTAAGGAAGTATTAAGTAACTTTGATACTAGACAGGATCCTAACCTGGCTCTGAACATGGCGTCCTCAAATCTTTCTCTAGTGTAATGCAATAGATAGGCTGGGCAGAGGGGGTTCTTAATGGACACAGGCAAAGGTGTTTGATTGTGCGGGTAATTGGACAGTTCTCTCTCTTAATGTTTACAGATACAAAAGGAGCATTGACCAGCAACTACCACTGCCTACATCTTCTGCTGTTTATGGGCAATTCACACCTAAGACAAATGTACCTTTTCCCCAGTGAGCGTGACCATGTCTAACGGCCCATACATAAACCTTCCTGTCAAGGTCTGGGGTCCGTCTTCATTAGCGATGGCATCATTTATTCTGTGGTTGGCTGTGACATTCTGCAGATGTCAGGGGAAAAACAGAACAAACGTAGTTAGATTCCCAGCAGAACCTCATGGTTAATGCAGAGTTTACAGGAAAAAGTTGCTATAGTGATAGTAATGCCGAATGCATGGACAACCAGGAGTTTTTGGAGGAGTAATTTTCTTCTTATGACATCCTTTCTCCCCCCACACTATTATATATCTATATCTGTATTAAACAACACACATTTTTAAAGGAAAAAAAGTATTGTACATTTAGGACAAGACTTTTAAAAGGCCTTCTGCACTTGGTCTCCGTTTCAGCTACAGTAATTTATGGCCACATGATTTGCACCCACAATCAATTGTGGGTGTGGATCCTAATGCACTTGGCCAAGCAGCTGATGTCTGGGTGCAGTTAATTACCTAGTCATCTAAATGGTAGAATTTGCACCTACAGTTAATTGATCCTGAGCATTTTTTGAGAAGGGACCTCTACTTGGTTTCCCTGCTGCCACTCCTTACAGGAAAAATTTGGGTCTGCAAAAACGACGATTGTCCTTTGAAATTCTGGGCCTTTATGCATGCATATGCCATGATATCACACAAGGATACTGTCACTCTCTAGTAATACTACTCCAGACCCTTTGGGCACAAATACTGTATAGTCAGTGACACAGAAGATCTTGAAAATCTGATCCCTTGTGGTGCAAAATTCTGTATGTTGCACCTTCAAATTAGGAGGAAAAATGACTGTCAGCAGATTATTGCTGGCTAAACAAACTTCCCGCTCATGGAAATCAGAAAAGTTTCTTATCCTCTGGATTCAAGAACTCCAGGGAATGACAGTTACTGTACAGACAATTTAGGACATCAGGCTTTGAAACAATTCCGTCTCCTTTCTTGACCTACAGCCAACACTTAGTATTTTATATGGAGGAGACCTTGTTGCAGAGAGAGTGTCTGTCTCTTCCAGAAATCTATAACTGGGATATCTCACTGACACATACGATTACTGCAATGCAATCTCTCCACCCCCATGTAATTGTGGAGGCCATGGGCAGTAACAGAGTTGTACCCATACTGGTTAACTTTAATATTGTTCTTATTACAGGTCCAAATCCAGCCAAATCATATTTAACAGTAGTTTCCCTTGGAGAGACATGTAATAGAAACAGCATTACCCTTAGCTTCACATGCGTCCTCTTGCGCAGCCACTTCTCCCTGGGCTTTGAAGGAGTGAATACAGAGACCTCCTTTCCATCCAGTTCCAGAATGCTGGAGTTTTCGTGTCTCATCACCTAAGGAAAGAGCAGCCCCCATCAGCAACTCATGATGCACCTGAGCTAACACCCAAGAGCTACAGGAATTTCATAGTGAACGCCCCCCCCCCCCAGCTTTAGTATTTATTCCTCTCTGCTGTGTTTGCAAAGCATGTGATGGAATCGCAGCGTTTGCTGGGCAGGTGGCTTTATAGAATTTTGCCTGCAGGAAATTTACATTGTTAGCCGACAATATTTTTCTGGCCTTCTCGTAACGGTACAACGTTCGTGATCTTTAGAGCCAGGAAAAGTTGTTGCCAGAGCTGAGTTAATATCAAGTGGGATGAAGATAAAAAAAGGGAACCTTAAACGGAGATCATAAGTAGGCACATAGGAGGGCAATTGTGAAAGCGTTTATTGGTGAAGCATGGTTAGAATAGAATGAGAGAGAGATGAAAAGGAAGCCGGAGGAAGCTAGAAAAAGCTGACGAGACAGGTGGAATGAGTCTGGGAAGAGTTAAGGAACAGAAAGAACTATAGGGGAGTTTAACAAGCTGTGAGTACAAAATGGAGCAAAGGCAACGAAGCACAGATGTTGATCACAGATACATAACTGCTAGGCTGCTAGTGTAACTCTCTTGGCTTCACTGGGCTTATATTTGGATTTTGTCCCAGATGTTCAGTGAACACAAACTGAGAGGTTGTGGCACCGCAGACCCTGCTACTTCCTTAGAGACCATGTCCAGAAAGATGCCCTTGGAAAATGCTCATTCACCAAACACTGCAGGGGAAGAACTTTGGCACTCAGGTACTTATAGAAAACTGCCTCTTCTGCAGGGAATCCTACGATTTGCAGCCACCGTCTTGCCTCACTGTGCTCCAGCCTTGCCTGCCTTCTTGCCAGGCCTTCAAGTCACATGCGCATTTCCAGTCATTATTTGCTTGCCATTTCAGTAATTCAGATCCATCGCTACCTGTTCCAACTGTGCTCGCTTGTCGGCATGTGTCATTTCCTCAGGCTTGTTCTTCCGAAGCATTCTCATCATCCCCTCCACTCCTACTAAGTCTGCCCTTAACTACACTGTGCAAGCCAGACCCTATGAGGGCTAAGATCCCAGCAGGCTTCCTGATTGGGCTGGAGTCAATCCCAGTTGCCTGTCATTTAGAGTTTCTCCTTAAATACATTACACATGGCATTCTCCATGGCATTCTCCTGTCTTGCTTCTTGTGCTCCTCTCATTTTGATGAAGACATTAGGTATTGAGCCAGGTTCAGCACTGGGCCAGCAGTGTTCTGTGATGTAGGAGACCAGAGTTCAGGAGAGGAATGGGGCTCTGGCTCTCTGGGTCCATGGAGAAGTTCAAGCACATCATAAAAGTGTGATGTTTCTGCACTGGAATGGGGATGAATGGACTGATACAATGAGATTTGCAAAGTGTATGAACATTTCCTATGGTAAGCTCACTAGTCAACATTCGGGGACATCTGCTGGCTGGACCAAACGGCAGAGGGAAATGGGGTTATGTCCTGGGTTCACATTGCAGCTAGACCGTTCTTAGGTCAGTTGCAGAAGAGGGGAATCTTACACAGAAAATAAAAAGGACTGGGCAGAGATATTGCACGGAGCAATTTGAATTGTACTATGATCAGATGTTTTTTTCCCCAGTTTTTCCCCAGACCCTGCAAAGGTTGAAAGGGGCTCTGTCAAGTGAATAAACATATTTTAAAAACCTCACACATTCCCTTACGTGTTACCAGTAGTGCCATGTAGATTAAAACTGAAGCAATCTGATAGACCAGTTTACTTTGCAGAATTTAGACTGTTTCATTTTCCCATTTCACTCACAGCAAAACTAGACTGCTCAGTTTCACCTCCTAATCCACCTGCCCACCTCCATCTCACCCCCAATGCTGTTGGGAATGAAAAGCTAAGGGGATGAATAAAATAATGCCCTTCACTGATGAGAAATTTAAATCATGAAAATGTTTCTGATCATATTTGGGTTTATTTGTTTTAATAAAGCATCAGGGTTTGGGCCTAAATCTACTTGATAGCTTCCTTTTAACTTTGTCCGGAATGCCTTTCAATGAGGAGTAAAATCATGTCCCTATTATTAGCTTTCCAATGCTGGCATTCTAGGCTGTTGAATAAGAAAGAAGGCAGCACAGGGCCTTGAAAGAATAGGGAGGGTGGACTGAGGAAGATAGTGCTCTAGAAGCAGAGTGGGGCAACAGAGAGAGACAAGGCTAAACAAACAGCCCTACAGAGACAGTCACTGCTGAGCTCCAGGGGCTTTGAATGGACGGCAAGGATATTTTTCATGCCACAAGATGTAAAATCACACACTGCCTTACACAAACATGTTTTCGTTGCATTCTGAGTAACTGGCTGGGCTATTTCTAAAACAAGATATTTTGTGTGTTAGACTTTTTAAGGCTCTGACATACACACCTGGTTTCCCTCCTGCAGCCATTTAGGCAAAAGTTCCACATTGGAGCCTACTGTTCAAAATGAGGAGACACAGCATGTGAGTACAACATTGGCCCACTGGGTTGGAAACTAGAGACAGGTCAGGGAATAAAGGGTCGAGATCGATTAATACTAGGGTATTACAGCCATCAGTGCTAACATCCCCATGGTTATGGAACCTACAGACAAACTTGGATGACAGCAACAAAAAAGAGTTTGCCAATAGAAGGCTATAAATAATGGAGAGCTGCAGTCAGATATGCTGTAACAGAGATGGGGTAATTTAAACAGCTGAGCTAATACACAGCAAACCCAGGCCAATAGGAGGAGCTGGATCCTTCCCAGTGCTGAGGAGCTGCAGAGGGGAGGGTGCTAGTACTTCACTTACGCAGGTTCAAAGGTTTAGACTAAAAGGAGTCTGAGCATAAAATCAGGGTACTGGGATTAAATAATTATTCTCCATCCTTCAGCAGAAGGCCCCCTGGAAGTTTTTCTGGCAGAAGGGACTAATGCAGCCAACACCAAAGTGGCCAGATCCCCTCTGAATGCTCCAGCACCATGCCACTGGCAATTCAGAATAAACAGGGGCAGAGCCAAAATGGATACAACTAGCTCGAGTTCAGCTAGTCTGTGGAGTGATGATCCTAGACTATCCCTTTGTACTGGGTGACCTGTTCTCTCGCTAGCGCCCGACAGAAGATGCACCAAATGAAAAGATGTTTCCAAATCCTTATCAGGGAAAGAACCTGGGGCAGGGAAAGGATGGAGAGAAGAGACTCCAGCCCACTGTGCATCTGGAAGGACAGGGCCAGCGGGTTGCAATCCACAGAAGCAGCCCCCTCTCCGCTGTGATGAAAACGACAGAGCGCATCTCTGCTTGAGTTTGAGAAATGAATGATGTTGGGCCACGGCAATATAGTCACGAGAGCAGCCCTTTGGGTTGGTGTGTTTTTTCTCTGCAGACTGCAATGTTTGTGTTGCAGCAAGGGATCGTTATGCTCTGACAATGCACTGTGCTTTAAAGTTACATTGTCAACTTAATAATCCTGGCAAGAGTTTTCAAACCCGGGGGGCTAAAGTTGGGCTTCTAAATCTATATTGAGACAACCAAAATTCACAGGGTTTAAGCATTTGCAGCTCCCACTGACTTCAGGGGGACTTGTGGTATTCAGGGTCTCTAAAAAAAATCAGGCTACATTAATTTAGCTGCCTAAGCATAAATTTAGGAGCCCAACTTTAGGCCCCTGATTTGAATACACTGGCCCATATGTCACAAGCTAGCATGTTTCTTCTTTAGCTATTTATGCTTCTTGTTTACTCTTTGCATTTCTCTCCAGGTGGACAACGGCAATCAAGAAGAACATGTCCCCCTTTAGTTCATCTTTGTTTTCACCTCCAGGGTCTTAGTGCTGCTATTTTGGGGTTTCATGCACTTCTGGGAAAACAACTATTTTCAATGTCTTTTTGTTTTAAAGGGAAATATACCCACTGAATTTTAGAAAAAAAAATGTGATTTTGCAAAATTTAAACGTGTGACCAAAGTTAAACAGACAGAATCCAAAATGTGATGGTCCAGAAACCATCATTTGTTATTTACCTAACCCTGTGAGAAGTAATTTGAACTGTGGTACCAAGTTCTGGATCTTGAAGCAAAAATCCATAGTCCTCGGGGTGTTTAAGTGTTAATTTGAGAGCCCAAATGGAGGACTGAACACTAATTTTAGCAACCCAAGTTTGAAACTTGTACAAACTTTTCCTTCTGTTTCATTCCATGTAGGCTTTGCACAGAGAGCTTCCCTTTGAGCTTCAGGTTTGAAAGGATGTAAAAATTCAAAGTAAAGTTCAATCCAAACATCACATGGTTTTTGCCTCAAAATCATGCAATGCTGCAAGACTATGATATGAAATGGGCCCAGATTGACTCCAAATGATTCAGATCTTTAATGAACCTCTCTCCAAGAACCTGCTCCAGGAACAAAAGCCGGCACCAAGCAAGTCATGTGTGATTTGGTAGTTTCCATGAAACATAGTGTTCCATGTGCATAGCAGTAAGTATTATTTGCAACGCAGCTGTATTTGACACAGCATGGGAAGGGAAAGAGGATGGAGTGGCAGTTGTGAAGTGTACATTTTTTCCTCCATTTGTATGGTGAGCCCCCATTAGTGTCAACAAAAGTTATTATGGAGGGTGCAGCAAGGTGAAAATAGTCTCCAAAATATTTTCCAACAAAAGTTAGGCATAAGGGAGGAGAGAGAGAAGCATGAAATATTTATGGTACCTGTCTCAGCAGAAAGGAGACTACATCTGTCGATTCCCAGTAGCTTGCATGGAAGAGGTGTGGTAAGGCTACCGTCGGAAAGGCAGTCAGGGCATCGGGACAGTAAAGGGCATAGTCTATTCTTTTTGTTCCCCACCATCTGGCAGCAACTAATGAAAGAAAAGGCTTGTTAAAGAGAGAGGAGAGAGCTGTTTTAAATGTTAACCTTAGGCCATGGGTCCTTGCACTGGGCAATTCCTTCCCCGTTGATTTTATTGTTAAGATGAAGCAAAATTTGAACAGGGCTCAAAAATATTAATGAGCCACCCAAGGATGGTACGAGGCACAGAGCATGACATCTCCTTTATTAAATCAAACAGGATGTCCCTGGAGGGGAGGCAGTAACTAGCCATTAATCCACACCCCAGGGGAACGTGAGACACAGATCAAAGGCTGGTGACTCCATGCCCAGCCAGGGTATTAGAGGCCATTAATAAATACCCTAGAGTCTCTTGTGGATACTAGAATAGCGATAATCAAAATAACTTTCAGATTAGACGGGGCATGTACATGTCATCAAACCTCCTGGGGAGGGCCAGTGGGTGTCCTCAGTGCAGGGTCACTGCCACTCACAGTGAGTTTGTGACAATGTGCTGATGCCGTGGTGATGGGGAACAAACAAATCTCTCCATCCATACAGTAAAAATGAAATAGAAAGAGTCTCTGCTCTGGAGGTGGGACAGGGGAGAGCCATAGATGTGTCTACATACTGCAGCCTTTCCCAGACCTGAAGAGCTCTGTGTAAGCTCAAAAGCTTGTCTCCCTCACCAACAGAAGTTGGTCCAATAAAAGCTGGTGTTTCACCCACCTTGTGTGTCTAATATCCTGGGACCGACACAGCCACAACAACACTGCATGCATATACCTGAGTCACTTTCAGCTCCATGGGCCTGCTTTGAGCAGAGGCTAGCAGATGCTGCTAAAGGCAAAAAACTAAACAAACAGGATGTTTCCCTTTAACTTTCACAGAGGCACAAACCCTCTCAAACCCAGAGAGGTAAAATCCCATATTTTGTTATTAATATCAGAAGCCGAAGTGAACAATATAAAGGCAATGGAGCCACAGGTTAGTTGCTATGGAAAGACGCAAGCAAAACACTGGGAAGGGGAAAGAGACTGGATTATGAGAAAGGCTCATGGTGATGCATTCATAATCACCACCACCATTCTGCAGGCTGCCAGCCTGTGGAGTGCTATTGAAGCAACTTGCTCAGCCTCTGCAGGAGTGAGTGTCTTCACAACTAACCCCCCAGCCCAACAGGAGAACCAGCGAGGAGTCCGCAAACCCTGCAGCTCTCAGAACAGAGGCTCTGGTGAGCTTTGAGGATGGGGGCATTAAACGGTGGACGAATCTCCAGGCTTCATCAGCATCTACTGGGATGGGAGCTACAGAGGAAGCCGGGAGCTACAGGGTAATTTAAAAGCCAGCAGAAAAGTCAAGGACCTTATTTTAATAGCAAGTCATTCTCTCTTCTAGTAGCAGAGCCACACTGCAGGGATACCAATGGGAGTGAGGTGGTGAAGTGGATGTGCTCAGTGGGGGCAGTTTACACACAGACCACCACCAAAACACAAGAAACAGCCAGTCAGATCCTTCAGCTAGACCAGAGAGTTCCCAACGTCTTCCCTGTAAAATGGACCCACATTCCCTCCCATGCCCCACCCCCACTGCCCAGATCCCACTCCCTCGTTTTGCTCTTCAGAATATTTCCTTCTGCAAGACCACAGTTTGAGACCCATCAGCAGCCCACAAGTGACACCTGGGGGATATGGGGGGTGGTCAGGGGACAAGGAGTGGTGGATGGGGCGGGAGTCCCGGGGGAGTCATCAGGGGGCAAGAAGCGGGTCAGATAGGAGGCGGGGGCCGGACCACACCTGGCTGTTTGGGGAGACACAGCCTCCCCTAACCGTCCCTCCATACAATTTTGGAAACCCGATGTGGCCCTCAGGCCAAAAAGTTTGCCCACCCCTGTTCTAGATGCAGGCAGCCTTGAACTCCCACCTGCTTTGTGATGAAAAAGCAGCCACAGAAGGAGATAGAGACCCCAGAGCAGTGGTATTAGGAGGACTGGGGCTTGGACAAGGAGCTTGGGATTCTCTAAAATAGCTTTGCT
Source organism: Chelonia mydas (assembly GCF_015237465.2). NCBI lineage: Eukaryota > Metazoa > Chordata > Testudines > Cheloniidae > Chelonia > Chelonia mydas. The sequence goes on along the minus strand of NC_057856.1, from coordinate 25,362,282 downwards.
GGTTCTCTTTAGAACATTCTCCAATAAGGCACTAGACACAAAAACAAGACAGCCTGACATGGGAGGGGATGTGATAGCTGCCACCAAGCAGACACCTCATTTGAAAATCTGGGCCCAAGGGAAGAGTTGCCCACTTTTTCCACAAATGAGCAGACAACTTCTCTGCGGGATGTCCCAGCAGGAGCCAGAGCAGGGTGATCTGAGCTATGGCGTTGGTATGTGCATATGCCCCTTGGTCCAGCAATGGCAGCTATGAACCATGCTTCCCCATGCCAACTAACCTGATTCTAGCAAGAATAATGGGCAGGAGGGGCTGCTGGCAGACAGAGTACCGGTGCTGCCTTTTCCAAGTATATGTGTGCCAGTTCGGTTACTCTGCTTTCCCTGCTCGGCACAGGATTTGACACGCAATGGCCATTTATACAGAGATTTTGACCTATCAAAATACATGATATTTTGCTTGCTTTTCCAGCTATGGAATCAGCAGTAAAGATCCAACTTCCCATTTCTCATGAAAGTCCTATTCTTGGTTAATTTCAGATTCTTTGTACAGAACAGCCAGGATTAATGCCTTTGTGTTAGGAAGAGATTGCAACAGGGGCTATGGGCCAGTGCGGTTGCTCCCACATCTCTCGTCTAAAAGAATTAGTGCCATCACCAGCAGTTAGCAGTGCTGCAGTTACTCTTTCAAGCAATATGAAAACAAGTATTTGTTAAATAGTGCTAAGTTTGTGAGGGCCCCTGGTGAAAGGAGAAAGCAAACAGATTTCCTCTGGAGAAGAGCACTGCCCTGGTTAGATGATGTAGGAGATTAGTTGGATGGATAAGTCCCCTCTCCAGAATACCTTTCTTGATGTCCAGATCTGGTATTTGTAGAATATAGTCCGGATCCCAACTTGATGGCCCTTCAAGCCTTCTTCCTAAATGATTCTGGGGTATTTCATGTTTACGTTGCCTATGTCTCTTGGGCGAGGCTTGGGTGGGGGATTTGTGAGGGAGGGCAAGTTGGGACAGAAAGCTAAATCCTCCTCTGGCATGGTTAAGATGATTTTTGTTTTCTAAAGGAACAAAATTAAAAAACAACAACACACACACACACAAACAAAAACCCACACTTATTATCACAGCACGCACATGCAGAACACATCAGTTTTGTCCTCCAGCAATTAACATTGTGATGGAAAAGACACATGGATTAAAGAAATGAGATTGCAATCCCATGTGTAAGAACTATTATTTTGGAGTTGAAATTAAGCATTTACATCTGTTTCCTTATAAAGAGATGAAGGCTGACCACCTGCCACCTTGAGTAGCCTGTCTTTATGGTGGAGATCTAAGGAGGTATACAGCTCGGAATCTTCTTTCCTCAACTCAATGGCTGCAAAGCTGCTGCCACAGTTGATAGGATGTTGCTTCTCTGTGGGGAGGAGAGGTTAAGTCTGTGCATCCACAGACTTAGCTATCCTCCACCACTCTACAGTGCCATGCAGAGGGAACTCCCCAGGAAGCAGGGCTGTGGAATCCCATGTTGCGGATTCTCACTGGACTTCATGCAACGGAATCACAGTGGCTTGTTCCCAGCATCTGAAGCTGGCTCTGAAAGGGATATAGAGATGGAAATGCATTTGGAAGGCCTAACTCAAGTGCTTGCTGAGGACGGGCCCTTTCACAATGAGACAAAGTCAGAACCTTCAGTGCTACATTTCTGGCTCTAGAGGCCATCTGTGCAGGAAGACAAAAATCATGTTGCAAACAGAAGTCTTAATAATCAAATAAACAGGGGTGGGGAGGTCAACTCTTCTATTCAGCAACACATGCAGAAGTGCCCCTGAAATGAAGGAGGGAAGTTAGTTTTAAGAGCTGGTTTTTCAGTCCAATACAAAAGGACCAGCTTTCATCTGATGAGCTAGATTCTGCTTTCTCTCTCCATTAAACTCCATCAATCCCACTGAGGTCAGTGGGGTTATGTAGGCAGGAGCAAGGGCACAAATTGTTCCCACCTTCATATAATGAAGGCAGCTGGCAGTCTGAAGAGAGCTTGCCAAATCTGATGGTGTAACTCCATCAGAGCTGGTGGCTTAATGAATTTGACCCACACTACCTGCACAGCTTCACTTCCTCAGGGAAGGGAAATGTTGGATATTTACACTAAGGCTTTATTCAGCTTGTCAACGCCTGAGGGCGGCAATCACCTCCTTCTGTGTTTTTGTAGCCCCTAGTGCACTGGGGCCCTGATCCTGACGGGGGCCTTGGGGCACAACCATAAGATACATATTTAATAATCAACACTTTACCTTCCTGACTGGCTGAGCTCAGCAATTACCCCGGGGTGTGAAATGTGCACAAAACAAACGCCGTATAAGGAACCTTCTACACAGACAGATTAACATGTAGCAAGGCAGAACACATTTTATTGTGCAATCCCACTGTGTATTTTGTGTATTTGCTCTGATACGATAAACAAAATATCCTCTCCTTAAGAAAAGAAAACCCCATTTGTTAAAGTGCAGGTAGTTTATTCTTGCCACACACTGACATCTGGCCAAAGAAAACAAGAAGCTACTCAATCCCATTGTGACATATGCACAAAAATATTACAGGGCATAAACACAGGGTGCAGGCAGAAATGCTAGTCCTAATAATACTAGGAACGTATATATACTGCTTTTCATGGTCAAAGTACTTTAGATGCATTAACTGATTCATTGTCAAAACATGCCCATGAGGAGGGTAATATTATTATCCCTGTTTTACAGATGGGGAAACTGAGGCAGAGTGGTTCCATGACTTGCCCAAAGCTACAGAGGGAGTCAGTATCAGAGACAGGAGGAGGATTTGGGAACTCCTGGTTCCCAATCCTGCGCACAGACCACGCACTGTACATGGCCGAGGGCTCTGAGGCGGTACGTGCACATATCCAGACGAGCAGGTGCCCCCCTTTGTTTGTTGTCTAAAGCTGGGATTGTCAAAGATGCAGAAGGGAGTTCGGCAGATTTCAACGGGAGTCAGGAACCTACCAGCCTTGGGCTCTGTTGAACGTCCCACCCTACAGATTTTATTTCACATTATGATTATCTCATCTATATTTACCTCAAGAAGAACTAAAAACCTTACTGTTTACTTATAAACGTAATAATTCAAAGCCTAGTGATCCACTAAAGGTAACATGCACAAGGTATTTTTTAAAACTGGGATTGTGCCTTTGGGGTTTTTGGCTTCCTTCCAGGTTCTCAAAGTTTTTTTGTTTTTTAAAAATTCTGTGTGGGTTGTTGCCTTAGAAGTATCAGGGACATCAGTGTTGGGGTGGTCTAGCTGTTCTGGCTGATTTGTTTGGGGTCCCAGAAAATGTCGATTGTTAACACTTACACCTTAATAGAGAGGAGGAAGAGAGTGAATTTTTAGCAAAGGCTGCCTTTTTCCAAAAGATTTCTTAGTCATTGAAGTTAAATGGCCCTTGACAAAAATGTTTTTTAACTCAATCTGACTAAAAACCACTTCCACAATCAGTTGCTCAGCTTTGGTTCTTGTAATGTTATCATTTTGCTAATTCTCTAGTCACCAGAGTCCTCCGGGCAAGATATGAGCTGAATTTCTAATGTGTAAACCAAACAACAAGAAAAACTTCAGTTGTTGTCCCCCAGACTTTTTTTTAAAAAACAGAAAGCAGCCAAAAAAAAGGGGAGGGGGACACACACCCATTTTTTTCTCCTTTGCACATTACCTTTAAATAATATGTGATGGGCCACCTGTCTGATCTTACATTATTTATCTAAAAGTGCTGATTATATACCAGTTGCATAGACCACAATTATCAACTGAAGACTAGACGTACCATTTGATTCCTTAATGATGCACAGGGGCCAATGGTTGTTCAAGGTTATCAATTATCTTTTATACATGAACAACTTATGCCCATAATCACTCCAACATGCATAATATAGTGGCAGCCCATTGTATTATAATTGTAGGCATCTGTTCTTCCTAAGGGTGCATTAACAATGTATCATTGACAATGGTAAAATTGGGTTTAGGTGGAATAGTTTCAACTTCTTATTAGTCATTGAAAACAACCTCAGACAAGCAATTACATTCGTTATCCTCCCTCACTGCCAGGCTCCCAGCTACAAGCAGAGACTGACTCTTGCCATCAAATTCAGATATGGGACTTGAACAGCCCCAGACATTCTGGTTCAGCCCCACCTCCAGTGATAAAGTTAGCCTGTCTAAGTCTTCAGCAATGTTTGACTCCTCATTGCAGGAATTCATGTAAACCTTGTAGGGCTCAAATCCTACCTATTCCAATCCGACCTGTGGAAGCCCCCGTTAATGCGGGTGCACTGTATTTCAAGAGAATACATTTAAACAGAACATGCAACTATTGTAACAAGAAATTAAGAGGACAAACAGCCCGATGGTTCACCCATGAATATCTGGAATAAGGGACCTCCATTTCTGCAGACATCAGTTTCAAAGGTGCAAATTATATGAGTTTTCCCATGGGGGGGGGGGAGTCTGTCAAACTATTGCATTCACACCCCAATTCCAAAGGACAGGTGAGTCTAACACAAATACAACAAGTTATTGCATTGATATAGATAAAAATAAATAGGAACACCAGACTCTGAGATGTAAGTATGTATATTCTTCTTGATATTCAGGCAGGGATCAGCTTTACAATGGATCGGAGAGCTACATCCTTTGCAATAGACAAGGAAGCTGTTTTCCTTTAACAAGGAACAAAATGCTTTTCAAAGAAGACCCTTGGCCATGCAGTCTGATGTTCTGTGCTGCTATTATTAGACTTAATTAAGCAAGCAATAGGGGAGGACTGGCAGGTTTTATGGTTGACCCTGACCAGGAAACACTCTCAACAGCAGGAAATACCCTCAGTGTCCTGTTCTCCCCAACCCTTTGTATCTGACAACACTGCGCAGCGTAGAGTTTGAAGGATCATAGAGCAATTCAGTGGCTAACTCCAAACCAGGCTATATATTAAAAACACACACACACACAAAATAAAGACAGAGAGAAGAGTTCTATGGATCTGTCCTATACATTGAGGTCAGCCTGGTGTGTGGTGCTGCTACTTTAGTTCTACAGTGAGAAGAAATCTCGGAGGGTGCGAAACACTTACTGTTAGCTATGTTGGAAGCAGTGTAACTGTCTGCCATTCCTGAGACCTGGCTGGCAATGCTGATCTCACTGGCCCTCCGGAATCCCCTGAACTGAGGGGTTGTAATGGGGGTGGAAAGGGACGCATTTTCCATGACGACTGCACCATGAGACTGAACAACATCTGCTATGAAGTCGAAACAGGGAAATCAAAATATTAGACCAACAGACAGAGACCAGGCAAGACGAAATCAAGAGGAGAAAAGGAGGCAAACAAGGCAAGGATTGGCTTTCAGATGCAAAACCTTTCAAACCAATTGGAAGGAAAACACATTTCATCTCAGCTCTATTTTGAAAAGAAAGAAAACACCAGAGCAGGCAAAAGGAGAGTTGGCATCTAGCATCTCATTGTCCGACTGAGAAAAGCAAAAGAATCAGTTTAAACCAAACCAAATCAGGATAGGTTTGCTTGAGCAGCAAGAATAGAAACATGTCATGCAGACCCATGTGAATATATACAGCTATATATATATTCACATTTAGCCAGAATAATGGGGGGAAGGGGCGGAAAGTAAAAAACTTAATTTGGGAGATACTGGTTTTATAGCATCTTTTAAACTAAAGGGGAAAGTTTCAAGGAGAAATATTGTCATGCCAGGGTGGTCCTCATGTTGGACTTGTATTTAAGGTGCGTTTACATTGCAATCCAAGGTGTGATTGCAGCTCAGGCAGACATACCCAGGCTAGTTTCAACCTACATAGCCCGGCTAACAGCAACAAAGACACAGTGGCATGGGTTTGAACGTGGGCTGTACAAGCCCACCTGAAACCTTGGGTACATACTAGCGTTGCTAGCCTGTGCCAGGATTTGTGGCACTGTTTCTGATATTTTTAGCTGCGCTAGCTAGATTAAAGCTAGCGTGGGGCTGCCTACTCACACTGCAATCACATAGCTGGCTGCATTGTAGGCATACCCTTAGTTGCTAAAAAAAATACAGCCACCGTTTGTGAAACTGAAGGCCTCCAGTTAGGCTCCTAACTCCATATTTAGGCTTCTCAGTAAAAGAAGCCTGGGTGTTGAGCACTCAAATTTCCCTTTAATTTAAATGAGATTTGGGGGCGTTCAGCCTGTTTGAAAATCAGGCCACTTTTATTTAGGTGCCTAAAATCTGGATTTAGGAGCCCAACTTTAGGCCCCCAGGCTTGAAAAGTTTGGCCTTATCCTTCAGGAAGTAAACACGAGGGGAACGAGGAGTAAAAATCACACTCAGATGGAGTGTGTGTGTGTACGTATGTATTATTAGTGGGAAATTAGTTCTATAATGCATGTAACTGAGAAACTGTGAGGTTTATGTGGATCTATTGGGCAATCCTGTTTTTCTGTGGGGAAAAACTATACATTAAAACCACATTTTAAAGCATGGGAAAGGCAGTGTTATCTAGTAGCTAGCACAACAGATTGGGAATGAAGGTGACTCCTGGGTTCTTTTCCCAGCTGTACCACTGATTTGCTGTGACTCACTCAAAGCCACACTCAACTTTTGTGTCTGATTCTCCTACCTGGTAATTTGCTTATAACAATACCTACCCACCCTACAGAGGTATTGCAAGGCAGAATTAATTAATGTCTGTGATGCACATGGAGATCCTCAATTTAAAGAAACTATGTCCTGTAAGTGCAAGATACCTAATGGAATGCAAAGCTGACATGGCAATCAAGCAGGTGAGTTTGCACTTTTATCTCAAGTTCTACACTGCTGCTCATCACTGGAGAATCAGAATATAGGCATCTGAACTTGATTCACAACTATCAACCGATTTTCTGCAAGCAGGTACAAAACACCAAAACAAGGAGGAAAATGCCTCCCTTTGGCAACAAAAATCAGCTGTAAATTAGGGCTGTCAAGTGATTAGGGCTGTTAATCATGATTAATCACACCATTAAACAATAATAGAATACCATTTATTTAAATATTTTGGATTTTTTCTACATTTTCAAATATATTGATTTTAATTACAACACAGAATACAAAGTGTACAGTGCTCACTTTATATTTATTTTTGGTTATAAATATTTGCACTGTAAAAAACAAAAGAAATAGCATTTTTAATTCACCTAATACAAGTACTGTAGTGCAATCTCTTTATCTTTAAAGTTGAACTTACAAATGTAGAATTATGTACAAAAAAACCCCTGCATTCAAAAATAAAACAATATAAAACTTTAGAAACTACTAGTCCACTCAGTCCTATTTCTTGTTCAGCCAATTGCTCAGACAAACAAGTTTGTTTTCATTTGTGGGAGATAATGCTGCCTGTTTCATGTGCTAAAGATTCATATGTCCCTTTATATTTCAACCACCATTCCAGAGGACATGCGTCCATGCTGATGATGGCTTCTGCTCGATAACAATCCAAAGCAATGAAGACTGATGCATGTTCATTTTCATCATCTGAGTCAGATGCCACCAGCAGAACGCTGATTTTCTTTTTTGGTGGTTCGGGTTCTGTAGTTCCTACATCAGAATGTTGCTCTTTTAAGACTTCTGAAAGCAAGCTCCACATCTTGTCCCTCTCAGATTTTGGAAGGCACTTCCGATTCTTAAACCTTGGGTTGCATGCTGTAGCTATCTTTAGAAATCTCACATTGGTACCTTCTTTGCGTTTTGTCAAATCTGCAGCGAAAGCGTTCTTAAAATGAACAACATGTGCTGAGTCATCATCTGAGACTACTGTAATATGAAATATATGGCAGAATGTGGGTAATATAGAGCCGGAGACAAACAATTCTCTCCCAAGGAGTTGAGTCACAAATTTAATTAATGTATTCTTTTTTTAACTAGCGTCATCAGCATGGAAGTATGTCCTCTGGAATGGTGGCTGAAGCATGAAGGGGCATACGAATGTTTAGCATATCTGGGACGTAATACCTTGCAATGCCGGCTATGAAAGTCCCATGAGAATGCTTGTTCTCACTTTCTGGTGACATTGTAAATAAGAAGGGGGCAGCATTATCTCCTGTAAATGTAGACAAATTTGTTTGTCTTAGTGATTGGCTGAACAAGAAGTAGGACTGAGTGGACTTGTAGGCTCTAAAGTTTTGCATTGTTTTGTTTTTGAGTGTAGTTATGTAACAAAAAAAATCTACATTTGTAAGTTGCACTTTCACGATAAAGAGGTTGCACTGCAGTACTTGTATGAGGTGAATTGAAAAATACTGTTTCTTTTATCATTTTTACAATTCAAATATGTGTAATAAAAATAATACAAAGTGAGCAGTGTACACTTTGTATTCTGTGTTGTAACTGAAATCAATATACTTAAAAATGTAGAAAAACATTCAAAAATATTTAATAAATTTCAATTAGTATTCTTTTGTTTAACAGTGCAATTAAAAATTTGATTAATTGCGATTAATTTTTTAAATCGCGATTAATTTTTTTGAGTTAATCGCATGAGTTAACTGCTATCAATCAACAGCCCTACTGTAAATTATTTATTTCAGCTGTGTGGGAAATGATCTAACTGGAAATTAAATATCCTTGGATGAGATCAGTCTGGCGTTGTATTAGCAAGTGCACAAATGAGTCATCTAAATATTGATCCAAGAAGCCCATATGCCTAGTGCTGCTGACTTGCTAACTGGAACTTCAAACATTTGTGCTTTCTTAGATACCTGTAGGCTCTGGCGTACAAATGATGTAAACTTGCTGTTCTGACAGGAAAGAGAATGGCTGACACCAGTAGAACCGTGGAGTTAAATGTTGGTAAAATCAGTTCAGTGCTCTTCAGGAAAAAAAGGCTACTAGCTGATCAACGTAAAGCCATATGGACTGCCAGTGCCTAGGGCCCAGCTGGAGTCTGACCCTGACACTTTGTGTTTCATACACTGTATGAGTTAAGCCTGAAAGGCCTCTGTTAGTGTCACCCTCTCCTCTGATGTACGCTCCCCTCACTTCCCTCCTCTTTCCATTTTCCCTTGAGCTGCCTGCTATCAAGGTTGCTGCACAGCCTCTGTACTGCAGCATGTCTCACCGTGCCACGCTTTGCAGCAGTCTCATGCTCCTAATGGCACTTCCTTCAATAAAAGTTTTACAGAAAGGAAACACACTGAAGCCACATTCCAAAAAGGGGTATAAGTCAAGTGTGGGAGCTGATTACAGTTCCGAACTCAATGGAGATCTGGCGTGATCCAGTGGACAGGGATGCTGAAGTGGGACACACGTGTCATGGGACACACTTACAATCTAACAGATTACAATCTAATATTTCCAGCTCTGACACTAATCTGCTGTGTGAACCTGAGCACGTCACTTCCCCTTTCTGCACCGGTTTCTCCTCCTAGCCTTTGTCTGGCCTTATCTATTAGATTGTAAGTGCTCTGGGTCAGGGGCTGCCTCTTACCATGTGTTTCTACAGTGCCTTATGAGGCCAACAGCCCTCCTATAACAGAGTGATACAGTAACAGGGCCTGGAACCTGTGTGATGGGAACAGCTCTCCATTAAGTCAGCAGACACACAGCAGGGCTCAGCTGTACGACCCCTCGGACTCAGAGACTTTATCCTGACTCGGAAAAGCGCAGAGTTTAGGTTGGGCTCAGCGAACGTGCTAGCTAAGCCTGACCTTTTCTCCTAGTGTAGATATAGCGTAACATTCTGAGCTCAATTGCTTGAGCTGCAGCCTAGCTAAATAATTTAATTTCAAGATCTTACCTTGCGCCTACACTAGGGGGGAAAAGGTCGAGTTCAGTTTGGGCCTAGCTAGCACGTTTTAGCTACACCCAGCCTAAATTCAACCATTTTTCCTAGTGAACACCAGGCCAGAGAGATGGATCCTATTAAAGTCTCCACACTCTATCCTCAGTGGCATTTGTACAGCTCCCTATTGAGCTACCTGCATGGTGAACCTCCATGCCTCACAGGATGAGGCCCACAATCAAAGGTGTGCAGAGACAGCATGGACGGAACCCTATTTTCAGGAGGTTTTGCCAGGCTGTAAAAATTTACAGAATTGCTGCAGCAAAACAGACTACTGATCAGACTCATGATCCAGCGTGTCTGATATCCTGACTCCTACACCAATGACAGATGCCTCAAAGGAAATGACTTAACTCCCAAGGCACACACAAGGGGCTGGGGGGGGGGACGACACTTTTCTTCCCATCCCAACTGCAGCCGGCAGCAATAGGGAGCAAGGACTAACTTCAACCATGCCAGCACAAGAGCTCCACCTAGTGGTGACAGTGCTGCAGCGCTTGTGTAGCTCAAAAGCTACCTAGTAAGAGTGCTCCAAAATGGCAGCCACTTGGCATTTGATATTGCTGACTTTTACAATATCTAGTTTTTTTCTTAGAGCCCCAGCTGCTGGAATCAGAGATTGCAGGAGAATCTCATCTTTCATGTAACATAAAAAAGCAGGTATCAGAGGGGTAGCTGTGTTAGTCTGGATCTGTAAAAGTGGTAGAGTGTCTTGCCGATAAAAAAGGAAGTGTTCTCCACAACCAGGAGGGCAGGAAAGCTTGGAAACATGAAGTGAGGCCACACTAAAGGCTTACAAATCAGGATACAAATTTTAAAATAAATTATGAAAAGAAAAATTTCATGATATGTAAATCAATCTCATTATTTTGGGGATCTGACTCATGATTTTTGAATGCTTGGAGGTTGGCAATACTGGGTCTGAAGCAGGAAGATCGACAGTCCTTTTGATATTGTCCTAGCTGATGTCACCACAGACTATTCTCATTCATATAAATATCTAAGTTTTTTTTAATGTTACACTACACTATTGAGCTTAACACTCTACATGCAGATAAAGGGAGTCTATTGGCTCTGACAGCAATGTTCCCTCGCACAGCCTTAATTATATCTGCTTTCATATTTTCTTAAACCTCTAGAATCTCTCCCTTTTTTAGTGCACAGAGCCCCCCCTTTTCAAACCATGAGCCCTCAATTCTATAACAGAGAGCTGTTTCCAGGGAAAATACGGGACAGGAAACACAAGAGACGAAAATGTGCCTCCTGCTGATAATAGCCCACCTTGATTAATTGGTCTTGATTAATTGGTTAATTAATCAGTTGGTATGGCAACACCCATTTTTTCATGTTCTCTGTATATATTATATCTTCCTATTGTATTTTCCACTGCATGCATCCGATGAAGTGGGTTTTAGCCCACGAAAGCTTATTCCCAAATAAATTTGTTAGTCTCTATGGTGCCACAAGTACTCCTTGTTTTTTTTTGCTGATACAGACTAACACGGCTACCACTCAAACCTAGAAAACATAGCCTTCTCAATTTACCCCTTCTGTCAAGTATTCCAAAATCCCAAATCTATATTGAAAGTGATTTGCAAATTAAACCCTAGGCTGTTCAATATAGGACCTCATTTACTCACACAAATGACTGGGAGATTCACTGCATTACAAATCACTCAGTATAAATTATTAAAATTTTGCATACAGTTTTAAAAAAGTAAGGATAATGCAGCAACAAAAGGTCATACTTTAATTTAACTTGATGGGTGCAATTTATTTCTAAATAAAATAACTTTAACTGTGTGCTAAGGCCAATGTTTTCAAACTGGGGAGCCTAAAATTAGATGCATAAGTAACTATAATGGGAGTAGTAGGTGACAAGCTCCTTGGAAAATCAGGTCACTTATTTAGGTCTCTAGATACAGATTTAGGTCCGTTTGACTATGCTGGCCTAAATGCACTTTGTGTGGGAAAGATTTGATAGTGTGTTTTGTTTGAGTAACGAAGACTTGGAAACTGGAGATCTCAAACTGTAGCACCATCTCTGCTAGTAGATCTTTGCTAAGAAGTTGTGGGAAGTTACCTTTGTGTGTGTGAATTACACAGTGTGTAGATCAATGCAGCGTGAATAAGCAAAGTTCTCATGTAGGTCCAAAGTGATCAAAGGGTGGGGAGAGAAGAAAATCCTCTCCTCTCCCAACTCTGGAGCTTTAATACATATTCAAATGCCGCACCTCTTCATTTTAAGACTTATTTTTCAGTGCGTTCAGTTATTGCTTCCCACCAAATGACCAGCATCGGGCTATCTAATACATCAGTGGCATTGAGTTAAGCTCCTGGGGTGTTAGGGTTGCATGCCATCAGGGAACAGGCTGTTTCCTTTGCAGGGTACCATGCTGCATTGAATACATAGGCTGCATTGGGGCATTGAAGCAAGGAGCTCTTCAGCAGTTAAAACAAAAAATTGGGTTGGCATTTTAAATGCTCGGCATTGACCTAACTCTGCTACCACTGACGTCAGTGGCCAATGCCGAGAGCTTCAGAAAATCCCACCCTTAACTTCAACAGCAACAGAAAAAGAGGCTGAAATGCCTTTTTATTAGTCCTGAAAATTCGTCTGCAGCCCCACTGGCAGAGTCAGATATGGGCACAACTAGGCCACAGGACACTCTGGAGATGATGGAAGAAGAGTTTTTTGTATGCCTAGTCACTGTCAGTCAGCTAACACGGGATGAAGGCTAGGTGACCCTTCACCAGTGGAGTGGGAAGCAATGGTAGGAAATACTGTCGTGTCCTTTTGCCCGCCCTTCCTAGAGAACACTCGGGGAGAGAATCTCAGAAGGCACAAGTGGCAATTGGGCACCTAACATCCATCTGTAGCTTTGAGAATCTCTCCCTGTGTCATCGTCTATTCAGTGTAATCAATGGGAGGTGCTGCTGTTCCGAAATTACCAATCAGCATAATGGGGTTATTCAGACCAATAAGAGCTGACTGACATGAGTAAGGGCTGCAGGATCAGGCTCTCCAGGGGGCATATTTAAAAGGGGTGGGAAGATTAAAAAAAAAATATATAGGAGAAAATAAATAAAGCTGAAAATGTCATTAACTTGCAGATGTGGTATCAGCTGTAATCGAGAAAAATATAGCCATGCAGCATTTTTGATAGCAACAAAAACCAAACTTGTTTTTTAAGCAGCAATTATTTGAGAAATCAAATAAAAAAACACCTTTGGGTCGTGAAAGCTTTGTCCACTGTGTTTAGATGATGCAAAATTAGTGACTAAATACAAGATGTGCACCTTTGATCTGGTCACTTTCAGGTACAGACATACAATGTAGAGTATGTTATTCTGTAGTTAGGTGCTGACTTGCACTGTCAAACTTTGTGTACTGCAAGCAAAAACCATGTGTCAGGTTCAGTGGCAGATTCTGTACACTGCATAAACTGTAACAGCACGGCAAGCCTCAAGCAAAAGCAAAGCAAGCATGGGGGCCCAGAGCCTTTCGGTCATTCGATGCCTCTCCAGTAGCTCGACAAGAGGAAAAGCAAACTCATTGTCTGGCCGCAATCTCCCCTTCCAGCATTAGCAGCAGAAGGGGAGACAACTCACAGCTCAGTTTCTACCACCCCCTGTCAGTGGCTTATGGTCCCATTCTTGCTTGGGGCCCAAAAATACATGGTTATGCAGGTACTTCACATGTCATATTCAGGTACACAGTGCAAAGCTTTCAGCCCCACGAGGTGGAAGACCATTCTCCAAGGAGCACCCCAAGTACACAACACAAGACACTAGAAAAGGGTAGGTTACACACACTCAGCAAAAACGGCATTTTTATTGGAAACATCTTGCCAATTCAGAACAGGAACAGGTATACTGGTTTCCATGAAGCTGTCCTGGTGCTGGAGAGCAACCAATGGGCTGCTTTCCACAAGGAGGATGGGGTTGTTCTGGACTGTCTCAACTAGAAGCAGATGGGGAAGAAAACAAAAGGACAAGAACAACCAACATGTGGCCACAAACTGTAAAACATACAAACAACTACAATCAAACACTCGCAACTACAGTTCAGGGTCTTCTATAAAGGACCAACCTTCAATTAGAGGAATAGAAGCTAATACAGATGGTCTTCCAAATAAGCCTAAATTCAGTGCCTTACTAGTTAAAACAGTTATGAAGTCAGAAGAAAGCACAGGAATGGCAATTTTACAACAAAAGAAAAGGAAATCCTCCAATGTAGCTTTTCAAAATGATCACTGATCATAACTTTACGGTATATATAATGGAATCTTCTTAAAGTGAGAAAATTATTCCCCCAAACAAGTGGAGATTTACTTCAATAAGATTTTAAATTTGCACACTGAGATACACTGAGATAATCAGGGACTTGCATTTGATTTCACTATGAATGGAGTTCACTAAAGACAAGTTTGTTAGGCTGAAAGAGGTCTCCAACTGCTGGCTTACATATGGGTAGATTACAAGAATTGAAAATGGGCTTTCTGAGCACTGCCCCCTTATTTGAGCCATTTGCATGGGCAAAATATGCAGCAGCAGTTCAACAGAATGTGCCGTGCATAGCTAATAATATTCGGGCATCCAGTTGCCTCAGCTTGCTTCAACCATATTGATCACGTGCAACAAAGCAAACTGCATCCCTTACGTGGCTTTGCTCTGCTCCCTCCCAGCCCCCATCGACCCCCTGAAAGATCAAGTCCCTAAATCTCAGCCTAGCTGATCATCAATTTTATTCCTATGAAATGGTTCCAATCTCAAGCACTGCCTGGGATGTAAAATGGAGAACAACATACAGAGTACATTGCATATAGACTCACAGCAGCTTGTGGGTTTTATTTAATAAATGACAACAATGGCATTTTGGATGTGAGGAGTTGAATTTGTAAAGAGAAATCCACTTGCCTGGGAACTTAGCTAAACACTAGGAGGTTAATCCTGTGCACCTCACATGGTTAAAACACCCCCTCACTTCAGCGGCTATGCTGAGAGCACAGCCTTTGGGCATAGACAGATGATAGATAAAAACTGACGTACCCAGAAGAGCAGAACTGCCGTCACCTAATGGGAACCTCTGGTAGCGTGGAATATTGAAGGGAGGCAACACGTGGAATCTCTTTTCCAAAAGGGGCTCCAGGCGTGAGGCAGATGGGTCTGCAGGATGGAACAGGTTATAGACTTGTTGGCAGGCTGGCCTCAGCTGAAAGACTAAGGAGAAAAGGAGGGGGGAAAAAGAAACTCCCAAGTATTACAAAGTTATTTGTGAGGCTCGTATAAATCTATTTAAAAGGTGATATACTATCTGTAAAGCATTGGGGGAAAAAAGCCCTTTAAGAGTGCTTACTTTCATCACACTCCAGTTGTAAATCAAGCAGGACAACTGATGTTTCTTTGGAACATACTTTACTAAATTTTTTGCAGCATATTTTTAGATTTTTGTTGTCTAGGGTTCAATGACAAAAAATGTGTAATCAATATTTATAGGAGTAGCTAGTACTAACTTGTATGGTGGAACAACACATATATAATTTAGTTTTACAATATGTTCTACAGTTCATCTCATCCAAGTTATTGGATTTCTTCTTTGCAAGTCTGAAAGCCTTTTTTTGTAGAAGGTATTTAAAATGCCCACTAAATGGAACTACTGGTACATGCCAAAACCTACTGTCAAGAGCTGGGATGACGGTTTTTCTCAATGCAAGGACCAGGCCCAAGGGAGACCCAAACAGGAAGAAATCAGTGATCTCAAATTCAAATTTTCCAACATTTCCTCCATCCAACATTGTGGAGCTACTCGATCGTCTGGATCCTGGGTCATTTCTCAGAACACTAGAATGTAAACTAAAACAACAATAAATTCATAAATAAGAACAGGGTCAAAAGCCAAAATTTTGTTCACAAGGGTGTGGGGTTTTTTAGAAAAAATGAACACAGATTGTAATGTGGCTAATCGTGTAGACAATTCTTATTTTAAGAAAAGGAAATGTATCCATTAATCACCTGTGCCTCTACATGCTAGTGAGCTACCCTATCAGAGCAGAGTCCCCTTGTTTCACTGATATGATCCAGTCCATAAATTCAAGCTCCAAGTGAGCTACAATCTCTAGGATTCCTGTCCCCACTCCTCCAATCTCTAATACGCTCTTTGTGGGTTTGAGTAAAATGCTGGCTGCTGCTCCTGAAGTAGTAATTTGCATGCTAGCAAGAGCAAACAAAAATTACTATAGTACCATGCAAAAGGCAGCATTTACAATCAATTTTAACTTAACTCCAAGTACATGTATTGTTATTACTGTCTCTTTTCTTGTCAACATAATTCTTTTCATCATTTTTTCTTTTCATCACTCTATTTCTCAGTGCTACAGAAAGCAGTGAGCTTTGCTTACCCATTTCTTCTTCAAGGAAGTGGGAAAAATGTTAGGGGATTACAAAGGAAAGAAAAAAGAAAATGGGAGGGGAAAGAGAAGAAGAAAGATCTAAATCTGCAAGAGGGTTTCCTACATTCTTGTGCACTGACTTCACGCCACAGAGTTTTCTAACAGCATAAACTTATATAAAAACATATACACATTTATACCCCATATACTATGGTGGTGATTTCCATGTGATGAACTGCATTTATCATTCACCAGCAATATCCTTCCCTAGATTCTGCACAGTAATCCATGTGTGTCATGACTACTCACATTTTAAACTCCCCTCTTGCGCCATCCTGAGCAGCTTCAGAAAGCTTCAAGCCTGCCCCTAATTTGTTTCTTTTCCCCCTTCTAAAGTGTCTAATTTCCCTACAAAATTCAATGGGTCTGAAGTGCAGGGTGGCAATATGCAGATTTAAAGGACAAGTATAAAGTCCAATATTCCTGGAACTCCAATAGTGTTAGAAACACAAGCTGTCTTACATGGGTGAGCTGGGGATGACTCCAGCTTCCAACAGGATAAAGTGCTTGTTTTTATTCCAGAGCTGGTGGATTGTGAGCTATCAGATGCAAAATATCACAATGTATGAATTAGAAAGAGGTTATTTTAGGGAATAAAGAAGGTTGGGTTTTTTTCAGACTCTTTGAGTCTGAATTGTAATTTTCCAAGGCCCGCAGAGTTGGACCAAGACAATCTGGCTGTATTTAAAGCTCTCTGTAACATAGTTAAAAGAATTTTCCTGTAAAATAAGGGGGATAAATGAATTACATGACAGCTTGGTTTGAGAGAAAAGTTCTACTGGCCTGGAGTCAGGGATGACCCAAACAACACTGCCCTTCCCGGCTCTGGGGCAGAGTTCTAGAGGGGGTCACTGCAATTTGCCCTAGCTCTGCATGCACAAAGTGCTCACTCCTTAGGGGCACTTCTGAAAGTGGCTGCCAGGCTGTGCAGTGAAGTCCTGCTACTTGCTGCTGCCTTGGAGCCCCCAGTGGAACATGGCTGTGTGCACTATGCCAACTGGGATACTGGAGCAGCTGCCCTTGCATGCATCCTTCATCTGAGAACGCCAGTCTGACAAATTAACAGCTGCGAATGACACACACAGTTGGGAAGGCGGCAAATTGGTTTCCCTCTGATTTTATTTTCCTCATTGTGCCTCCACTGGCTGCCAATCTAGGCAGACACTAATAAAACCTTTGCACCACACCACACTGTCATGTATTTTCTGCAATACACACACAGCTCTATGTCTAGAGTTTTGGTTACCAACGAGAGCAAGTTATGATGCTTGCTTATACTATGCACACAAATCATTGAGAAAGTCAAAACAGTGGCATCAAGACAGTGAACAGCAATGACAGCTAAAATGAGCCTGTTTCCCTTCCTGTGATATGAACAATGCTCCAGGAGGTCATGCTGCTAGAACGCATGATGTTAGCGTGTGTGTGCAAAAGAACAATCCTCTGGTAAAATTAGAACCATTTTAGCTGTCAGGGCTGCAACACGTTGGTCTTATGTGTAACTAAGACAACTTGATAAGCAACGAGTTCACCCTTATAGAGAAGACCCAGTCCATTAGCTTGATTTAAATGAATACACAAAATGACAAACAGCACATATATCAGATGTATTATGGCAGGAATGGATTTTCTAGATGGGTTCTAATTTCTGTTACATTCCAAGCACCTTCCTCCTGCAGCCTCCCTCAGGTCGGGTATGTGGGAAAAAAAACATACTCTATTAAGCCATTTGGTACAGTTTTTCTCATTTTAGTGGACATTCAACAGCCCTTTTGGGAATCAAAGGAAATGAGATCTGAGGGGGAATCACAATCCATCATGTCCCAAGCAATCCAGATGGTCCTGCTTTTCCTTTATAATGCTACAGCTGCATTGATTAGACAGGATCAAACTGGGTTTAGTAGCAAGTCAACTAATTGATAGTAATATAAAACCAACACAACCAGAAATATTGTAGCTGTGCAGAAGGATTGAATTTAAAAATAAAAGAGTGGTCCTCTCACCAGATGATGCTCCGACTTTGCTGGGCATTGTCCCAAAGTAGTGGATAAGTCTAACACATGAATGAAAATTAATCTGTCTTTGGCATGTGCTAAAGTCTGCATTGGGCACCAAAGGAAAGATCACCGTATGCCAGGCTGCCTGAATGACACACATTTGCTGTGCTCATTAGGAAAACTTGGGTCTCTCTCCTGCCAAGATCTCTGCACTAAGCCATGTAACCATGTTACATCATGTCTTGGTTTTCATAGCGAAAATTGATACTAGTGATAAAGTTATGTAGTGATAGGAAAGTGTACTGGTAACCCTGCTATTCATTAATCAATCATCATAAGCAGAGTGTAATGTAACACTCTGGTTATATGCAGTGATACAGAGGTAAACACAATGGAGCTGCCAATATCCCTAGCCCACTCCGAGCCCACCACCCATTTTACAAAGTAAACAGGAAGCTGCTTGCCAGATACCAAATAAGGCCATGTTCCTTGGTTCAATCCAGGTACATTCCTCTCTGCCTTCTAGAGCAAGCAAGGAGGAGAAAACAGTACGTTTTGATTTGACCAGCATTTGCCTGTCTAATATGGGAGGTTGCCTTGCTAAGCTACGACAAGAGACTGATTGTTTTTTATTACCCTGGTGGAAAGAGCTTACTGGTTTTCCTAAATGCAGCCATCTTTTTTTAATATAGCAGTTCCATGCCCCAATGCCATTCACTTTCATACCTTCCCTCTTGTATAGATCTTTTAGTAAAGGGCCCCTGACAGGTGAGTAGAGTCCAAGCCCCCAAGTTGGAATGGAAAGACAATCTTAGCTGGTGTAGGAGAATGAGGCTTGGAGTTGCATATAGGATTCATCGCTTGTCAGGCAGTGAAAGGGAAGGATCAGTAGAAAATGTCTAGAACTCTCCTAATTCCACAAGCCGATAGAAATGCAGCAGTGATGACATAAGTGTCCTGCTTCAAAGAGGTGCTCCTTGAACAGTATTTAAGTGGTAACAGGACCTTCCTCTAGGAAAGTAATTCAATTAATAAATAATAAATTAAGTGATTTTCTAGTGAACCATTTAAAAAATTCATTATTATGCTACTTAAGGTTCTCAATACATATAAGAAACTGAAACAGACTTTTGATGTAACTGAACAGGCTCCATGCTTAGTAAAGGGTACACATTAATTTGGAGGAGGGGCTTAACAGGGCAGAGGCAGCTTTGGCTGCCTGTGCTGGCAATACTGTAAATATACAACACATGCCTCTGGCTGAGCCTATGCACTGGGAGATTCAGGAGGGTGTTATGAAAAAGATTTCCCAAAAGGGAAAATTCAGGCTGAAGAGCAAGAACAAAAACCTTCCTCATAGCAAACTCTGTTAGAGTGGGGAGCAAGGGAAGTGATGGGGGGACCCAAAGCTTACAACACTTAAATCTAATGCTGTGCTCAGTCTGAGCCCTGGTCTACACTACGAGTTTAGGTCGAATTTAGCAGCGTTAGGTCGATTTAACCCTGTACCCGTCCATATGATGAAGACATTTTTGTCGACTTAAAGGGCTCTTAAAATTGACATTGCTGGGTCGAATTTGGGGTAGCATGGATGCAATTCGACGTTACTGGCCTCTGGGAGCTATCTCAGAGTGCTCCATTGTGACCACTCTGGACAGCACTTTCAACTCAGGTGCACTAGTCAGGTACATAGGAAAAGCCCTGGGGAGCTTTTGAATTTCATTTCCTGTTTGGCCAGCTTGGCGAGCTCATCATTACAAGTGATCATGCAGTCCCAGAATCGCAAAAGAGCTCCAGCATGGACCGAAAGGGAGGAACTGGATCTGATCGCTGCATGGAGAGATGAATCCATGCTAACAGAACTCTGTTCCAAAAGACATAATGCCAATATATATGTCAAAATCTCCAAGGGCAAATTCGAGGTGTTTACAATGCTCACAACTGCAGCAGTGATTGGAGTGGGCTCTCACTTGCAGTGCTATGGCGTATGCACAGGCAATCCAGGAAAAAGGGTGAGAAATGATTGTCTGCCATTGCTTTCACGGAGGGAGGGAATGGTCACTGACGACATGTACCCAAAACCACCCAAAACTACCTTGTCCGTTATCTCAATTTTTTTTAATTAATAAAGAAAGCATGCATGGTTTCAAAACAACAGTTACTTTATTTCGAAGTGGGGAGGGTGGCTGGCTTACAGGGAATTAAAATCAACAAAGGGGGCGGGTTTGCGTGAAGGAGAAATACACACAACTGTCACACCGTAGCCTGGCCAGTCATGAAACTGGTTTTCAAAGTCTCTGTGATGCGCAGCGCGCCTTGCTGTGCTCTTCTAATCGGTGTCTGGCTGCTAAAAATCGGACACCAGGCGATTTGCCTCAACCTCCCACCCCACCATAACGTCTCCCCTTACTCTCACAGATATTATGGAGCACACAGCAAGCAGCAATAACAATGGGAATGTTGGTTGCGCTGAGGTCTGACCAACAGCGCCAGCGAGCTTTTAAACATCCAAAGGCACATTCTACCACCATTCTGCACTTGCTCAGCCTATAGTTGAACTGCTCCTTACTTCTGTCCAGGCTTCATGAGCCATGGGAGCAAGGGGTAGGCTGGGGTAGATGCAACCGCGCGGTGCTGCTGGTTGGAAAGCAGCCTGAGGCAGAAGCCTCCAGCTCGCAGGAGATCAGGATAGCAGAGTTGCAGCGGAAGCGGTGGAGCTGTTCACCATTGATGCGAAGGCACCCAGGAGCGGCTGCTGTGTGGCCAAGGCAAAAGAGCAAGAGCTCTGGAGCTGTTACATGTGGAATGTATGGCTGCAAGATTTCTTCACCAGCGACAAAGGCCAGGAATACGATGCACCTAAAATCTAAAAAGGCCCGCACATTTCCCAGAGTCATTACCCTTGATAGCACAACGTCAATGATTGCATTGGCTACTTGAATCACAGCAGCCCCCACAGTAGACTTGCCCGCAACAGCAGTGGTAACAGTGAGATGAGCAGGCTCCCGCTTGCAGTGCTATGGCGTCTGCGTGGTTAACCCAGAAAAAAAGCCATGAAACAATTGTCTGCCGTTGCTTTCACGGAGGGAGGGACGACTGACGACATGTACCCAAAACCACCCGCGACAATGTTTTTGCCCCATCAGGCATTGGGAGATCAACCCAGAATTCCAATGGGCTGTGGAGACTGTGGGAACTGTGGGATAGCTACCCACAGTGCACAGCTCCGAAAGTCGACGCTAGCCACGGTACTGTGGATGCACTCCGCCGACTTACTGTGCTTTGTGGGGACGCACGCAATCGACTGTATAAAACCACTTCCGAAAAATCAACTTCTATAAAAATTGACCTAATTTTGTAGCGCAGACATACCCTGAGTAACCTGTCGAGGACACTCCCGCACTAACTGGGGACATCCTGGATGGGAACTAATTGGTCTCTTCCATCTCTAATGCCTAGGATTCTGTTCTTTTAGGACCCATGATCATCTCATTTCTTCTCCCAGGTATCCACTGCATCTCTGGCAGAGCCATGAGGATCCCTCATCTCCCTGCTTGACATGCGAGGCCCTGGGCTCCTCCCACTCACCTCCAGGCAAGAAGGCTTGGCTGGAACCACCCTTCAGACCAGTCAATGCTGCTCCTTAAACAGGGTCAGGGTCAGTATTGGACAAAGCTGAGCAATTCTGGGGACTGTAGTGCTGCACCTAGAGCATCCCAAACCCCATGGCCTGGGAGCAAGGGACTACTGCCCTGAGTTCGTGTCTCCAGAATAGCAGCGAAGGGCCCTATGAACCTGGGAAGGGCCCAGCGTCAGCGTTCATATCCATCCTCAAAATATCCCAGTGTTTAGGGATGCTCATAACAGATGGCTCAGGCCCATCTCTCTGACCAACAGGCCAGCCAGGTCAGGATCAATTTTGAGAGATGACTAAATTTAAAATGACATTTGACTCTAAGTTCTCTTGCCTTGTCCGTAGCTGCACTGGTTACAGACACACTATTTCAGGAATGGCCAACCTGTGGCTCCGGAGCCACATGCGGCTCTTCAGAAGTTAATATGCGGCTCCTTGTACAGGCACCGACTCTGGGGCTGGAGCTACAGGTGCCAACTTTCCAATGTGCTGGGGGGTGCTCACTGCTCATCCCCTGGCTCTGCCACAGGCCCTGCCCCCGCTCCATCCCTTCCTGCCCCCTCCCCTGAGCCTGCTGTGCCCTCACTTCCCTCCCCCACCCCAGAGCCTCCTGCCCACCATCAGCGCCGCCCCCTCCTTCCCCGCACCTGATCGGGAGGTGCGGGGAAGGAGGGGGAGGCATTGATCGGCAGGACTGCCAGTGGGTACAAAGTGCTGAGAACGGCGGGGGAAGCTGATGGGGGGCTGCTGACATATTACTGTGGCTCTTTGGCAATGTACATTGTTAAATTCTGGCTCCTTCTCAGGCTCAGGTTGGCCACCCCTGCTCCATTTGCTCCATCCTGCTGCAGTAACATGGCAAAAAAATAACCACCAACCTCTTGCTACTCTTATGTGGCCATTTTACGCTCACTGTAACATGGGTGCAGCACAGCAGCAACTCATGGGTAATTTTGTCCCCACAATCACACGGTACCATAGAACACTGCTGGTAATTCCTCTGCAAAGCCCACACTTGCCAATGGAATCTGAACACCTCTAATATTCTTCAGCAACATTCCTCATCCTTGCCATCCCCGGGGTTACAAAACAACATTAAAACTGCACACGGGCATCTCTCTTGCCCCCGGGGATTCCTGACTCACCGTTCCTTTGAAACCTTACCTTGAAAGGAATGCCTGATGTTGCTTTATTGTGTCCATTTCGTACGTTGATGAATCACTCCTTTTTCGGGGTAGCTGCTTCTTTGGATCCTCTCCGTTGCTACGAGGAATATCAATGTTGCTTCTGCTGAGGTGTCTGCTAGCCTCCAGGTTGGAGCCACTGGAACAATAACTGTTGTTCACAATTATTCCAGGAGACAGGAGGTCAGTGTCCTAGGATTTGAAGTACACAGGCATCAGGCAACAAGTCAGAAGTGCAACCACATTAGACCCTCCCTCTTCAAACAACCGCACTGCCTCCTCATTTGTTCCAGTTCAAATCTACCTAATCTCTCCATTTCCTAACACACCTATCTAAGTGGACTCCAGGAATTTTTCTACTTTACCTACCTCGGAGTGCAACTGAAAAGCTTAAAAAGGACACTAACAACTTGAAGCTCCGCTCACACCATCTGGGAGAATAGGAGGTTTGATGGTCCTGAGCAAGATTACTCAGAACATCCTAGTCTGTGATGAATTTTCACTTGACAAGTATACTAAAAAAAACTAGCTTCATATGAGATTTCTGGTATTGAAACCTAAAACGAAACAACATTTCTATAGCCACTAGGCGGGTGTATAATACAAAACAGCAGGGTTGGGCAAAGCCTACCCCAAAAGTAGTGACACAAGCACACACCCCAGCGTGCACACACCCTCCATGAAACTGGAAAATGGAGCTTTGTTCTTTCTGACGAAAGCCCTAAATACATTAGAAACAGTCCATGTTTTCTAAAATACATTCTTATGCTTTGACAACCCCATTAGCAGTGGTGACTATTGCTGATATTAGGGCATCACTGACAGAGTCCTAACCAGTCCTCCATAGTGCCTATCTCCTGGGCACAGGGGGATGACTGGAGGTAGAAGAGGGAAGGATTAAACATGGAGCCCTCCCTTCCGTCTGGAGCTAGGGGCGGACAGGGAAGTTCTGTGGCCAACACGGTTATCCTGACTGGTTTCTAGTAGGCTGCATTACCTGCACACTCACAATACTCCCTCGTCGGCTGCTGTTTTGGCTCTCAGACACACTCTGATTGCTGTAACATAAGGCATCAAATCCCAGGATTCCTCCTACGCAGTCCCCTACCAAACAGACCTGAAAGAAACCAGAGGTGGGAAAAAACCCCAAAATGATCCCGCTCACTTTGAATTCACAGAAATACTAGCTAAAGGAATAAAGGATTTAAGCCCAGGAAATGGGGAACATGAGATCCTTCATGTATTTATCAGCATCACTGCTTAATCACATAATATCTACCTAGGAGTCCTTGCTAGCCCAAGCAATTATGGAATTATTGACCATCATGTCTCAGATGGGTGAGTTCTGGGTCAGCAGTTACTCTATACCAGGCTGTGAGGTACTCTGGAAGGTTTCCAGCTATGGAGCAGATCTGGCTTGAGGCAGGATCTGAGATAATTTCTTCCCATATGGGAGGTCGTGAAAACCCTGATTATAAAAGGTGGGGAGAGGCAGAAGCACTTGTGATACATGGCAGGAAAGACAGTCCAGTGGTTAAGGCACCACCCTGGGTTTCAGGAGGCCCAGATTCAATTCTCACAAACTTTGTGTGCAAACTTGGGCAAAGTCACTTAGCCTCTCGGTGCCTCAGTTCCTCGTCTGGAGGCTGTAGAACTCCAGTGGGGACAATAGCACTGCCCTACCTCCTGGGGCGTTGTGAGGATAAATACGTTAAAGATTGTGAGGAGCTCAGATGTTACAGTAATGGGGGCCAGAGGAGTACCTAAAACAGATAAAGAGCATTTCTTACACCTCATTTGGAGAGATACATCACACCTATGGTGTCTTTCGTTTAAGCTTCACATGTTTACAGTTAAATTTCTTAGCTCTAATTTGCATTTTCTTCTTATAAAAATGAATCTCCAATAAGAACAATGTAAAATAAGGGAAAATCTTTATCTTAAAAACACAACAAGAAGCCCAAGAAAACATTTTCATAAATTAGCCCAGCATTGTCAAACTTTTCCAACTCTTCCAAGAGATTCAGAGGGAAATGGCCTTGTTTGCTCTTCATTTTATTGTTCTAAAACTGCTTACCCACCTGGCCAGTAAATGATGTGCCTTCTTCTGATTTAATGAACTCGCTGTAGGCTTGATTGGCTCTCAAAATCACCGTGGCTACCGCCTCCTGATATTGTGGGGATGATGTTGCTAGCAGAGGAAGTGCAGCGAGTGGAATGTGATCCTGACTATTGGAGAGGCATCCTTCATCATAACTGTAAGGGCTGAGGCTGAATATAGGAGAGGAGATGAAAGAGACAGAGGCTTGCATTATGAGTTCATCATTTGCAGCCAGCACAATCAATGTTTCAGATCATAAAAAAAAAAATCTCAAAGTACAAAAGCTGTGTGTTCTCTTGCTGGTAGAAATGCTCTAGGGCTGGGGAAAACACACTTCTTTCCCCCTTAAACCTAAACCTTCAGAGAACACACACAGTCAGAATGACCCTTGGACAATAACTCTGTAAATTCAAGTTTAAGTACTTATCTGACTAGTTTGAGTAAATAAATCACAGAACTCGAGCTGCACTGCTATTGTATTCATTACAGCCATGTATAAAATTGAGGCTTGAAGTCTTGCTAGTTAATTAATAAAGTGCGCTCTCAAAGTGTGTGGACAGCTCTCATCAATATTGAGCATCCTCAACAAGGACAGAGCATACCCCATAGTGTTGATTATAGATGCACTACAACAGAGTAAAATTTTACAAATGTACCCCTCTCCAAGATAAAGGAGCACTAACTTACTTGGATACCAGTGAAAAGGCTTCTGAGCAGATGGCTGGGCAAGAGACTAGCTTGACTGCAATGTGTCCAAGAGCAGCTGGGTAATGTACCCTTATTACTGTATCAAACACTGTTGTGATAGTATTGACATCTCCTTGTTTAGAATTCTGATCACCACTTCCTGTATCCAGGATGTTTCCTCCATGTAGTACCAAGATTAGGACGTGGATTTTGCTTGGCTGCATTAATGGCTGCACTGATTCATCCTAAAAGGAAATGAAACAAAATATAGTGAAAGTACTTGTTTCCCCCAAGCCTTTGGTATTTGCCCCAACAACACTATGTTTATTTAGCACCTTCTCTTCTACAGCCCTTCACAACGTACTTACAACACTGCCCCTGAAATACAAGCACCTCCAGGGGACAGGCCAATTCCTACCCAATAGCAACAAAACACATACATTGTCCATACAACTGTAATTGGTGCACTTCAAGATACACAACTGTGGGGATTTCAAGCCCAAGAAGGAATCCCGTAGTGAGGGTATCTTTAAAGAAAATTGATTCTTTCTTCCTGAAATGCCTATGAGGTAATGCTGATACCCCAAAAGCATGTGCAAAAATATCCATTTTAACCTGTATCATATTATTAAAAATCTGGCTAATAACTAGTGTCACTGACTCCTTCACTAACGTTCACTGCATTTGACCAGGTCAAAACATTCAACATATATTTAAGGTGTCATCATATAATTTTAGCATAAACACTGTGGAGTCCTGCTCTAATCCTTTCTCCTATCACCTTATCCCTGTATGCTAACAAAGGCTACATTCCAAACCTTATTAGGTTAACCCAAACATCAGCTCTTTGAACATTTTTTTCTGAGAATGCAATGTCATTTTTATCGTGAATTTTGTGCTCATGAAAAGGTGCCAGACTGACAGTTCTGTAGAGTAACTCAAGTCATACTTTTTCCTAGCACAAGTAATAACAGTATAAACTCTTCCCCACATCCACCCATATCAGAGAAACCAAGGTCTATGGATGATGTGTCTATCTGTAACATGAGGGTAGTGATATTCACCCAACTCAAAAGAGTGAGTTTGAGATTCATAGATTTTAGTTCCAGAAGGAACCATTCTGATCATCTAGCCTGACCTCCTGTACAACACAGGCCAGAGAATTTCATATAACAGATCCTGCGCCAAGCCCATAACTTCTGGTTGAGTTATGGAATCTTTCAGAAAGACATCCAGACTATATTTGAAGACTTCAAGCAATGGAATTTCTAGTTAGAATTTGTCTATGGATGGAACGCTGTATAAGAGCTAAGTATTATTAACTATTATTATTAGTCTCTGTAACTTACACCTTCATTCACTTTGGTGTCACTACGGTGTCTATAAAGTGGATTCTTGTCTGGAAGTGCATGACTAAAAGCATGGGAGGAGTGTTTTACCAGGTCAGTATTGCTTTTACTTTCAGTAATAAATGTTTTGTGTGTGTAGTTCTGAGATGAATCACCCAGAGGCTTATCAGCAGTCACCTGTAAGCTCGTTTCCTGTCAAGTTCAATGACTTCTGGTGGTAAAGGTAAGGACACCCAAGGAATTTCTGACTAGCTTAGGGGTGGAGAGGGCTCTTTGGATTCTTTAATCCGATCAAGCCCTAGAAAATGACTTCAAGACACATGTTTCTGGAAATACAACTACACTTGGATAATTAAGACTTGTTAAACTTGTAAAATAAAAACATGGCTCCTTCCCATAAGGAACAATTCACAGATTTTAGAATTACTCTATTACACCCTCACTCGACTTGTTTTCCACCTCATTTCTGCGCATGTTAATTTTGGAACAAATCTAGAGGGTTTCTGGTGGGGGGTGGGGAGGATTTGTCCATAATGTGATTTGAGCTTGCATGTCTCTCTAGAGGGAGGAATAAAAATCCCTGCCCCACTTTGTGCTACAACGAAAGATGAGCCTGAACCACAAAGAGCTCACAACTTCTCAGTACATCAGGGCTGTTTGTATCTGGGGCTCAGATTTGGATCCATCTCTGTAACCAAGTTTGAAAATGATTTTCAAACAGGGTTTTGAACAGTGCATTGACAGCTACTTCTGAATATGTTTGCTGCTAGGCTAGTTCAAGGGTACATCATTTGTTCTTTCAGCTGAGGAACTTTATGATTGCCATTCACAAGCTTTGTAGTTTTTTATGCGTGGTTAACAATATTCCATAGGTAGGTACCTTAATGAAGTAACTGTGTAAGCATGGTCATGAATTAGCTCCATGACACAGAGATGCCACAAGGGTCACATAAAAAACATCTGCAGCAATGAAGTACACTATTTACTCCATCACTTCACCAGTTACATTCTCTAAACAAATAGGGGATTTTAATTCGATGCAATCTAAGTGCTTACCTCTATGATGCTTAGCCTTTCCACACTGGAACCAACATGGTACTCTGTTGATGTTTCATGATACAAGTCATCTGGAATTAAAGAGGTTTCTAATATAAGTACAGCCAGACTCCATTCTACACAGCAGCTATATAAATGATGGCACTGGCTGTGGCAGTGGTTCTCAATTTTTTCAACATCAGGATCCACCTCCCACCTACTCAGATTCCCTCTCCCATTTAGCAATTTGGGAAAGATGGGGTATGTGTGATCCCAACACTTTTTGGTCACCTCCCAAGCTGAGAACCCATGAGCTACACCATCATTAAATGTCCTAGTAGTTCTCTCTTTTTTAACATGAAGGTTTTTCTAAAGGACATCCAGCTGTAGAACTGAGGACACAGCCCATATTTTGAAAAAAGGGGCACAATTCAGATTTGGTGTGAGCAGGCAGCAGCCCACTGAAGGAAATGGAATTGCAAATTGCTAACAACAGTCTAAATTTGGTCATATGTCTCTTCATCAAGGAGATAACTGTTCTTCTCAAGCAACTAAAGAGCGGCAGTGGGAGATACCCTGGCACAGCTGTTAGAAACCATCAGCTGCACAGGAGCACGGAAGAGGCTATTTGAACTCTAACAAGGGAATGGGGTTTGACCTGCTCCTGC
This sequence comes from Chelonia mydas, assembly GCF_015237465.2. Classification (NCBI taxonomy): domain Eukaryota; kingdom Metazoa; phylum Chordata; order Testudines; family Cheloniidae; genus Chelonia; species Chelonia mydas. The sequence goes on along the minus strand of NC_057856.1, from coordinate 25,333,305 downwards.
ATGCGTGGATTTACTTGACTCAAGAAAGCCCAAGTGTAATCTTCACCACACCCGTATCACTGGATGAATCCGTCTAACTTGATGAGTCAACTTCCTTTCAGCACTTCAAAAAGGCTTAGAGAGGAAGATGTTATCAGATGAGGAGGATACAGGTGAGAAGGCTAAACCTTCTCCTAACAGAAACCCCTGTTGTGTGGGGAGGGAGCAAGGAAGAAGAAGGGGTTAAGAAGTCTGAGGAATGTATGGGTGATTTAAGACCACACCATAGCATTTAATCATTTTATCAGATAATTGCTTTTGTTATAGTAAGAAATCAAACTGAAATGGAACGTAAGAGAGAGAGAGAGAGTCTGAAAGACAAGATCTCCCTATTCCTAACTCCTGCTTGGACACTGAATCTCTCCAGGGCCTTGGGCAAGTCACTTCTCTCTGCCTCAGTTTCTCCAGCTGTAAAATGGGGGTAACAAATTTTATCTTCTTTAGAGGCTGGTCATGAAGATTAAATTAAGTGACTGTAAAAAATGCTATGTACAGTGTGAAGTAAAAAGAAATAAATTACCCTGGACATCGCATTCAGAACTTCCAATTTTATCCATGAGATCGTTGGAACTCCATTTGGTGATTTCTTTCGGGAACCCCTCTTCGTTGTCAGACAAGTCCTCTTTAAAGACAGAAAAAATATTTTTGATACACTTGTATATGAATGTGCAGATGTGTGTATGCACGCACATACACACATTACAAAAATACAGCATGTCTATAAATAAAAGAATACCTTTATTACTTCTGTGTAACCTCATTGCAATTTGAGGCAAGATAATGTTTAAATGTGTTTGTATAATCTACTAGTAGCTGAATGCTCGTGCTGTCACGTGGATGTGGCAGTTGGGCCACGAAACCCACCACCTGTGCAGTCTCCCTCATGTAACCATAAAATTGGAACACGCAAATTAGCTGCAGAGTAAGGATGGTGACTGGCTGAGTTACCTCTGGTATGACAATGGTCTAGGATTCTTGGCATGGCATAGATACATGTACTGTAGCTGTACGAAGCACAGGTACAATTTGTAAAGTCAAAATGGCTGAAGACTTAAACATTGGATGGTAACATATCACAAATCTCAGTGATGATTGAACCTGGTGATATTCTAAACAAAAAGGAGTTCTCAATCCTCTTGTAGCTGTCTCCATTGCTTCACATTGACTCAATAGACCTTCTAGGCTTCAGAGCGACACACAGAGAGTGACTATCCTGGAATCTTATACAGACACCAGCTCTCAGGACAGTGAGAGCAAAATGCATTTTAAATACAAAAGAAAAGATGTTTACGTTAATCACCAGAGTATACAAGTAGTCTGTGTATAGCTCTGAAATATATATAAGTAGATTTAAATTCTTGCTAGTTGTTAGAATCCAAGTTTTGGTGTTTTCCTTGACACGTTTTCTGTCCTAAACTATATTGTAAACACTGCTGTATGATTTTAAAAAGCCTCACTGATTTACCCCTACTACTTCAGATCTGTCTCCTTCTGTCCAAACTAAAACCTTGGCTTGTCTCGCTGACATCTCCTTGTGGTCGTGTAGCCACCAGCTCAAGCTCAATGTGCCTAAAACAGAGCTCCTGATCCCCCCCCTCTCCAGCCATCCTTGCTATCTCCCTTCTCGATCACTGTGGACACCATCATCATACTGACTGTCACTCACGCTTGTACAGCGGGCACCATCTTCAACTTGGATCTCTCTCTAGGTCCTCATATGCAGGGCGTGTCTAAATCTTGCCAATTTTTCCTGCATAACATCTCTAAGACACAGACTTTCTTATCCATCCACACAGTTAACTCTCTCATACAAGCCTTCACCATCTTGCGTCTTGAATACTGCAACATCCTTCTCTTTGGCCTTGACAAACGCAATCTTGCCCCCCTCTTATCCACTGAGAATGCTGTTGCAAACATAGTTTTCTTAGCCCATTGTTTTGACCATGTCAACCCTCTCTTTGCATCCCTCCACTGACCCCCCCCCCCCTTGTCTGCTGCATCAAACATAAGCTCTGGTCTTCACTTTCAAGACCCTTGATGGCCTATCCCCTCTCGGCCTACCACCTCTCTTTCACTATCACAATGTTGACTCTCATCTCTGATCAGCTCATTATACCAGCCTCCATTGCCCATTTGTTACATTTTCTAACAAGCGCCTTCGTGCTTTCTCCCACACCTGTACTCAAGCTTGGGAGGAGCTCCCCATAAACACCCACAAAACTAATTCACTATCATCCATCTAAACTCTCCTTTGCCATGATGCCTCCAAAAACAACCTGATGAGGGCTGAGACCACTGCCCATCGTGCTGACTGACACAGACTCATTGGGTACGTCTACACATACCAAATAAAGCTCATGTCAGCAAGTCTCAGAGCCCAGGTCAGCTGAATTAGTCTCAAGGGGCTCATACTGTGGGGCTAAAGATAGCAGTGTAGATGCTCAGGTGGGAGCCCAGGCTCTGAGACGCTCCCCCTCACTGGGTTTCAGAGCCTGGCCACCAGCCCGAGTTGGAAAGTCTACACTGTTATTTTTAGCCCTGCAAGCCCAAGTCAGGTAACCCAGCCACGGAGACTCGCTGAAGTAAGTTTTTTTTCTGCCGTAGGGTAGTCATACCCATTGTTTCTTTGTGCTCCCTGTCTGCATGTATCCATCTGTTGCCTCTTGTCTTATACTAATATGGTTAGCACTTTGGAGCAAGGACCATCTTTTTTGTTCTGTGTTTGTACGGAATGTAATACAGTGGGAGTCCGGGCCCATGAGTAGGGCTCCTACGTGCTACAGACATACAAATAATAAATAGGCACCATGATCCACTTCAGGAGTTGCTGCATTTCAGGAGTGGGTGCAGCAATCCCTACATTTGTCATACATACCTCCCAGAGGAGTTAGGAAGCTTAGCTGCCTTGTTTGTCTACCTCTGAGACCTTTGGATTAAAGGGTGCTAAGTATCATCATTTTTAACACGAAAGTACCTAAAAGGAATAAAGCAAACTTAATTCCCTAGGCTATTTTGGGCATTAATAAATTTGAATAAATCTAAGCCTGAACCTGGTCACATTTAGGAAAAGCAACAAGACACCCACTTTGCACAGGCCTTCCACTTTATACTGACCATGAGCTAGAAATCCCGGGCACCAGGCCTAGTCTATACTAGAAAAGATTTGCCAGGATAGCTATATTGACAAACTCACCTAGAGTATACGCAGCTTATACTGGCAAAAGAGTGCTTTTGCCAGTATAGCTTATATCCCTGAATGAAATAAGCTATACAGGTAAAGCAATTTTTTTTGCTGGTATAACTACATCTATACTAGGGCTTTACCGATACAAACATGTTGTTAAAAAATTGCACCCCTTGCCAACATTCCTGTACTGGCAAAAGTTAAATGTGTAGACCCGCCCAATGGTGTCACTCTGTTCTCTAGATTGTAAGCACGTGAGCTAAAAGAGGGAATAGTGCAATGGCTCCTCATTCCTGGACAAGGTCTTGGATGCAATTTTAAGCTGGGTAAAGTGCTCTCTGATAGTATGGTGATAGGCTCCTATAAATGTTTGATGTATGTAATAATGACATCATAGTTTGCTCAGAACTCTGAGCTCATGTCTTAGCAAGTGAAAAATTCTTTCCAATCACCTTTGAAAAATGCCAAGTCTGGCAAGCAAACAGACTTAACTGTATAACACCCCTATTGACACACCTGCCTGATTGCTAGCCAGGAAGTTGTTAAGTGATTTTTGCTTTTTTCAGTTTTGAGACTTGGAAGCTGGAGCATATTAAATATTTGTTTCTCCGACACTGCAGAGTGGAACATAGTAAAAACCCACCAGCAAAATCTGCTCTATTAAAAGTATTAGAATTCTCAAATGGAAATGTAGAAAGACTATTGGATTTGTGGTGCACCAGTTATCTTCCTACGAGCTATCACCATTATTCAGTCAAGCACAGCTATCTGCAGGGACAGGTTTAATTAAACACAGTTATTAAGTGACTTCATTAGTATTTCTTGTCCAGACTCAGGAGACATAGCAGCAAAGCAAATGTGTCTTTGAAGAGCATTAGAATCTGTGTTACTAGAGAGTGTGTAACATTATGCCTCATACAACTTTCACCTTCATTAAATTACTATTTGTTAAGCATAGCGAGCTTGTCAGATGACAGGCACTGTATCAATATCATTATTCTAAAACTCTTCTTTCATCTAACAAAGCCCCCTCCCTGTAGACTGTCCACAGTCAGAGGCCAATTCTTTAGCAGACCATCTCTGACTTTTGGGCACTCTTCCCTCTGACACTGCAGAGAAACCAATTAATGACCCCTCAAATCTGCACATAAAACACTGCTTTTGTTCAGTTTTTATGTAATCCTGATTTGAAATCATATTTATCACTGAAGGGTAATTGTGTTTTAATTGTATTTATCGTTCCATGCTTAGCGATTTTTTTCCTGAAGAGGTAAATTTAACTAAGAGTTATAAACATAAAAATGACTGCAATTTCAGCTATCTCCAAGATGTAAAAGCTATAATCTTCAGATTCACAGGCTAGGGTTCTCTTTTTTTGTTGCTTTACAGCTACTAATAAGACCATTAGTTACAAGGTTCTTTGGATCAGGAACAAAAAGATTTTGAAACCCTATTCTTTTCAGAAAATCTGATAAACAGCTAAGAGTTATATAAAGGGGGTTGAATGCACTGCTGCGCAAAGACTGTTTATTTTTAGTGCTTTTAATAACACTTCAACCATAAAAGATAGCGACCTGGAAATGGTAATGTCAGCATGCCATTTAATTCTTCCAACCCGAATAAAACTTGAGTTGATCTGATTTCACTGCACAGAGAGAATGAACGAACAGGTAACACCACATGATACCTCTGCCAACGGGAATACACCAGAGAAATCGTGTGTGTCAAACAGACAGAGAACAAAAAGGGGGAGATTAAATTCAAAGCTTCTCCAGCAACTTAATCTAAATATTGAACTCATTTCCTTGAGAGGTTTAATTATAGGTCTTACTGCTGCTTAAATGATCACCAAATATGACATTACTCCTATTATAATTTATTACAGTATAGATATTACTGTATTTTTACTCTCCTTACCAGAACATGCCAGTGACTGAGAACATGTGGAAAGTCTAACAAGATAAAAATCTTTATAGGCTCAGATTACACTCACTATTCAGCAAGGAAATCTGAATGTATACGGGAAGCACTCATGAGGAGCTGAATTCATCATTGACTCATACCCCAATCGACACTTAGTTTCCATGGTACTGGCCCAGCAAGCCTCTCTTACAGTATTTACTGTAAGAAACACTCATTCCATATTCACAAATCCAGTGCAGTTGGTGTCTAATGAGAGAGCCGTCTAGTCTGCAATAAAGGGTGTAGCAGATTGTCACTACCCAAAAAACCAGAGTAGCTTTAATATGCATTGTCGAGAACATCGATTTGTGAACAAAAAAAAACAATCAAATTAAGCAAATTTCAACCTAGACTGAATAGGATGCAGTCAAAGCAGAATACGGAGGAATTTTTCATTTGCAGCAGATGAGCTAGATGATTTAAGCAAATGCTGTCCATCTCTAGATTCTATCAGTCAGCGATTAAAAGGTAAAATGCATGGTGGATAGCTATGAGTTTGTTTAGATGACTCACTTATATTCATATGTTTATATTGCTATCATAAAGCCCTGAGGTACAGTTGTTACAGGAACTATAGAAGTTAATAAATAAAGACACATAAAATAAGTTAGCCCTGGCTTCTGGGCCAGCGACACTTAGGGCTTCAACCCTGAGCCAACCTGTACTCAAAGCAGCCTCTTAACCTGCACAAACCTGCAGTCTTACTCTATAGCAGCGTGCTACTTCCCACAAGAAAACATTTGAAGGAAAGCCTGAGAATCTGGGGCATGTTTGTAATATTTGATATCAAAACTTTCTGGAGTACATCACTTCAGCTGTACTACTTGCTATGGTCAATAACGAACGAAATACTATTTACAAAATGGTACCAGCAACTCCATTTGCCAGCTCCGGCAGTGCAGGTTAGCCAGCTTGTTAGATGATCATTGGAAGGTTGTTTGGAGAAGGGTGTCTTGGTAGTTAGTGCTTTGTACCAGTGCTGAGCTCACCGTCAGTGCTTAACAAATACATACTGAATAAATAAGTAAAATATACAATATGAGTCCTGTAGAGCAGAGCATCCTCCTTTTAGATACAAGCAGCGAACATAAAAATATGTGGAGAGAGCTACAGCACACTAAAACACTTCAGGGTTCAGAATAACAGCCGTGTTAGTCTGTATTCGCAAAAAGAAAAGGAGTACTTGTGGCACCTTAGAGACTAACCAATTTATTTGAGCATAAGCTTTTGTGCTCAAATAAATTGGTTAGTCTCTAAGGTGCCACAAGTAAAACACTTCAGGAATTCTTACAGGAGAAAAAAACTTTCAATGCTGGTGAACTCTGACATCTCCCTTCACTCCCTTTTGCATTTCTTCGTGCAGGCATACAAGGTGTTAAAAAGGACTATTACTAAAGACAGACTAGGGTCTCTTCTTACTCAGACAGGACTCTACTTGTTATGAGCTTTACCACTTGGCTATTTGAAAACAAACAAACTCAGTCATGCTGAATCAGAAATATTAAGAGTTACATCCACAGCTTGTGTAGAGAATTGCAGAACTTTACCCAGGTGCATTCGCATCAAAAAACCCCCAAAGTTCCATATGTTAAAAGAACTCAAGATCATTTCATGTTAAAAAATAATCAGACAGATTACATTAAACTTTAAATATTGCCCAGTTAAATGAAATAGTCTGCTGGGTGCTGCTCTGAATTACATCAATGCTGCATAAAACCCTTGAATAGAAAATACAGTTTCAAGCAAGGCAGGTGGTCTCACTGCCTACTCCCCTCCCAATTCCACCCTTTAAGAAGATAAAACAACTGATCACCATTTTGGTTCCACATACCATGTGCATCAAAGAATTCATCATCTGAGCTGTCGTCTGAATCTCTGGCAATGCTCTGCATCCTCCACTCGGATATACTATGGCGGGAGGGGCTTGCTGGAAAAAACAAAAAAAAGGCGTATGCGGAAAGCTACATAAACAAGGCAGAGTGTTCCTGACATGGTCTTCGCTACAGGAACATAGTCATGTGCACCTTGTGAAAATCTATCACTGCAGTGATAGATTAAGGCACAATATTCCAGTGATGCTGGTGTGATGTCAATGTACCACTTTACAAGTCCTGTTTGCTTACTGTGGTTATAACCTGCCCGCAAGCTGCCACATTAAAGCAAGCTGTTTGTATCACACTTATGCTATTTTGAACGGCAGCTATTTATAACCATTAGTAGGATGTGTAAAATCATTTTGTTTTTAAAGTTTGCAATTAAAAAGGAAACAGTCTGATTTGTAAGCCTTCTGCTACAGCTGCCACTAACTTTCAGATGGGAAACTATATGGAACAGCGTGGAGAGAAATAATCTGTTTTCTAGAAGGAAATTGCTTCCATACCAATTGGAACAGAGATCTATTTGAACTTTAACTGGGGTGATTTAAATAAAATGTGATCAAACTATTTTTATGGAAGCTCTCAGTGTGCACTATGGCCAGATTTACACTCATACAGTGAGAATAAGAGAACATGACAATTCCTTCCGCGTCTGTTTGCCTCCCTTTTCTTACATCTACTTGATCCCTTTCATTTTCTATTTCAAAGATCATTGTGCTAAGTAAACCTTTTGTGGCGTTAGCTTTCAAAATGCAATTTAGAAACTAGCTACTGTGAACTCTTTTCAGCTGAGCTCTTCACAAGATACTAAGTCAGCTAAAGTGAAAATCATACACAAAGAAGCAAGAGAGACCAGCTCTCGCTCTCACTCTCTCAGTTTCACTCATGATTGTGGTGCACCAGTCAATGTTATAGAACAGGGAGCACACACAAAGTACCTGTAGCAGCAGCATTCTAATGTAACACAGCAGGGTTAAAATGTTCATTTAGCACACAAAGGACATTGAATGGCTCATGTTATTGTAATGGCTGTATGAAAACTATTTATGCTATTGCTGTAACAGGGTTAAATATGTGAGTCAGATACTTCCAATTCTAATTTTACCTCCTAATTGTCATGTGATAAGACCACTGCGACCCTGAGCAGAGGCAGTTAATTACAGCTTAGTTGGTTCTGTAGCCCCCGACTATCCCACCATCCACCCCTCTGGGAATAGCGAGCAGTGTGATTGGCATAGCCGAGCTAAATCACACTGGAATGACGTCAAATGCACTCGCATGCTAGTTTCTAAAAATAGAGCACATAATAATATATGGGATGGTGACAAGAGCCCCACTCACACCAGGGGTCTTGCTTAGGCAGTGTAAAACGGATCAAATCTGCATACAAAGAGAGAGAAATACTTTCTTGTCAAATATCAGGGGGTAACCGTGTTAGTCTGCATCCACAAAAACAACAAGGAGTCCGGTGGCACCTGAAAGACTAACAGATTTATTTGAGCATAAGCTTTCGTGGGTAAAAACCTCACTTCTTCAGATGCATGGCCTCCACAAGAGCTTATGCTCAAATAAATCTGTTAGTCTTTAAGGTGCCACCGGACTCTTTCTTGTCAAAGGCAGCTGTAAATCCAGACAGCTCTTCGCATTTATGTATGTGAATATGCTGCCGTTTCTTAAACCTAGCATGAAAGAGGATTAAAATATCTCCGTGACGTATTTCCCAGCTCATTGCAATTCACTCCTTTCAACAGTTTTTCCAGTAAAATCCATGCCAATCTGAAGTTTAAAAATCATGTTTTGCTACCACTGAAAGCCGTTAAAGTGAAATCCTGAGGGATGCTGAAGAACTGCAATTTCCATTGGCCATGTCTACACCAGGGGACAAAAATGGTGTGTTTTTTACAAGGAGACAGCTAACAAGAGATGGCTCTGTCACTGTAAAATCCCAGCACAGCCAAGGCAAGTGGTAGTTTTATCTCCAGGTAAGTGTGTAGCAAGTGAAGAGATTGCTACTCACCTTGTGGAGTAACTGAGGTTCATCGAGATGGTTGTTCCTGTGAGTGCTCCACTTTAGGTGTCTTGGCGCCCTGCACTTCTAATCGGAAATTTGTAGTAGCAGTGCCCTGGTTGGCCGTGCACGCGGCAGCCATCTCGCGCCACTCCGAGTGGTTACCCCATGTGTGCAGCCAACCATCCCCCAGTTCCTTCTCTACCCCAAAGGATCAACATGAAACTCCGAAGTGGGGGGAGAGGGGGTAGTGGAGTACTCACAGGAACTACCATCTCGAAGAACCTCAGTTACTGCACAAGGTGAGTAACCTTTTCTTCTTCAAGGAGTGTCCCTGTGAGTGCGCCACTTTAGGTGACTGTTGAGCAGTGCCCCTCGGTGGAGAGGAGGGGCTTCAGAGTTGATGTATGTACGGTGGAGAGCACTGAAAGTCCAAAGTGAGCGTCTGCGGCTGATTGTGCATCACAGCAACAGTGTTTGGTAAAGGTATGGGCTGATGCCCAGGTAGCTGCTTTACAAGTGTCCGTGATGGATATGTTATTGAGAAAGGCTATCGACGCGGACAGCGCTCTAGTGGAGTGTCCGCGAAGTCCAGAGGGAGCTTGCAGATCATAGTTTTGGTAACATAATTGGAGACAGGTAGATATCCACTTAGAAAATCTCTGCTTGGAGCTGGTTTGACCTTGGGAATGTCCTGTTGTGGATACAGTCTAGATGATTTTCTAAATGTTTTTGTTCTGTCTATATAGAACGCTAGCGCTCTGCAGATATCCAGCGTGTGAAGGGACGCCACTTCTTGTCAGCATGCGGTTTAAGGAAAATACAGGTAAGTAAATGGGCTGGTTGAGATGCAAGGGGGAGGCAACCTTGGGTAGGAACTTAGGATGTGGTCGTAGGATTACTTTGTCTTTGAGGAATGTGGTATAAGGTGGGTGAGCCATTAGGGCACCCAGCTCTTCCACCCTTCTTGTTGATGTGATAGCTACTAGGAAGGCGACCTTCATGGATAGGTGCAACAATGAGTAGGTCACTAGTGGTTCAAAGGGTTTGCCCATGAGGGCACGGAGAACGAGATTGAGATCCCACATGGGAGTCGGGTCCCATAATGTGGCATACCTATTCTCTAAGCCCTGGTGGAAGTGCTTAGTGGGTGAGTGAAGATGGTGACTCCGTCCACCTTAGTGTGGAAGGAGGTGATGGCTGCTAGATGCACTATGAATGAGCTAGTAGATAGTCATGATTATTTTTAGTGTCAGTATGTAATCAAGGATTATGGGTAGTGGGGCCGATTGTGGAATAATCTGCTTTTCCTGGCACCAGGTATAGAACCGTTTCCACTTCTGTGTGTATGTCTTTCGTGTGGTCAGCCGCCGGCTGTTCTGTAGTATGTCTTGTACTTCCTTGGAACAGTCTGTCTCAAGTTCTGTCCTCCACAGATCAGTCACGCCTTGAGATGGAGTATTGAAATGTTGGGGGTGATGGAGGTGTCCTGTGTCAGCAAACGAGGCATGAGGAAAAGGGTTCATGGTGGTGTCACAACCATCTGTTTCAGGTACGGGAACGATGTTTGTCTGGGCCAAGTTGGTGCAATGAGGATGACTCTGGATTTGTCTTGCTTGATCTTGTGAAGGACACGGCTCAAAAGGGGAATTGGGGGGAAGACATACATCAGTGGGGCTTCCCATTTCACAAGAAAGGCGTCACCCAGAGAGTCGTGTCCCAGCCTGGCCCGGGAACAGTACTGCAGCCACTTGGCATTGTGGGCCGTTGCGAAAAGATCTATTGAGGGGAATCCCCATTGTTTGAATATAGTTTTTAGGATTGCGGGATCCATCTCCCAGTCCTGCGTTTGTGAAAAGTTCCTGTTTAGCTGGTCTGCTGTGGCATTCTGGCAGGTAGAATGCCATGATGCCTATGTTGTTGTAGATGCACCATTGCCAGAGGCAACTGCTTCTGCACAGAGTGGATAAGATCAGGCCCCTCCTTGGCAATTTATATAAAACAGTCGCCAAGTTGTCTGTGAGAATCTGGACAGTCCTGTTGCAGATTAGGGGGAGACAGTGATGGCAGGCATTTCAGACTGCAAGTCAGACAGCATTTGAAACCTGGAGAGCCTGGCATGTCTGAGAGGCTATGCTGTAAGCAAGAATGGGAATAGTTCCATTCTTATGCCTCTTTTGTTTCTGGGTAATTACCCGCATGAGGCGGGGGAAAGGGGAGGACTAGGAGACGAAATATTTTTTTTGGTTTTTTAATGGTAAAGAAAAATTTAAGGAGAAATTAATAAAGAAATGGTACTAACTGGGAAAGAACTGAAATAAGAAATATCAAAAGCTGAGAGACGCTGCTGTCATTCTGACCGAAGCCAAAGGAGGTAGAGAAGGAACTGGGGGACGGTTGGCTGCGCAGGCAGGGTAACTGCTCAGAGTGGTGCGAGACGGCTGCCGCACGTGTGTAGCCAACTGGGGCACTGCTACTATAAATCTCCAATTAGAAGCGCAGGGCGCCAAGACACCTAAAGTGGAGGGACACACCTCTAAGAAGAACTGTATGTCGTCCTGTGTGGTTCACTTCGCCCAACTACATCAAAGGGATGAATTCTGGCCCCAAGGACTTCAATGGGCCACATTTTCACTCTAGGATTTTGCAGTGACATAGCTAACCTACTGCAAAACACACACAACTTTTTTGCTACTGTAAACCCTGCCACTGTCTTCGATGTGACTTGTGCCTGACGGAAACACTGAGTTAAGATGTCAGGAGTCATCTTTTTCAAAGAGTGGGTCAAGAAAATGAGGAGTGTATAGTAAAGGACACTTGAGAGAATATGACTTCCTACTGCACAGGGGAGATTCATGGGTCTGAAGTGAGTCCTTCAGTTAGGTTCATTGGAGCCTCTTGGACATTTTTTCCTGCACGGCATTTAAAAGGTAACACAAATATGATCCATGGTGGCATCTGATCTCCTTAGCCATGGATGATGGTTAGAGGACATCAACAGTAGCAAAATGCAACAGCTGTCATTCACCTCTCTCTTTACTGACAGTGGTGACCTGCGTTATCTTCCCAAAAGGCCAATTACGGTGCTTAGCTGTGCAAACTACATTGCAGCAGCCTGGGAGCCAACCCCCTCCTTGGAAATGAACGACAAGCAGTAACATTTATCGCTGACCAGGGAGGATTATGCCTGTCACTAACTATATTTCAGAGAAATCCAAAGCAGGAGACATGGAATCTAACAATTAATCAGATCAAGGCGTATTCAGTGATTCTCTCTCTGCATCTAGCATTTCACATCAGACAGGCACATGTCCAGAGAGAGATCATCGCCTGAGGAATTAAACCTTATAAAAACTTCCATGTCACTAACAACAGGGACTAATCCCCCCTCTATGGTGCCCTGCTTGTTTTCTTTGACAACAATCACTGCCACCAGCTCCCACTGCCTTCCCTCATTTCCCCTTTTCGTAATTTATTTAACTGTGATGGAATTCATGGCAATGTCATTTCAGGAGCCGCTGTTGCAACATGGGCATAACCCTCAACACAGCTCCATCAGAGGGGACTTTCACACCACACGCACAGGCTAAAGAAGCGACTCAGTCAGCTTGTAGCAATAAATAAGCTCTGACCCATCATATGGGCTAGCCACTAAAATGAGACATGATCACACTTACCCAGCATGTTACATCAGCACACTTTATGCTTGAACCAAGGCAAGAGTTGTATGTTTTTTCCTAATGCAATTAATCCCATTATGAACATCTCACCTCCTCTTTTTGAAGATCGCGAGGATTTGGAAGATGTGGACCACTGCTTGGTTATCCCTCTCCCAGACATGGCTTCACCAATATTACTAGCAGCATCTGCCACGTCGTCAGAGGACATGGCCTTGCTTTCAGCATCATTCTCGCCCGGGGAATCTTTGGCTCCGTGTTGCTCTGCCTCATTTTCACTGTAGCTGAACTGGGCCATCTTCTGAGCCAGCATCAGCTGTGCCTCCTTCTCGAGCTGCCGGATGTCCTCGATGGTGAGCCCATACCATTCATCCTGCCAGCACCACGCCTGCCGGTGGGCTCTCACCATTACCTTCCGAAGGCCTGCAAAGCAACAACATGCCAGTGACCAGCAAAGCTAACACACTACAGGAACGTTATTCATTTAGTAGAAGACTCTAAATCACCACTGAGTTGATTTTAGTGGCATTAATTACACAGAGCTAACCAATCTGCCATAAAGAGGTCTCTGTTAGGAGGGATGTTACCAGCCATTTGAAATCTATAGAGACTGGTCAGTTCACTAATCCCTGACCACAGTGACTCAAAGCTGACACTGCACTGATGTTCAATGGGCCAGAGTCTGCACCACTAAAGACAATGCAAGTTTTGCCACTGATTTAAGTTGGGGATGGTTTCATATAATCCAAACCCAGAGCTGGATTTCATGACCGGCTCCTCTCTCTCTATAATGAACCTAACTAAAAAGCCAGACCCAGCTATAACTCACACTCCGAACTTTGGGAGGTTTGAAGTCTGGATCCAAATTGTGTAGGTCAGGTATTTATCCCTGGTCAAAGATTTGTCTGGTTTCCTATCCAGGAGTGTTTCAAATGGTGCTATCAGGTTTTCCCATGAATATTGCACGCAGCTCTACTTGTGGGCAAAATGGAATAATGAATATGAGCTTCCAAACTAGTGGCACAGGAGGAGAGAGAGAAGAGGAAATAATATTTTATTTCACAACATACAGGCTCTTTTTACTGACATATTAGAAACATCTAGTGGATAATGACATCATTTAGCATTTTATTCCAATGCACCACATTTCTGAAAGGGAGATCCTTCCGAACATCCACAAACATGAACAATATTTATGACTGTGCTCCAGACACTTTCTTCCAAAGTTAAACATGATGGCCACCATTACCAGGACATTCAACTTTAAAGCAGATGTCATTGCTTGGGATTTTCAATGAGGACTACTTAAAATCTCCTGGTCGATCATGCCCTTAAACTGGTGATTATCTCTGATGGATGCAAAGGGCATACAAACAGCACATTCCAACTTTCAAGTCTTTTACAAACATTAACAAATTCATTCTCACAAACCCTTCAAATAAACAACATTATCCCCACTTTACATATTGGGATACGGAGGCAGAGATGAGTTAACGGACTTGCCCAAAACAACAGAGGTGAGATTGGAAGTCCAGAGGTACTGGCACTTCAATTATTGTATCGAGTCCCCACATTCTGAGTGGGAATGATACTACACAGGAAAGCTCTGCAGACAGTCACCATTCCAATGAGGCCTCTGACCTAAGATCACTGGCCACAACTGTGCTTCTGATATAATGAGCCACAAAGAGGTCACTGAACTGCCCCAGGATTATTGAAGCCAATTAACAATTAATTAAGGGGAAAAAAGCAGTCAAGGCAGTGGGTAAAGACTCGCTCTCTCAGCCCCACAGAGAATAGAGATGGGACAGACCTAGTAAAGCCATCCTCCACGCCCTCTGCCCTTGGCCAAGGCAGAATTGCTCCCCACAGAATATAGTTTTCAGTTGTTTGTATCACATGATATTCACAGCTTCCTTAGAAAAGCCATTCTTAGAAATCTAACTACCACAAAGATTTTCCAGATCTTCAGTCTAATGTTACTTTTGCTTAGTTATCTATTGTTTTGTAGCAGCCTAAAAATCATTTCTCTCCCTTCCCTGTCACTTGCACCCTTTAATTATTAGTAACATATTACCCAATACATCTTCCTCCTCCCCCCCCCGTGGTTGTTTTTATACATATATTTGATTCTTTCTTTCCATGTAAGTCATTTCCTCCAGCCCATAGACAGTGTTGTTGCTATTCATTCTGGTGAGTTCTCTAGTCAGTCTGCCAAGCAACACGAAGTCATTTATTGCCTCTGATAGAATGACTCAAGACAAGAAGGAGGTATATTGGGTCATTGGTTCTTGTGTTAGATCAGTCTGAGCTCACCGTATGCTCAGGCTATGTTTGCAAAATACAATGTCGTGTATCAATATTTTGTGCATCCTTGCCAGGCATCCACTGCCCTTTTTCAAGAGGTAATTTCATGCAACACATACATGTCCTAGCCACCGCATTGTGACCTTTTGGGGCAGGGCAGCATCTCAATTCTGTTTAAATTCCCCCAGTCCAATTTGATTTTGTTTCACCAATCAGATTATTTATCATAGACTTGCTGGGGAACTCTTTAGCTACGGGTGTCATCGCCAATGCCTTTCCCAAGAACAGCTGGACATTCAGCAGCTACCAACAAGGCTTAAACTCCCAGTCACATATCCCCCTTTTTTCTGTGGCTGAGAGTCTAAAGCCAAGAAATTCTTTCACTAGTTTCAACTGTACTGTGCTCTGCTCTGCCACAGCTGTGGTTGAAATCTACTGTGGGTTGGAATTGGCACTTTTTAGGACGGTGGCAACACTCTGAAAAGTATTGCTTAAGCGCCTTGAGAAAGGGTGTGTGCTTGGTCTGATCACAGTGACCCTTCCAGCTCCATCTCAATGCTGGAAGCCTGCTTCCTCTGCCTGCCCCTATTCCAGAACTCGGGAGGCTCGTTAGCATGACAATCTCTGCTCATGCTACTGAATGCAGCATCCGATGAAGTGAGCTGTAGCTCCACTTACGCTCAGATAAATTTGTTAGTCTCTAAGGTGCCACAAGTCCTCCTTCAGTAATGCCTCAACTGCTCTGCTTCTCTCAGAAACTCTCTGTGTAAAGGCTTAGAGAGCTCTCATCACAGACGTTTGTTTTAATCATTAGGACCAAGAAAATCACATGGGATAAGCAGTCAGCCTCCTTTAATTCCTCTTCACCTTCCTGTCTCACTCCCCTTCCCTTAGATTATAGGAATTACATGTATAACCCCCATCCCAACAACGAGAGAGCAGTCCATCTCTTCTGTACTAGAACTGGATGAACGGTTTGGCTGGAAATCTAAATCACCTCTTCCTACAGCACTATTCTTTTGAAAATGACATCATGGGGCTCCCTGTTTATTGTGTGCCTGTCATTCCAGACCAGAAGTTTTCATTTAACCAGTAAAGACATGTTTTTTTCTAACTGCCAGCCCCGCAGACTCAACCTGGGATATGACAATTAAGCTGGGCATGGCTCTTTCAGGCACAGGACAAGATCTGGAGAGGGATAAAAATGAGATTGCAGTGTACAATTTGGCCTCTAGAAAGAATCTTTCTTGCTGTCTATGATCTAAGTTCTTACCTTGCCCCCACTGCCGCAATATCTGAGCATATCACAAACATCACTGAATTTATCCTCAACACCCCTCTGAAGTAGAAAAATAATATTGTGGCAGCTTGACAGATGGAGAACTGTAGCACAGAGGGACGGACCATGTAACCTTTCCAAAGTCACAAAGGAAGTCTGTGGCTCAACTGGGAATTGAACCCTGACTTTGAGTGTCTGTCCAGTGCCTTAATCACAAGACCATCCTCCCTGTACACAAAGGGATTCCCAGTTCCACTGCCAGATCCCAGGAGAACTTTCTGGGGCTGTCAGAACAAAAAGCATTTTACTTGTAAGCTGGGCAAATGTGATCTAGTGTCAATAAGAGCAAATAACCATGGAACTTCAGGATGCTATTTTTACAGAATAGAGCTGCAACAACCTGGAAAGTTGCAACAGACCCTGCTGAGCAAACCACTATCGCATAGTAATATGGGTCAGGTTTGCTGAACTTGGTGGAACTAACCTTTACTGAATTGTGTTCTTTCACTTTTGACACTTTTAAGGTACATGTACATTGCAGTTGGCAGCATGTTTCCCAACTCAAGTAGACTTACATGCACTAGCCTGGCTTGAGCTAATGCACTAGAAATAACAGTGTAGCCAGGGGTACCATGGATGGGCCAACTTGGGCTAGTCCTGTGAGTATGGACTCCTAGGGGGTATGTACTTAAGAACGGTCCTACTGGCTCAGACTAAAGGTCCATCTAGCCCAGTATCCTGTCTTCCAACAGTGGCCAATGCTGGTGCCCCAGAAGGAATGAACAGAACAGGTAATCATCAAGTGATGCAACCCCTGTTGCCCATTCCCAGCTTCTGGCAAACAGAGGCTAAGGACACCATCCCTGGGCAGCTAACCCGAGCTACCACCATGCTAACCCCAGCTATACTGCTGTTTTTAGAGCATGGTAGCTTGATCCTGTCTAGTCAAGCTGGGAAGCACTCTCCCAGCCTCAGTATAGACATATCTATAGATTGGAATGCAACAGACTGGTCCAATAACATGAAGAAAAGCTAGTGTTACCTTGTAGTCTCCTAAAGAGCTCTCTTTTGCTCATAAAAGAGACGAACAGTAAGGGAGAATCAGAATTGATTTTCATCTTGAGAAATTTATAGAGAACAAACTGTCACAAAGCCCTGGCTTGTCTCATTCCCATTCTCACCTTCATTTATGGAATGAGCACAACCCTGTTTGTCCTTATGCAGACAAGACACCCACTAAAGTCAATGTGAATTCGGCCTATGAAAGAAATGCAGGAACAGTCTCTTTATGGATAAGCACCAAATACCTCTTCAGCCTACATAATAATAATAGTTAGTGAAGAACGTGGTTTTATTAACTCTCCAGGGAGTGTAACATTTTGACTAAAACAAAAAATATTGCCATATTTTTTGACTTAAGAAAAAACTAGTATCTCTGTGTTGATTTAACTGTAATATTTTCCACTGTTTTAGGAAAGATCATCCCTTGTGATTATCAGCAGGCGGTGGACATTTAATCACTTGTCTTTCAAACTTGTCATCCCAGCCAACCCTGTTACAGTCAAATTATAATAATACTTCTAGAATTCAACCAGTGTGAAGCCATTGGAGGGCTCTGTCTGTAGCTAAAGATCTCTCTTTGTAGTTCAGGGTTTGCTTTTTCTATTTAAAGTAAAACCACAAATACAATCCAAGTATAACATAAAAACACTGCAGAATCTAAGTATATCTGGGCAGTTGTTTTTACACACAAGAGTGACGTGTCCCAGGCATTTTATAACACACTCGCAATTTCCTGGCTGCAGATAAAGGACGTCTGATTTCCCTTGTGTGGCACTTTATTTCCTTGATAACCACAACAGATACCATAACCTTGTCCGAACAGTTCTAGTTGCTTGAACATTTCTGATAAAATGTAACCCTGAAGTTGTATGTTTATTTCCCCCCCGTTTCTCTTATTTAGGCTACTCACAAAGCAAAATGATATGGTTATGTCTGATCCTCCAGCTGCAATCTGTTAAAACACAAGCTTAGAGGAGATGCCAACACTTGTATATAGCACGCTGTAAGGGCTGGCCAATATATGGGAGTCCTTCCATAGACTGAATTGGGCATTGGATAAGACCTTACTAGACGAGTACTTTATGGAGAAAGTTTAAGTGAAGCAAAACTTCTCAGAAAAATATGGGCTTATCCAGAAAATTCTCAAGTTATCAGCACTGGCATACACAACAACTAAAATATACACTCTTAAGATATATCATCGCTGATTTGTTTAAGAAAAGCAAAAGAAACATAACGCATGTACAAAGGGTACCAACTGAGTGGGAATGGCAAAAATCCGAAACTTGTGTAACACTGTGCACCATTAATGTAATTAAACTCTTTGGGGTTCACTCCAAAGCACATTCAATTAGCACAGCAGACTAGATTAACAGCCCACATTTTAAGTGAGTGTCTCAAGATGTCAGACAACAGCGCGACTGTCCAATTAGTTCACAAATGACTTCTATGTTCAATGAGAGACTGAGAACATTTCAACAGCCTCTCTCAAAGCCATTCCCTTCCTTATCTTGCCTCTCAGTAAGTCAACCACATATTATAATTTTCCTATTTTTAACTAAACTAATGTTTTCTTCTCTTTCAACTCTTTCCCCAAACTTTCTATTGTACTTCATTAAGGGAACACAGTCTAAATAACTACATAGTGCAGAGAATTAGGAGTCTGAACTCCTTCATTCCACTCCCAGTTCTGCTGCTGACTTGTTGACCATGGACAAGTCACTTTGCTGTTCCATGTATAAGCTTCCCCCATCTGTAAAATGAGGATAATAGGGAGTTTGGGATGAAAAAAGTCCTCAGATGAAAAAGACAAGAGAAGTGCGAGGTCTGAGTAAAGTTTAAAAAAAACCCCAAATTAGAGTTTACTTCTGCATTGTGATTTCGCTATTACCAATGTGGCCTGAGATAACAAGCACATCCTCCAAACTGTTACCAGTACCACGGAAATGTATTAACAAAAGGGAGACTCTCTCTCACATGGCAAGTATTGCATCCAGGGCTGCTAAGCAAGGCTATCCATCTCCCACAAATACCCAACTTTTAATTTCCACTCTTTATTCAATTTTCTGTCTCTGCTCCAAAGACTTCTCCTATTTATGCAACTTAAAGTCACTTCAGATCAAAGATGCATTATTTATATCAATAAAACACAGTGGTAAGGAGCCCGAGTGGCAGACAATCAGATGACATGGCTCACTGCAACAGCTGGATCAACAAGAGACTGAATGAAGTCTTTTAGGAAATATAGAAGAGCCATCTTTCCGAAAGATCACAATTTAACTTATACAAAGCTCCTTTATGAATAGGACTTGAAAGATTACATTTTTATTGCTAAATGTCAGTAAACGTCAATTTCACCCAACACAAGCAAACCAATGAACAATATTTCCATCGATAATAATCGTAATTTACAGATAGGCGAAGAAAGAAAAATGCTGCTTGAGAAGTTATTAGCGTTTGATTTAAGGATATTTATCTTGTATATTTTGACTTGTGATGTTGACAATTTGTGTTTTAACAGTTATAAAGCTTTAATGTTTTGAATCTCAACATCCACAGTCATTAAACAATTGCTGTCTGGCCCCACCCTACTGTCTGACACCTCCCATAATTTCACACAATGAAAATGTAAACTGATAAAAAAAATTTAAAAAATGCTTAAAAATAAACATTGATACTATCTGTTGAAATCATGAAAAAAAAAACAATTCTGCCAATCCTATTTATGAATAATTGAAAGGGCCATATACTTCCTCTTCATTTTCCAGATAAAAAGGGCTCATTTTATTTTGTTGCCATATTCTGTGACAGATGAAATTAACTCATTTCCCCAACATACTGAGGGGATTTGTTATAGTGTAAGAGCCATCTATAGTATGGTCTGTCAGAGAGGAACAATTTGTCCACACCAGACTGAAAGACTGGCCAACAACCTCAAGTTATGGAAAAAGTAAAACCAAAATGGCACTGGCAGAGCTCTCGATGCCTGCTACCAAGGCTAGTGAATGGACTGTAACAGTGCTCCTGAGATAATGAACACAGAATGATTTCAAACAATGGGACCAATACTAACTATTGTAAGCAGTACCACAGTCGTTCTGCATGAGCGTGCAGAATCAATTCAAAGAAGCTTTGCCAATAGGAAGGAACGACTGTGCAGATAACGTAGGAAAATGTAGTGTGAACAGAACCTGGATGTCATTACTTAATGGAATCCAAGGGCTTTCAGTATATACATTTGAATTAGGACATTACATCTGGCATCTTCATTTCCATTTTAATGATTGTGTTTTAGTGTAATTACTAAAATCTTGGATTATCTGTCCTTTTTCCCAGCACTCACACACACAATTTCTGAGACATCTGTTGGTTAGCATGCACACATTCACTGCCCTCTACTTCCCTACCTTCTGTGAGCCAAGAATTTAGTGTCTTTTACATGGAGTTTTAAAGTAAGCAAGAGCTGAGGTTTAGTACAGTTTTGTTTCAGGTAGCTGGGAACTCTTAAAAGAACAATGAAACTTAACTTGATAACACAAGGTACTTAACTGTACGTGTCATTTACCACCTCTGCATTGCATGGGTAGCCACTTGGCACTCAGCAAACTCCCACAGCTCTCTCCCAGCCTAGACTGGGCTCATTATAAAACCTGTGGTGGACTCCCCAACTGAATTTGCTTGCGCTAATGTAATTCTCTTCCCCAACTGTTGCCCCAAACTGAGACCCAACGCAAATTAAACTTCTGAGCTTCAATAAATAAGTAAAATAAATAAATAAAAACTTTTAAATGCTGAACTGTTTTCCAAAACCCTGTTTCTGTGGGGATTCTCCCCCCCTCCCCATTGTTGGGAATGTTAATGCATATGGGTTTGGGCAGAGTTGGGAAGTTCCAAACTATTGCAAGAAAGCCTGTTTTCACAAAGCATGATTTTGCAGACTCAAAGTTTTGGATAAGCAAACAAACTGCAGGGTGTTCACCCAAACTGAACCAAATCTCCAAACCTTTAAAGGTCATCTCTTCACTTCATCTAGCACAAACAGAAGTGCCTCCTCCTCCTCTATAGAGACAAACTAATGAAGGGGTCTAAAATTTGAGATCGGCTGTTGGAAGAAAAAGCGAGAGATGTATTTTCCAAATGGATTACCTTATTCCACCTACTCCCTATAGTGCATGTCCCAATAATTGTCTCCAAAACTAGAGCAGTTGAAAGCAAGGAGGGAAAATGACCCATCAGAAAGTGTACCTACAAATGAGATACAACTGGAATGACTCAGTAGCAGGTAGAGGGGGGCTTGTTTGATATTTTTGCATTAGCTTTGCAATTTTCTAATGCAGATGAGAGGTTAGAAAGCAGTATTAACCAGTACCAATGCGTTCACAATTCATTGTCAGAGTGCTAAAACTTGGCATTTGAGACCCTACAGTGACTAGAAATATCAGTAAAACCACAGGATCCCTACTAGAAAGAAGAAATTATGGGGCTGCACTGGCCATTCAGTTAGCACTGCAATCGATGACCAATAGCCTTATTTAACACGCATCAGTGCCATCGCTCTGTACTTAATGATAATGCATCTAATCAGTACAACGTTTCTAGATCATTGAATGTGCATGTTCTGAGCAAGCAACCTTCTAGGCCCCCTATGTAGCAGGGCCCCCCGATAGCCTGGATTCTTGGGAAGGACACTTGGCAGATTTCACTGTTTTAAGGAACCATTTCATCTCTTTTCAGACCAGTTGTACATCCTGCCTATTGTGACGTGGCGCAAAAACTGTCTCAATTATGTTACAGATTTTTTGCAAAGCCAAAGCACAAATTATTACCAACACTGCTGCCATTGTCCTGCTGTGTACAGCATCCAGTTAGCTAGTCCTCTGACATAAACACTAGTTGGCCTCCTTTAGAAGCACTGATCTAAGAATGCACATGCTAATCAGTGTGGTACCTTTACTGTACCTGACAATTGCCACTGATCCATATTTAATTATAATCACAAGAGGATGGAGAGCCTTCAGTAGTGCATCATGGAGGGCTGAGAGATTTGTGACTATGCAGAGCCACTGGCCAACCCTCCTCCCACTCAGAAAGGAAGCAGGGAGGCCAGAGAGAGAGCGGCTCCGAAAATGTGGGGCAGGGTGGAGACTCCCCACCTCCCTCCACTGAGCCCTGTGGCAGGGCCCTCTGCAAGGCTCATTTACTTGGGTTTGGGAGGCAGCTGAGGATTTGGCCCTTTATAAGGAAAGCCAACAGACCTTTGAAAGTGTTAGTTAGATTTGTGACAGAAGAATCCTTTTTCAGAGGATTAAGGCCCTGTCCAACATTTTCCAGGATACAGCTATGACCAAACATGGTTAGGGTCCACACACAGTCTGACTGCAAACAACGGGAATGATGCTGACTACTCTGGTCAGTCCCACAGCCATCCTGCATGGCGCTGTCAAAATCAAACATGATAATCTCTTTTTGGGCATCTCTTGTGTTATATGCACAGGATTCTGTACCAAGTATTAATCTGAGTAGCCCAGTGACCCCTTAAGGCATCCGCACATGAAAACTGGGCACATACTGTTTACGTAACATGCTGCTGCACTCTGACTCAAATGCTAAAAACAATGTTAAAATTTTGACAGCAAGTACAAAACTACAATTACTCACCAACGTCATGGATAAACCTCTCGATTTTGGACTGCATCCCCCAGTATCTGAACTCCACTTTGCACAGTTTATATGCACACATGATTGGATATTTCCCAGGGTTGTTCTTGTACCCCTCAATCCAGTCCTCTGATAATGGCCCTCTTTTAGTCTTCACAGATTTATAAACCTTTGGATCCTCTTCTGATTTGTATTCATGTGGTGGGATAGGATCTTTAACAATATCAATAGGATCTAAAGGCAGAAAACACAAATAGTTTTTTTTAAAAGTTTTCCCTTTCTGCATAACTATAAAACAACACTTAAAAATCGCTTTGGTGTCTATCAGAAACATTAAAGCAATTTAGCTCCTTTGTATTTTCCCTTAAACGACTTATATTTAAACTGTTTATACAATTCTGCTAGACAGTGATGTTGACAATGCCAGAACTCACATGCACAGTCTTAGCAAATGGATATTTTTGCCCAAAGATTTTGTAAATCCAGTGTATTTTGGCAGATCAGTTTGTTACATCTTTTCAGCTGTAAAAAGAGGTTTTTTATATTTCACCCTTCAGTTCCTCTCATGCCACCACAATGCTGTAGCTCTGCCTAAATTTAGAAGCTTATAATACAACAGTCCTTTTCTAATATCATCACAGAATAGAGACTAGCCACTGAATATGGTACCATTGCAGAACAGCACAGTGATGTTACTGGTTTACTTCTCATTTGCTGATGTTGTGCTATGGATAATATGTAATCTGAATTTTCTGCCTTTGAAGTCTAAAGATTATTTAATGAACACTTTTGTGATAAGGGGGACCAAGCAAGCGTAGCTGAACTAATGAATATATCTTAAAAAGTCTGTAAATAATCCTGAGATCGGAAAACATTGTTAGAGGCATCTAAACTTCCATCTGAAGCAGTTATATCTCAGTTATTCCCTCAGAATTGACAGGCCTTTCAGTAAGTTCTGTATGAAAGAACATGACTCAAATCATTCTTAAATAGAGTCAATTTAGTACACAAAGGCTGATCAGGCAGGTTTGACATTTAGTGACAACACACTAATCCAGGCTGAAAATAAAAAAAAAATGTCAAGCCTACAGAAATTAAACACAGTAAAATTGCACCTTAGATACTAAGGTGCCCACTGATAGGCAGCATTTCAGGAGTGGCTAAGAAAAAAGGTACAGCAACCACTAGGTGTCCTTCTTTCCAGAACTAGGATACTGTGTTTGCTAATCTCACAGTTCCTAAAAGAAGGCCAGGCAGAACTCAAATCAATCCATGAGAGTCTCAGTAGTTTCATAAGCAAGTGATGCTTTAATGGTATGTAACTACCACTAACTCCGACACAATGGATCTACTGATTATGCCAGAGGAACTGACCAGTAGGAAATACAAGCGACAGGAATCAGGATGACACTTGCCATTTTTGGCCTTTTCACAAAATGCCCCCTTTTGCCTTCTTCACATTAAAGTCCTGCGTTTGTAAGGCTCATTAAACTGATCTGCCAAAAAAGGTGCAAATGGGAATTTAATGCTGAAATGTTAGCCAGTGCTGCGATGATACCGGGGAGAAAGGGGGAAGAGCCTTCATATGTTTTGAAAGTTTACATAGGAACAATGTTTTCCCATACAAAGAAAATATATTATTATATAATTAATTTAAAATAGCAATACTTTCCCCTTTGATAGCTCTTTCTATCTGGTATCTCAAAGCCCTTTAAGAAGCCTTAGTCCTCACAGCATCCAAATGAGGCAGGGAAGTATTAGCCCCATTTACAGTTGGAAAAATTGAGACAGATGGAAAAAATTAAGTTATTTGCCTAGCTTCACTCATGGTCTGCAGCAGGGCCATGAACAGATCTCCTAGTTACCAGTTCTTTTTTGTAACCATTAGACAATGCTTCTTCCCCTAAGAAAAATTCTATAAAAACTTCTGTGTAGCAATCAATAGGCAGGATAGAAGAAAAAGTGAGGGGAAAAGTGATATTCACCAAGAATTGTCTGTCTTTTTTCTGCAGGAGAAAGGTTGAATACATTGACATGATCCCCTGGATCGGCTTTATAAAATGTTTCAATATCAATAGAGAATTTCTCCACAAAAGGACACGTATACCTGGAAGAGAAGAGTAATGAAGCTTAGATTAAAGCCTATTAGATTTGATGGAGTAGAGAGAAGTGCTTTCATAACAGACACCTAAACACCGGCTGCGAATCCAGGCCATTTCTCGCTCATGTTTTGCTTTAAGATGCAATCTGAATGTACAGAAAAGGAGCCAATGATTCTGCTTTGTTAACATTTTGTTCTTAAGGCTAGAGCATGGCCTGAGGATATGGCTTACGTGGGAATGCTCTGCTACACTAAGACTCCAAGACCACAGATTATCTCTGATATTAGGCTAAAAGTGACTGCTGCCCAACACGCTAATATCTGAATGCCTTTCAAATACAGTGAATGGCAATGTCCCTAGGGGCCCCATGGAGTCTTTGGCTCGCTTCCCTTTTTGGGATAAAAAATCTACTAGGTGTAGGGTTATTTCTTTTTTTAAAAAATAATAAATACATAATAAATAAATTAATAATAAATAATAATAACAATAAAGCCCCCATTATGTTAATATCTGAGAACCTCCAAAGTATCTATTATTTTTATTCTATCCTTAAATCTCTCTCTCTCTCCCCCTTCTCCGACTCTCCAACCTAGAACAGGGTCGGGATGCAAATCCAATTTCACTTTTACTAGGCAGTGTTTGACATGCTGACCTTGCCATCTTCACATACATTTAAATATAATCTAAGTTAACTATCAGATATTTGCAACAATTAGTGAAACATGCAGTGTGACACACAAGACTCTGTGTAAAGCATTAATGATTTTCCATACTTTGGTGCACAACTGGGCTTACACTTTTAGACAATGGGCCAAATCCTGAAGTCCTCACACAGCCTGCTCACACAAATCTCTGAGGACTCAGTAAGGATTTCAGGAGTTGGTGCCAATGTTTCTCTAAAGGTTCATGGAAACACAAGAGATGTCATTGTGACTCAGTCATGGCAAGTAAAGTGACATTCAGTTCCTTTCAAAATCTAGGGAGGGCTACATGGAATAATACCTTGTCCTTGTGTAAGGATATGCATTCCATGACTCCTCTTCAACTCTTAAAGCTGCCTTTGGCAGGATAGACCGAAACCAACTGGGTATATGCATACCAATATGGTATACTTTATGGGTATACTGCCCAATGCCACCAGGACCATCCGTGTATGGCCTATTCTCCAGGATCTCCACTCCACTGCCTTCTCCACATGTCTCTTCTCTGCTCTTTTTCTGAAAGGAAAAGACACCACTGTTTTTACTTGTACACATTTTACATACCACATGCTCAAAGCATGTTAACACGAGAGATGGCATTTCCCCTACATGAACTGACTGATATTCAACAGCCGCCACTAACCACCAACACATAAGAACATAAGAATGGCCCTATTGGGTCAGACCAAAAATCCATCTAGCCCAATAGCCTGTCTTCCAACAGTGGCCAGTGCCAGGTGCCTCAGAGGAAATGAACAAAACAGGTAATCATCAAGTGATCCATCCCCTGTCGCTCATTCCCAGCTTCTGGCAAACAGAGGCTAGGGACACCATCCCTGCACAGAACTTCCTCACTGCAGAGCCACCCAATGGTCTAAGATTATCACATGTTACCCCCAGAATCAGAAAGATTATAAATGGAAGAGACCTACTGGGTCATCTTATTTATCCACTGACCAAAGCAGGAAGGCAGGTATGGTCTATTCGACACTGGCTCAGGCCAAAACCCTAGTGCAGGACAGCCTGGGAACTGTGAAGAAGTTAAATCAAGATCCAAACCCAAATGTCACAGGCAA
The DNA here is from genome assembly GCF_015237465.2 of Chelonia mydas. Lineage (NCBI taxonomy): Eukaryota > Metazoa > Chordata > Testudines > Cheloniidae > Chelonia > Chelonia mydas. Next base: position 25,306,373 of record NC_057856.1, on the reverse strand, counting down.
CTCCCCGATCTATAATAGGCTGAATCAAAGCTCTGCCTTCAAACACGCTGAAGTCTGGATTCAGATCTGAATTGATCAGACCACACCACATAACCTTTTACATTACCAGAAGTAGCAGCAATAGGGTTTTGCCTGCTTTGACATGTATTTTTGCAATGTTACATCAGAGTGACTAATCAACAAATATTAGCTGCAACATCACAATGCAACATATAGGCAGAAAATGTAGCATTTAGTGGTATTTTCCTCTAATGATCCGGGAAGAGAACTCTTTAAGAACAGCCTGAAGACTACACCCTGATAATTAAAGATATTTAGAGAAGAAATATATTAAATTTGCCAGAATGCACACAGTGCCCTCTGGCAGCTTCCAAATCCTGGCTTATGTTGAGAACTGTCCCAAATCCTGGCAGCATTCCTTCCATAAGAAAACCTAAGTTCAATGCCTGCAAAGAAAGACAGAGATGCCCAAAATGTTCGTGAACTTTGAACACACATGCTGCAGCAGGTAGGATAATGCAGGGAGTTTGGTATTTCAAAACACCTGTCTCATTTTCTTTGTTTGTTTTTTAAAGTGCATTGGAAAGGACAGCACTTTGGAAATTAACCAGTTGGAGTTAGTAGAACAAACTGACTGTAAAATATACTGCAATACTGACCCTTTCTTTCTGGCAGAAAAACAACATGAAAGGAAACATGGTTTAACAAAAAGTGATTAATAAGATGCAGAAGATCAGAATCTGTGTCTGAGGACAAAACAACAAGCAAAGAAGAGCTATTTACTTTCAAACCAATTCTTGAAGCATTTTAAATCTCCCCAGATAACAGACAAAAAAAAATCAAAATATAAAAATGTTTTGGGTTTTTTTTTTTGTAAATTGTGATATGCAGTTTAGAGAAGCACATTTGTAAAAATAATTTATAGAAAGAGCATTGACCTTGCTGTTCATTAAACACACATCCTCTTAAAACAAGTTACTGTCTTTCAGTACTTATGTAAGCAGTGGCCAAGTCTTGCCCAAATATTTATGACAATAACATTAAATAATCTTGATGACCTGAACATTTTGTAATTTCATAACGTCTCAGGTCTAAGAAAAGGCAGCAACCCAGCAGGCATGGCGAATGTGTCAGACAGAATAATAGTAGAGCATCTGGTCTGAAGTTATGGTGCTCTAGAGTTTCATTACATGGCGATAGTACATGAAATCTGAAGCAGCAGGAGAAACATGGATGACATATTTAGTGCCAAATCACACCATGTAAAATCCTGCATTGGCTGCCTTAAGATCTAGCACTAGAGATGATAAAGTCTCCAAGAACTCAGAATCAGATAACAGCTCCCTGCTCTGGGCTGAAACATGAAATGGCCTGAGTAAGCACCCTCAGTTCTCACTGAAATCAGCACCCAGGATCAAGCTTATTATAACACACACAGAACAATAACTGTGTGTGTAGATTTGCAGACCAACACTTGCACTGGATTTGGATGCTGATGACTTATGTGGCCCGTGACTTATGTGGGGCTGACCTGCTGAGCCCCGTACTGCCTGCAGCTGGGGCTGGGGCTGACCACCCGAGCTCTGCACCAGCCCGGGGGGGGGTCAGCTCTGAAGGCAGTGCTGCCCGCCAGCAGCAAATTTCTCTGCTCGCCTGATGGGGAGCAGCGCTGCCTTCAGCTGACCCCTGGGCAGCAGCCGCTGCTCTCCACTCTGCCTTGCAGCTGTGACAAATGCCCAGTTTTGGCAAAAGTGTAGGGACCAGGACAGAGCTGAAAAAGGGGTCTGTCACAGGCAAAACGGGACATAGGATCACCCTACCCATAAAAGATATTACCTCACCCACCTTGTCTCTCTCAAGTTTTCAAGGCTGTCTCCAAAACTATTAGGGCTGGAGACGCAGGCCATGGCTACACTACAGAGCTTACAGCTGTAGCATTACTAGTGCAGATGCTCTAAGCCAGAGGTGGGCAAACTACGGCCCGCGGGCCACATAAAGCCCACGGGACCCTCCTGCCCGGCTCCTGGCCCGGAAGGCTCGCCCCCTCCCCTGCAGCCTCAGCTCACTGCGCAATGCTCTGGGCGGCGCGGCTGGCTCTGGCCGGGCAGCGCGGCTGGCTGTCCTAGTGCTCTGGGCAGCGCGGCTGTACCACCGCCAGCCACCGGTGCTCCATGCAGCATGGTAAGGGGTCAGGGAGCAGGGGGGGTTGGATAGCGGGCAGGGGAGTTCGGGGGGGTGGATAGGGGTCAGGGCAGTCAGAGGGCGGGGAACAGGGGGATTGAATGGGGGCAGGGGTCCGGGGGGGGGGGGGAGGGGAAGAAGTCGGCGGGGGGGTTGGATGGGGCGGCGGGGGGCAGTCAGGGGCAGGGGGTCCAGGGACAGTCAGGGGACAGGGAGGGGTTGATGAGGCAAAGGTCCCAGGGGGCCAACAGGGAGCAGGGGGAGTTGGATGGGGCAGGAGTCCCTGGGGGGGGGCTGTCAGGGGGCGAGAAACAGGGGGGTCGGATAGGGGGCGGGGACTGGGCCATGCCTGGCTGTTTGGGAAGGCACAGCCTCCCCTAACCAGCCCTCCATACAATTTCAGAAACCTGATGTGGCCCTCAGGCCAAAAAGTTTGCCCGCCCCTGCTCTAAGCCAATGGGAGAGAGCTCTCCCATCGATGTAATTATTCCAGCCCCCGCAAGCAGCGGTTTCCATGTCAGCAGGAGAAGCTCTTCCGCTGGCACAGCACTGTCCACTCCAACGCTTACGTTGCTGTAACTTATGTCACTCACGGGGGTGGCTTATTCACACCCCTGAGTGACATAAGTTATACCCATGTAAGCTATAGTGTGTACAGAGCCTTAGCTTTCACTTAAAAACCTGCTATCTGCTATGCTTCACCAGCATCTTGTAAAACAGGCCTCTCCCCCCTTATCAGACAAAATTAACAATTCCGGAGAAGTAATTTGCATGCCTTTAGCTGAGAATGTTTCTGCTGAGTATCTATAAATGTTGTGATTCAGAAACTGTTGATTCTCTGCCAGGAAGAAATCTCTTACATTTGAGATTGCCCAGCGACCAGTTTCACTAGTCTTACTCCACCAAGCAACAAGTTGCTTACAAATAGTGGGGCCAGATCCATGCCTGGGGTCACTCACTCTACAGTGACACCAGGTGTGAGGTTAGCTCCAGGATATACACATCACTGAAAATCAGAATCATTTTCTGACATTCAGAAACAGCTAATTAGTGACAGACTGTTTGTCAAGAATAAACCCAAGATGAACAACAATCCCTGTCTGCTTTGGACTCCAATGGTACCGCGATCATCACAATACACAGCCAAGACCAAAATCCTCTACTTTTTCTTTGCAATTAAGTTACTTTGTCACTATTGACTTGGCGTTAGAAAAAATTGTCTGGTTTGTGCTGTATGGTTGATACAATGGTGACCCTGTAATACTATCTGGTTTTGTCATTGACAAATAAATAGTTGCACGAGCATCTGTACTGTTATTGCTTATGCTCCCCTGTACTTGCAATAGGTAATACCTGTAAGCACACGTGCTGACTTTCCAAAGTGCCGGAGGGTGCTCGACCCCTGGCTCTGCCCCAGACCCCTCCTCAACTCCACTCCTTCCCCCAAAGCCCCACCCCAGCCCTTTCCTCCCCCACTCCACCCCACCCTGCCTCTTCCTGCCCCCGCACCATCCCCATCCCACCTCTTCCCGCCCAGTTCCACCCCCTCCCCCAGCGCGTTGCATCCTCACTCCTCTCCCCTCCCCGAGCTTCCTGCATGCCATGAAACAGCTGATCATGGTGGGCTGGAGGCCTGGGGAGGCACTGATTGGTGGGGCCCGCTGGCAGGCGGGAGGTGCTGAGGGGGTGAGAGGGAGAGCACACACCATTTTTTCCCCATGGGTGCTCCAGCCCCAGAGCACCCTTGGAGTTGGAGCCTATGCCTATAAGACTGCCAACAATGAGGTAAAATCATTTAGTTCTTCAAGGTGACTGACTGGTTTTTAAGGGTGATGGGACAGGTGGCATAAGGCCATGGCACAGCCTGGTCATGGGTGAAAGGGGTTTCTCTCTTTTGCTGCATAGGTACTCAGGACAAGTTGTTGCCTGGAAAATGGGGGAGAATGCCTTTAGGAAGGCTGGGCTCCACATCCAGGGGTCATCAGGCTGGCTTGAGCTCAAGCAGGAGCACTTTTCACTGGTCTACTGGGTGACCCCAGCTAAGTCACTGCCCCTCTCTGTGCCTCAGTTTACCTGTCTTTAAAATGGGGTTAATGATACTGACCTCCTTTGTAAAACATTTTGAGATCAACTTGTTCTGAAAAGCTAAGCATTGTTATAATACTATATAATTTCCAATTCTTTTTCTGTTTCCATGAACTTGTTATGTTTTTTCCTTACAAACATTACCCCAGAGGAAAAGACTCCTGCCAGCTGTGACTGTGTGTTTTATGTGGAGTCATTAAAACAGCTTATGGGTGACCACTGTAAATCTAGCTGGAAACTGTGTAACTGTGCACAGATCAGGATTTACTATTTTACAGGTCAACCTTGCTACCTCTGGCATAGGTGTGCAATGGAAATATTGTTTGGAAGATGGCGGGCCATGGAGGGACACAGACATGCTATGCCCCGTGACACATGCATGCCACAGAGTATTCCTTGTTGTGATCCCCTTTATGGCACCATGGAGAAGGGTTGGTGGTAAACAAGAGCTTTGGCCGGTGAATCCATGAGCTGCATAGAGCCAACAGCCAAAACACCTGGGTAGCGGGGCTTGTAGAGCACCACAGCCAGCTACTATAGCCCAGAGTCTGGACTAACACCTCTAAAGTGGCTGTGCCTAATTCACACCCAGCATACTGGGTGGAGGAGCTTTCGGACACACCAGCTCTTCCACCTAGCTTCTCTGTGTGGGCTTTGCAGCTGGATGAGAGTTTGGCCCTGCCTTAGGTAGTGCATATCTGTTCCTTCCTGCATGTAGGTTATTTGCACAAGCTGCGTTGATATGCAGTACATACATTTTTCTATTAAATTTATATTAAAAATGTAGAGAAGCTTCATTTTGCTCAATCAAATTAAAGCTGGGCCTGAACCACAGAACTGAGATCTGGAACTGAACTTTCAGAAGAGTTTGGAGCCAGGATTCTGGGTTGGTCCAATGGGTACTAAAAATTCAAAACATAAGTTACTGTGCACCATCCAGCCAGGCACATTATAAGGACAGAACCATCACAAAAACAAAACAAAACAAAACCGTAACTGAAGTCCTTTAGCAATATGCTGTCAAAAGCTCCTATGCTTTCCATTAGACTATAGGAAAAACCTATGTAACCACAATGGTTTGGCAAGGACAGATCCGGTTAGACTGAGAACAGTGCAATTCCCTAACTTGATTATAAACCAGTCACTTGAACAATAAGTGAATTCATCTCATGACTAAAGTAAAGGCATCAGCTCTGCTCTGACACAGCTAAGAAGATACCATATACCTGTGCTCAATTTACAGGTTTACAAGTTATACTGCATCCCTGGCTTTGATAATGAAAGAGCAACTTGCTTTTCAACTGTGTAGCCTTTTCATATCTGTTGTGACTCCTTTCCGTATTCTGAAGAGATGTTTATTACGTGGAGAAAGTCTGTAAACAACAATTAAAAAATAATCACTGATTAGGAAAATGTTTGGCTTGAGCAGCATCTGGCAAGCCTTTGCTGCTGAACGTTAGGTTGCTGGGGTCTGCAGATGTGCAGGCATTTGAGGTTGGGGGCTCTTTAAATACTAATTTCACAGGACTTGTATCCTTACCAACTTCAACCTTTTAATGGTTTACCTTTGTGATTACTACCTGGAACTAACTGCTAACAACATTACATCTCTCCATACACATCTGGGGAAATGTCCCCAGCAAATTCAAATAGCAGCTAACAACCTTCAGATACGAGTTCATCTAAGCCATAATCACAGTAAACCCTCTTATATTGTATTACAACAGGAAATCCAGTCATCCCTTTAGAACTCTCTCTCTTCTGCTGATGACACTCCATGTTCCATACAGCCCCATCAATAGCTTTCCAGGACAGATGGTGACACAGAGCCCTTCCAGCTAAAGTAATAGCATTAAATTACTCGAAACAGGGAACCCAGAGAAGCAGATGCACCATGATTAGCAAGAATGCCAGTTACTTACAGGCTTCTATTAAAATAAATCGCTTGGCACGGCAGCGCAAACATGGGACACAGCACATGACCTCACAATAACAATTATGGAATGAGTAATTTCAATGAATGTCATTTAAATATTGGGCTAACCTAATCCCGTTTATCATGAGCCCTTCACAACACAAAATAAAGGTCTGTAAACAAAGAGTTCCACTCAAAGACGGGCTTTCAGATTTTCTGTCCCCTCCCCAAACGAAAAAGTATGCCTCCCTACTAATTAACTGCCTGGGGTCCATTCTTGCAAACACTTATTTAGGCAAGTGGTCTCACTGGAGTTAACCAAGTCAGGGCTAGTTCGATCAAGCTCTTATGTTTTTCTCGCATGCTGCAATTCAGCAGAATTATGGTAATTATTGGCATTAGAAACCAATAGCGTGAAGAGCCTTAGACTACCTGCAACTGAATGTTTACTGTGGCTTCTTGAATAATAATAATAATGGAGGATAAGCAGGACAGGTGCATTACATCTTTTTGTATCAGTGGGGGAATCAATCAGTAGCAAACCTTTTGGCAGGTACGCTTTTTCTTTTCTGTGCCTTTTTCCTTTGCACTGCCTTTCCACTTTAGTTGGGATGGTCACTCTGACTCATGCAGACTGGAAAAGGAAGCACTGAAATCAGGGTTCTATTCCCAGCTCTGCCACTGACTTTCTGTGGAATCTTGAGCAAGTCACTGAACCTCATAATACATCCATTTCTCCAAATTGGAAGCATACCACACCCTGACCTGAAGCCGGGGTAAGAGGGATCCAGGTTATTGCCATCTGATAGGTAACATTCTCCCCTTCCAGCTTGCTCACAAAAGGGAGGGTGAGACAACCGTTAACGGTTCTTGACATAGAATCATAGAATCATAGAATCATAGAATATCAGGGTTGGAAGGGACCCCAGAAGGTCATCTAGTCCAACCCCCTGCTCAAAGCAGGACCAAGTCCCAGTTAAATCATCCCAGCCAGGGCTTTGTCAAGCCTGACCTTAAAAACCTCTAAGGAAGGAGATTCTACCACCTCCCTAGGTAACGCATTCCAGTGTTTCACCACCCTCTTAGTGAAAAAGTTTTTCCTAATATCCAATCTAAACCTCCCCCATTGCAACTTGAGACCATTACTCCTCGTTCTGTCATCTGCTACCATTGAGAACAGTCTAGAGCCATCCTCTTTGGAACCCCCTTTCAGGTAGTTGAAAGCAGCTATCAAATCCCCCCTCATTCTTCTCTTCTGCAGACTAAACAATCCCAGCTCCCTCAGCCTCTCCTCATAAGTCATGTGCTCTAGACCCCTAATCATTTTTGTTGCCCTTCGCTGGACTCTTTCCAATTTATCCACATCCTTCTTGTAGTGTGGGGCCCAAAACTGGACACAGTACTCCAGATGAGGCCTCACCAGTGTCGAATAGAGGGGAACGATCACGTCCCTCGATCTGCTCGCTATGCCCCTACTTATACATCCCAAAATGCCATCTTTAGTACTGAGTGACCATTTCTCTAGTACAGGATGGATTATTGCAGGTGTGAGGTTGGGTGGCAGATTCCCCACATTACAGAAGATGTTGAAGGTCTCCATTAGGAAAGGCTCCAGGCTCTCTCTACTTTCTTCTACCATCCAGTAAGGGAAGAGGTCAGAGTCAAAAGTGATGGAAGCATTGGTGGCACTCAGTCATGATTTCTACTTGAATTTATGAAGAGGCAGAGTTCTTGGGAGGATGGTGCACAGTTTTCCAGTCCCGATCTCAGTGGTGGCCTATGAGGCTCTCTCGGATATGAGCAATCTCCTCGGTGAAAGAAGATGCTAATTCCTCTTAACCCAGAACCTGGCATCTCTGGCCGAGTTGAGAGGCTCTCGGCTTACAAAGTAATTTATGATCCTATAAGTTCTGCAGGCCAGAACTTTGCAGTCCTGCAGAAGCTCTCTTTGGACAAGTTACTACAACCACTGGTTCTATGGGAACAGCTGCCTCCCACCATGTGTCAAAGAGCAGCCGTGTCACAGTTTGTCAGTACAGATGAACGCAGGCTGTTAAATCACAAAATTCAAAGTTAAAGATGACACATTACCCTTTAATTTCCCCCTCCTCGATTTACTAGAGCCCAGAGTTTGCAGTGTTACCTAAAAATTCCCAGAATTATCAGTTTCCCACGATTCTTCCCCGGCTGCAGTGGGGTGAGTGATTGTAAAAGGGTGTGGAAACTGTTGGGGTGCCATTTGTAGGTTTTTGGTCCAGTTTATATGATTTTCTTTTAATATTCTGTACATCTGTTCACAGCTCGAGGGCACAGTTTTAGTGAGTTTAACTAAAGTGTTATGAAGTACATAGATATTGTCTTTGTCCAACTGCATGAAGATGCAAACTGACATTTTTTAAAATGGTGGCCATAGAAACATTGACAAGTGAATTTTCCATGCTTGTCTCATTTTAACAGGATTAAGAGTTAGTGTATTTAAATTAAAGGCTGTATCATGTCCTATAAAATGGAATGATAATATAGCTTTTACGTACAGTTTTTCATTTTCAAAACTGTTTAAACATTAACTAATCCACAACCCAACTATGAGGGAAACTGGGGGAAACTGAGACACAGAGAAGTTAAGTGATTTGTCCAAGACCAAAGAGAGAGTCAATGTCAGAACCAGGATTAGAGCTCAGAACTTCCTGAATATCAGAGTATCAGAGGGGTAGCCGTGTTAGTCTGGATCTGTAAAAGCAGCAAAGACTCCTGTGGCACCTTATAGACTAACAGACGTATTGGAGCATAAGCTTTCGTGGGCGAATACCCACTTCGTCGAATGCACCAAGTGAGTATTCACCTACGAAAGCGTATGCTCCAATACATCTGTTAGTCTATAAGGTACCACAGGACTCTTTGCCGCTTTTACTGAATATCAGAGTAATCCAAAAATCTTGAAAGTTAGCTACTAAATGGATAGATTCTCATTGCAGCAATGTATATAGGCAGCAGACAGATATAACAACCCTATGATTATAAGAGTCCAAGACCAAGAACATATGGGAAAGCTACAAATATGGACAATTAAAGCACAATGCACCTGCCCAAATTATTTTCTAGTTGTAGACATGTTCTGAAGGTGAGGGCTGCCTTTTTGGTTGACTCTGTGAAATCAAATAATCAGAGCATTATGAATCATGGGGGGAGACCTGATTATACTTAATGGTACAGATTCTATGTCTGTCACTGCTGTACTAACCAGCAGGCCAGTCTTGTTCACAACCTGATTCTGCAGTCCAGAGCTGGGGAGGTGGGTAATGACGTACAAGCAGGAGAAGGAGACAGTGATGCGTCTTCACTGCAGTTGCTCAAAAAACAGGCACTTCTCCTCACTCTTTGAAGGCAAATAAGGCCAAAGGCTCTCATGTCTTCGAAAGTGATTTATTCTGCTGATGAATTTCAGGATGGGCCTCTAGCCTCTGCTCCCAGAAGTTCAGAGAGTTTGTTTAAAATCCTACCTGGATAGTCACAGGGATTGCTCTCCTGGATCAGTGGAACAGAATGAACACCCTCCCCTCACAATCCACGAAGAACCCCTCTCCACAGAATACACCCTACCCAGAGCAGGTAGCAAGGATGTATTGAGGACCAGCAGAGATTAGGTAGCTTGGATTGTTAGCCAGCAATGCATATCAGCTGCTGATCTTCCCTAGGAAGGAGGCTGGAAGGCCACAGAGCCTGCAGAAGTAGCTCGTGTCCAAATTACCATTATTTTGCTTGCTGCCCTTAATGACTGTGAAAGACCCCCCCCAGCCTAAGGATACTAGACACAGGAATCCTCCTGGGGTTTTTCTGCTCCTTTTTAAGGCCTAATAAATGCAGCCCAAATCCCAAGCAGTGGGGAAGTTTTGCAGGCAAACAATACTGAGTGTCCAGCGTCTGTAAGGCAAGGAAACGCAGGCCTACTACAGCATACTTACTCCAAAAGGGCACCAATAGAGGAGAACAAATCCTGCCTACTAACTGGTAATTTCACTTTACCCCATCAAGTGCCGTTCAGCATAGGTACTTTCCGGCCTCATTATCTAGTTCTGCACCATCGAATATAACAAGTATTCAACTTAATCACAATCCTAATCACACTGAATCTCTTTCTTTCTTTTCTTCTTTCCTTATCCCTCTTCTTTCCTTAACACTCAAAATGCTTGACTCTCAGAGATGGGGTTAGATATGAGACAGTCAGATCTCAGCCATTTTCAGTTCTTGTGATCGCTGCATAGCAGCCTAGATCTGGAGGTAGAAATAACCATGCAACTCCATTGTCATTACATGACATAGCTTTGGTGTGTAACTTGGGATGCCAGTGGCATAAAGGAATAGGAACCCTGTAAAATGAGGCTGTGTAACATCCTCTCATTTGCATCTCGACAATACAACACGTGGTAGCATTGCATGGGGAGATTTGGAAAAATCCTAACCTCCTCAGTAAAATTTTTTGAACTAGTGGCCCCTTCTTTAGAGGCTGGTCTATAACCTCCTTCTTATTCAGACCAAAATGCTTTAGATGGTTATCAGTGTAAAATGTGTTGTGCTTTCAGAGCACATCCAAACCCAGGATCTCAAAGCACCTCAGATAAGGTATTAAGCATCACAACATTTGTATCAGGTAGAGACACATTAATTAGCCCCATTTTACAGATGGGGAACTGAGGCAGAGCAGGGTGAAGTGACTTGCTCATGATCACACAGGAAGTCTGTGGCAGGCCTGAAATAGAACCCATATCTCTCAATGCCCAGAAGAACTTTACCAGCAGAACTTGCTTGTTCTTCATTCCTTCAAAGTGAATTTAAACGGACAGTGTGCAGAACTCACTTGTTATACCAATTCCAGTCTTCTAGGATCATGAAGATCTCGGTCTGCAGCATCGACTTTAACATGGCTTGTTATCTATCAAAAAGACTTCCACGAAGATCTATTTTAGGTCATTCAATTTACATAACTAATTTGCTTAATGGAAGCTTCCAGCAGTATGTTGTGCATGCAGATGACTTGGCAATCTACACTCCGTAGATGTATACATGATATTATTGTGTTTGCCATTTATATTTCAACGTGACTCATGAGAGAGATTGATGATAGGATGATCCTAAACAAATCAATCCTATTCATCATGCTTTGCTTTCAGGGTAAAAATGTACCACATTTTGACTCTAAAAGCTGTAGATCCATAGAAAAGTTTACAGTGAAACTGCCAATGAAGGAACAGATTTCTTAATGTTTGGCTTCATTTGAGGGTTGTTGGTTTTTTTGTTTGTTTTTGTTTGTTTTTTTAACTATAATTTGCTACTTCTAGCAAAGCTATTGTGCTGCAGAGAACAGTAAGAAAGGCGTAAGCTGCATATTAATAATAGGAGTCCAAGACATTGTTCTAGCTTTTTAAAATAGATTATAAAGTCTTAACTTGTTTACCGTTGATTATGGTTTACAGATGTAACCCTCAATCACATCTAAATAAATTAGACATTTATAACAGGCTGACATGGTTTTGTTTTACAATGAAGTTTCTTCATGCATGACTGTGACATTTATACAGGCTTGCTTTTCATGGGAGATGAGGGGTTTTGGTTTGAACTTGTGTAACGTACAATGCAAAGATTGACAGTATTATACTTGATAAAACCGAGTGTCCATAAATAATGAAGACACAGTCTATTCTCTGAGAACAATAACCAAGCGGTTTCTGTAACTCCATAAGGTTTGTCTCCAGTTCGGTGACCGGAAGTTTTGATCCTTGGCTTCACTTTTACTGAAGAGTGCACCACAGCAACTGCTGGGATTTTTAAAAATTCTGTTTGAATGTAATGCTGGTAGAAGGTGCCAGAGCGACAGCCCTGGAGAATGAAGACATCTATTTACCCACAGAACAAGAACAGCATAGGGAGCACTGGGGCAAACTTCCCCAGACTGACTTGCCAACACACTCAATCCTAACCCTAGTAAGGCAAAGTTAGGAACTTATACTGCATAACGAATTCTATTCCTGATTTTTTGTTGTTTTGATTAGGCTAGCAGGAAGGATGCTAATTAGACTCCAATGTGGAGTAGTGTGTGTGATGTGAGCACCTGTCCATTGGGAACTGCACTGAGATCAAACGCATCCTTCAGAGTCCACTGAACAACAAGATGGTAGCAACCACCAGTTACTAGTGGCTTAGACAGCTCTGAAATATCCTATCACCAATCAGACACTGATTCCTTCCTGTTTACAAGTGCTGTCTCCGGGGGTGGGTGAGGGTGGGGGTGGGGGGAAGGAGAAGGATGAATGATTTTTGGCCAATTCATCCAGAAGCTACAGGGAAAATATCCCGGTGGCCAGCCAAAAGGACAGAAAACATTCCTCGATGCCACTGTAACATGTGTGCCCTGGGACCCCCCACAGAATCAAGCACAACCCCCACAGTAACTTCACACCAATTTGATTATTACCAGTTGAATGAATGTCCTTAGTCAATGGTGAATTCAGTGTTCCAAACACTTTGCACAGTATTCCTCCTCTTCCCATCACTATCTGCCATGATAAGCGTAAGCCAACTGCCCTCCATCCATTCGCTGTCTCTTCCAGACATGGAGCACTGTGCTTATGGTGGAGGTTGCTTGTGCAAAGAAGGGGACATTTTTCCAAAGGTTGCTGCTGGATTTCACAGTGTCTCACAATCTCTCCCAATGTCACGATCACATGTAGTACAATCTCCCTGGAATCCCGAATGGTCTTTTCCTGAGCCTTGGCAGTATTGCCAATCCCGAGCATGAGTCAGGCCCCCAACAAAGCATTATTTAAAATAATAGCAATAAAAAATGTAGGGTTATTTTTGTTTGCCTTTTGGTTACTGAGGTTTTAGGGTGCACTCAGCCCACATTTTCAAACTTTTCTCCACAACCATAAAGGCTAGAAACCAACTATTTATTTATAAATGAAATCTGAAATTCTCACATATTTTCATGATTCCAGGAGCTGGGGCTATAAGAAAAACACCAAATATTGCAAGACTCATGATAAAGTCACAACAATTTCCTTAAACTAATTAAACTTTGTGATGAGGTCAACTTTTCACAACACTGAGTAAGAGACCCTCCTTTCCAGACCTTAAATAATCCTTGTTTCCCTCATCTGCACCTTCTCCAAAGGCAGAATGAATGTCAGGGTACGAGGCATGGTCTAGTGGACAGACCACTGGACTGAAATAATAGGTTCTATCCCTGGCTCCATCGTCCGTTTCCCGTTTGACTTTGGGGAAGTCATTTCACTTCCCTGGGTGACCGTTTCTCCTCCCACCCTTTGTTTACTTAGACTGTAAGCTCATTGGTGCAAGGACTGTGTCCCCCACCCTGTTTGTATAGTGCCTAGCACAGTGGGGCCCCAATTTCAGTAGGGGCCACCCGATGCTACTGCATTCCAAAGAACAATCAGTGCTCAGACCAGCACACAGTGCTCCAAATGGGCTTTGAAAGAACCTTGTAAAGAATGACCATTATCTTCCTTGACTTATAATTAATTCCCTGATAGATTGTGCCCTAGAATGCATCAGTCTTTTCTTCCCCTCTTGTGTTGCCAAGCACTGAGTCCCTAAATCTCAGAATATCACTCACTTATAATCTTAGTCCCTTTTCCGCCTACGTTTCTTAAATAGTATCTATTTTGTACCATAATTTTGCTTGGTCAGAGAGTGATAATAGTCCAAGTGAAAAACCAGAGGGAATACAAGAAATTGCAGTCCACAAGAGACCAAATTTTAGTCTTACCAGAACTGACAATGTCCTTTTCACAATAATTTTTTTTTTAAACAAACAAAAAATAAATGCCTCCGTCCAAGCAAAACAATAGCCAAGCAGGGCCAAGATTCTTTCTTGATTACTGAGGTCCTTTGAGTTCAATTTCAAGCATTTATGGCTTCTTCCCTCCAGTGCCTGTAGAACTCTGAACCATCTGATGCCAGGGTCTTTTCCACAACTCCTCCAACAGGCGAGTGCAGTAATCAAAGGAGACAGTTAAATACAGTTTATTATAACTGTTTGCACCCTGCTACTTACCACAACACTGTGTGTGGCCACTGATGAAACAAAGAAGGGATGAACAACCCTATCTATGGTTTTACACAACTGGGGTTGCCCAAACTCTGCAATACCAAGGGATGCACTGGAAAATTGCCAAGGGGAGCAATGGCCACTCTTATGTTGCGTCCCAAAAAGGATTGATGTTTGAAATCAAATACAAGCCAGCCTCACGTTAGCTGGTCCTTGCATCATCTGTGATTGTGGAATAAAAACTGTCCAAGTTCACTAAGGATGAACCCAACCTGATCAGGTTGGTCCCGACACTGCAGTGAGAGACAGAGTGTGTGGGTGAGCAGCCGTTAAGGCTCTTTGGCTGCACTGTGTTGTGCTCCTAGCTTACAGACACATAATCACAGTCCTCGCCTTCTGTCCCATCATTTTTATTGTTTTGTAGCGTTGTTCTCTATTACAGATGGGCAACACACATAACTACTGATCCTGCATGCTGATCTAGCTAAAGGAAGCATTGTGGTTTGAAATGAAGTCTCCTCTCTCTCTCCTCTCTTTATAGCTTAAAAATTGCCTCTTCTCTCTTCCTTGATGAGTGTTCAATATCCTTTTACAGCTGCTGCCTGAAAAGCTGGGTCAAGTAATAGGTAGCACAGCCACTCAGCCTAACTCATGCATCTGGGCCTATCGTGACCATGCCATTTACAAAGACTAGCATCCAGGCGCCACAAATAAATGGAATGATGACAGACACAAGGGTCTGGGCATAGTTGCTGGGAGCCATAATTAAATGGAAACAGAAGCCCACTGATACAGTAATTGGAAAAATACCTGAAGGTCTTGCAACTAATGCAGTGTTTATTTTTAATACACTTTTCCAGGGTAAGATTTGTCGTTTCCTGACAACACATACTGCGATAATATGCGCACCCATGGGTGTATCATTTTTATCCTCAGCTGTCTCCTGCTGTGGTATGAGTCAGCCCTGTGTTTTGTTAACTATTCCTTTTTGATCATTCGATCTGACATCTAATTCATTATGAGCAATCTGCTTTCACCACCAGCACCTTCTGTTTACTGGATACAGATACCTATTAGTCCAGGTATCATTCACAGCTGGCAGTTACCTAATGTCTGCTGGTTCCCCCAAAATCATGTAATTAAATAGGAGAACAAAATATAATTTTGCCCTAAAAATATACTTGGGCAGAGGGTATGGGAATTATTTATATAAAACAATATTAAACTGGGTTTTTAAAACAAGGCATCCAGTATTCCAAGGGTTCACAAAATGGGGGTTGGGACCCCACAAGGGGTCAAGAGGTTATTACATGGGGGGTCATGAGCTATAAACTTCCACCCCAAGCTCTGCTTTGCCTCCAGCATTTATAATGGTGTTAAATAAATTTTTAAAAAGTGTTTTTAATTTATAAGGGGGGTCCCACGCAGAGGCTTGCTATGTGAAAGGGGTCACCAGTACAAAAGTTTGAGAACCACTATTCCATCAAGGATCTGGAGTACCCAATTAAAATGTAAGCAAACTAATTAGACTAATATTGGAGGGAAAAAATCACCTCCAGAGTCAAAAGGGGAAGGAGTGGGGGAGATGCTAATAATTCCACTCTTATCTCAGCCAAGGAGATAAACTTCTTCTGTGTTAGCGAGAAACCCACCTCTCAGTGAAGAGGAACCTTTCTGGAAGTAACTGAAATCAAAACCAAAACTGCAATTTTATCAGCACATAATGTGCTCTTTTGGCTAGTTTAAAAACACAACATGAAGACCAAATTGCAATCCATATGAATAAGAAAGTTACATATACTGCTGTAAATGCATTAAAATTGATTGAATGCTGTGGTACATAATAATGACTAAATGTTTGTTTATTGATGGGCTTCTCTATGGCACTCATCATCCTGGCATTCAATTACCTCTCAAACATTAGCAGATGTAGCCTCAACACAGAACGGGAATTACAATGGAGAATGTGTGGCACAGAAAATTCAAGAGATTTGAATACAGGGAGTCTGTGGCTAAACTGGGATTAGAACCCAGACTTTCCAAGTCCCAGTCCAGTGTTTCTACCACAAGGCCACCCTTCCTCCTCAGTACTGCCAGGAGCTTATACAGGACCTTCATCAAATGACTGCAAGATATTTTACAAACATTAAGCTGCAAGCATTCTGGTGAAGTAAGCAAATCTAATTATTCCTATTTTGTAGGTGGGTAAGCAGAGGCTTAATGGATTTACCTAAGGTCACTTGACAAGTCATTACTAAAGCTGGGATAGAGCACAGGAGGAGAGTGTCTCCCCATTACACCCTCCCCCCTTAGACAAAAAAAACCCAACTCAGGGAGGTTTATCAGTATTTGTGAGCCTGCTCTATTAGTCGTACATTGATATTGTGCTCTGCACTGTACAAGACACACACACAAAAACAATTCATGCACTGTGCGGCTTATGCTCATTAAAAGTAACGTAGTTGGAGGTCAAGTCACAATTAAAAACCTGTGTTTTGTTATTTCTCCAAATACAGAGACCGCCATGAATTACTGTGCACTTATAACTAGAGATCCCTACATTATAAATCAAATCCCATTACAATTTCCCATTTTCTCCAGTAATCACACTCATATTCTTTTAAGGGTTATGGACACCACCAGACCATGCTTTTGTGTGCATGCATCATGTTACAGATACAGGCAACCTTAAGCTGCAGCATCTGTTTCCATGGCAATGGGACTGCATCAGCAATCCAATGGGTTTAGTTTAGGCCACCTTCAGTCAGGCTTCTGAGCTACACACAAATCATTATTAATATCAAACTGAACGATGTCACCAGTAACCATGGTACCCACAGAGAAGGCCTCAGTGTGCCATTTGTGCTGTAACATGCATCCTTCATGCATGACACAAAATGATTTTAATCCAATTACTGCTGTGAAAAATAATATATTTAGAGGCAGCATTAACACATATTCAGCAAAGGGAGGTTACTCTGAGTCACTCTAAGGAAGATCAGAACATGGTGCTTGACAAGGGTATTTTGAGTTCTAGTCTCAGCATATTGTAAGTTACTGAGGATCTGAAAATGTTCAATCACTGGGGGAGGAGGAAGTTACATACTCAACAAGTGGCTTATTAGTAAAGGCAAAAGGGGTTGCTGTTTTAAAGATCCCCCTTTTCTAGGTTTGATCACTCTCTGAGCAGCACACGGTGCCTTGTTTCATCTGGACATTACCCCTCACCCACTGGCACTCGGCCAAATGTCTCAACTCTAAAGTCTGTGCAAACACTGCTACTCTTCAGGCAAAATGATGAAGAAATCTAAGAATGTTCAGGGAAGGATGTCCGCAAAGTGAGAGAATTAAAAATATACAGATAGGATGAAACCTGGTATCACCACCACCAAGGGAATTGCTATTTTTCAGGCTGCTACAACAGATGGTCACATAGTACAGTGCTATTAATATGAAGACTCTCATAAGGACTGAGATTTTAGTGGCCATTAAGTTAGAGGCCATTAGCACTGAGTTCACTGTATCTATTTGTATGTAAATCAAAACATCAGCCCAGTTGCTCAGAACACAAGAGTTTGAAAGTGACCTTGGGAAGTCAACAAAATGCAGACCTTCATTACACATGGTCTTATGATTAGGGCTCAGGACTAGGGGTCAGTGCTCTCGGGATCTATTCCCAGGTTGGCCATAGACCTCCCAAAGTATCCTTGGACAAATCACTTAGCTGCCCTATCCCAGAGTTTCCCTCAGCAGTAAAATGGGAGTGTGGGTATGCTGGAATAAACTACAGATCACATCGTGCATCTACTGTAAAATATATGAAGGATTTAAACAGCCAAACCTATTAAAACCTTAAATTGCTCCCACAATCCCAGATATGTCCTGGACTGGAGCTTCAGTAAATTGATTTCTTATGCCAAGACTGTATTTAATGTACTGCCCTCTTGTTATGACATTGAAGAGGTTGTCTAGTGACCACTTACAGCAGTAGTTCTCAAACTTTTGTACTGGTGACCGCTTTCATATAGCAAGCCTCTGAGTGTGACCCCCCCCTTATACATTAAAAACACTTTTTTATATATTTAACACCATTATAAATGCTGGAGGAAAAGCGGGATTTGGGGTGGAGACTGACAGCTCACGACCCCCCATGTAATAACCTCACGACCCCCTGAGGGGTCCCGACCCCCAGTTTGAGAACCCCTGATTTACAGCTCTATGCTGAGGAATGGTGCTCATGTACATTAGTGCAGAGGGGCGACAAAATGGACAACATCTGAGCTAAAATGCAAGCTACGTGTTTCTAGTTTAAGAAAACAAAGTTAAATTTGAGTTCCTGACGCTGGCCCCTTCAGAAGCAAATTCAAAAGTCTGAACCAAACAAGACCTTAAACCAGAACAACCAAGACAGCACTCACTTCAGTCTGAAGTGTCATTCTTGCTTGGGCTTGTAAAAATATCCTGCCGTGCATCACTAGACCACAAGAACCTTCTCTCACTTGGTTTTCAGCACTCATCTGATGAAGGCTGTAATGAGATACCCAGATAGGAGCAGCAGCAGTACAGCACACAACCTCCCTGTCCCCTGAAGAAGAGACTGTTGCTGCAGAAGCTCCTACAGCATGATGCACAGATGAATACCTCTGTCACCTGAGGCTCCATTACTCTTTGCTGCTTTCACTGCAAATGTAAAATGGCCAGGTTGAAAGCAGCAGGCCTTCACAAAAGAGTACAGACGTGCATGCAAGCCCAATTTGTACAAATACTATTTGCACTGCATTATTTAGAACCAGGACTGGCTATTAATAGAGCTCTGAGTACAACGCACTATGTTATTTTGTGGGCAATCAGCTGTGCAAGTCTATAAATAATTAACAGTATTAAAAAAAGAACCATTCTTATACCTGATCATAAATCACTCTGCACTGCAAAGTCATACAACCACATGTTTGTTGGAGCTGGGCTGCCTGCCGCACAGGAATGCAAAATGGAAATAACTATTATGAAGACACCTCAAACCTGCTTGCCCTACATGTTACATCTTTTAATCTGGCTGTTAACATTTCAGCTTCCATTTCCTGCTTAGTTTTTTTTATTCTACTTGGCATTTATGTCCTGCTTTTTCTTCTTCAAAGATTTGCACAACATTAACTGCTCCACAAAGCATCATCTGTGAGAAATACTATCTCTATTTTACAGATGGAGTAACTGAGGTAGGTAGATGAAGCACATTGCCAAGTGCACACAGTGCATCAGGGATGGGATGTGAAATCAAGAACTTCTGAATCTCAGTCTGACATTCAAACTACTCCCTTCTACTTTGCAAACCAAACATAACTAAATTTTGCATTAAAATAAAATAAAAAAATGTGGCCCAGCTGAAAAGAAAAAGCTTTACTCATTTAAAAAGTACACACAGTACTGCCAATCCCAACCATTTAGTAACCATGAGCCAAGGCCCAAAATGTCATGGGATTCTCTTAAAAATCTTGAGATTTTAAGCAGTACTTGTGGCACCTTAGAGACTCTAAGGTACCACAAGTCCTCCTTTTCTTTTTGCGAATACAGACTAACACGGCTGCTACTCTGAAACTTGAGATTTTAAGAAAGTCAGAAATTCTGGGTTCTTTTTATTTGCCTTTAGTTTCTGAGCTTTGAGGGTTCATTCGGGTCACAGTTTCAAGCTTTTCTCCACAACCACAATAGCTAGAAAAAAGAAAAGGAGGACTTGTGGCACCTTAGAGACTAACACATTTATTTGAGCATAAGCTTTCGTGAGCTACAGCTCACTTCATTGGATGCATTCAGTGGAAAATACAGTGGGGAGATTTATATACACAGAGAACATGAAACAATGGGTGTTACCATACACACTGTAACAAGAGAGTGATCAGGTAAGGGGAGCTATTACCAGCAGGAGAGTGGGGGGGGGAGAGGGGGAGGACCTTTTGTAGTGATAATCAAGGTGGGCCATTTCCAGCAGTTGACAAGAACGTCTGAGGAACAGCGGGGGGGGGGGGGGGTGTGTGTGTGAGGGGGAATAAACATGGGGAAATAGTTTTACTTTAGTTTTACTTTGTGTAATGACCCATCCACTCCCAGTCTTTATTCAAGCCTAAGTTAATTGTATCCAGTTTGCAAATTAATTCCAATTCAGCAGTCTCTCATTGGAGTCTGTTTTTGAAGTTTTTTTGTTGCTAATAAACTATGGTCACATAAACACAACCCTATACCAGAAATCTACTGACCGCTGTGCCTACCTACATGCCTCCACCTTTCATGCAGACCACACCACACGATCCATTGTCTACAGCCAAGCTCTACGATACATCCGCATTTGCTCCAACCCCTCAGACAGAGACAAACCCTACAAGATCTCTATCAAGCGTTCTTACAACTACAATACCCACCTGCTGAAGTGAAGAAACAGATTGACAGAGCCAGAAGAGTACCCAGAAGTTACCTACTACAGGGCAGGCCCAACAAAGACTCAAAAGACTCAGCAACCACACACCACACAACAGAACCACTAACCCAGGAACCTATCCTTGCAACAAAGCCCGTGTCCACATATCTATTCAGGAGACACCATCATAGGGCCTAATCACATCAGCCACACTATCAGAGACTCATTCACCTGCACATCTTCCAATGTGATATATGCCATCACGTGCCAGCAATGCCCCTCTGCCATGTACATTGGCCAAACTGGACAGTCTCTATGTAAAAGAATAAATGGACACAATTCAGACGTCAAGAATTATAACATTCAAAAAACAGTCGGAGAACACTTCAATCTGTTTGGTCACTCGATTACAGACCTAAAAGTTGCAATTCTTCAGCAAAAAAACTTCAGAAACAGACTCCAACGAGAGATTGCTGAATCAGAATTAATTTGCAAACTGGATACAATTAACTTAGGCTTGAATAAAGACTGGGAGTGGATGGGTCATTACACAAAGTAAAACTATTCCCCCATGTTTATCCCCCCCCCCCGCCCCCCACTGTTCCTCAGATATTCTTGTCAACTGCTGGAAATGGCCCACCTTGATTATCCCTACAAAAGGTCCCCGCCCCCCGCCGGTAATAGCTCCCTTTACCTGATCACTCTCTTGTTACAGTGTGTATGGTAACACCCATTGTTTCATGTTCTCTGTGTATATAAATCTCCCCACTGTATTTTCCACTGAATGCATCCGATGAAGTGAGCTGTAGCTCACGAAAGCTTATGCTCAAATAAATTCGTTGGTCTCTAATGTGCCACAAGTCCTCCTTTTCTTTTTGCGGATACAGACTAACACGGCTGCTACTCTGAAACCTGTCAATAGCTAGAAAGTTTCATTAAAAAAAATTACTGACATTCTTACAAAACATGACTCCAGAAGCTGGGGCTTTAAGAAAGACATCAAATACTGTGAGACTCCCAATAAAATTGGAAGAGTTACATCCTAACCCCAGTCTATCATCACATATTGTGTCCTGCTCTTAGTGCTAAAACCAAATCAGGTAATTACTATAAAATCAACCCTAATGTTCACCTTTTTGGAGCAAGGGACACAAACTGGTACTGATACAATGACTGCAAATAATACTACTTCATGTTTATGTAGCACTTTTCAAACTCTACACGTAGACAATATTGCCAACTCTTGCAACTCTACTGTGAGTCTTTCGATATTTGGTGTTTTTCCCCATTTTCTGGCGTTAAGTGATTATGTGAGACTCTCAGCTTTCATTTTAAAATAGTATCTTTCTCACCCTTATAGCTGCACAGAAAATCTTGAAAACATGACCTGAGTACACCCTAATGGCCCGAAATAAACCCAAAACAAAACAAAATAGAAGACTTTTAAAAATTGCATGATTTTGGGAGGCCCGACTCAGGATCTCTGAGCACTTCCGGTTGGCAATACTATGCAGATAGCAGGCTGAAAATGTGGATTTGGTTATGGGACCATTTTTTTTGCTCTGAGAAAGGGACCTCCATTTCTTCTGCTGCTGTTGTATAACAGTACTGATAAGTGGCAACTGCCTTCAAAACAGGAACATGCAAATGTCCATCCTCCAAATGGCCATGTATGCAAAACAGATCAACTGCATCTTAATCAGTGGTGTAAAAAGAAAAACAGATTCAGAGAAAACAGATGACTTTCAGTCACTGTCAAATCTTGGGTGCTTTAATCTGTGCCATGCTAGAGACAGACTTTGAAAGACAACCCAACACTGGCATGGCATTGGAAGTCAGACAGATAACACAAACAGAAAGGGATCTGATTGACAGTATGAATATCAAGTGCTGGTTTGAGGCACAGGGTACATGGGGTAGCCCTGACAACTCAAAGATGTAGCATTAGTGAAACAAGCCACACTGATAACAGGGAAAGCGTGTTCTCCTGTACATGAGACGCAACGTATGCACAGGTTTCAGCCACACTGTTCCTGCCAGTGTTTCTTCCTGTTCTGCAGTGTCCAGAGATTTAAGAGTAGCTCATTCTCCAAACCCATTCCGTCCTTTACCTACCTCCTGAGGCCGCCAGCAAAGAGAGCTGGCCAGTGCCAAATGCAGTGGAGGTTTTGTGGAGCTGGACTCCTGTCCACTAGAAATCAGACAGAATGCCAGGAATCCATTGCACAAACACACACTTAACTTCTTCAAATCCATTTTCAAGAACCAACAAGACTCTACTTGGCAGCTGCAAGCATCTGAGAGAAGAGCCCAGCCCAGATGATGAAGACTGCCAAAAAAAAAATGACAACTGAAGATTGACAGAATCCACAGTATATGTGGAGAAAGAAAAACAACAGAGTCAATACCAATCAAGCAGACAGGAGCAGCACAAGTGAGATAAGATTCTCACCCTTGAAAGCACTGCCTGCTTTTCTGAGAACACAGCAAATTATAGACTTCGGAGGATCATTGCAAGTCAATGTGCAAAAGGGTCTGAGCAGAAGCCAAATTACGAATGAGCTAGCAAAAAGGAGCCTGCAGTGAGATGGAAAGAACGCCAAGACACATCTGACTAGGGATTTCCTTCCACGAATCCAGCAGAAAGCCCATGAGATCAGGTAAAGCCAAATGATTCCAACAGAACTAAAATATAGAACAAGGTCTGAGGTTTTCATAACTTAAATTTCCAGGACTGACTGCAAGTCTTGTCCAGATCATTCAAAAGGTGACACTGCAAAGACTTGCATCAACATAGGAAAAACTGTGATTGCCAAAGAATGACCTCAAATGAAATAGCAGATTGAGTATGAGGCTAGGAACTCTTAAATTCTATAACCATCTCAACTCTCTGGGGGCTTTGGACAAGTCATTTCCTCATTCAGTTTCCCGATTTGCAAAATAGGGATAATAATCCTTATTTATTGGTATTATCAGGGTATGCTCTGAGGAGTTTTGTCCACACAATGCTGTGAAACTTTTCATTATTATTAACTGGTGAGAAGAACAACACTGCACTCCATGCCAGGGACAAGTTCTGGCACTTATTCTTTAATTCTATTTGGGAATTCTGGGTAAGTTAGGTTTTCACATGGGAAGGCCTTTCATTATTGCTAGGTATCAGGAACGGATAACAAATAATAGTGGCTGTTGTCTCAACTCAACAGCAAAATATACTGCATCACACTAGAAAGCAGTGGCCTGAATATTAAAGGCTGATGTCCCACTTCTGCTTTGGTTGAGCTGAGCTAAACCTGCTTCCTGACTAGCTTATTTAGTTCAGCCATAATCTTCTGTTTTCACTTAGTGGTTTTTTGTTTTTTAAACAGTTTTATACCACCACAATCTCAGCTGAACTTCCTGGCCAAGACGCTACTAGGGCCACTATTAGGCCACTTGGCCATGAGCAATGGTGGGGCTTCAGGCTACAGCTGCTTTTAGACTCTATAGAAGTGCACCTTGGAGAGTTATGAGGCTTAATTAGATAATATTTCCAAACTACTTTGAGACTCTTGCATGAAAGGGCTGATTCTAAGAGAAGACAAGAGGCTGCAGAGTTCCTTGTGTTCTACACAATGTGCCTTGCAGGAACAGAGACTCTGGCCTCTAGGTGCTACAAATAATCATTGTCTCCTTAATGGTGCAAGATAAGGCCCGTAAAATGCCAAAGAGAGTACCAAGTATTATGATTCTTAGTTTAAGGGATTCATGCATCAGCTTCAAATAACTTTCATCCTCAAAAGGCAACTGTCAAGGTCCAGAAAATGAAGAGGGACTATTCTTCAAATATATGGTCTTCCAAGGAAGATCGCAACCATCCACAGGAAACTGCTTAGAGCTAGACAGGGCCATGGTTATTTACAAAGAAAGTAAGTTATGAACACTGATTTTAAAATAAAATTTAATATCAAATGAAAATATCTCCCTTCATCTAAGGGTCCCAAGAGGGAGGACCTCATGGAATCCCGGGGCATACGGGAACTCCAGTAACAACTGGCATGGAGATGATAAATGGACTGACCTTTACCCAATGATACAGTGATCTTTACGGTGAATGGGGTCAAGATACAGCTGAATACAAGCTTTTACGAAACAGCAAAAAAGACTCAAGATTAAAATGGTTGTTTGTTGAAGGTGGGTAACAATAACACTGTCAATTCCCTGATAAGGATTAGGGATGGCGAACTCCTGAGAAGATTGAAAAAGAGAATTAGAAAGATGTTTTAAACTAACAGCATAGTTTGAAGTGGCAACAAATGAAAACAGAATGTTTGTAAGCCTCAGTTCAGATTTATTGTATTTTAAGCACAAGTATTGTGAGCATTTTGTGTTGAAGATCAAAGGAGGCTGCTTTAGACATTTTCTCACACTTGATTTCCTCTCTCCATGGAGAAACGTCCACTTTGGGATTCAGAGCAGGAGTCTCCATAACCACTTGGTGGAGAGACATTTCACAGAGACCCTCACAGAGATGGTAGTTCTACTTTCCAGCCTTTGGCTTTTGAAGAGTTCTCTTGCGCTGTATCCCTCTTTTGCCAGGATAGGAATGTGCACTTCCCCACACCAGACTGCAGTTCCCCAAGCTCATCATGGCCATTTGTGCAAACCTATTAGTCCTTGGTTACTGAGAGCAAATTCTACCGAGACAACCTTCACGTTTGGTAGTAGGAGGTAGTTTTGAATAAGCATGTACCACATTTCTGGTTTCTTAGAGACATATGCTGGTAGCATACAAAAGAAGTGCTTGATATTATAGGAGACACGCGAGTCTTCAGTTTGAGGAGGCTTACACGCGAGTGCTGTAAGTTCCCTAGAAGGGGTGGGCACCGGCACTTGGACTGAGGCGCCGCCCCCACTCCGCCTCCTCCCTCAAGTCTCGCCCGCTTCTTGCTCCTCTCCACCTCTTCCCCCAAGTCCTGCCCACTCACTCCTCTCTGTGGTGGTGAAAAGTGTGCAGGGGCCACCGAGGGAAGAGGCAGAGCGAGGGCGAGGCCTTGGGGGAAGAGGCTGAGCGGGAGTGGGGCCAGGGACCGGTGCCTCCCCCCACTTGTAGCGAGCTTCGCTTCCAGCGCTCCTCCAAAGGGTGGTGGACTCATGCTGCACCTGTGGCATTTGCCCTTCTGCATGGCCAGCATTTTTTGGCGAGGCTTAACCTCCCCAAGCCTCTTATATGTGCTGCTTATGCTTGATATCTACTCCCCGCAACCATCTTGTGGCTGGTTGGTGCTGCAACCAACCATTTATCATGGGGGGCGGGGGGGGAATCACTATTGTGATCTCATTTAAAAACATATGGAGCGTGTTGCAGAGAGATGATCTGGTTAAATCAAAGAACAATGTGAAATCAATATGAAAATGACACGAATAAAATAATGTCTAGAAAAGAGGTTCTGAGAATATTTTCAGTATTTTGCACTATTTTCTCAATTCCCTGATTTATGCACCAGAATAAAGGAGATTATTGGTTAGAAGTCTAGACTAAACAGCTGGAATTTTTTAATATGGAAAACAAATGAGAAAGAAATAAGACCATCATCAAGACAATAACGACAAGTGAAGATGAGAAGAGAGCTGTACATACAGCAGAGGATTAACCTACCTGCCCTATTACAGATGCAACAAGACTTCCTGAACTGAACACAATGACAAGCATCATGCTAGAGATTCCCCGTGGAAATACTTATATTTATAGAGAGTCTCAAATCTAATTGAGAAAAAACAATTTGGTTCAGATCTTCTAGTCTGCAAGCAGGTCAAGGATCCATTAAGCTCATTGCTGTAATATAAAATTAACTTATTTATTGAAGAATCTAAGTGCTACTCTGTGTACTGAAACCACTATCTCTGCAGAAAAGGATTCAGAAGCAGCAAAAGTGATGCTAAGGGGAAAATGACAAACCTCTAAGAAACTGGCCATTAATTCACTTCAGCCTTAGGAACTTTAAACATCTGCAGAAAATGTGGGAGATGCAAGATACTAAGGAGTACGGAAGAGACAATTTATTGCTGCCTTGGGCAGCCAATATCACAGAAAGAGCCAAGAACTAGGATGCCAAAATCTCATCCTGTACACTTTTATTGCTCCTATCCAGTGTACATTTGCCACGCGTCATTCCAAGCAGCAGTTGTGAGAATTTTTTGTTCTTTGTAGGAACCGATCCTGCTTGTAGCAAACTGAAGGGGAATCTTTCCAAAAGTTCCAACAGGAGCAGCTCCTTCAGAATGTAAAGTGTGGCCTCTCCACAAACTGTGTGAATAAGGAGGGGGGGAAAGAAACAATGGACATTCCTTTCTTTAAAAAAATTACAACTATTTTGGGCCTGACTTTGCAAACCCTCACACAAGTAATGTCATGGGGTGAAAGTTTCAAAAGCACTTAAGTGACTTAGGAGCCTAGATACCACACGATTTAGGCACTTTTGAAAACTTTGCCCATGGACTTCAACAGGCTTCACTTTTGCACAAAGCTTTACTTTGCTCTTAAAAGACCTGACTTGCATTTGTTTCACTTCACGCTAATAAATAATCCCACCCCTATTCAGGAAAGCCCCAAATAACATGCTTAAAGTCAACCATGTATTTAAGTCTCACTGAAACCACATATACTCTTCATGAACAAAGTTTCCAATGAATTACCACATATTTCACTTCTGCAGTGCTGGAGATCTAGCTCCTCTCTTAACAACTGTTATGATTATCACACTAGTGCAGCATTTGTACAGTGCTCTGCATGACATATGAAATTTAAAACTAGGCTCTGTTCTCCTTAGGACACACTTTAATAAAAGGAAAGAAAAGAATAATCCCTTCTCAAGGAGAAATGCTCAATTTACTTTCGGAACACGGAAAAGTCTCCCTCTACATCATTCTGTCCTAAAAAATGGGTTTTACATTGCTATATATTACATATAGACATCCCAGTTTTCTGCTCCCCCTGGAATATGCTCACCAACTAGATGTTATAACTCACACACAAAAAACTTCTCCTGTGGGCTACAGATTCCAAAGGAATGAAAGAAATGAAAAATAGTGATTCCACTATAGCCAGACAAAAGGGTCTTATTAAAAATCACACTCTGAAAACTTCTAGAAAAGTCTTTCCTGCTCTTTCCTGCTCCTTCTGAGTTAACATTCCCTGATTTATCTCTCAAAGGATAAAGCCGTGTTCTTTTACAGAGGCAGTTAATGTCATGGGGACCACGCCAATTCCCACTGAAGTGTGTGGGAGTCTTTCCATTGACTTTCAAGGGCAGATGGAACAAGCTCTTACAGAACAAGATTAAAGAAAGGGGAATTTAACCCTAACATTTTATTCCAAGGGCCTTTCAAAATATTTTGAGCTAAGATAGGTATTTTCTCTCAGAAGTGCTTACTTTCATTCTTAGAGGTAGATTGTACCTTGGACTAATTGTACCTTCAGGTATGTGGGAGTAAGAAACCTTCCCCCACCTTTATACCCTTCTGCAGGTTGGACCTCGGAGCTGGGACACAGAGTTAAACAAGCTCATTTACTGCCCTGCTGGAATGCATAGGCAGTGAATGACTGAAGACTTGGCTCCAACCACCTTCCAACCCACCAGCCAGTACAGCTGGGCTGGTGCAGGGGAAATTGTAATTTGCTGATGGGGCACAGTCCAGCAGCAAATTATGTATGGCAAGAGGGCAGCAGGGGAGGGATGTTGCTGGGGTGGTGCATTTATACACCACCCCTTGCTCAAGGCAGTGCCAGAAGGTAGAATCTAGACCTTATACACATCACCCGATAGTGGTTTCAGGCAACTAAATGGAATCACATGCTCAGTAGTAATCTGATAAAATCTTGCTTGTGGCTTCTGAGAGAACACCAGCAGAATTCCACTAACTAAACATTCCACAGTCAAAAGGCATTAAACCTGGCAGCAATTCTGATTCAACAATATTGTTAACCTGAGGACGTATCCCATAAGAATGGCCATAATGGGTCAGATCAATGGTCCATCTAGCCCAGTATCCTCTCTTCCCACAGTGGCCAGATGCTGCAGGGGGATCAAACAGAACAGGAAAATTACCAAGTGATCCATTCCCCGTTGTCCAGTTCCAGCTTCGGTCAGTCAGAGGTTTAGAGATACCCAGAGCATGGGGTTGTGTCCCTGACTATCCTGGCTAATAGCCATTGATGGACCTATCCTCCGTGAACTTATCTTTTTGAACCCAGTTATACTTCTGGCCTTCACAACATCCCCTGGCAATGAGTTCTACAGGTTGACTATGCATTGTGTGAAAGAAGAGCTACCTTTTGTTTTTAACCTGCTGCCTATTAATTTCAGTGGGTGACTGCTGGTTTGTGTGTTATGTGAAGGGATACATAACACTTCCTTATTCACTGTCTCCACACCATTCATGATTTTATAGACCTCTATCATTGCCCTACAAGTCATCTCTCTTCTAAGCTGAACAGTTTCACTCTTTTTAATCTCTCCTCAGACGGAAGCTGTTCCATACACCAGATCGTTTCTGTTGCCCTTTACTGGACTTTTTCCAGTTGTTGTGTATCTTTTTTGAAATGGGGAAACCAGAATTGCATGTGGTATTCAAGTATTCTCCCCAACGAAGAGCATGCTGAATCTCTCCCACTAATGAGACCATTCTTCAACGGGTTCCTTAGCCTGCTGTTACATTTGCATAGCTAATATGTTTCCCCTCTTAGTATGATTTTTATTTAAGCATCTAATCCAAATGTGAAAGAAAAAGTCATGAGAAAATAATTATATGACATTTTTCAAAACAATTTTAGCTTCAGGAGAAGCCATAGAGAAATTAAGCCCCCTGAGAAAATGTTTACTCACTTATGTTAATATTAAGTTACAAATCCATTTATCAATGTATATATGTACTCAAATATTTTTGCCAGAAAAAGGAAATCCTTTGGTAATACTTAAGAACATATATTATGCTGTGCATACAGGTTAGTAATGGTTAGTAACTTGGGCTTGGTAGTCGAGTCTAGCAATGTATTATTCTTTTTCTTTTCTTTTCTTTCTTTTTTTTTTTTTTTTTAAGGGGGCACTGTAAAAATTGAAATCACAGTATAATAAAAATAATTTCTCATATCTGGAATAATTTTTCACTATTTATGCTGTTCATTTTAGGTCCCAATACAGCAAAGCAGTTAAGCACATGCTTAACTACAAGCCTCTGGAGTAGTCCCACTGAAATAAAATGGAATTGCTCTGTGTGCTCAGAGTTCGGCATGTGTTTTGCTGGATTGAGGGCATTTTTGCATTTTCTTCAGCTCTGTGGGCAATGAAACTAGACGGGCAATTTCACTTCCTTTTTAGTAAGTTTCACTGCTGGGTTTCTCATGTACCATCCTAAGGCCATTGTGTTTGGATTTCCATTTTTAGGAGGGGGAGCATGGAAGATTGAGATTACAAAAACAAACATTTTGTTTTCTATTTTTTTTAAAAGTTATGAAAACGTTTACATTAGATTTAATAAAAACTAAATTTTGTGCCTAAGCTAAGATGACAGGATCTGTGTGCTTACATACAATTATTAAAGAAATAGTATGTAAGTCATGTGCTAAGCTATTTTTAGTTTGCCTTTTGAAAATTATAATGAATTAATTTTTCCACATAAAAATTAAGGTCCAGTGCCTTCCTACATAGGAATAACCTACCCAAGGTGTGATAATTCCCAAATTTGTACTATATCTGTTTACTTCCAATTATTTTTTCAAGAGAGGAAGTTTTGCCAGTATAAGGACAGCAGGATCCAGCCTTTAACTTTAACTGAAAGAAGATGGTCAAATACATTTTAAAAGCAAAACTGCATTTAAAAAAGTTAGCTGAAAAGTCTGTCGGAAACTCCAGGTTATTATGTTCTTCATCAAGACATCACTTTTTGCACAGGAAGTGAAGACCAAAATACCATTTTTGTAAATCAGTCTGGGCCTATCAGTATGTCTCTTTGAACCATTACTAACCTGTATCATGTACAGCTGGGCAATCCGATACTCTTCCACACTCATTGGAATTGGAATACGATATTCCTTTATAAGCATCTTGAAGTCCAAGCCTTTTTTTCAGTTCAGAAATGCAATCCAGATATTTCTAGAAGAGGCGCCTTAAATAATGGTAAGTGAGTGCATTGAGGACCCCTGAAATAAAAGCAGAGCGATGCAATTATTTTCTGCACTCGTTACAGATTAAATTATTACATTTAGAGACATTAATTTTTCTTAAAACAAGAAAGAAAAATCCCTTGATTGTTACTCTGGAACCGGTATAAAGTTGAACAGACTCTTTTAGAAGAATTTTAATTTGCTACAGAGGACACCCTCAAAGCTATTGCCCTAGGGATCTTTGCCACCATATCAATCAGATTTGTATTTGTAATACATCTCCATGGCTGAGATATGACACAGCTTTTGTTGTAGGACAATAATGTCTCTCTCCAATGTCAGTGACACATCAGAGATGCAGCCACTCTGAGGTGTCAGATCTTCTTATCCTCTCACATGGTTGCTCTCCAGCTAACAAAAGAGACTAATTAGGAGACTTCCTCACCCTCGGTAACACCACATTGGAGAACTTAAATTGGACTCTAACAAAGAGGTCTGTAAAAACGTATTTTTCTTCCCACTATTATTATTAACAGCATCCATTCTCTTTTCCCTCCAATGAAGTCCAGGGATGAAATCCTCTCTTCATTGAAGTCAATGGCAGAACTTGTCTTACACACCTATAGCATAAGTTAACAGCATTAGATCAAACTTCAAGTCAGAAAAGAAGTCCTACAACACACAGCTTCTGTGCAATTTAAAAGAAAATAGGACTGATCAATACAGAGGGCTACAAGAGCAACTTTTGGAGTACTGTCAAGACAGGGCAGATGAGGGGTGGTGGCTGTGTAGCAGTACAAATAGTATGGAGGGAGCATAGAACACTGAATCGTGACTGCAAAACTCCCTTTGGCAGTCAGACGTGTAAATCTGTCTAGTAGTCCCATGGGCAGATTATCCAAGATAACACCAACCTCAGCAGCATTACGGGATAACATTGTCACTAGAATAAATTATTTTTAAAAACAGTTTATCCAGCACATAAACCCCAAATGCGTTTTCTTCTACAGCAAGCATACATGCTTCTCGTCACATCTGCTTAGTGAAACTGTTCCAATATAATTCTTGCAAAAAACAGAGAGAAAATCCCTTTATTGTGTTTACAAGGAGGCAGAAAAAATGCTGCACAGGGGACCTTAAATCTTTTGAGTGATTGACTTTCTAA
This sequence comes from Chelonia mydas, assembly GCF_015237465.2. Classification (NCBI taxonomy): domain Eukaryota; kingdom Metazoa; phylum Chordata; order Testudines; family Cheloniidae; genus Chelonia; species Chelonia mydas. The sequence continues at coordinate 25,274,415 of NC_057856.1, read as the reverse complement.
CCTGAATAATGTTCTTTTAACCTAGATTTTTGTATCTGGTTACATTATATATATATTTTCATAAAAGAACATCTAATGGAAAAGCAGAGAAAAAATTGTTTAATGACTCATTCACAGGGTGGGCAATTTCAGGATCTTACACCTGCTTACAGAAGTAACAGGTTTCAGAGTGGTAGCCGTGTTAGTTTGTAACAGCAAAAACAACGAGGAGTCCTTGTGGCACCTTAGAGACTAACACATTTATTTGGGCATAAGCTTTCATGGGCTAAAATCCACTTCATCAGATGCATGGAGTGAAAAAAATACAGCAGTATATATATATATACAGCACAGGAAAAGATGGCAGTTGCCTTACCAAGTAGGGGGGTCAGTGCTAACGAGGCCAATTCAATTAAGGTGGATGTGGCCTATTCTCAACAGTTGACAAGAAGGGGTGACTACCAACAGAGGGAAAATTACTTTTGTAGTGCTAATGGGGCCAATGCAATCAAGGTAGACGTCGGCCATTTCCAACAGTTGAAAAGAAGGTCTGAGTATCAGTAGAGGGAAAGTTACTTTTTGTAGTAATGGGTCACTACAAAAAGTAATTTTCCCTCTGCTGATGCTCACACCTTCTTGTCAACTGTTAGAAACAGCCAACATCCATCTTGATTACACTGGCCTAGTTAGCACTACAAAAGTAGTTTTCTCTCTCTTGATAGTCACCCCTTCTTGTCAACTGTTGAGAATACGCCACTTCCACCTTAACTGAATTGGCCTCGTTAGCACTGACCCCCTACTTGGTAAGGCAACTCCCATCTTTTCATGTGCTCTCTCTCTCTATACACTGCTTACTGTATTTTTCACTCCATGCATCTGATGAAGCGGGTTTTAGCCCACGAAAGCTTATGCCCCAATAAATTTGTTAGTCTCTAAGATGCCACAAGGACTCGTTGTTTTTACAGAAGTAAGATACTGTAATTATACAAAAGAAACAACATGCTTCTATAACATGTACTTCCATTTCTCATTTCAAAATCAGGTGAACACTGGTTTGTATTATTTATTGTGTATATTTAGAAAGTTAGAATAAGATGTCCTACCACTAGACAAGATTTTAACCCCCTCTTAAACAAAACAGAGGAAGTAAAAACCGTTAATGTTTCCATACTCAAAGAACAAAACACGTACTTTCAATCTGAATGATTTTAGATTAATGAAAACAACAAGAACTCCATGTAAAGTCTCCATGAGAATGCACACTGTATGACTCCTGTAACAGCTGCTGTGACTAATGACAATCTGGCTGCTGTCCCTGCAGAGAGGCAGTCTTTAGAAATGCAAAGGTGCAGTACATGGTAAATAAAGGAATCCCAATTTGAAGACTGATACCACAGAAAAACAATGTACACCAGGGCAAAACATTTGGTAAACTTACTGTAATAACTACAAGAAAAGCGTGGCTGAATTCTCCAACCTTGTCAAAGGATTCCATCCACACTAAACGTTAGTTTCCAAATTCATGTTTTTGCTAACAGAGGGCCACAGCTGTTCAGCAGAGTGAAAGCACAATCCACTAGCTCATTATCATAGAATATCAGTGTTGGAAGGGACCTCAGGAGGTCATCTAGTCCAACCCCCTGCTCAAAGCAGGGCCAATCCCCAGTTTTTGCCCCAGATCCCTAAATGGCCCCCTCAAGGATTGAGTTTACAACCCTGGGTTTAACAGGCCAATGCTCAAACCACTGAGCTATCATTATACAGAAAGATGCCTGCCTAGCTTAATACAGATAATACATTAAATCCTAAAATTTGTTTTAGTGATAGTGATCCCACAAAAGCCACATGATCTAGAACAGAGGGCAGGAAGCCTGGGAGCACTGAGTTACTCTCCCAGCTCTCTCACTGAGGGCCCCTAATAATATTTGGCACCGCACCGCACACTATTGACATTAAATAAGTCTTGGCAATACTAAATGATATGCCCAAATCACAGAGTACATAAGCATCAGAACCCAGGCTCCTCCTCATTCCTGTCTTGTGCCTAAACCTCATTGTGCCATGCCAAGAAGCACTCTCATATTAGCAAGTTTAGGCCCAATCCGGCAAACACCTACACACGCCTGAGTTTATGCAATGGGAATATTAACACTTAACACACTTGTGTAAGTGTTAGCAGGATGGGGGTGGTAGGTTGCTGGGGTATTTACATGGGGACTCTAAGTCTTTTTTATTATTATTTTTATTATTATTAAGGGGAGGTAATAAAACAAAGCTATCTTGCTGCTCACTGACTTGCCCAGAATAATTATCTGTCTGGCATTGAATTTTAAATGATTTTTTTCCCCATTTTTAATTCTGTTTCATGCCATTTTATTACTTTTAAATTATTATTATTATTCCTGTCAGCGCAACCCCAGGGAAAATTTCCCTGACATGACAGACCCTGCGGGGAACAGTTCTGTCAATACAACCCCCGACACACACACGTGTGTACACTCTACCAAAAGAATTTCTCTGGCAGGCTAATCCATTAGGAGAACATTCCAGAATGGGGTGTGAATAATCTTAAGAGGCTTTTAATTAATGTTATGGAACAAAGCAATAATATTTAATAGAGAGAGGCCCTGAACAACACCCTCCCCCCAAGATCAGAACAGATCTGACCTTCCAAGGAGAAGCTGGCATCCGAACTCTTAAAACAGGAGTTCACCTGAGATTTAACATAACGTTTGGCTGCTTGTGTGGGGTGGAACAGTTCAGTCTACGTACGGATCTTTTAATATTAAGTTAAAATCTTTTTCAGATGCTTTGAAACGGTGTCACACACATGTTGGGTGCATCCGTCACCTGCCTGTCTTCGCTCACTTGTTAAAAACAGGGTTTTTCAGTTGATTATAAGAGATGAATAAAACAAAAACAGCTTAGGAGCAATAAAATGGCAGGAAACAGCTACCGGGATGAAGAAAAAGTGTTTATAATTCAGTGCCAGATGGGTAATAAATAATAATTCAGACAGACTCAGGCAGGACACAAGATGGTTTATTTTACTGCATCCTTTAAATAAAAAAAGGGGGGGGGGCTGAGGGCCGCAAGCACATAGAGTAGCAGCCACCAGCAGCCTCAACTTGCATGTGGTCTTTGAGTGTCAGGCCCCCCTTGAATAGCCTGTCTTGGTTACAGAAATGGGCAGCGATCTAGCTCACATCTCCCTTTTTGAGAGAGATGAGCGAGCCCTCGCTGCAAAGCTCCCCTCCAGGTCTGGCCTTTCCAAAAGTTCAGTGCGTTCGGAGCCAAGGTTTTGGTTTGGCCCAATATGAGACTGATAAGTCTCCTGTTGCTTAGAACCACCAAGCACTCCACAAAAGAGCAGTACCAGAGGATCCACCCATCTGGACTGTACTTTTCTGAATTCTTCCTGTGGCTCTGTTCCACTGCTTGGGTCCCATCCTGAACATAAGGAAGCCTGCCATGGCAGTTACGTATACATCTTCCACAAAACATAGTCTAAAGAAGCAACTAACCTTCTGAAAGAAACTGAGCTGAAATGCCAGATTTCATTTTCAACCTCAAGCTGTGCGTGCCAGTCAGCCAATGTACCCAGGATTAGGATCAGCAACTTGGTCCTGAGGGAGGACATCGAGCACTCAGCACACATAAAGCAAATTTTTAAGTCAGTGAGTTAATAATTCTGGAAAAATTTGGAGTCTGCGCTGCCCTTAACCTGAAAAATAGCAACCTGTGTCAAACATTGCAGTCTGACTTAGTGGCAACCCAGGAAAATGCATTGTATTGGGAAGGATAAAATACGGATATTGTCCAGATTCAGATCTGAGATACATCCATGCAAATTGGGAGTTAATGCACTGAATCAGGAGTGTTATTCCTGATTCACACTGATGGACAGCAGCTGTTGTTCTAAAGACTTTTTGATGGTCACAGATAAGCAGATAGCATGACCTTGGTATATGCAGGATTCCCAGTACCAAGTATAGTCAATACTGCAAATACTGCACAGAGGTAATACTATCTAAAGCAAAAACAAAGCTTTTAAGGGTGACCACCAGTGAGAGATCAGAATAGGGCTCTAGAGCAGGGCTGTCAACAGTCTGTGAATTGGGACCAATGAAAGTTTATTTATAGTCTGTGGGCCAGGTCTACAGATATATAGACTAGCCCAATCCACTGCTGAATCCCCACTGCTAAAAGTGGGGGTTTGTGCAAAGATGTGGAATATGGCCATTAGGTTGCAACTGAGGGCATCATTTCAAGAGTGGCTATGGCTTTTGGCTGTCCACCTTCAGGCATGTTGGGCCTGATTTTCCAAGGCGCTGAGTACCTGAAGCTCCTGGAGGACACCAAAATCTGAGGAACTCAAAGCTAGTTAGTAACATTAAAAAGCTGTGCAGCGGAAGGAAATAGTGATACAGGGCATTTTTAGGCCCACTGCTATTTGGCTATTCGTATATGCCGTTACTCCTTTGTACACAGAACTGCGATAACTATTTGCATATATGCCAGGAGCATAATTTTATACTTCAATTATTTTTGAAGTCAGGCTCTTAAAGCATCGTACTTGGGCTTTGGAGTTAATGCCCTACTGAGACGAGTCAAGTCAGTGCCACCTATGAACTATAATTTCAGGCTTTCTGAAGACACCCCCTCTCACTTCATTGAGTTCTGATTGTAAAGGTTTCCTTCACAACAAAAGGCTTAGAAACTTCCATTTACAAAGAAAAAAAGATTAGATTCAGCAGAATCCAAATCCATCAGCAGATGCATCTAAACACCTCAATCCAGCCCACGTATCAGTTGTTTGACACCAGAGGTTTGAGATGTGACTGCCACAGCCCCCTTGGCATTAAATGAAGCTTCGGGGACTGAAAAAGGGCTTTACTGAAGGACTGATGACAACTGAAACCTTGTAATTAGGGAATAAGAGCTAATGAGTGCTGAGACCATTAATGGCAGATACTTAAACATCAAAAGTCCTGAAGGCCAAACCCCGATCAAGCTGAAGGGATGACCCTAAAAGGTCTGGGTTGAGATTATAACCAAAAAAAAAACAAAAAACACACCAGTAAAAAATATATATATATATATTTTTACTATCTTCTGGCTGCTCAGCTTGTCAGTTGGGTCCAATGTGGGAAAACCAATCACCGTCCGGTAAATTCAAACTATAAATACCCATTATGGCTGTACTCCCAGCTGTCACCTCAACAACTAATTTTTGATCAGCTAATATTTTCTGAGAGGTGCCTCTGCAGTACACAGAGCTGAGCTAGGACTGAAATGAGCTAACTAGCAGAAGCGATAGAGATACCCCATGCTGAAACTAATATTAAACATATTCGTTAGGGGAGAAATAAAATCCTAAAAGCATAAAGCAATAGAAAATAGCTTTTTCTAGCTGCAGGTAGGAGCTTTATCCCACACAGTTAGAATTAAAAGGTATACATGTACACACACAGGTACACCCAAGATGTTTATTTTATTATTTACTATTAACACCTAGCTCTTACATAGCACTTTTCATCTGTAGAACTCAAAGCACTTCACAAACATGGTTAGTATCATTACCCCTATTTTACAGATGGGGAAACTGAGGCACACAGAGGGCAAGTGACTGATTCAAGTCACTCAGGAGCAGAGCTGGGAACTCAACCAAAGTCTCCGGAGTACTAGTACAGTGCCTTATCCACTAGGCTATACTACTCACTTACTAGGTTAAGAAATGGGAGTGACTGAATTTCCCTCCCTTCCCTGCGAAACAGCCCCCTCCCACAAGATCCAACTATTTAAGAATATCAGTGTTCATAACTCAAGTACCAATTAGTCTTCCTCAAAATATCTTCACACAATTATGAAATTAATGTTAGTTAACAAGGAAACAATTGTAATATGCAATACAAACAAATCAACAAAATAATATTGAAGGGGTTTGTAAAGGTGTTACCTAGAGACCATTTAAAAATTCTATGTCCTTTGTGCTCTGAGCCCCTCTTTAGCTTCTGTATGGTTTCTTTATCCCCTGAAATGACCTCTTCTTGAAGAGAGTGATATTTAGCATTTGGATCAGTCCTGTGTCCCCTCCCACCACCACCACCACAAAAAAAGTCTGTCCCAACTGCATTAGAATGTTCATTCTAAGAACCACATTTCAAAGATGTCCCCTAAATTGTTTTTCTTTTAAAACCCTATCAATCCAGTAAGAGGTCCCTGAGGGGAGAGTGAGCAGGAAGGCAGACTGTACCACACCCCATCCCAACTCTATCAAGACTGCAAACACTACAAGTGGTACACAGACATACCAACACTGCTGAGAAAGATGCTGTCAGGGTCCTAAGGCCAAAGTTAGTTTTGCTAAGTGCTACTTTGTTCAGGGAAAAATACTGTTTACAAGGGTTTGCTGAAGAACAAGTGAACATTGTGCAATTTTTAAAAACGTGTGACACGATATGCAGGAGCAAGTAGATTTGTTCATGTAACTTTCACATTAGAAGTTGGAAAAAACCACCACATTTCTGCACAATAACTTTGTGACGACTAGGACTGTTATAAACAACACCTACTACCTGAAAGTAGTGAGAGAAAAATATTTTTCTCTATTTCTTCAGTTCGTCCACCTTGTGCATTTGACAGCACTTTTTGTACAGATAGTCTCATTTTTCTATATAGTTATATAGCAAAAAAACTAATTAACTGGAAATATTCATATAAACATCAGGGAGCAGAAAAATCCTTTAAATATGTATAATTCACACCATGCTGGTTTGAAGGGCTCTGTCTCAGAAAATGATATTTTTTGAAATTAGTTTGCAAACAATTCAGGTTGATAATGTCCCTTCAAAAAAAAACAAAAAAAACAAAACAAAAAAACCCTCAGTTTCAAAACTTGCTTTAGATCACATGTAAAAAATGAGTTGGGTCCCTACAGAACATTTGCCCACATCACAGATTCACCACACAAGCAGACACAATCCAGTACCTCCCCGGAGTGGGGTATTGAATGCAAGAATGGGTTAAGGTGCACTGGAAGAGCTGCAAGGGGGAAAGGCTGCGGAGTGCCTGCCTACAGCATATCTGTCTCTAGCCTACAGTACAATGAGTCCCACACTTTCAGGAATATAAAAGAGAAAAACAAAAGGAGGTGTGGGCATGTGGGGAAGGTGATGCTATTAAGATGCAAAGCTCAGAACAAATTCACTCAGATACCGAACGTGTAGATCAATGGTCTCCAAACTTTTTGGCTCGCGCACCCCCAGGGTAAAGACTGGAAGACCTGCCGCAGAAGCGCCGCCGACGGAAAAAGACCAGAAGACCAGCTGCAGGTGCGCCACCGACAGAAGAAGACCGGAAGACTTATTGCAGGTGGGCCGCCGGAGGGGAACACCAGCCCTGGACGTGCAGAGCTGCCGCCGAAGAAAAAAAATGGCAGAGTGCTGTCCGGTGGCACTCCTGCTGCCGCGCACCCCCTGTGATCATCTCGCGCACCCCAGTTTGGAGACCACTGGTGTAGATAATGGTGCACTGGGATGAGGACACAGATCAAGACGACAACACAAGACTTGAAGAAAACATTAAGAGAAAAAGCTGAGTTTACAGTACTTAATCTTTTTTTCCATTATTAGATGCAATTTGACGTCACTTGTAGAATTTAAGAGTCCACTGTAAAGCCAACGTTTATTACAACAGAAGGATGGAATCAGTCCAAATGCAATACAACTGCACTGTGGCTATTAAATCTTGTTATAGTTCACTGGGCAGCCAAATACTGGCTTGCAGCAAAAAATGATTCATGAAACATTTTTTAATATGAAGCTACAATACAGTATCTTATAACCATTTCCATTGATGCTATTCCTGAGACATCTGGGTACAGGAATATTGCATTTCTTTCTTTCTATTGTATTAATGATGCTACTGTGTGAGCTCCCCAAAGTGCTCAGTTCAGCTTTTGGCATTCTAACTCCAAGGGGATTTAATAGCAGTGAAGTCCATTAGCCGAACGGTAGTTGGAAAATTAATGTTTAAGGTTACTCCGTGCCTGGAGGTTATGAAAAAATGAAATAAAGAGAGACATTGAAAACCTGCTATGAATAGTGAAGTCATGGATCAGTTTAGGGGAAAAAAATAAAATAAGCTATAATTCCCCCTCTGCTGCTGTTTAGAAAAAATGGATATAAAAAGGAACACATCTGAGATGAAATGATAAATGCTTCCAAAAATCTTTATTTGATGCACATTTCAAGCAACAGTCACAAAAATGTCACGAGCACCCTGATGGAAGGCTTGCAGCAGAGCGACTCTAGTCAGTCTCTTCCAGGCTCAGCTCTGCTGAAGAGAACTACGCAGACCCCACTCTATCGGTATTGTTCCTAGCCCACTTCCCATTACTAAAAATAAGTGAATACAAAAATAAACATGAACAGCATTAAGAGAACGGTAACTGCAGGGGGTTGCTGTAAATAGACATCGCAAACCCGAAGGGACGCAGTAGAGGGGGGCATTTTTGCATCTGTTCCATGGTAAATGCAATGGCTGTGGATTGTTAAGAAACTGCCATCTGGAAGCCTGTGCAATTTGTGAGCAGCACCTAGGGAGGTGTGACGCCTGGCCAAGAATGCTTAGCAATGGCTTTTCTGACTTTGGGTATGGCAGCACAACAGCTGCTAGTGTATTTCCCTATGCAGGCAGGCAAACATGTATAGCTCTGCTTGAGCTAACACCTCACAATAGCAGTGTGACCTCGAGCCAGCTGCCCTACTACAATCCCACCGACCCCCTGGGTACGTACTCAGGTAGCTAGCCCGAGCTGCTGTCCATACCTCCACAGTCACACTGCTATTTTTAGGCATTAGTTTGAGCTGTCTGCCTGCACTGGGAATTGCACCTCCAAGCTGCTGTGAAGACATCCCCTAAGATGGCTATGGAAAAATCTATAGCTCCTACACGCTTCAAGTCCAACAGCTTTTGTGGGAGCCTCTTGGAGGAGTTCAGGAAGAGACTGAGTATGATTGTGTTTAGCCAGTGCCCTTTGGGCCAGTGAAGGCTTTGTCTTCACTACCAGACAAAGATGTGATTTACTGTGAGATAACTCACATGCAGTAGCCATCCCGCTGTAAAACCCTAGCGGAGACAAGGCACCTGTAGTTTTTACCATGACATAACTAGGTGACGTCAACGCCATACCCATACCGCCCTATGTGGTTGACATCACCTAGCTACTGCACCATCAGAATTACTGGTGCCTTGTCTCCATTAACACACTAACACGTTAGTGATCCCACCATCATAAGAAAGAAGAGCCCTTTTTTTTGGCTGTGAAACAGCCAAATACTGTGGGGGAGCCTCGTCTCACTCTACTCGTTAGTTCATATGAAAAAAGAGAGTTACCTTTTCCGTAACTGGTGTTCTTTGAGATGCTTTGCTCTATTCCACAATAGGTGTGTGTGCTCGCCACGTGCACCGGTGCTGGTAGTTTTTCCCCTAGCAGTACCAGTACGGGGGGAGCGCCCCCCGCGACTCCTGTAGTGGTGCCTGCCTGGTGCGGTGTAAAGGGAGTTGCGCACTCCCCTCACCCTCAGTTCCTTCTTGCCAGACAACTCCAACAGAGGGGAAGGAGGGCGGGATGTGGAATTGACATGAGCAACACATCTCAAAGAACACCAGTTACGAAAAAGGTAACTGTCTTTTCTTCTTCGAGTGATTGCTCATGTGTATTCCACAATAGGTGATTCCAAGCTATATCTGATAGAGATGGGTAGGAGTTCTCAAGTTCCCGGGATGGAGGACAGCCCTGCCGAACTCGGCGTCATCCTTAGTTTGGGAGACGATCGCATAGTGCGAGGTGAACGTGTGAACCGAAGACCACGTGACGGCCCTACAGATGTCCTGAATGGGGATATGGGCAACAAAGGAAGCCAACGAGGCCTGCGCTCGAGTCGAGTGTGCCCTCACAATGGGTGGCGGGGGGACACCCACCAGCTCATAACAGGTACGGATGCACGAAGTGATCCAGTTGGAAAGCTGCTGAGTGGAAATTGGCTGGCCCCTCACGTGCTCGGCCGAGGCGACGAACAGTTGCGAGGACTTTCTGAACGGCTTGGTCTGCTCGAGGTAGAAAGCCAGAGCCCATCGCACATCGAGCGTGTGGAGACGGTGCTCCTCACTGGACGCGTGGGGCTTGGGCAGAAGACTGGTAGAAAAATATCCTGACCCATGTGGTAAGCGGAGACCACCTTCAGGAGGAATGCGGGGTGTGGGCGGAGCTGGACCTTATCTTTATGAAAAACTGTATACGGCGGCTCAGAGGTCAGGGCCCTGAGCTCCACGAGTCGCCTGGCCAACATGACTGCAACCAGGAAGGCCATCTTCCATGAGAGGTGAGACCAGGAGCACGTGGCCAGTGGTTCAAACGGGGGCCCCGTGAGACAAGCCAACACCAGGTTTAGGCCCCACTGCAGGACCAGGGGTCTAGAATACAGAAAAAGATGGTCCCAACCCCTTGCGGAACCGGCCAGTCATAGCATGGGAAAATACCGTGTGCCCCTGCACTGGCGGATGGAAGGCCAATATGGCTGCCAGGTGTACCTTGACTGATGAAGGCGCCAGGCCCAGGGTTCTCAGGTGGAGGAGGTAGTCAAGAATAAGCTGGATCAGGGCGGTCACTGGAGAGACACCGAGGTCCGCTGCCCATCTAGAAAAACGGGACCACTTCGCCAAATAAACATGGCCAGTGGAGGGCTGTCTACTTTCAAGGACGACGCGCTGAATCTATTCTGAGCACATCCTCTCCTTTCTGACTAATCACTGAGCAGCCACATCGTGAGATGAAGAGCCGATAGGTTGGGATGGAGGAGGCGACACTGGTCCTCAGAGAGCAGGTCCGGGCGGAGCGGCAACCGCCATGGCAGAGCAACCGCCAGGCCCGTGAGGGTCCCGTATCAATGTTGCCTGGGTCACACAGGGGCAATCAGGATGACCCAGGCCTTGTCTGTCTTTATCTTCTCCAGGACCCTGCTGATTAGAGGGAACGGGGGAAAGGCGTAGAGAAGCCAGCCTGACCAGGACAGGATAAAGGCATCACAGATAGCGCCCCTCCCCAGGCCCCCCTGGAGCAGAACTGGGGACATTGATGGTTCTGCCGAGTCACAAATAGGTCCACTTAGGGAGTTTGGAAGAGCCGGTGGGCCACTTTCAGGGGGGAGGGACCACTCGTGTTATGAGGAAAAGTCCCTGCTCAAGCGATCCGCTCTCTCGTTCCAGGTGCCCGGTAGCTAGAAGGCCTTCAGGTGGATGTCATGGGCTATACAGAAGTCCCACAGCCTGAGGGCTTCGTGGCAGAGGATCGGGTCCCGCCTTGCCTGTTGATATAGAACATCGAGGCTGTATTGTCCATGAGGAGCCTGACTACCTTGCCCTCCAGGTGCGATTGGAAGGCCATACATGCCAGCCACACCGCCCTGAGTTCCTTGACGTTTATATGTAGGGTCAGGTCTTGGGCCAACCACAGGCCTTGGGTCTGAAAGTTCCCCACATGGGTCCGCCAACCCAGGTCCGATGTGTCGGACACCAGCTCCAACGACGGGGCCATGTCCCTGAACAGGACTCCTTGGAACATGTTGTTTGGGGTGGACCACTACTGTAGGGAGGTGATGACAGAGTCCGGCATGGTGAGGACCTTGTCCATCCTGTCAGTGGCTTGGGAGAACTTCGAGGCCAACCAGAGCTGAAGGGGCCTCATCCTGAGTCTGGCGTGATGGACCACGTATGTGCACACCAACATGTGACCCAGGAGCTGCAGGCAAACCCTGGCTGTTCTCACCGAGAACCTTGAGACCGAGTCGATGAGACCTGTCAGGGTCTCGAATCTGTCTGGCGGGAGAGAGGCTGTGGCCGACGCTGCGTCCAGGACCGCCCCGATAAACTCTATGCATTGGACCGGGACTAACGTGGATTTGGTGCTGTTTACCAACAGGCCCAAGGCGGTGCACGTGGACAGGAGGAGCGCCACGTGATCCCTCACCTGTGACTGGGAGGTGTCCTTGACCAGCCAATCATCAAAATAGGGAAAAATCTGGACTCCCCGCCGGCTGAGGTAGGCCGCTACCACCGTCATGCATTTCGTAAACACCCTGGGGACAGTGGACAGACCAAACAGGAGGACTGTGAATTGGTAGTGTTTCTGTCCCACCACGAAACGGAGAAAGCGCCTGTGCCCCTCGAATGTGCATGTGACGGGTTGGATCACAGAAACCCCATGGGAGCTGCCACCTGATGTGCCAAGACTACTTCTGCTCCTGCTTTCCTGCCCTGGCAGCTTAGGACTCCAGCACCCTGCCTGGTTTGAGCCAGAACCGTTAGCCTGCTGCAAACCCAGACCAAGGTCTGAACCACGTCCACTAACAGCTGTAGGCTTAACTGAAAGCAGCTTACAGAAGTATTCCCGTCTTTAACACTCAGATGCCCAACTCCCAATGGGGTCCAAACCCCAAATAAATCCGTTTTACCCTGTATAAAGTTTATACTGGGTAAACTCACAAATTGTTCGCCCTCTATAACACTGATAGAGAGATATGCACAGCTGTTTGCCCCTCCATTACTTTGGGCTAATTAATAAGTAAAAAGTGATTTTATTAAATACAGAAAGTAGGATTTAAGTGGTTCCAAATAGTAACAGACAGAAGTGAATTACCAAGCAAAATAAAATAAAACACACCAGTCTAAGTCTAGTACAGTAATAAAAACTGAATACAGATAAAATCTCACCCTTAGAGATGTTTCAGTACGTCTCTTTTAGACTGGAGCTGGACTACCTTCCTAGTCTGGGCACAATCCTTTCCTCTGGTACAGCCCTTGTTCCAGCTCAGGTGGTAGCTAGGGGATTCCTCATGATGGCTGCCCTCCTTGTTCTGTTCCACCTACTTATATATCTTTTGCATAAGGTGGCAATCCTTTGTCCCTCTGGATTCCCACCCCTCCTTCTCAGTGGAAAAGCACCAGGTTAAAGATGGATTCCAGTTCAGGTGACATGATCACATGTCCTGTGAGACCCCGAAGCCTCCATTCCTCCCAGCCTGACTCACAGGAAGGCCTGCCTGCAAACAGAGACATCCACAGTCAATTGTCCTGGTTGATGGGAGCCATCAAGATTCCAAACCACCATTAATGGCCCACACTTTGCATAACTACAGTAGGCCCTCAAGAGTTATATTTCATATTTCTAGTTTCAGATAAAAGAGTGATACATTTATACAAATAGGATGACCACACTCAGTAGATTATAAGCTTTGTAATGATACCTTACAAGTGACCTTATGCATGAAGCATATTTTAGTTACATTATATTCACACTCATACTTTTATAAAATATTTTTATAAAATCATACAGAGTGTGTCACAATGGGGATGTGGAAGTATGCGTCCTGCAGATCGAGGGCAGTGTACCAGTCCCCGGGATCCAGGGAGGGGATGATGGAGGCCAGGGAAACCATGCGGAACTTGACTTTCACCATGTACTGGTTCAGACCTTGCAGGTCCAGGAGGGTCTGAGCCCCCCTTTGGCCTTCGGGATAAGGAAGTATCAGGAGTAATACCCCTTGCCCATGAACTCCTTGGGCACCGCCTCTACCTCTCCTAGGCCTAGGAGCCGCCCCACCTCCTGCTCGAGCAGAGCCTCGTGCGAGGTCCCCAGCAGGGACGAGGGAGGCAGGTGGTTGGGTGGGGAGGAAGTAAACTGAAGGGTGTAACCCTGGGAGATGGTGTTGAGGACCCATTGGTCTGAGGTTAGTCGCGACCATTCCGGGAGGAAAGCACACAACTGGTTGGAGAAGGGGAGCTTTATTGGAGGGTGGATCCCTCATGAGGACAGCGGGGTGCCCCCAAGCATCCATCAAAAGCGCCTTTTCCCCACCTGCTTGCCCTTAGAGGAGCCAGGCTGGGGGGCCGGCCAAGACTGCCTCTGAGGGCTTCTCTTATAGTCCCGCTGTTTCTTGTGGGCGGCCTCATACTTCAAGAGGGCAGCCTGGGTGGGAGTCTGCTGCGGCTTGAACTTAGATCTTGCTGGAGCCGGTACATGTAGGCCCAGAGTCTGGAGGGTCGTGCGGGAGTCTTTCATGCCACGAAGACTTGTATATGTCTCCTCCGCAAACAGGGCTTTCCCATCAAATGGGAAATCCTGCGTGGAGGACTGCGCCTCTCTGGAAAGCCCAGAGAGCAGGAGCCATGATGCCCATCTCATCGACACCACGGAGGCCATGGATTGTGCAGCTGTATCCACAGCATCCGAGGCTGCCTGCAGGAACGCCCGAGCAGCCGCTGCCCCCCCCCTCCACTAGCACCTTGAACTCCTTTCTATCACACTCCTGGAGGGAGTCCTCAAACTTGGGCAGGGAGCCCCATCGATTGAATTTGTACCGGCCCAGGAGAGCCTAATGATTTGCCACTCACAACTGGAAGCTCGAAGACAAGTACATTTTCCTTCCGAAAGAGTCCCGTCTCCAAGAGTCTTTGTTCTTTGGGGTTGGGGCGGGCTGACCCTGCCATTTCCTGTGGTTGACCGACTCGACCACCAGGGAGTTGGGTACCGGGTGGATATACAAGTACTCATGCCTCTTGGTGGGTACAAAGTACTTGCGTTCTGCCCTCTTAGCGATGGGGCCAATGAGGCCGGTGTCTGCCACAGGGCATTTGAAATTTTAGCTACCCCTTCATGGAGAGGCAAGGCCACTCTACCCGGTGCCGATGAGGACAACATGTTAAACAGGGAGGGGTTTAACTGCCACCCTCTTTAAGAGTTCTTGATGGGCCCTGAAGTCCTCCTGCGGGGCGGAGGGAGGCGAGGCTGCAATTGTCTCCTCCAGGCGGGGCGAGGAGGCTGGTGCAGTACTCTGGGTATTGGCTGGCACCAGAGGGTCCACTACCTGGTCGGACTCCGGGAACGGTGCCGAGGATGTATGTCCCACCGACTCCTTCCTTGGGGGTCTGGGGAGGGAGGCCGATGGTGCTTCTGAAGCTCTGGCCACCGAGCAAGCCCCCATTGGGGGCTGCGCCGGAGGCCATAGTGCCCACTAGTACCATTGGGCTGGCCACAACGCTCGGTGCCACTGCACCTGCTGCGGCACCAGCGGGCTGGCTGTTCGACTTTGCTGGCCTGGCCCGGCCCATCGAAGGACGGCTACAAACGGAGGCCGGGTTGATGTACGATCTCCTGCTGCCTCTGGACCAGGAGGATCAGCAGTGCCAGTATCGACGTTGGCCACGGGATCGCCATCTCGACGTGGAGGACTGGTACCGACGGTAGCAAGTGCTCCACGAATGGCCTCGACGGGCGGACCCGCAACGGCGAGATGCCAGCAATCGATGCCCAGGGCTGTGATGTCTTGGCGGAGACTTGGAGCGGAAGTCCAAGCGGGAACACTGTTGACGACTGTGCCGTGACCGGCCGCAGTACCCTCTCTGAGACGAGGACCGTTGGTGGCGCCTGCCGTGGTCCCATGAATCACTCCTTGAGGACAAGCGGTGCCGAGAGTCCTGGTCAGACGGAACGCAGTCAGACAGTCTGGTCTGCCCCGAGGGCGACCCACCTGGACTCTGCCCCGAGGGCGACCCACCTGGACTCTGCCCCGAGGGCGACCCACCTGGACTCTGCCCCGAGCGGTCGCTGAGCGGTGAACGGCGTCAGGAACATTCCCAAGACCGAGACTGAGCCAGAGGCTTACCTCTGGAGTGTGGGGCCTACATTGGCGGCACTCCTGGCACCAGCATGGACATAATGTCCCGGGCCACCTGGAGGGCTTCAGGCATGGAAGGCATCCGGACATCCAGAGAGGCCTGTTTCGAAGGGGCCAGGCTACTCCACTCAACGTGAGTCGGAGGCCTGGGGCCAGGTGAGGAGCGAGGACTGCCCAACAGGGGTCTAGCCTCTGTCCCAGATTTCCCTCAGTGCCGCTGCGAAGAGGGAGCCTTCCTAGCCCTTTTGATGTGCCCCGTGAACGGGAAGCAGTGCAGACTGGTCAATGGCACCGAACGGTCGCCACGCTGGAGTCGGGATCAGCGCCAACTCCATTGGGATGGCCCGGAGCCTAATGTCCCTTTCTCTTTTGGTCCGAGGCTTAAATGATTTGCAAATTTTGCACCTTTCGCTGATACGGGTTTCTCCCAAACAGCGCAAACAGTCTGTGTGCGGGTCACTTCTTGGCATAGAATGCCTACAAGAGCCTCCCGACTTAAACCCTGGGGCAGGCCCCGGCCCGGGCTTGCTGACTAACCAAACTAACTAAAGAGTTAACTAACTACAGATACTAACGCTGAACGAACGAACAGTTCTGAGGACGAGCTACAGCAAAGCTGGATCAGAGTAGTTCCTTCACTGGCGGCGAGAAGGAACTGAGGGTGAGGGGAATGCGCAGCTCCCCTTATACCGTGCCAGGCAGGCGCCACTCCAGGGGTCACGGGGGGCGCTCCCCACCATGGGTACTGCTAGGGGAGAAACTTCCAGCACCGGGGCGAGCATGCACACCTATTGTGGAATACACATGAGCAATCACTCGAAGAACAACTTGAATCCACCTTATCTTCACTAGCATTTCACTGTGCGTTAGCTAACTCGAGTTAAGAACAGTCTTTTTGAGTAGTGCAAATAAGACCTATGTTAACTGCACCAAGTGAGAGAACTAAGAGTGGTAAAAGGAAGGGCTAAGGGAGCAATAGCCCATCGCATACACCTGCTAGATGGTGGTCCATTCGTCAATCGGAGTCTTCAGCCACCCAGCTAAGAGGATGACACTAACCCTGCAGAGCTCCCAGGCTCAAAATCACACTTAAAACTGTGGGTTTCTGAACTTAAAACTGCAACAAAAACCCTGTCTGCAATTGTGAAAGCACTGCCGAGTAAACAGGAGTGTTTCACCCTTTTCTCTGCTGCATAAACGCCAGGATTAAGATAGCAAATCTGAACACTGCAGTTGTTAAAACCAACATTCAGAACTGGTTTAAAGATGGTCTTATAAAAGGAAAAAATATATTACACTCTCAACTATGGAGTCATCACCATGGCTTCACAATACTCCACATTAGACTCTGTCAGTGGGAGGTCTACCTTGCCTAAAGACCAATTAGGGACTGAGAAAGTGCACACTATCTATCCCACAGGAAAACTGCCCAGGTACCTTGAACTGCACAGGAAGCAAAGGATGGGAGGAGAAAGACAAATTAGTGGGGGCTGATGACCAATATTGGAACTGAGATTCAAAGTTTGTGATACTTATGTCCTGAATGTTTAATATCTGTGTCTGTTGCTTCTTTCATCCATAACGCCAACAGATTAACAACAAGGTTTCACACACTGAATAATGCCTTCAGAGTTTCAATCTTGAAAATAATTACTCTGAATATCTAAGTGCTTTTTACGTTGATTTTCCAAAAAAAGACTTATGTTTCCTCCCTTCAACATGCACCAGGATAATGAAGGTACATGGATAATCAAGAACTTTTACATATTAATCAATCAATCAGTACATTTAGGGGGCCGATTCCCCCCCCACCACCACCACATGAAGTGACGCAGCATTTTTACACGTCAGATCTTATTGCTGCTGCAAATCATTCCTAATACTGACTGCAACATGGAACCCAGCTTCTAATAACGCCTAAATAATTTATGGGTTTCCAGGATATTTTCAGCTAAGCAGATTGCGAGCTGACGCAAAGGAGTCCAAATTGAGCTGCACTGGTAGATTGGTGGGATTTCTTCTTCTGGCTGTGTAACAAAACGTACTGCTCCTCTCTAATAACCCTTCCTGAACATGTGCACCTGCTGCTACTCTAGGCAATACTGGGTCCTTCAATGATTTACACAAGGTATATAATTTCTGTTAACTCCCAGCTATTGCCCCTCGATTATTTAGGTTCAGAACAACAAAGAGACAGATCGTCTTCTGGCTCAGCTATCACTAAGCCACTTTTACACCCCTAATTCAAGTGCTGGCCAGGGGACCACTCTAGTCCCCGGCATAAGCAAGAGCAGCTATTCCAGTTTATCCCTGGCTGCCCATGACCCCACAGGCTGTTCAACAGTCACGCTGAGTGGGTTATAGGGGTGCCTTGGCCATGACCCTTTCCCTCACACAGTTCCAGAACAGGAAGTGAATAGAAGGAACAGGTACTGCTATAAACGCTCTATGACACCCAATAATTCTCATCCATGACAACATTACCAAGCAGGGCCCAGGATCTGGCCCAATATCTTTCAGAAAGAATAAATAAGCCCATCTTGTTGCTCTTCTGTTTTTATTAAAGGGAGCTGAGTTGAGTTGGTTGCTTCATGAACATGCGACAGCCAACAGTTCTGACTGGAGTCAAAATTAGTATTTTAATGCTGCACTGGAATGCCGCTACCATAGCGGCAGGGTGAGGTTCGGCAGTTTTTGGAAGTGGAAGAAAGACACTTCGGTCCCAACACAGACAACTGCCAGTCCCTGGTCACATCTCTGAGAATGTTCATGCACATACAACAGCTGCTGCTGATTCAAGTTTTAAATCCTTAAAACTTTTATCTTCTTATAAAACTCTGTGAAAACTGCTGGCATTTCACAAAATGGAATGGTTGGCAGCAGTATTCTTCTCCAGCCCTACTAATGTATGGCACATTCTCTGTAATCATTCCTTTTTTTTGCTTGTACCAATTCAAACCAAAAATATTTTTTATTTTACATTTTTTTTAAATTTGATTTTTTTAAGTATTTTTTTTAAAGTTATTGAACATCAGTTTGATACCTTACCATTTCTTATTCTTGATATGTGGTTTTTAACTGCTGGTTACTTTTTCAGCCAATAGCATCTGCAAACAATGCCCTGGGTTCAGGAATATTAGGATTTTGAAATGAAGCCATTTCAAACCTCAAAGACCATGTTCTCTTTGGGATGGCTCAAGGAAAATGCCATATTGATTTTTCTCTGTTTTCTCTCACTGGAACTAAGGTTTTGCAGGTAGCTGGGGTCTTATGTGATCTTCAATCCAAATGAAGTACACAAAACTCAGATGTAGACTGGTAACTAGAGATCAGCCAGGAGCTGGGAAGTCAGGATATGAATGTTCACAAGCCCAAGGATATTCAAATTCTAGTTCAAAGCCATCTTTACAAAGAACCTTTTTAAATCCTAATTCACAGCAGAGCAACCACTGACGTTTCCACCAGAGCTTGAACCATTGTTACCCAAAGACATTTCTAAAGAGCCAAAAACAGTATTGTATTTCTCATCCAGAGAACTATCCCATATGCAGGAAGCAAGTGCACCACAGGACTAATGCCACAAACCCCAGCACACGTAATCATGTTCCAGAACTGCACAACAAGTGAGTTTCAGTGGGGGACAACTCAGTTTCCAAAGTTCATTACTAATCATCCTGGTTGAACCAAAAACAACACTAGATCCAATAAAATTGCTGAGCAATCCCTTTCATCAACCATAGTGGATTAGCAGCAATCCTATATACGGGCAGGAAAGCATTGCTTACTTACATGATCTGGCTCTCTTCATTACAAGAGAAACATTTCAGACACAAACAATGCCCCTCCAAAGGTCTGATCCTCCAACAATGCTATATTAACAGCCCCCAACTCTCATATGGCTACTTACCTACAAGGTGGCTGGATGATAAATCAAAGTTTACATGTTAAAAAGTCATAGTAGCCACAATCTTGGTGCTTGGAATTTGACAAAAAGGGTAATAGTTTTAAGAAGACCGGTATAAAGCCGGATTTTAAAAAGTGTTTCCCATTCCATCAGCCATGGAAAACTCCCCAGTAAGTGTGAAAATTCAGTTAAAGCCAAATTCCATTCTCTGATCCACAGACATAAATCTGGTTCAACTCTACCCAAACAAAGACTCACTCCAGATTTGTGCCTCTAAAACAAGAGCAGAATTTGGCCCCTTCATTGTAAAATTCCAGAAGTACAGACCTATCTATGCTTCCTTCCTTGATACTTTGAGGACAATGATGATGGTTCAAGAATAAACACAATTAGAATAGCAGCAAAGGCAACGGTTGAAGGTAATGAAGTTCAGAGTAAACCAGTGTTTCCGAGAGGACCTGATCTTTAAGGAGGTCACAGATCAATACAGGCTTAAACCAGTAACAGCAGTTGCACCATCCAGAGTTCTGAAAACTGCCTGGAAACATTTGCTCCACTGTATGTAGTTTCAGAAGAGTCAGGCACCAGGCTGTCTTCTGGGACCCACTGAAGCCAATAGGAGTTTCTCCCTTGACATCTGTAGGAGTTGCATTGGGCCCTCTGTCTGGCCACTGTAATTGAAATAGCACTCTTATCCCAGCTGGCTGTAATGAAGTTCATATTATTTTATGTTTTTTGAAGGATGGTGGATCATGGCAGCACTGACAACTAGCACCCTGCATTTTCCCTGCCTGCTGCCTGCAGTAACTTTACCTGCAGATTTTTATAGTACTTTAATCTGTCATACTGACTTAATCCAGTCTCTAGATAAATGTCTGTATAGGAAATAGCTACACAAAATTGATATCCAAGCCCCTGTGAAAAGGAAAGAGGCCCAATGCTATTTCTTTCTCATTAAGGTCTAAGCACAGGGACTTAGCAAGAAAGGTCTGGCGACAAGTTATTTTCCATTATACATCCTGGAGCAATATGTCTACCTGGCAAAACTCCCACAGAGCTTGCGTAGCGACTGAGCACCATCCAGGATGCTAATTTTCCCTATAACAGCATAACCACTCCTCTACAGTGTTCTGAGCAGAAGTATTTTCCTATCAAACATTACAGACTATCAATAAATGAGAAACAGCGCAGCTTGCAAAGCCAGTCAAGCATTGGACAAGCCCAGGGAATGCCAGAAAAACTGTAATTTCAGTGCATGAGTCACAGGAGAAGCAGACTTGCCTGCTGTAGAGGGAGCAAAGGGGCCATGAAGCAGTACAAAGGGTTGGGAGGGGGGTTATTTTCAGTATTCCCATTTGCAGCACTGGGATCCAAATTAAATGTAAAGAATAAAGAACTCCTAGAGCCCCTGTGGCAGCACAATGGATCCCACACAACCCCTGGCTTGACAGGTGCTAAGTCCCAGTTTCAGGCAGCCGCAGGCCCTGTAGCTGCTGCCAACAGTTAGGTTCGTCAGCATTCTCCCCACGCACACTCCCAGGAAACTCCTGCTGGTTATCGAGGTGACTTGACAGCAGACCCCATTTCCCTTGGCGGGTGGGGATATAAACTCAGGCAGAAGAGACTGTCATGGAAGCCTGAAGAAGTCCAAACATGTATGAGCCTTCAACTCATGCCCACAAGCAACTACTCACAGTAGGAAGCTTGACCCATTGGCTCTCTGCTGTAGGAAGCCTGACCCGGTGTTTGAACCCCAGTTGTTGCAAGCCCTGGATTTATGTTTCATATCTAGCTGAAAGATGACTTTGTTTTGCACTGAGCGGTATAAATTTGTTCATCTCTGTGTGCTAGTCGCACTCCTACTTGCGTACCCTCCAAGAATGTAACCCAACCTCAAATACTGATCAGGGAAAATGGAACAGCTTCCTGGGATCCTCTAACACTTGCTGGAGGCTTCAGCCCAACCTGCATCAATGAAGATCAATATTAAGGCTAATTTGCCACATTTACTATATCCAGTGCCATAATTCTGAGGATTGAAGTACTTTACAGACATTAAGTATTCCTCATGATACCTTTAAGTAAGGAAAGATTATCCTAATTTTAAACATTGGTAAACTGAGGCAGAGAGTGGATAAGGGATTCACCCAAGGTCACCCCCACCCAGCAGGATATGGGCAAAGCTAGGAATAGAACCCAAGGCTCCTGTTTCTCAGTACCCTGCTATTCTACCCAGTAAACCACATTCACTCGCCAAAGGATAGCGGAGCTATGTGAAACAATGCCAATCCTCTCTCTTGGGAAATTCTTTTTACAAACTCTTGATGTTGTGGTTAAATTTGGGCCTGTGTGACATCTCACAATCCCCAAAACTGTCCTGAAATTGCCAGTATTTTCACAAAACCTTTGTTCATTTTGCAAGCTTTTGGTTGAACACCTGTTTTCTGCAGTCATTTTTGACATTCAAAATAGCTAAGTTTGCATGAGGAGAAAATGGAATTAGAGAAAAGGCATTTTAAATATACAATGCATAAAGTGAACTGGACATGCATTTTACACGTGCCGATATAAACTGGAGATACAAAGACAGTGGATGTAGGTTACTTAGCCATATTGTACTGGAGGGGAAGGAAAGCCAAATATATATTTTTTGGATGCAAGCAAACTCAGGAATCACAGCAAATATGTATTCATGCTGGATATCTGCAAAGCACTGAAGTGGTTAATGAAATACAGTTTTCCTTAATTGTTAGATTGGTTTTTAAAAGTCATCTCTCCCCCAGTTTCTTCTCACAATGCTCCAATCAACTTCCGACTGAACTCCCATATTTCTTCATTAGCCCAGTCATCTGTCTGATGATTCCCAATAGCAAACCCGAGCTTTTGCAAAGCTCAACTCAAAGAACACCTGCAGTGAAGTTGATCATAATAAAACCCAGGTGCAGAGACAGGCTATGGTTAGAGAAGGCTGATTATACTGTAGAAAATGACCCTGCCAGTCCCAGGAGGGAAGCCAGCCACACCTTTGTATATTTAAACTTGTAGGAGCCATTTTGAATCAGAAGTATAGCATGTTTCAGCACAGTACTAATAAACCTTTTACAAGATTAAACTCAATCCCGCATTTGTTTAGTTTCCTTGCTATAAAATAAAGAACATTCAAACTGTATACTGCAGCGGCAGCTGTAATAGGATGAGCTGGAGAAGAGAAAATAAACAGCACCTCTTAATGGAATCTTAGCCCCTCCATGTGGTCGGTTCTAAAAACCCTGAGCAACATCACAAATTACTCTGAACTGCTTTCCTGCCCATCATCCTAAGTGACTACTCTGCAAGGTGTTCCACTACCTGAACTGTAAAGAGGAGATCTATTGGCTTTTCTGTGTTATTTTAAAATTGTTGGTTCAGAAAACAGACTAAGAATGAGAAAAAGAAAAACCACAACAGCATTGAACACTGTCTGAAAATAGAAGACAGGGACCAAATGTGAACTCGGGGGGAAAAGGGTTAAAATCTGAAGCATGCTTAGCACTCCCAACACTCTAGTATCGAAGAACAAAAATTTTGCAAAGCAGGGAAGGATAAAAGAGTGATGGTGATCAACAAGTGCTGTAAGGGTAATAAAAAATACTTAGCTGCCCAGACCTAGTGAATTCCTTGCAAGAATCTCAAAGCACTTTAAAAACATTAGTGATTTAAGCCTTGCAGTACCCTTTTGAGTTAGGGTAGTGTCATTATCTCTAGTTTGCAGGTGGGGAAATGAGAGAGAGAGAGAGACAAAGTGCCTTGCCCAGGGTCACACAATGAATGGGTGATAGATCTGCGAACAGAACTGAGGACTTCCTGGCTCCCACTTCTAGGCTTCAGCCACAAAACCACCTTTCCCCTCTCTAAACGAATGAGGCTAAGTTGATCAGCATCATTCTGTATGGCCAAAGTAGATCCCTACATGTGGTTTACCAATAAAATCAGAAACAACATGGACTAAAGATGTGTTTAAAGTGACTCCTTAACACATGCTGCCTTAAAACTTGGAACTATTAACTTCCAGAAAAATGGATCATTCCTGGAAAGTGCCCCAGTTAAATGGATTCTCCTTTCAGAAGTAAGAGTTTCTCCTTATGTCCCTGTATAATCTTCCATACTCATTGGTTAGCTCAGCTACCAAAAGATTCCTCAACACCACAAGGACTTTTCTTCCTTTAAAACTGCCATCATCAAAAGGCATCACCCTTGAGCTTGGGTCCCCTTTTAATATGGAACAGGCCCCTTCTAAATGGCAAGGATATTGAGGCCACTATTTATAGTGTAGGCAAGATAACTTTTGAAAATTTCCCTTACTCCTTGGAAATGTGACTTCAATAGCATGAATGGAAACAGGATATTTGGCAGACCACCACAATATAACATGGCATCCATGGATGGACGTTCTACTCCTCTCCCCATGATACAAGTACCGAAAAATCTGTGGAGCAGCCCCTTCCTCCAATGTGTCATGGACATTTTTTCCTAAATACCAATGGCTTCAGGAGATTATCTAACCCTGATTAAAATGGGCTCCTCAAAGAAAGACTGGTGAAAATAATCCCTGCCACTGATAACACATTATCAGAAGTGGTTAACTTGAATCCAGAGCAGTCACTTTAGCATTAATATTTTGGGCATACAGGAATTAATTCATTTTCAAATGGTCAAATACACAAGCGCAGATTCAGGACCATATGTCAGCTTCATTTTTAGTACTTTATTTTGAGTTGTTTTGCTAAGACTGAGGTCCCCAGAAACATTTTTTCCTCCTGTTGGCTGCTCTAAAAATCTGAGATCAGATTTTGTTAAGATTGTGCTAGGTTTCATCCCAGAAAAAAAAACTTTTAGACGGGCAAGGTTGACCATTAACTATAATGATTTCAGTGCTATAATATATTAGAGATTTTCCCAAGAGTAGATTTCTTATAACAGTTGACAAATGCTCAGGTAATTCCATGTATTTTTATTTCTCAAAACAAGCTGGACTTCCATACACATTTTTTCCTCTGTTAAACCAAAACAAAAGAAAAACCCAACACTCAAGGGCAGCTCTTTAACAAAAAAACATTGTGTGCCTGTGCAACAGAAAGCAATTAATAAAGATAGGAAACAGATTTCAGTTTCAGTCTTCCATGGCTAGTATAAACAATGAGCAAACCGTCTCCCCCCTCCCTCCCGAGAGCGTCCTTTTTAGAAAATCCTGTACAAACCAAATTAATTGACCTCAGTTTGCAAAGGTCATGGCACAAATTTATTTTTTGATTAGAACAGTTACAGGAAAGAATGAATTATTGTTTCAGTTTGAAAATAGCAGATGTATTCTAGACAGGCATGATGCTTCCGACAGAAGCACAGGTAGAATTAGAGAACCCAATTCTACCATATTTGGTATCTGCGTAAGTTTTGTAGGATTTGGCCTCCCATAGGACAGTGTTGTTTGTAAGTATTCTCGCCCTACACAATAAGAACCACCACCACCTCACCCTTCTGCACCACCAGGCTGAGCTCTCTTTCTGTGAAATACATCTTCTGTTTCCGTCACTTGCGGTCTCCAGTCCATCCTTATCTGATTTACCTAGTACTTGTGTCTCGAGAATTTCTTTATTCTTGATATTTTGGCTTCAGCTGTCAGTATATCAGATAGGAGGTACACTGCATGATCTTTGTGAAAAATCATACACACCCTTCATACACTGGGGCATTACAGCTGTATACACAGCAGACATATGTTTGATGTAAACAGTGACCTAACCTGGGTTCTAGACTTTTAAAACATAATCTTAACATTAAGATTATTGTGTTGGCTTGTTTGAGGGTGTGTGAGTACTCCTGTCCTCTAATGGACTGAATCAGAACTGGTCAACTACCTGTCATAGTCCCTGTAATGTTAACAAATAACAGAGATTCCCCATTAACTCTACTAGTACTCTGTGCTTTTGGAGGAGGAGGATCTAGATGCTACACCTTTTATTGCCCTGAAGTTCTGAGTGCATCCATGAAGTCTTAAAAGCACCTTCCAGCTGAGCACTAAACTTCCTCATTTCATTTTGACTATTCCATTTGTTCCAAACACTTACAACAAACAGGCAACTAAATGTATGAGCAAACGATACCATGGACTGATTTTCTTACTGGTCTCAATCTTGTCTGCTTAATTTGACTTGATCACCAAAAACTACTGAACCCACATGCTGAGGCTAAAAAACCTAATAAAACCTCTCCAGAGGTAACCCCAGACTATCCAGGATCACGTCACCATAGACACAAATAAATGTTTGCTTTTCAAAATTAATTACCATTTGAAAATGGATTAGAAGCCTGAGATTTTAAAGCAGGTTCTAGATTTAAATGAATATTTAAAGCTCACCAAATTGAGAAGAGTGTCTATTATACTCATAATACAACCATTTGATAATTCAGTTTCTCATGTCTGTTTTTATTAAAAGTTCAAACTCTATTTTTTTTCAGTGGGAGATTTGAGATTCATTTGCCAGGCACGGTACAGCTTTGTTACACTAATATATTGATTTGTGTTCTGCTATTCCAGGAACTCTATGATTGCTCTTCCAGTTTTCTTCAGATCCTAACAGCAACAGAAATAGATATCACAAATATTGTGATTGGCTTTTTGAAAAAGGGCTGTTTACATTTTATGACCAATGACATCCATAGCTATGCAAGCTGCAATAACAGAAATATAATTGCATGCTTTAGTGACAAGCTGATTGCAGCAGAGGTCATGCAGGAAATTCCCTGTCTCCCAACATACAGCATTGCACAAAACTGCCGGATGCACGGTTTGCATCAGATATTGGCCATGGCAGGATAGCAGACTTGATAGTCATTGTAGAAAATACTATGCTCTATGGTTTGTGACCTGAGAAGCCATTCAACAGCATACAGCTGCTTACAGATCCTTTCCTACAGTTTCAAAACTCACTGTCTGGGACATAGGTCCTGCCTGACCGTAACACACCCATCCACCCCCACAACTTTTATCCTTAGTAAGCTAAACATTGTCTTGTAGATCTCACTGAGCCACACTGACTGCTCCTGTCACCCTTTATATATATATGTACTATTCTGATGAGCACCATGGAACTCCTCACAGTCTAGACTGTTTGGAATCAGAAGGTCCTATCACATGTCCTTTGATGGGAAATCTCCAAGTTTAGCCTAAGGTCTTAGATCGGATTTATAATCATGACCTACTGAGGTATAAATGATCTCCATACAGGTGACACGTTTAGAAATACTATTTTTGCAAAGATAAACTCGATCTGCAGAACTCACTGTAGGCAGTGACCTGAGGAGGCCCAGGCCCTACTGAGTTCTAGTCCAGGCTCTGTCCCGACTCACTAACGTATTTCTTCTGCCTCTGAGAATACACGGCATCTTGCCAATCTATTTTTCCATGTGCTCTAATTAAACCTGAATGAGGCTTTTTTCTGGTCATTGGCATTACTTGGCTCTAGTCTCCACGGGCAATAATAGCTTGCTATATATGCAGGGTGCTTAAAATATATTTAATGCTCCATGTTGCCTGGGAAACTATCCTTTTATTTTAAAAAAATTGGTTGCTACAGTTTGCTGGATGTGAAATGAGAGCACGTTCATTTAGGAGGCTTACCTGAGCGCAAACTGTGCAGAAGTGTTGAGACATTACTATTCACCCTGTATCTTTGTGAACTACTGAAAAAAAGGCATCAGAAAAAACTAAGTCTCTCTGGGAGAATCCTCAAGAAAAGTAGAACTCCTTAAGCCAGATCACAATCCTAAAAACTCATCTGAGCTCTTGTATACAGCCTAGTTTTCAAATGAACCTTTCCCCATTATGTGCATTACTGGTTTGGGTATATTGATCACATCCATCACTGAAGAGGTGATGCAAAGACCTCGCAATTCGTTGCACAAATGGTCCTGAAGAATAACAGTCCTGTTTTGCTCTTACAGCATTACAAATGCCATTGTGGGTAGATATAAACCCTCCAAAGACAAGGGTTTCTTTTCAAAGACGTGAAACTACTGTATGTTTATTTAATCAAAACTGAACCCAAGGAAAATAAAGCTCAGCTGCTCCAGTCATCTGATCCAACCCATTCCCAGAAGTGATTCTATCTTATCAAAGAGGGAAACATGCACCAACTAGTGTGACAACTGCTGGAAACAGAATCCATATTTTCCTCCACTTGGCATCTGGGTCATTCAGCTGCCCAACAGGCATTGTTTGCAACCACAGCTGCTTACTGATGGTGGTGACAGTGGGAGAGAAACAAGACAGTTGAAATGATAAGCCAGTCAGCATTTACAGAGACAGTAAAAGCATAAGCCGTCTCAGTTTCAGAACAAGGCCCATCATTTGTGAAATAACTGCACGCTCCTGAGTTTGGGAGCTAAAGCAGGAAGGAAGGAAGGAATTGAGACGAGTCACTGGGTAAAGGCCCTGTGCACAATGAGCCCTTGTCAGACCCACAGACAACAATACCTCTGGGTAGAAATCTCCTTAGAGGCATCATTAAATCAGACAGGAGACCTATATTTACAGAGAAATGCTTCAGCCATGGAAGCTCCAAAATTACAAGTCGGGTGAAGAAGTATCCAATGCCACCTTTTACATTTCTATAGTGCATCTCATCCCCAAGCGCATTACACACTATACGTAAAATGCCAATTGTGTGCAGCCACCCACAAGCAACTGGCACATAACAGTGGGAGGAAGGGAGATTTTACTAAGCAACACTGGGGCAAACACCTTCTCTTATGGAAGACACCACAGGCCCCTTAATGTCAGTACAGAGTAAGCAGGATCTCCACTTCGTGTTCTCATGCAAAGTCTCATGCACTGCCTGGTGCTGAATTTCTCTTTAGAAAGAGGAAGGGTTGAGATGACCTTTCTGGAATATGAATCTGTGGTTCCAAGGAGGGTAAAATACCTGTGAATATTCATTTTCAGTTTCTCCTAAAGAGGAGTTTTACATCATCACATACTAGCCGCATCAATGGCTACATGTTTCGAAATAAATTTGTTAGTCTTTAAGGTGCCACAAGTACTCCTTTTCTTTTTGACCTTTTCTTGTGTTCCTTGCAATACCTTAAAAAGGTACACAGTGCTCCAGCCATTATCAGACAAAGTCCAATATTAACTAAAGCCAGTGGGTATCTCTCTACTCAGTAAACTCAGGTGAATTCACAGCTCAATAGATCTCAAACACTAACTAAGATCCAAATGTGGGACAAGGCACCAAGTGAAGGGAGACAAGAAGAGCAGCATTACAAAAGGCATGATGTCAGTGAGGTGGTAATCAGCTCTTGCCATATACAAGACTGTTGTCAAGAGTCTCAGTTCCAGGAGTCAGGCATTTAGGACACAAATTAAGTCACTTCAAAAGAAGTGGAGCAACAGCATCCGGTTGGTTCAGGGCAGTTGGGTCTAATAAAGGAGGTAGTTGACAGGTTTGTGCCTGAGACTAGATTTATTTCAGGAGATTCAAGGCTAAGGTAAGGTTCAGAGACTGGGGCAGAGGATTTGCAGCTATGGGGAGGGAAACAGAATGTCCACTCTTATGGCGCCATGCAATATTTTGACCAGGGTTTGGGTACAAACAAGACGAGAAAAATAACCTGGGTTGCACTTACTGAAAATACTGATCCAGTGCATGCAAGAATAGGTCACTGTGGGAGTTTAATTAATGCTAAAAATATACTCAAATAGGGGAAGCATGATCAATATAACTCACTCTATGGTACTCACTACTGATACCTGATGTAACAAAAAATCATAGACGTTAAAGCAGAGACCAGCTCAACAGGGAGAAGAGGGGATCACACAGGAACTAAAAAAACCTGCTCGTATTTATTGTGACCAAAGTCTCCATTGCTACAATGAAATCAGTGCAGACAGGGCTCTGCCTCGGTGAAGGGGTCTTTCTGCATTGATTTCGTTGCAGGATCAAGGTCCTGGGATGTGCATTTAAAGAATATCAGAAAAAGAAAGAGGCTATGATTGGGGCTGGTAATACAAAATAGCCAAAGACAACATTCCGATCCATGAGCCTAATTCATGAGGTCTATATGTGTACATATAAAAATAAAAACAAGCATGCTTTAAAAAAGATGACATGATTATATCGAGTATTGTTACCATAATGTTAAAGGAATAAAACCAGACCTCACCATGAAGGAAAGTTCAGGATGTGTGCGGTGTCTGTTTCTTGAGAGAACATTTCTCATGTCAGAGGAGACAAATGCTTGCATTTCTTTAGCCAATTTGGCAGGAAATACTGATATGTGGAAAAACTATCCTAAACCAGCCTTGCTAATTACAAGAGAAGCAAAGCAGCAGCAAGCCACAGAGCTACTAATACATATCAATGGTTTGGTTTTTTTAGCAAGACCCCTTCAATGTACAAGATTTCCAAAATATACTGGTAAGAACCTTTTTTTTATACAGCTTCTGGGCTGTACAACAGAAGTTTTTAATTTTACATTGTGCAATTAAATTATGAGCAGAGTTCATCCCAGACTGATTACATACTGCTTCTTCAATGTGATTTACTGATACATTTGTCCTCCTACTGCTCTTTGCTTTTCACTATGACACTATGAAGTTTCTGAACTCTGGAAGTCAACCATTCACAACACAAATGATTTTTAGGAGACAGATTTGGAACACTCTTGACTGCAAGTGAGGCAAGGAGCCAGTTTGGCACCATGGGGAGTTACTGGAAGGCATTTCAGCAATTGCCATATTGGATCATCCCAGTGGCCCATCTAGGCTTCTGTTCCATCTGACAATAGCTAGTAGCAGATGCTTCAGAGGAAGGTGTGAAATTCCCATAATGGGCAATTATGCAGTACCTGCCCAAAGGGGAAGTTTCTTTCTAACCCCGGGCAGTCAGTGGCTGGCTTGTGTCCCAAGGACAACACCTGTAAAGAAAGTAAGAAAGAGGAAGTTTATTTGGAGTTAATACGGCTTGGAAAGAAGGAGAAAGAGCGATGCAGTCTCAATAACAGAAAAGACAGTTACCTTTTCCATAACTGATGTTCTTTGAGATGTGTTGCTCATGTCCATTCAACTTAGGTGTGTGTGCTCACCACCTGCACCGGTGCTGGAAGTTTTCCCCTCAGCAGTATCCGTAGGGGACCGACTCCAGCACCCTTATCATGATCGCCCCAGCGTGGCCTTGCCAGCGGGGCACTATCAAACTTGTCAGCGATCCCTCCCTGGCCCCTTCTGAACCAACCGGACATGCTGTCACAGGATCACGGCCAACTCTTTCACCCCAACCTCGTGTCCCTCCACCTCATGGTGTGGATGTTGCGTGGCTGAACCCAGATGAACGGGCCCATTCAGAAAGGGTCCAGAAGGTCCTCCTCAAGAGTAGAAAGCCCTAGACTAGGCAGACCTACCTGGCAAAGTGGATGAGGTTCTCCCGCTGTGCGGCCAAATGGAGCATATCCCCTTTGTATTCTTCGGTGCAGTCGATCTTAGACTACCTGCTTCATTTAAGGAACCAGGGCCTGGCGCACTCCTCTATCAGGGTGCATCTGGCAGCAATTTCAGCCTTTCATCTGCCAATCCAAGGGCAGATGGTGTTCTCCCATGACATGATGGTCAGGTTCCTTAGAGGCCTGGAGAGACTCTTTCCTCAAGTCTGGTCCCCAGCCCCTCAGTGGGATCTCAGCTTGGTTCTGTCCAGGCTCACAGGCTCACCCTTTGAGCCTTTATTAAGAGACCATTGTTAACTTACAGGTGGCTCATCATTTACATTTTGTACAATTTTCCACTTTTTTTTTTTTTAAACACTCATGAAAACAGTTTTTAAATTACAAGTACATTCCCCTGTAGTGACTGGAAATCACCATGACACTAAGAATCTGAAGTGAAACGGACTTCATTGATTTTTATTGTCCAAGCAGAAAGAAAGGCAAAAAGTAAGAGCATAAACACTGACAAATAAATTGGATTTTTTAAAAAAAACTTTCTTTCACTTTTGATAACCTAGGATGTTAGTAACCTGGGCAAAATAAATTGCATATTATCAACAAGTCAAGTTTACATCATTCCTCTGAACAGACATGGAGAGAAGAGCCATATTTGAAAGTCATACTGTACAGGTCACTTTCGATTAAAAAAGGTCAAGGGGGAGGAGGTGGGAAGACAAAAGATTAAGAGGCTTAAAGTGATTTGAGACCCTCAGACAGCAGAGGCCAGATAAGGTTGAAAAGAACTGAGATTACCAACAGGTTTCCTTACTGCTCTATTTCTTGTACTAGCAATTTGATGCCTTATCTCTCTGGTGTGTTTGAGCTTTGTGGATTAACACTGATCAGGATGAATTCATTAGTCAAACGCACTTTTAGAGACGTGAAATACAGTAATGGCTTTCTTATGCGAAATATATCTCACTGATTTTAGGAAGGAAAAGGAGATAATAGAGATGATTTAATTAAAATCCCTAGACTCAAACCTCTCTGAATCTGAATCAAAGTCTGAATTTCATGGTCCTTCTCTCTCTTTTTAAAGACCAAGCTTCTTGGGGCAGGTCCCATACCTTCTATATATTTGTACAATGCCCATCACACTGAGGAATCTACAAATAAACAAACTGAAACAGTGCAGCAGACCTGAACACCTATGTGCTGCGGAGAGTCAAAATCCAGATCCAAATGTCCCAATTTTGCCTGACTGTACAGAGCAGGCAGGTGCCCGTCCAAAATAGACACATTAAACTGTTTATGCTCAAGCATTTTTCATCCCACCATGCTTGTATACTTACACATACACTCTTCACTTCTGATATGCACTTTAACCAAGGCCATTGGGCTTTCTAACTAGGTTTGCAAGCATCTTTCACAGACTAGAGTAATTAGTCAAGATTTCATTACACTGGCATAAAACCTAGGAGCATCATTAAACATGTGTAGTAGAGGAAGTATATTAAATGCATCACCTTGCCAGCAATGACCCAGAGTTGTGAGACAGTGATCTTTACAGTAATGGACAAAGACAAATTCTAGGCGGACTGTTGCTGAACTCAACTCAAGCCACCAGTAACGTCGGTCAACAGAGAGAACTAATTTCTGAAAAGGGAGTGGTTTGCAATGCTCAACATGGAGGACGGTTTCTTTCTAAACTTAGCCAGTGCTTTTTTTATTGGGAAAAGATTAGGAGAAAACAAGCAGCATTAGCTTCCTATGCGTTAGCACGTCAATACAGAGCAAAACTTCAGAGAAGAGTTTAGAGTAAAGGCAATTAAAAGCCTGGATTGCTGCTCAGTTCTTCTACGTTTTGCATTTTATCTTGGACTTTATAAGGTTTCCATCTATCCATTTCTCTCTTCCAATCTCCACAGCATACGGGTGCATATAGCATTATATGCTCCTCTCATGCATACAAGACAGCCATCTCCACCCCGCCCTCATTTTTATCCATTTGATTCCTAAGGGGGATCAAATCTTCAGGCCACACAGCACAAGCCTCTCTCATTAAATGGGCTATGACAAAAGGACCCTTGCACTGTGCCCTAGAAGACACAGGAATTCCACAGCCAAGAGCCTGCTCCAGAGAGCACCCCTCACCCTGAGAAGTTCGTACTATAGGAGCCTGAACTATAAATGCTCTCAGCTCTCACAGTGAGAAACCCTCTCTCATGAGCTATGGTAGCAAACCACAAATTGCATTTACTCATAACAACATGGGGCCCAATTCTGAAACCCTTGCTCAGACCAAGAACCCTTATAGAACAATCCCCCCTCAACTTCAAGGTGACTATTCTTGAGAGTGAGTGGTACGAAACACAAAGACCCTTCATTAATAATCCCATCTAGTACCACAGGAAGTTCAGAACGAACTTTCCTGCATTAGACTACAAACTAGTCTCACATTAAACAACCCCCACTACTGAGCATGGACTCGTTAAACTGGGCCTCCATACGAAGGGGAGATCTGCTAGTCTACAGCCCAGTAGAGAACACACACAACTATGCTGCTTTGGTCTCATTTCACAAGGTCATCACAACATGCCAATGACTCTGGCAGCTACAATGCCAGGGCAGAGATTAATACAGGGGAACGCTTACCATCTGGGAAGGAAGCATCACTATTTTCCAATCATTTAAGATGAGGCCTGTTACCATGGAGAAGCTGTGTCATTAATACACTGATGGGCAGTGCTTAGAGATAAGCTGAACCAAAGAGTCTGCCATTTTACACAACATCACCCAACAGACCAATTACTGGCAGTTTCCTCCGGTACATTAGTATTTTACACAGATCGTTAATGCTTAATTATTTGTATCAAAAGGGGAGTTGAGGAAAACAGCCTTTTATAAGGGAATTAGACAAGGTGGGTAAGGTAATATCTTTTACTGGACCAACTTCTGTAGGAGAGAGAGTCAAGCTTTTGAGCTACACAGAGCTCTTCTTCGGGTCTGTGAAAGGTAAAGTCACAGCTAAAAATCAGATTGAACAGATAAGTTTAGTATAAGCAGTTAGCACATAGTCTAAAGAAATATGCAAGGTAAAGTGACTCATGGACAAGGTAACGGCCAATCTTAGGACAACCATTACTGTTTCTCAGAAGCACCACTAAAGCCTGCTTGAGTCCTTCGTTAAGAGAAAGGCCAATATCTTTCCTTTGAAGAGAAAATATATGTGGAAACTACTCTGCTTGATGGTCTCAGCTGATAGCGCATGGAGTTTATTTTGAAGTATTTGCCAGATTTGTAGTGACAAATGGGATTACAACCAGTATCACAGAATTATTACTTATTTTTAGGTGCTCCTGTAAAGGGACAAAGAGGAAAAGCTAAACAAAAAGTTATAATGCTCTTTTTCATATTATCCACTCCAGCACTGTACTTTCAAGGTACACTCTCACGATTCATTAACACGACAGAACACATTTTTTTTAGCCTGGTAATAACAGACAAACTCAGATAAGTCACATTCACCATTAGATGCCCCACAATGATCACCTGGCAATGAGCAGCAGCCTAGCTTTCTGAAGTTCCCCTCCTAAGGATTCAGAGTAGCAGCCGTGTTAGTCTGTATTTGCAAAAAGAAAAGGAGTACTAGTGGCACCTTCTTTCTTCCTCCTAAGGATTATGGCTGAAGTTTTTAAAGGAGCCCAATGGTGTTAGGCACACAACTCACCCTGAATTTCAATAGGATTTGGGAGTCGAATTCTCTTAGGCTTTGAAGTCCCAATTTATAGGATCGCATTTGTTGAAGGAGCAGGTTTTTCAAAGACTGGTGTGTTAAGAGTGGTAATTAATACCTTAAAGCTCTACAGTCGTCCTTTGTGACACATTTTCAGAATTTTCATTGTGAATGGCCATAAAATAGTCTTGGGCTGTTATTCTCAGCCTGCTGTAGGCCCAACTGCTCTGTCTAGTGGGACAAAGGTCAGGCTAAAAAGGTAGCAATAAGGATAATATTTTACTTTTCTCTAGCATCTTTCCTCCCAGAGTAACCAAAGCTCTTCACTACTGAAATGCAGCCGATTTGGGATGGTAGGTAGCAAGCAAGCATATTACTAGCATCCATGAAGTGCAGATTACAGCTTGTTTTTTAAGGACTCATCCAAAAGGATTAAACACAGTGAACTATACAATATACCACATGTATAAATGATGAATGGCTGAGATTACCCAGATGGGATTTCAATTTACACTTGTAGGGTGTCTCAAATCTGATGCTTGGTGAATATAAAAAAATTCAAGATTATTACTTTTGAAAAA
This sequence comes from Chelonia mydas, assembly GCF_015237465.2. Taxonomy (NCBI): domain Eukaryota; kingdom Metazoa; phylum Chordata; order Testudines; family Cheloniidae; genus Chelonia; species Chelonia mydas. The sequence continues at coordinate 25,239,024 of NC_057856.1, read as the reverse complement.
ATTATACCAACCTTGTGGGGGTAAATTAAGCACCGGAAGCCCCATAATAACAAAAATTAAATTAAAAATTCAGGCCTTTTCAATTAACATTCAGAGCAGGTTTGGTGCTGCCCAGAAGCCAGGATGATGTCAGGATTATTTTTAAACAAGTTAGGCATGTAATTGCTGTGGTAGTATCAGTCTGTGTGTGCAATCAACTATTTGCACATGCACTATGTGCACCTGGCCTGGTTTAAAAAAAAACAATAAATAAGGACTCACATGTGTTTCTACCTGCCCAGGTGTTTCTGTATTCAAAACACAGCCACCAAGATCAGCTTCTTGGTCCCAGCCCTGACCCCATCTCCCTGCACTGGCTTCTCCCGCTTTCCTGAGTAACAATGGGAGATGGGGAGAGATGGGAGCTTCACTCTCTGCTCTGCCAAAGGGAAGTCCATCTGACTAGAACTACCAGTGGGGAATGGTGGGAATCCCCAGGAAGCCCAGATGCATGCCCCCACGCATCCCTCTACTCCACCACACGTTTCCACTGCACCTCCAGACCATGCTATAGCCCTGATTACACCCATCTACCTTGTGTACCCATGGCACAACACCCAGCAGGCTGGGAAGCCAAGTCTCTGCACACCTCAGATTTTGCTCCTCCCACCCCAACCATCTCCTTACAGATCCTGCCTTTCCCAAAGCCCCCAGCACATACAGCCCCACTCAGACCTCCCTGTCCCCTCAGACTCCACGCTGGGGAGACCTGATGATTAGGATAGAAGCATCCGAGAAGCAAAACAGCAGCAGAACTTGACACTGCCACCAGTTTGTCCTGACAGACACACACACAGGGCTTGTGGTTCAGACAGAAGAGCCCATAGAAGAATTTATAATCTCAGTGAAAAGTTCAAAAAGGTTTCATGTATAAATGATTCCTCTGCCAAAGCTAGTAAATCTTTGACCTTAGGAAAAGGGGTTAAATTCAGAGACTAAACTGAAAACCATAAAGTGCAAGGTAGCAGAATTTTAACCCTGCTTTAAGTGAAACTCTGAAGGCAACTTGAACTATGGAGCAGTTAAGGGGTCTCCACAATTAATCGCTCAGGTGGTCAGGCAAGGCTAGGGTGGCAGATGCTTCTGTTAGATCACACCATAGCAAGCTGCTCTTATAAAATACCTGCTTAAATTTTTAAACAAGTGCAGGTCTGCTTTCTAATAGGGAAATCAATATGAGTGTTATTAAAATATCCATTCTGTCTAGTTCTCAGGAAGAAGCTCATAAGCTATCAGGCCAGAACAGAGTGCACAGAACCAGATAAATCAGGCAGTAGTAAAGACAGGTAAGGTTCACATATAGTACAGAGACCATTACTGTGCTACACTGCATTTCTAGATAAATCTCTAAAATAGCCAGGCAGAGGATACAGAGTATCTCATTTTTAAAGGTAAACTGAAAAGGTATTTGATTTGCCAAGTTCCAAGTTCAGGGTTCCTATAGGAGTTGTGTGACATTACTAACCCCATAAACCGAGCAGGGAGACAGCACGTCTGCACTGACCTGCAAAGTGTTTGTAATGTCAACTGCCGCAAGGAGAGCTCTGGAGGAGGGAGGCAGGAATGAGTTGTCAGCTGCTTTGATTTAAAAATGCATTTGCTGTTTGACTCCATGCATAGAGGTTCCAACCTAAACATCATTAAGTCAATAGGAGTCTTTCTATTAGGGTCAGACCCTGAAAAGTGCTGCTCTCTCTCAGCTTCTTTACACATTTCAGTGGGACCCAAGCTCATGTGTGCAAAGGGTGAAGGGTCCAGCTGCAACCCATATTTCAGGTTGATGGTTGTGTTGCATCTTCCAAGGCTTCGTAGGCACAGTTGCGGTCAGGGTGTTTTTCAGTTTAATACCCATGCTTGCTGGGGGTGGTGCAGGTTCCTTGTATGGTTTTAATTTCTATAATTGAAGCTCCTAGTTGCTAAGGCAGTAGATGTTATAAAAATTAGCATGTCCACACACAAGGAAGGTCAGTCTCACGCTGCCCTAGGGTATCAAATACACTACACATAGTTCACAAACTAAAGACTATGGGGGCAATTTTATTCGGCAGTTGTGAGAGTCATGAAGCTCCGCTTGTGCCAATGACGTGGTTTCTGTTGTAACTAAAGAGGGAAAGGAAAGTAGAGACACACTAAATAAAGGCACAAAAAACTAAAAATTCACAAAGACAAACATGGTAAAATATATAATTCCAGAGGGATGATCTTTTTGTATTGCCACTTGTTTCAGAAGGCCCTCTCCAATCCCCCCACCCCCAAGCAGCTAAGACACTGATCAGTAATGTAGTCATGCCAAACTCCTGTCCATAAAAACTTTGTAGATGCCCTCAGCTCCATCACATAAGCCATGTACACACAAAGACCACACGGATACATAAACACAGAATATACACACCTACTTCCCACAAACTTTGACATTAAAAGCACCAGAGGACTCAGGAGATCTGGGTTCAAAGTCATGCCTCAGCAACAGTGACTCCATTTAACCTTCAGAAAGTCACCAAACTTCTCTGTGCCTCTGATTCTTCATCTGTGTAATGGGGATAATACCATTTACCTGATAGGAAAGTTTGTGAAGATTAATTCATTAACATTTATAAGCTGCTTTTCATCCAATGGTCTCAGACACCTAAAGACTACTATGATTGATGTTAATATGTTAACAACTGTAAGGTGTTTTCTGATAAATCTGGAGTTTTCCATAGGTTGGGTAAGGCCTTTTGGAGCAGGCATCTTCATCACTGGTATGATCAAGAGAGTAAAGAATTATTGGAACGCCTCTGGAAAGGCAACTCATTGGATTCATTTGGCCAAAATCTGACCAGAACTTCAAAAAGCAAACAGTTCAGTTACAAAGAAGTGAGCCACTCAAGGCAGAATTCAGTTCAAACCTGTGTCCCATTAAAGATTCATACATCGCAAGTAATGTTTTTGCACAATGTCAAGAGACCTGTTAAAAATGCTAAGCAATGGTTCCAAAGTAATTAAAGATGCTCTACTTTTGTTTCAGATAACTAGCCTGTACTCATGTTTGGTAAGCCTACCTTATACTGACAATGCAAGCTCTTCCAGCAGAGAGAAACACACACAAAAGAAGGTTGTTTGTTACAAAATTAATCATTTGGTGTGTAGTTTAATGTATCTTAAAAATCTTTCCCAGGAAATTGGTTCAGCTATAAAAAACAGGCTACACGCTATAGCAGCGTCCCTGCACTAACCCAGACCAGAGACTGAGCCAAATCCCACAAAATTTATATGCAAATCTGTATCTGAAATTTCCCCAAATTCAAAGATGTTTGGTTCAGTCCCATCAACTCCAGGGCTGGAACTGGAACAAAAGAAACTTGCAAAACTATTCAGAAATGTACCATGAAGAACAAATTCCTAATCAACACTGTCACCAGGGGCCCTACAAAACAAAGTCTCCACTTAAAATCACAGACCTATCTGCCATAACAAAACATAAGGACATCTTTAAAGCCCGAAGACAAGACGGTTCATTAGAGCTGCTCACCTTGCAAATTAAAAACACTCACTTCAGCTGCACTCGCACTAAAATTAAATCAAAGTCACGCAGAGCAATTTATGTCATTGCATCTTTACTGTTCTAAGAGTGCAGCCCATACAGTTCTAAGAACAGGTGGTTCATCTAGCCATCTGAACTGAACAAACAGGAATACAAAACAAACACATTACTTACTGAAGTTCATGATGTTATGAACTGATTTTTCCCCCCCTCTCTCAGTAAATTAAGCCCTAATAATAACAACCACCTTCATAAATAGCACATGATCTTCCATAAAGGAAAAAGATAATCACTTCGTTGGTCCTGAAAACTACCCTATCAGACAGAAATGTCTTTCTGGAATTAGCCTGTGAACATACAGTCCATACACCATTACGCTGAAAGGAGAGTTAGAAATATTAACACACTGACAGCAGAATTTTTAACGTACAGCTTGGCAGATAGTTTACAGATATTTAATAAAGAGTTTTGATAACTAGTGCCCACATACATTTATTGCTGTAAAAGAATCCTTTAAAAGCCTCCAGCGTAATAGCATAATTTTTGCTTCCAACAGTATGAAAATTCCATGCTCCAATCAATACTACTATCTCTGAGTAACTAGTAGGAGAGGAGCAATGGCTATGATATATACAGTATAATACATACATTCTGAGAACAGTTTTACTGCCACAACCATTTCAAAATTCCTGTTAAAAAAAAACAAAGAAAAATAAATCTACACAACAGCAAATCTGGACAAGATACAGAAAACAAATTTGTCCTGCAGAGAACATGAAGGATAACAAAAGCAGAGCTGTTGTCTAGAATCTGACCTTTAAATTCTCCACTCAGTGTTAAATACTGCTCAGAAAAGTAATTTTTTTTAAACCGTCAGTTTACATGAAGCAACCAGTAAGACAGACAGACACACACGCACGCACACTGCAACCAACTAAACATCAAAAAAGTTTAGTAACGCTCTGTCAATATAAATGAGCACTTAAAGATCCTACATATCTGTCTCTTACATTCATACTCAGCCTTTCAGCCTCAGAGAAAAGATAAAGTCTTTCACAGCACAAAACACACATTCCAAATCCAGCCCAACAAATGTAGATATGTTGAAGTACAGATCAACACAGTTAATTGGCACTGCAAGAAGGTAAGCATTTCTTTATCCATTAAAACCAAAATGTAAAACAACCTACAAACAGACAACTAACCTGGACTGTGAACCTCTGCTTAGGGAGCCAGCCATTTGCCCTTTTAGCTCTATTTACTTTTAGTGACTTGTTGCTTAGTAAAGATGCTGAAGAGGAAGATCAATATTTTTACCCCGCAAAGAATCCATTTTGTATTCTGGACTGAAAATGCCATGTGTTTATTGCTATAAACATGCACCCTATGTGGACTCTCCAAAACTAACTAAAAGCCGGCATTTAGCAGAAGCCATATATTCCAACAATGCAATTGAAAGAGAGAAAAAAAGAGCAAAGAAAAAAAGCCTGAATTTCATATGAACTCATTACAATTACACCTCTACCCCGATATAACGCTGTCCTCGGGAGCCAAAAAATCTTACTGCATTATAGGTGAAACCACATTATATCGAACTTGCTTTGATCCACAGGAGCACACAGCCCCGTCCCCCCAGAGTGCTGCTTTACCGCGTTATATCCGAATTCGAGTTATATTGGGTCACGTTATATCGGGGTAGAGGTGTACTATCAGTCGCAGATGAGGTGAAACAAACCACTGCTTTTTCTGGCTGTTTATATCACAAAGTCCTGATAAATCTGTTGGAAGTGCCTCATGAAGCATATTTCTGTGCCCATTTGCTATTTAAAAGATCAGACATTTTATTCTCAAACAAAATTCAAAACAGCTGTTTCTAAGAGCTGACTGCTGAACTGCATTCCCGCAATGTCCTCTCTGTCACTACCTTGAGCACACGGCATTTGAAGACAGGAGGAAGATTCTAACCCACAGTAAATAAATATCATAGCCGAGGTCTCTAAGGTGAAAATGGGGCAGACATACCGTCTTCCTGGCAGGTGAGGTACCCATCACTAGTATGGCAAGAAGATCTCCTTTTATTAACCTTTTCCTGAATTAGGACTCTATTTTCAATGGAAATATCAGCAACAGTGATGAGAGGAGAGAAGGGGAAAAGGTATAAGGTGACTGAAGAATCAGACAGGTGCCAGAGTCTCTAAGGTACCACAAGTACTCCTATTCTTAAAACAGAAAATGTTTGCAAGCAAGATTATGTTTTCAGACATCTGCCTGCTCTCATCAAAGTTGCTAACAAAATACTTCTGCCCTTAAGCCAGTCTTTAATATAACCTAACCCAATTTCTAATATGGAAAAGGATTTATTCTCAAATCAATACACAGTGAATAAAGAGTATTTCTCCATATTTCTATTTCCTTATCTATTTTTTAAAATACTATATTTGCAGCAGTACCATGCACTTCTATGTATTATTCCTGATCTTGATAAGTACACCTTGTATTTTTAAGTATGAATTAAATAGATAAAGCTGCCTGATTACTTCCTGCATAGCAGAATGGAACAAGCAGCACCCACCAGGATTCTCCTAGGAAGAATAAACTATTCTGTACCATCCACTTTCACAAAAAGAAAAGGAGTACTTGTGGCACTTTAGAAACTAACAAATTTATTTGAGCATAAGCTTTCGTGAGCTACAGCTCACTTCATCGGATGCATTCAGTATTTTCCACTGAATGCATCCGATGAAGTGAGCTGTAGCTCACGAAAGCTTATGCTCAAATAAATCTGTTAGTCTCTAAGGTGCCACAAGTACTCCTTTTCTTTTTGTGAATACAGACTAACACGGCTGCTACTCTGAAACCCATCCACTTTCAGTCTCTCTTTTTAAAATTCCAGCTAGTCTAGGAGAAAAACAAGCTTGTGTGACTAATCCTTCGCCTTACAAGCTGACAGAACCACTGTATCACCACACTTCCAAAGAAACTGCAAAACTACCTTGGGCGGGGGGATCACAGTAAGCATTTGTTGGTCTGATACACTTTTGCAGAATCCTGAGGCATTCCCCTGTTCTGGCATCTTTAATGAGTTGGCTGCCACCACTTCTTTTATGACATGCCATAAAACCAGAAGAGCAGAGTGATGCATTCATGTCAGTTGGACACAAAAGTCATGTTCAGGCAAAAAGAAAACAAAACAGATTCTCTCTTCTGCTGGAACTACTAAGCTAAGCTGCCATGGAGAAAAGGGGAGCTGTGAAGCAACTTGAAGTATGTGGTGAAAGGAGACAGTACAGTGTAGCCAGAGGGAAAGTAAAAACAAATGGGCCATCAGTGGTACATTTCTAAGTGCACCCACTAATCTGAGGCTGAGAAGAAATGACTAGCAATTACTATTAATGTAACTTCCACGCAACACTCATGAGCATGAGCCAGTGCTATCCCCACAATAGCAAAACAAAAAACCATGCACCGTTGCCAAATTAGCCTATTAAGATAATTGCGTTTTGTTGAACATTTGTAACCACTGAAATCAGACAATGTACAATCACAATTACAGTAAAACGTCCCTAATATTTTCTGTACACGGCAGCATTAAACCCGTTGCCATCCCCCTTTCTGTGAAATTACCAGCTTTGAAATGTCTCTTTCAGGTAAACTATGGCTATTCCCGTCGGAGCACTGCTACCATACCTCCTTTTCTACAAGGCAGAGACTGCACGTAAGGAATTAAAAAGCAGTTAGGTCACATTTCCAAAATATGCTATTTAGAAAATATACTATAATACAGCTAACTAAATAAACTGGAGATAAAAACCACAGCTCTCGGAATATTAGTTTGCAAGGGAGGTGCCCACACCTCACACAACTGAAAGCTGTATTTACAGCTTGCTTGGAACCCAAAGGGTGCAGCTAATTTGCCTATGATGGAGCAGATTGCTTCTCCCCTCAGCCCTGGTCTACACTAGGACTTTAGGTCAAATTTAGCAGCGTTAAATTGATGTAAAACTCCACCCTTCCACACGATGAAGCCCTTTTTTTCGACTTAAAGGGCTCTTAAAATCGATTTCCTTACTCCACCCCTGACAAGTGGATTAGCGCTTAAATCGGCCTTGCCGGGTCGAATTTGGGGTACTGTGGACACAATTCGACGGTATTGGCCTCCGGGAGCTATCCCAGAGTACTCCATTGTGACCGCTCTGGACAGCACTCTCAACTCAGATGCACTGGCCAGGTAGACAGGAAAAGAACCACGAACTTTTGAATCTCATTTCCTGTTTGGCCAGCGTGGCAAGCTGCAGGTGACCATGCAGAGCTCATCAGCAGAGGTGACCGTGATGGAGTCCCAGAATCGCAAAAGAGCTCCAGCATGGACTGAACGGGAGGTACAGGATCTGATCGCTGTATGGGGAGAGGAATCCGTGCTATCAGAACTCTGTTCCAGTTTTCGAAATGCCAAAACCTTTGTCAAAATCTCCCAGGGCATGAAGGACAGAGGCCATAACAGGGACCCGAAGCAGTGCCGTGTGAAACTTAAGGAGCTGAGGCAAGCCTACTAGAAAACCAGAGAGGCGAACAGCCGCTGCATGCCATTTTAGGGGTTTTAGCCACCACTACCCCAGCCGTGTTGTTTGACTCCTTCAACGGAGATGAAGGCAACATGGAAGCAGGTTTTGGGGACGAAGAAGATGATGAGGAGGAGGAGGTTGTAGATAGCTCACAGCAAGCAAGCGGAGAAACCGGTTTTCCCGACAGCCAGGAACTGTTTCTCACCCTGGACCTGGAGCCAGTACCCCCCGAATCCACCCAAGGTTGCCTCCTGGACCCGGCAGGCGGAGAAGGGACCGCCGGTGAGTGTATCTTTTAAAATACTATACATGGTTTAAAAGCAAGCATGTGAAAGGATTAATTTGCCCTGGCATTCGCGGCTCTCCTGGATGTACTCCCAAAGCCTTTGCAAAAGGTTTCTGGGGAGGGCAGCCTTATTGCGTCCTCCATGGTAGGACACTTTACCACTCCAGGCCAGTAACACGTACTCGGGAATCATTGTGCAACAAAGCATTGCAGTGTATGTTTGCTGGCGTTCAAACAACATCCGTTCTTTATCTCTCTGTGTTATCCTCAGGAGAGTGAGATATCATTCATGGTCACCTGGTTGAAATAGGGTGCTTTTCTTCAGGGGACACTCAGAGGTGCCTGTTCCTGCTGGGCTGTTTGCCTGTGGCTGAACAGAAATGTTCCCCACTGTTAGCCACGGGGAGGGGGGAGGGTTGAGGGGGTAGCCACGCGGTGGGGGGAGGCAAAATGCGACCTTGTAATGAAAGCACATGTGCTATGTATGTAATGTTAACAGCAAGGTTTACCCTGAAAGAGTGTAGCCACTGTTTTATAAAATGTGTCTTTTTAAATACCGCTGTCCCTTTTTTTTTCTCCACCAGCTGCATGTGTTTCAATGATCACAAGATCTTCTCCTTCCCAGAGGCTAGTGAAGATTAGAAAGAAAAAAAAATGCACTCGTGATGAAATGTTCTCTGAGCTCATGCTGTCCTCCCACACTGACAGAGCACAGACGAATGCGTGGAGGCAAATAATGTCAGAGTGCAGGAAAATGACCGGGAGGAGAGGTGGCGGGCTGAAGAGAGTAAGTGGCAGGCTGAAGACAGGGCTGAAGCTCAAATGTGGCGGCAGCGTGATGAGAGGAGGCAGGATTCAATGCTGAGGCTGCTGGAGGATCAAACCAGTATGCTCCAGCATATGGTTGAGCTGCAGCAAAGGCAGCTGGAGCACAGACTGCCACTACAGCCCCTGTGTAACCAACTGCCCTCCTCCCCAAGTTCCATAGCCTCCACGCCCAAGAACGTGGTGGGGGGGCCTCCGGCCAACCAGCCACTCCACCACAGAGGATTGCCCAAAAAACAGAAGACTGGCATTCAATAAATTTTAAAGTTGTAAACTTTTAAAGTGCTGTGTGGCATTTTCCTTCCCTCCTCCACCACCCCTCCTGGGCTACCTTGGTAGTCATCCCCCTATTTGTGTGATGAATGAATAAAGAATGCATGAATGTGAAGCAACAATGACTTTATTGCCTCTGCAAGCGGTGATCAAAGGGAGGAGGGGAGGGTGGTTAGCTTACAGGGAAGTAGAGTGAACCAAGGGGCGGCGGGTTTCATCAAGGAGAAACAAACAGAACTTTCACACTGTAGCCTGGCCAGTCATGAAACTGGTTTTCAAAGCTTCTCTGATGCGTACCGCGCCCTCCTGTGCTCTTCTAACTGCCCTGGTGTCTGGCTGCGCATAACCAGCAGCCAGGCGATTTGCCTCAACCTCCCACCCCGCCATAAACGTCTCCCCCTTACTCTCACAGATATTGTGGAGCACACAGCAAGCAGTAATAACAGTGGGAATATTGGTTTCGCTGAGGTCTAAGCGAGTCAGTAAACTGCGCCAACGCGCCTTTAAAACGTCCAAATGCACATTCTACCACCATTCTGCACTTGCTCAGCCTGTAGTTGAACAGCTCCTGACTACTGTCCAGGCTGCCTGTGTACGGCTTCATGAGCCATGGCATTAAGCTGTAGGCTGGGTCCCCAAGGATAACTATAGGCATTTCAACATCCCCAACAGTTATTTTCTGATCTGGGAATAAAGTCCCTTCCTGCAGCTTTTGAAACAGACCAGAGTTCCTGAAGATGCGAACGTCATGTACCTTTCCCGGCCATCCCACGTTGATGTTGGTGAAACGTCCCTTGTGATCCACCAGAGCTTGCAGCACTATTGAAAAGTACCCCTTGAGGTTTATGTACTCGCCGGCTTGGTGCTCCGGTGCCAAGATAGGGATACGGGTTCCGTCTATGGCCCCACCACAGTTAGGGAATCCCATTGCAGCAAAGCCATCCACTATGACCTGCACATTTCCCAGGGTCACTACCCTTGATATCAGCAGATCTTTGATTGCGTGGGCTACTTGCACCACAGCAGCCCCCACAGTAGATTTGACCACTCCAAATTGATTCCCAACTGGCCGGTAGCTGTCTGGCGTTGCAAGCTTCCACAGGGCTATCGCCACTCGCTTCTCAACTGTGAGGGCTGCTCTCATCTTGGTATTCATGCGCTTCAGGGCAGGGGAAAGCAAGTCACAAAGTTCCATGAAAGTGCTCTTACGCATGCGAAAGTTTCGCAGCCACTGGGAATTGTCCCAGACATGCAACACTATGCGGTCCCACTAGTCTGTGCTTGTTTCCCGAGCCCAGAATCGGCGTTCCACAGCATGAACCTGCCCCATTAGCACCACGATGCATGCATTGGCAGGGCCCATGCTTTGAGAGAAATCTGTGTCCATGTCCTGATCACTCACGTAACCGCGCTGATGTCGCCTCCTCACCCAGTATCTGGTGCTGCATATACTGCTGGATAATGCGTGTGGTGTTTAATGTGCTCCTAATTGCCAAAGTGAGCTGAACGGCCTCCATGCTTGCCTTGGTATGGCGTCCGCACAGAAAAAAAGCGCGGAACGATTGTCTGCCGTTGCTCTGACGGAGGGAGGGGCAACTGACGACATGGCTTACAGGGTTGGCCTACAGGGAATTAAAATCAACAAAGCGGGTGGCTTTACATCAATGAGTATTTCAGGCAGGACTTCACGGAGGGTTCCGATACGAAATGGTGCACCTAAGTAATTGTTCTTATTGGAACAAGCAGGTTGGTCTGGCCTCTGATTGATACATGGCTAGATTTACCTCGCTGCACCTTCTCTGTGAGTGACTGCAGTGTGACCTAGAGGAATGAGTCCCCTAGACGGGGGAGGGGGTGAAGCAAATGAGTACAAAACAAATCTGGTCTATTTCTTGTTTTGATCCACTCCATCTATCTTTTACATCTTTGGCTGGCAGCAGATGGTGCAGAAGGACTGCAAGCCATCCACATCTCATGGCTGCTCGGCAGAAGATGGTGCAGTAGGATTGCTAGCCATCCTCATCTCTTGCCTGCCTGGCAAGAGATGGTACAGTAGGACTGCTAGCAATCCGTATCGCCTGCCTGCTCACCATAAGATGGTTCAATAGGACTGACTGCAGGACTAAAGAGAATGACCTGGTCAAGTCACTCCAAATTTAGTCCCTGCGCCCATGTCTGCCCAGGCGCTCCTGATTGACCTCACAGAGGCGACCAGGAGCACCTCGGACATGACGATGACGGCTACCAGTCCTACTGTACCGTCTGCTACCACAAGGCAATGGGTTGATACTGCTGTGTAGCAATGCAGTACCACGTCTGCCAGCACCCAGGAGACATACGGTGACAGTTACCTCAGCGGGCTCCATGCTTGCCGTGGTATGGCGTCTGCATAGGTAACTCAAGAAAAAAGGCGCGAAACGATTGTCTGCTGCTGCTTTCACGGAGGGAGGGAGGGAACAGGGGCCTGACGATATGTACCCAGAACCACCCGCGACAATGTTTTAACCCCATCAGGCATTGGGATCCCAACCCAGAATTCCAATGGGCAGCGAAGACTGCGGGAACTGTGGGATAGCTACCCACAGTGCAACACTCCAGAAGTCGACGCTTGCCTCGGTACTGTGGAAGCACTCCGCCGAGTTAATGCACTTAATGCACTTAGAGCATTTTCTGTGGGGGGCGGGACACACTCGAATATATAAAAACGATTTCTAAAAAACCAAATTCTATAAATTCGACCTAATTTCATAGTGTAGACATACCCTCAGATTACCTTCACATGAATGTGTGTCCCAAGAGGCAAAAGGCCCCAGCAGGATCAGATACTCATCTTTTTGTTAGTATCCTGAGTTGCCTGCAGCTGATGTTCATTGATTGCATAAAACACTGGTACTGTGGTGGACACGCAGCATTAGTGTCCTTGCTCAAGTTCATATACATACATTTCAGCTGCTAAGTGAAAAGTCTGCAGGGCCCTCTTATGCTGGGGGGGTGCTGCAGGCCTGGCGAGGAGGATGCCACTGAGTCACTCACTGGCATGGTATGGCAAATGCAGAAAAGAGGAGACAGGGTGCAGCTTGATGAAGAGGGGCCTCCATATCTTCTTTAGACCCTTTTATGCTGTCAGGGAGCAGGTAGAGGGGTCTAATCAGAGCCAGTCAACCCAGAGTCCCTCAAGAGGACTGCAACTAGTTAGACAGCTGGAACATGTATTTAATGCACCAAATATTTGCCGCAGAGGTGGACACACAGCTAAGCAGAACAGCAAATAAGCATCCAAGATACTTATGAGTACCAAGAGCCTGTGTCAGTTTCCACAGAAGCAACAATAACCAGCCTGAACCACAGAGAAGCAGCCTCATTGGGACACTCAATTTAATTTGTAAAGCTAAAATACCACTGTAACGAATTAACAATTGTGTTCCATTATGTCCATTCAGCTTCCAAAATCTGAACAATATCGTGATATGGTTACTGAAAGAGTAACTTCTAACTGAAAAGTATAGGGTGTTCATATGGGGGGGTCTCACAAACACTGCTCATGGCAGCAAGCAGGTCGTGAAGAAGAGCGATTCTGTCACCAGCTAGCACTGGAATTAGGGTCCCTATAATTCAGTTGGGAGCTCCCTTTGGGAGTGTGATGGGGTGTCTGCCTCACATTGGCAGAAAAGGGGTTAACAGCAGCCCTAGGGAGGCTGCACAGGAGAAGCCAATCAAAGAAGGACTGAGGGGAGCAGCCAATCAGGGCAAAACAGACCCATATGTGATGGGCTGGATCACAGAAACCCCCTTGGGGCTACCACCTGATGTGCCAAGACTACTACTTCTCCTGCTTTCCTTCCCTGGCAGCTTAGGACTCCAGCACCCTGCCTGGTTTGAGCCAGAACTGTTAGCCTGCTGCAAACCCAGACCAAGGTCTGGGCTACATCCCCTAACAGCTGTAGACTTAACTGAAAGCAGCTTACAGAAGTGTTCCTGTCCTTGACACTCAGATGCCCAACCCCCAATGGGGTCCAAACCCTAAATAACTCTTTTTTACCCTGTATAAAGCTTATACAGGGTAAACTCATAAATTGTTCGCCCTCTATAACACTGATAGAGAGATATGCACAGCTGTTTGCCCCCCCCAAGTATTAATACATACTCTGGGTTAATTAATAAGTAAAAAATGATTTTATTAAATACAGAAAGTAGGATTTAAGTGGTTCCAAATAGTAACAGACAGAACAAAGTAAATTACCAAGCAAAATAAAATAAAATACACAAGTCTAAGTCTAGTACAGTAATAAAAACTGAATGCAGATAAAATCTTACCCTTAGAGATGTTTCAATAAGTTTCTTTCACAGACCGGACACCTTGCTAGTCTGGGCACAATCCTTTCCCCGGTACAGCCCTTGTTCCAGCTCAGATGGTAGCTAGGGGATTTCTCATGATGGCTGCCCCCTTGTTCTGTTCCACCCACTTATATATCTTTTGCATAAGGTGGGAATCCTTTGTCCCTCTGGGTTCCCACCCCCTCTTCTCAATGGAAAAACACTAGGTTAAAGATGGATTCCAGTTCAGGCGACATGATCGCATGTCACTGTAAGACCCCAAGCCTTCATTCCTCCCAGCCTGACACACAGGAAGGCCTGCCGGCAAACAGAGCCATCCACAGTCAATTGTCCTGGTTGATGGGCGCCATCAAGATTTCAAACCATCATTAATGGTCCACACTTTGCATAATTACAATAGACCTTCACAGTTATATTTCATATTTCTAGTTTTGGATACAAGAGTGATACATTTATACAAACAGGATGACCACACTCAGTAGATTATTAGCTTTGTAATGATACCTTACAAGAGACCTTTTGCATGAAGCATATTTTAGTTACATTATATTCACACTCATCAGCATACTTTCATAAAATCATATAGAGTGCAACATCACACCATAGAAAAAGGGAGCTGCAAGGCAGAGGAGGGCAGTTCTCTATTGAGAGCCCTGGGAGGAAAGATTGGGTCCCTGATGGAGAACTGCCAGCACCCTGGACAGAAAAGTGCAGCCAACAGGGCCCAAGGGAGCAAGAGAGAGCTCCTGTCTGGCTGTTGGGGGTTGCAGACTGAGGCCCTGACACAAGGGCAATGAGGTAATGGAGCCATGTGGGAAGTGGCTAGACTGTGGACTGCAGTTTGCCACTGCAGGGAGCGGCTGGACAGGAGATTACAGGTCCCCCGGAAGGGGAGAACACAGAGTGTGCACAGCCAGAGGGCAGCGTCATGAAAAGGACGCCATGGTCCTGGCAGTGACGTGTGTCCAGGAGCAGAGGTGACAGTGGGCGAGACATCACCAGAAGAGAGCACACAGCTAATTCCCAAAACAGCCAGTAGGAAGTGCTGCAATGGCGAGTTGCACCCCGTCACAAGGAGCCACGTATTTTAAAACAATTTGTCCAAAAGAGAAAGGTTTCATTTTTTTTGTTTTTTTTTTTAAATGAGTAGTAAAATCTTGTTTGTTCTTTTTCCCCTTGGGTTGTAGTTATGGATCCCCTTACGCTGCAAATTCCCTCTCACCATGGTCATCAGCTAAGCCTCAGGCATTCAAACCAGGCAATAAGACCTGGAGTTTATGGCTGCAAAAAATAATTAAAAAAAAAAAAGACAGACATTATCCTCTAACCTCCATGAACTGTTGTAGTATTAGGGCTTTTCTCAGCTGTAGACTGCAGCCACTAGAGATTGACCACACTCTCTCACACAGATAAGTTAGCCATTCATTCCAGTAGAGAGCAGTAATACATACGCAAGCATGTCTCCCATACCCACCACTTCACGTCAGTCTAGAGAGTTTCTTGTTTGTGCATCTCACAAGGTATTTTAAATGCAGAATGGATGTTCACAGGCCTTCAGCCAACTGAACATTTTCCAGTTGGTTTAACATCCCTAACTTAAAAAAAAAAAGGTTTAAGAGAGTCATTAAAATGTCAAGTTTAACAGAATCGAAGGGAGCGGGGGAAACACTTATCTGAAATCTATTTTTTAATTTATAAAGTGGCATCCAGAAATAGTCATGGAAACCAACTACAATTTTTGGGCACAGGGAAAATCCTTGTACCCATAGCTTACTCATTAAAATTAAAGATGCACCAGAGGATTCAGGTTTCATTTGAATGGGGAGGGCAAGAAATCTAAGAAGCATGGTCTTAAATGAACTAGGTTTGGCATCACACAGCCATGTTTGCTGAAGGAATTTTCATGCTCTTGAAGGGAGATTTTTCACAGTGACAAATACTTTTATGTGATGGCTCAAATTCAGAAATTGTTGGCCCGTTTTAAAACTTTAGCCCATGCTTATTCACACTCTGGAACAAATCCTTAAAAGGGGAGTTAGTCGTTCTTTTGCATTGAGGAAAACTGTGCTAAAATGCTGTTCTCATTTCCAACAAAACAGAGAGCTAAACAGCAGCAAGTTGTATCTGAGGACCAGAATTTTTGGCAGATGGGTCAACAGCAGCAACTATATTCACAGAAAGCGTGCACATCTCAGCATACTTCGGGCTGCTGATTTGAAGAATGTCATGGGAGGCAGAGTATACATTAGGAAAATTAGCCATTCTTGACAACATCTCCCTTGTACCTCTCAAATGATTGTTGCAAATGATTGCCCCACTGGGACACAGAGGGTCAACATTAATATTTAATATGTAATATTTATATTACAGTATCACCATTAGACTCTATACAAACTTAGAGGGAGACATATGCACTATCCCAAGGAGCTTGCAGTCTAAGGCTTTGTCTTTACTGTTACTTTACTGTCTAAAGTGTTACTAGCTACTCCGCAGTAAAAACTACAGGTGCCTTGCCTCCACTATGATTTTACAGCAGGACAGCTATTGTGCATTAGTTATCCCGCTGTAAAGAACCCACCTTTTCTGCAGCAAAGACAGCTCCTGAGAGATTCAATACAAGTTATAGCAAACAGTTCTAGATACATAGCAGAAGGAACCATTGTGATCATCTAGACCTCCTGGATAGAGCTTCCCCACAATAATTCCTAGAGAAAATCTTTTAGAAAAACTTCCAACCTTGATTTAAAAATTATCAGAGATGGAGAATCCACAACGACCGTTGGTAATTTTTTCCAATGGTTCATTACCATTTGGGGGGAGGGATAGCTTAGTGGTTTGAGCCTTGGCCTGCTAAACCCAGGGTTGAGAGTTCAATCCTTGAGGGGGCTATTTAGGGATCTGGGGAAAAAGATTGGGGATTGGTCCTGCTTTGAGCAGGGGGTTGGACTAGATGACCTCCTAAGGTACCTTCCAACCCTGATATTCTATGGTTCTATGGTTGCTTCAAATTTGCCATCAATTACCCTCCCTGTCAAAAATGTATGCTTTATTTCCAGTCTGAATTTGTCTAGCTTCAACTTCCAGCCACTGAATCATGTTAGACCTTTCTCTGCTAGATTGAAGAGCCCATTGTGAAATATCTGTTCCCTGTAGTTAAGTCACCCCTTAACCTTTTTGTTGTCATGTTAAATAGGTTAAGCTCTGAGTCTATCACTATAACAATCCTTTAATCATTCTCATGGCTCTTTTCTGAACCTTTCAAATGTGTTCCTACAAAATGTGTTGAACTGGTCTGAGCATCCTGACCCCAGAAGGACAGTTGTTTAAAACATTTAGAGAAAGGCCTGGAGGAAGCCATTTTAATAACTGGTGTCAAAAGCAGCCCATTCTCCACATGCAGGCAAGGCCAGACAGAACCATTACAAGCAACAAGTTTCCCAAATTCCACATATGAGTGATTCTAAGAACTCTGGCCTCACATATCCTGAATAGTAAAAATAATTAAATAATAACTTTGTGCTTCTGGAACACCTTTCCACAGAGTATCTCCAAATGCCTTATGAAGACTCAGTAAGCCACACAACAACCCTGTGAAGTGGCGAAGTGCAGTTATCCCCTTTTTATTGTGAGGTAACTGAGGCACAAAGAGGCAAATGGTATGATTTTTACTAGGAAAGAATAATAAGTAAAACCAAAACTTTCCAGAGAGAAATGCAACTTCAGCTGACAGCATCCCTTTGAAATGTCAACACCTACAGACATGGAGGAACATGAGGAGGAGTGGTTTGCATGTTTGGTTTATTTTGGGTATGTCAGAACTAGAGTATGAAGAGGAAAAAGTATGAGAAGGAATGATTCCTAAAAGGAAAACTAAGATAGTTCCACAAAGTTTTCGGAGGTGAATGTGTCAAGGATTACTCTAACTAGCCATTTCATTACAGCAAACAGGCAGTGTAATATAGATGATAACCCAACCACCGAGGCTAACTGCAAAGAGGAAATAAATCACCATTTTATTACTAAGTGTCTTCAGTATAATTTTAAAAGATTGTCACATTGGAAGCCACCTACTTAGCCTGATAAGCTAAGGGAGGACTCAGAAATGCAGACTGCCCCTGAATGCCTGTCTGAACTGGCCAATCAGAATTGTTTTAAGTTCTATTAATTTGAAAGGATTTGTAGACTTTAGCAGTGGCCCTTAATCAAAAAACCAACAGAACTTAAAACTTTGAAAGTGGTCTGCCTCGTCAAACTCTCAAATGGGCTCTGCATTTCCCAAGTCCTAGATGAATTTTTTGTTAGGCCCCCAGCCTGCAAAGATTCATTAATAACTTTACTTATGTGAGTAATTCTGTAGAACTCAACAGGATTATGGATACGTATAAGCATGTGAAGGGTCAAGCCTTTAGACTGGACCTTTTGTATCCATAAATGGCACAGCACAGAGAGAGAGAAACCAGCATTATTCAGTGTTATCCAGAGAGAAACCATAGCAGATGGAGAAAGAGAGAGATTTATATATTCAAATGTAGTCAATATTTCTCGGATGTCTCATCAGTTCTTCTTTAGGAAGATGATATAGCTGCAAAGGAAAGATTCCTACCAAAAGTGAGCAAATAGCTCTTCCTGTCTCGGTGGGAGTAGAGGGGGTAATTAAGTGCCATAAGAAAGAACAAGATTAGTGTTCTATCACAGAGGGAAAATATGGACAACCGAAAACAAATTAAATTAAAATTCAGCAATGAAGAGAAGTCCAGGATCTAGTTTACTGGTCCTGGATATTTTGCATCATGGACAAGAAAGGACCCATGAAATCCGATGAGCTCAGAAGAGAGATTCCCTTTCATACTATGCTACTGCATGATCAAAACGAAATACGAAGGGTGTATAATTCATTGCTTCCATACTATGTAATCCTATTTACAGTTCTCTCTCTTTTTAGGCTTTGGCTGAAAGTTGGAAAAAATGCATAATCCCTGTTAATAAATGCTTTAATAAATCATGGGGGCACCTCATCATGGGGAAAAAACTATCACTATTAGAAGTGACACCTATCGTGAATATAATACCTAATACAAGGAAACACAAAAATGTATCTAAGCTGTTAAATCTTCTTAATTCTTCCCCTTATTAGTGCAATTATAATACTGGTTACTTTTTCTGTTCAATATTTTTTTTCTGTAAAAGGCACACTGCATATTTGTCCTATTAATGTTTCATTTATTATTTTATTTTCCTTACTTTCTAAGTCCTCAATCCTGCAAATGCATACAAACATACATTCTTAATTTTACATACATGAATAGTTCCACTTCAGCTACTGAGACAATTCATGCACACAAAGTTTAACATCTGCAGCATTAGGGTTGTATTTTGTACCAGCACTTCCTTCAAGAAAAATGAAGAAAGCTATATTATGGAGAGGAACGTCATCCTTCCAACAATTATTGAAGCTAGCTTCTCATGACAAGAGCAAATCTGACATCCCTCCAGAGCCTAACTTATACAAAATCAAACCAACCCACATGAAATTTCACATCCTAGTTCAGGTAATTTTTTTTTAAATTACATCTTTTGTTAAAAAGATATGCTCTGAATTTTCATATTGGTCCTCATATGGACTCAGTAACGTCTCTTCCGGGTGAAAAAAACATTTCTTTATGTATGCATAAAATACTGTTATAGATTCAAGAATATGTATGAACAGGCCAGATGAAGTTAACATTTATGGTATTTATTTTGTTGGTGAATTATCAGTTACAGAAACTAACACACAAGAATTAAGAGACAAAGCTTTTCCCTTTGATAATAAAACAAATGCTCAGAAGAGCAGACAGGAGAGCAGGGAAGGAACCTCAAATAACCCCTCATCACTTCTCTCTGGTCATTCTACAGCCAGGATGTCAAGTCCTTAAGTAACAAAGGCAGAGGATCAAAAGGCACCACAACGCTAAAACAGAATGACAAACAAAATCACCTCCACCAAAGGGACAGAATCACTCGTGAGGTCCAGTTTGAGTGGCCTGTCATACCTTTAAAACTTTCAGGCTAATCATCAGGAAATATTTCTTTGTGGCAGGGAAATAAAAAGCCTAGGAATTATTTTGTGTTAAGTCTCTCAAACATCAGTTGTATTAAAAGTATGTTTTGTTCCCTTTCTTCTTCTTCCCCAGGTGTCCTTCTCTACAACAACCCACTGAGACCTCCTCAAACTTTTGCCA
Organism: Chelonia mydas; assembly: GCF_015237465.2. Classification (NCBI taxonomy): domain Eukaryota; kingdom Metazoa; phylum Chordata; order Testudines; family Cheloniidae; genus Chelonia; species Chelonia mydas. The sequence goes on along the minus strand of NC_057856.1, from coordinate 25,218,960 downwards.
TCTCCTCCACCACAATCTCAGTTTTGATCGAAGCCTTGTAGAACTGAGAAATCAGTCCCCCTGCTGGAGCCAGCCAGATCAGAATATTTTCTCTCGAGAAGACAGTGTTAAATTTGATGCTAGTGTTGCAGATTTGGGTGCTTAGAAAGATGGAGATCAGCGCACACACACAAAAAGTTGGATCTCAGGAGACCTTGAGGGAACTAAAGCTCTTCAAAAGGAGTGAAGTCACCAAGCACTAAAAACAGCTACCGAGCACCTAATCTCCTTACAAAATTGGATCAGCTGAATTGGGTTACTATAGCTGGGACAGGTATTCACCTATCAGCCTACACAGGACTTTCTTACTCCACTACTGGACTAGCTAGAGCTAGGGTAAAATATTCAAGAGTGCCGAAGTGGCTTAGGTGTTTTTGAAAAAAGAGAGACTTAAGCTGATGTCCTTTACGTGCTACTGAAAATTTTGTCTAAGAGTGTGTAGGGAGTCACTAAGAAACACAAGTTGCAAAGAGATTCTGAGAGGTAAACTTCCCACTCCAGCACATGGGAAATGGCTTGAGTTCTCCCAGCCAAACCCTCACAAAGCCAAGCCGGCAGGGTATATCATGCTGTTATTCAGAGGAAAGCCAATCCTACTCCTGATTTATAAAAGATCACCCACTTGCAAACATGGCTTTCCTCCTGAGGGGGCAACCTTTCTAAATCTCTTTATCACTATTTAGATACAAACATTGTAAAGCACAAGCAACTTCCTTTTCTTTCTCCTCTCACTCCCCACCTCATCTTTTTAGAGCAATGGCTAAAGACAGATGCTTAATATAGGTCTGCATGATACATTTAGAGGTTGGTTCAAATACCCCAAACGGCAGGGAAGTTCCACTTTAGGGTCTAAGCTTTGAAACAATACTAGTGATTTAGGGGACCCAAATGGAGACATTTTAAAAGGGCCTCATGTTCAGAAGGGCAAGTGTTCACATTTTGCCTCTAAGGCATCTCAGGTTGGGCACCCAAGCAAAGCATCCACTAGTCCCTTTTCAAAAGACGGGTCCAGATCCTGACATGAACTTTGCATCTCAAATCCACTTGCAGATGACCACACAGCAATTAAGTAAACAAGTTTTACAAGATCAAACAGACTTCCACAGGTTCATTGGATAATTGTTTCCCTCCATGTTTTAAAATTAAAAGGGGAAAAAAAGAGAGAGAGAAAGACAAACATCTGGGTTATGTTCTAAATGTAATTAGAAGTCTGACAACAGGACAGAATAATGTCAAACAAATTACAAGCAATGTGCTTTCATTCACAGGGTGACAAGTCAACAGACAGTTAGTTAATTTTAAAACGGATTATGTACCAACTCCTTAAATAAAATGAACATGCACTCACACATATAAAGCAACTGGGAGTCCAAATATACATTTTGTTTTCCCTTGTGCAGGGCTGAACAGCGTGTTTATATCTCAAGAGCCGACTGAGGAATAACTATCGCCAACATTTTTAGAAGTGCCCATTTATTTTGGGTGCCCAAATTGAGACACTTTGGTCCCCAATTCTTAGAAGTGCTGAGCACTCATAACTTCCATCAAAACCAACAGAGGTTGCTTGCAAACAAGGAGGAGAGTGCGTTTGGAAAGTAGGCAAAGAAGTTCCAGAGAGTGCAGCTTCTGCTCTCAGTTTTGTGTGATACGATCTACTGTTGTAGGTAAAGTCACAGAGCCCCAAACTCAGGTCTTGGGAGGCAAAAAGTTTTCCCTGGTGTCTCTCTCAGGTTCCTTATGCTGTTGGGTTACTTAGTGCAAAGACATCTGCAGAATAACAGTGGGATCATCTCACAGTCAGAGGCCCAAATGCTGCGTGCATCAGAAAGACACAAAGAAGAGGGCAAAAGCAGCCAGAAAACTCTGCAGCATTTCCCCATCTCTCACTGGGGGATAGATTTACTGATTGTGAAAGGAGCCTGGGCCAGGAACTTCAGAGAACATAAGAATAAGAATGGCCATACTGGGTCAAACCAACGGTCCATCCAGCCCAGTATCCTGTCTGCTGACAGTGGCCAATGCCAGGTGCCCCCGAGGGAGTGAACCTAACAGGTAATGATCAAGTGATCTCTCTCCTGCCATCCATCTCCACCCTCTGACAAACAGAGGCTAGGGACACGATTCCTTACTCATCCTGGCTAATAGCCATTAATGGACTTAACCTCCATGAATTTATCTAGTTCTCTTTTAAACCCTGTTATAGTCCTAGCCTTCACAACCTCCTCAGGCAAGGAGTTCCACAGGCTGACTGTGCGCTGGGTGAAGAAGAACTTCCTTTTATTTGTTTTAAATCTGCTGCCCATTAATTTCATTTGGTGGCCCCTAGTTCTTATATTATGGGAACAAGTAAATAACCTTTCCTTATTCACTTTCTCCACACTAATCATATCCCCCCTTAGTCTCCTCTTTTCCAAGCTGAAAAGTCCTAGCCTCTTTAATCTCTCCTCATATAGGACCCGTTCCCAAACCCCTAATCATTTTAGTTGCCCTCCTCTGAACCTTTTCTAATGCCAGTATATCTTTTTTTGAGATGAGGAGACCACATCTATACGCAGTATTCAAGATGTGGGCGTACCATGGATTTATATAAGGGCAATAAGATATTCTCCATCTTACTCTCTATCCCTTTTTTAATGATCCCTAACATCCTGTTTGCTTTTTTTTTTGGACTGTCGCTGCACACTGCGGGGACGTCAAGGACCCGTGGGGAAATCTAGCTCCAGTCTCACAAGAGGCATCCTCCATTGTTCCCTGGGGTGTCCATCCCCCCCATCCTGCTAGGCAGCGTATCCCTGAAGAGTTACGCTGCTAATAGGTCTCACCCATGGCTATGCCCCAACCCTCTCCCCTCCCCCCCCCCCCCGCATGGTGAAGAAATTACAGAAGGGGTGAATCCCACTTTCTATTAGCGCTTGAGGGAGCTTCAGTAGTGGAGCCCAGGTTTTGAGCAGATACAGAGCCAGGGCGTTGATGGGTTTCATGGTGATGCCACCTTCAATTATACCTATGGGCTTGATATGGCACCACTAAAGGACATCAGGGGGAAGACTGCCCCTCCCACTTACCCCTGTCTCCCTATTAGCTACACCATTGGAGCAGCTCACGCACTGCATGGACTCTCCATCTCCAACCCAATCTTACACAGTGCTAGCCAAGAAAGATTCTTCAGGGCTCTGAGGTGGGGGCTAGGAAAAGAGTAAATGCTGCAAACTCCCCCGCCGCACACTCCTATCAGAACACTTCTACCTCGCTAACGTACCTTTCCTCTCCCCTTCACATCATGCAGCAGTGGAAAATATCTGGCCTATATAATCAGAAAGGGGAAGACGTAGCACCCTCAAACCAAGTCTCCTCAGGTGGGAGAGTTGTCATTTCCAAACATCATGCCCTCAAGACACCAGTACTTCCTCTCTCCTTGCAAAGCTTTTCCATTCATCTTAATAAAACCAATGCTGTGGTGATCCTCATGCAGCAATTCTCTTAACTTTCTCATGTTAATAGGAATTCTCCATTTGTTTGAATGATAGCCGCTTCATGATAATGTCAATGCAAAGCTAATGGAAACAGTGTTATGCTGTGAAGAAAGGGAAAAGCAAGCAGGAGAGACTGCAAAATATAAGACAGCAACAGAGTGATGTCAAAAAATCACTGTCAACATAAGTCTGTGAAGACATTAGGCTGCAAGAAGCAGCACAACGTAACAAGATGGAACAACACACACTGTGCAAATCTATGCCAAAGAGGAAAGCACAGGAAAAAGGAAAAAGTTATAAGTGTTACAAAAGCAAAGAGAATTTAAAAGAGCACTGTCATGATAAAATAAATCAGGTTTATTTTTAAAGCAAACATCCTTCCCCATGTTTCTAGTACTGTAGTATCTGTAACAAAGCTGAAAGGCTTTTAAAAGTCTAGCTCACTTTTCACCATTTGTGCCACTTACTTTTGGCTTTTCACTCCGTTCTGACAATGAAAAAACAGATCAATTTCACAGTCTGATTCTCATGCACTAGTAAATGACTGAGTACCTAGATCAATGAACTGCAACTGGAGGTTTGAATACTAGAAGCAGTTAATGAAAACTGTTTTAATAGTTTACTTAACATATTTCTAATAATACATGTTTGTAATATACTCTCCCCAGCCCTCCATCTCCCAAATTCTAGTATTAAAACCTAGCCACCAGAGCCCTTTTAAATGAAAACATATCAACACAAATGTAGAAAGGCCCAACCATCCTCAAGAGTTAAAATTTTCCAGGATGTGAAAGGGATGTACTGTGCAACACCCACTAGATCTAATTCTGCTCTCACATTTGCTAGAGTAAAACCAGAGTAACCACAGTGAAGCCACTGCAGTTACTCCAGACCAACACCAATGTCACTCAGAGCAGATTTTAGTCCATTAAGCATAAATTCCTCCAGTCTTGACGTTTACCTGAAATGGATTTTCATTCAGTTGTTCAGGTGGGCCAGTGCCAAGGAGGATCCCAGCCAGACATCAAACTGGAACCCAATCCACATCACACATTAGAGCGGGCAACTTCCTCCAAAGCTATAATTCCCACTCCCCAAAACATCTGCTCAGGTAAAGAGTAATGCATGTTAGGTTCTCTCCTATTACTATACTCACAGATCATTCCCACCCACCTCTCAACAGGGCATACAGATGAACTCTTCCTAGATCTTCAGGTCTAGCAAAGTAAACCTGCTCTCTGTCTGGCCCACAAGGAAGGCTCTGAGACATGGAGGCCCCTACCCACTCACCCTGTCCTGCAGCAACGGAACCAGAAAGGGATCCTGATTTATGTGGGCCCTCAACTCATTCTAGGGCTTTCTCACTGTTTTCAGATTTCTATGCTAACACATTTTAACCTAGTTTTATCATACCTTACCCTACAGGATACCGTATTATGCAGCATAATCATTCACAAGGCACCATCAGACATTCTTGGTGACATATGTTATGTGGAATTTCTTTTAAACAATACAGGGCTGATAAAGCACAGGGCTTGGTATTAAGCACAGCTTCATTTAACATGGTTATTAATGATCTGGAAGAGAAACTGTAATCAGCACGTTAATACCATTCACAGATGATGATATGAAATCAGATGATGTTTTGAAGACCACAGAGGATCAAGAAAACACACACACACACACACACACACACAAAAGAAGATAAAGTACTTCTGTAGAGAGTTTAGAAATACAGGGCTAAAATAACAAAATGTGACTTTCAGCTTGGAAAAATGCAAGCAAATACATTGGGGAAAAGATAATCCAGGAGACCTGGGGATAGCAGTCGACAGTAAATTAGATATCAATTTGCATTGTGATATGACAACAAAAAATCCCCAGTGATTCTGAGTAGAATACTCAGAGGCATACAGAGGCAAACTATAGATCTAAGAGGTGAGGGTCTCTCTCTCCAGCACTGGTAAGAACCCAAGAGGACACAATGCATTGTAGAGAATTGTCAAGGGGGCCTAAGGGAGACAGGAACCAACCCACAGACAGTAATAATATAGTTGCCTCAAGGAGGTGCTTGCCCAAAATAAGGCCCCGATCCTGCAAAGTCAATGAGAGTTGGGTGCCCAATTTCCCTCAGTCACTCACCCTGAAAATCCCAGCCTCAGCATCATAGAAAAAAAACAATTAAGGGGGAAAGGGAAAATCACTGTGTATGGAAAGAGTATAGCTTAACTACGCAGTAACTAAGATGGAGGTATCAATCTGCAAGCATTTGCAGGATAGGGTGACCAGATGTCCTGATTTTTTGGGTCTTTTTCTTATATAGGCTCCTATTACCCCCCCATCCCAATTTTTCACACTTGCTGTCTGGTCACCCTATTGCAGGGTGAAAACACCAAGGAAGATGATTCAGGATAGCTCAATGTCAATATACAGCTGGAAGTGCCTGGAATAAATTAAAGCAAAAGTAAATTTATGAGTAACATCAGGGAAAACATATTGGCAATAAGATTTCACGTAGTGAAACAGTCCCTAAGTGAAGTGACAGAAGCCCCATCCATTCCTTAGGTCATTTAAAGCTGGACTGGAACAAGTACTGGAGAATCTATTGAAGAAACCAATTCTGTCTTGGCAGGAGGATGAATGAAGAGTAAATATAAAATGCCTTTCCCATCTTTAAAATTTCTATGGATTCTTCAAACAGCTCCTTGGCGCTTTCTTTTATGTCTCTTAGATATTTACAGATTTACACCTGTAAACAATTTACTGGGCCAAATTACCCACTCACAAATTACCCACTCATAAAAATAGATAATTTGTATTAATTTAAGCTATTAAACATCAACAGTAATTCTAAAACTATTCAGGGTCAGATATTCTACTCTGGACAGTATACTTAACAATTCTTTTTATGAACAGCAGTGACAGGGTTTAAGCAGGCAGTGTTGTCATCCAGGAAAGAAACAGTGCTCTATGTGTAATAATGTATACATGTTTTTTAAAAAGCCATCTAACACACAGCAGTTTATTAGGGTGAACATCAAACAGAGAAGTTTTACCTTTTGATAAATAATGAAAAATGCAGCAGCACTGTGTCTGGAAGATTTCATGGACAGCTTCTTGTTAACATCTAAGGGAAATTGTTCTGAATGCTCACTAGCTGCTGCATCATTCAGGAGCCTTACACATTTGCTGTCACGTGAACCTCACAACTAATTAGCTCTTTTCTGCTCTGGAAAGGGTAGTTCAGGGAGAGAAAACTTGAGAAAATATACCAGATGTATCATTACTACAGCCACCCAAAGACATCAAGTAATCCTTCGACCTCCATACTGTGAATTATTACCCTATGGAGCTTAGGCAATAATATTTTCCACCACCAAAACCAACTTATCATGCCAGAAGTCAGAAAAAACAGCCTTAAAACAGACGTAAAATGACTGAAATGGACAACTGGACGATAATCTGAGAAAACAGACCTTTTATACAATAATAAATCTTAGAACCTGCCATAGAGATTTAAGTTTCCCACTGACTGACACAGAAGGGCAGACCAACTATTATAATTATTTGTATTATCATCGTGCCCAAGAGCCCCAGTTGTGCTAGGTGCTGTACAAACACAGAACAAAAAGATGATCCCTCCCCCAAAGAGTTTGCAATCAAGTATAAGATAAGAGACAACGGATTGACACAGGCAGATGGGGCAGTGTAAGGAAATTATGAGAGCATGTCAGCACGACAGGCAGTGACCTCTGCACACCAGGAACCTAACCATGGTCAAGTTCTTTTTGTTAGCATCATGGCAAAGGAGAGTCTTCCTCCAACATACTGAATGCAGCTTGAAATAATGTGTGAGACCCACAGGCTGAAAAGGTTGGACCCACCACACTGCACAGTCTCAGCCCCGGAGAGCTTACAGCAAGAAGCCTGCAACTCATTTACTTCAGAGCTGGGAATTGTGGGTGCTTAGCATCTCTCAGCATGAGGCACATACTCACTGCATTTAGGCAACTCAAAGCTTATTGCAAATGTGTGTGTGTGTGTGTGTGTGTGTGTGTGTGTGTGTGTGTGTGTGTGTTTGTTTGTTTGTTTGTGCTGGGGAGCATAAATGGCAACAGAGCAGAGCACTGATTTTGACGGAGGTGACCAAGAGTCCAAAGATTAAATTGAAGACAAGCTGTAGCCAATTTGAATCAAAAACACTGCAGATGGAATTGCAGGGCACTGGTCCAGACTAAGGCTTCCACTGACCACTCCTCTCATGTCATGTTTGGAATTGTTTACAGAAGCTGCCTGCTTGAAAACATGAACAAATGATGTACATTTTATCCTGCCCGACAGCAGTGAAGGTCACATTTAGCCTTCTTGTTGCGGGGAGAAATACTGCGTTAAACAGAGCAGCACAGCATTTATTTTAGGTTTAAGCAATGATACCATCACACAAGCTTTCTCGTACAATCCTCTGATTTACCACCTCATACGTACGTTTTCCAGGGTTTGTTCACTTTTGTTTTATTAAGTAAGATGCCAATATCCTACAGAGTATTGTGATATTGACAGCAGATGATGCTTAATAATGCATTACACTTCCATAGAAACGTGCATCCAGGAATCTCACATCAGAAGATAGACAGGATAAGAATCATTTGTGGAACAAAAGTATTGTTTCCCCTTCTGGAAAAAGCCTAGCCATGGAAGTCGTCTACACTTTGTGAACCGGTTATTTTTATGTATTTGTAGGCATTTCCATGGTGCTCATCATTGTAATATCCGAGTACCTATTGTCACCTTTTTACAGTTTAAAAGGAGAGAGAACAAAAGCAAGGGATTAGCCTATAAAACCAACCTAGAAAGTCTTCTATGTGCTTAAATCTTCAGAAATATAAGCACAACTTCAATAAGAGCTCAAACCACTGCTGCAGACCCTAACGGCTTCATATCAGTAATTAAGGCTTCGCCCTGACTTGATAAATATGCTATAACATATTGATCAAGAGCAGATTACAACATTATATGCATTCATTCCTTCCTTAGTATTTTGACAGCTCCCCCTAGACACTTCTGTCAATACATATAATCTCACATAGTCCATGTCACATGGCAGGGCTTCTCAATAGCTTGCCAAAGCCTCAAGCCACAGTCTCTTTTAGGCATGTTTTTATTAACCAAACATAACCATAAAACAGTTCCTCAGCTCACCCTTTGCATCTCAGGCTTTCGCTGCCGCCCCTCTCAAGGGACCTTGGCAGTCCTGCTTCCAGCAGCTTCCTGTCTCTCTCTGGTTCACTCTCCCTCATCCAATTTCTTCTCACTGGAACTCCCTCGAACCCCTTATAGCAACAAGTGCAGCCCCACCTTAATTGGCCCAACTGGGACCACCTGCTCTGCCACAGGGGAGCTGGACCTAGTTCAGTTATAGGGGCCAACGACTGTGTGACATACCCCGCCATGAACCTCCCTTCAGAAAAGCCTGTCTCTTTCACATACAGGTATTTACACTGGCCTGTGGAGCCCTATCTGGACCGCTCTGACCCCTAATCCAAAACACAAAGTGTCTACGTGAACTCATACATATACATTTATTTATACGTGTCTCCATATTCCCCAAGTTCCCCACAGGCCTTAACACCAATCGGACAATTCATATCTTCACCAGGGATTGTCTATAGAATTTTATCCTCTCTGAGGTTTTGAGGTCTCTGCATGCAGTCTCACTACTTCCCCCTCATGCTCACTGACCATCAGGATCAGGCAACCTCTCTCTTCCTGAGCAGCTGGATATCCTGAAGCCAGCTGCTCTCTCTCTTTCTGGTCCAACGATTTGTAGCTAACATTCTGTGGCCTCCAGTCATTCCAGGAGCTCTCCAGTCCTCAGGACGGCAGCCATAAATCAGGTATCCCTGTTTCCCCTTCCGCAAAAGACCATTGTTTTTGCCCTTGGCCTCTGGCCTGGCTCCCAGCACGCTGATGAAGCTCTGTCTGGGTCCCTACTGTACCCCGCTCACTTAGCTTCAGCCTCTAAGTCTCCACTATACTCTGCCCCCCCTTCTCTCCCTGGAGCCTCGCCAACTCCTGCTCTAGCGTAAGCACTGCTGATTCTCACTCTCTGCCTCCACCCTAACCCAGGCTAATTGCTGTTCCAGTTCTACTGAATGATTGATAATCTTCTCCTGGGAAGCTGAAATCATCTTACCCATCTTTGGGCTCCCATCTGTAGTACTTCAAAACTTTTCCAGGATGACTTGGTCTATGATTTTCTCTTCTGAGCTGATTTGGGAGCATAGCCACCAAGCTGTGAGGTCCTGTAATTTTTGAGCTACTACCCAGGGTCATGTCCCATGCGGGAAGGGTTCAACCCAACACTGGTGCATATGCACCTTCAGAGTCATTCCCAATCTATCTAAGATGGCAGCCTTCATCACAGGATAGGAATCTTCCTGTTCATCACTTACAGCTCAGTAGGCTGCCTGTGCCTCACCAGTCAGGAACGGAGCTACATGGGCTGCTCAAATTGATTCCTACCAGTACTTGCCACTCTCTCAAAGGTTTGGAGGAAGGCCTCCGGGTCATCTTCTGGCCCTAGCTTTGCCTGGCTGGGGACCAGCCAGCCCGAGCTTCCCTCTCCAACATCAACCACATTCCACTGAAACGCTTGGCCCAGAAGCTTCTGCAGCCACTTCTATTGTTGGAAGTGGGCCTCTTGCCTCCACTGTTGAGTGCCGAATTCTGCCTATTGTTGCTTCTGCAGGCTGTCCAACAGCTACCGGAGCACAGTCTGTTTTTGTTGCTGCTGTTCCTGCTGCCACTGTAATGTGGCTGTCTTCTGCTGCACTGTCACCAGTATACGGATGGCCTTCTCCATGATCCTTAAACATTCAAATGAAGTGGAGGTCAGTCAATCTCAAAGGGAAACTTGAAGTCCCTTTCTTGGCTTTCACCAACAATCCTCATTTTCCCCTGGAATCAGAAGCTGATTGAGGCGCCTGCATTATCCATTATGGGTCACATGACAGGGCTTCTCATCAGCTTACGGAGGCCTCAATGACACAACCAGAGTCTCTTTTAGGCAGGTTTCTATGGTCCAAACTTAAACCACCAACCAAAACAAACAGTTTCTCAGTTTACACTTTGCATCTCAAGCTTTCACTGCCTCCCCTCCCAGGGGACTCGAAGTCCTGCTTCCAACAGCTTCCTGTTTCTGCTTCACTCTCCCTCAGCCAGTTCCTTCTCAAAGCCAACCCTACACTGGAATATTGGGAACTCCCTCAAACCCTTTATAGCTGCAACTGCAACCCCACCCCCTCAATTCGCCCAACTAGGAGCACCTGCTTTGGCACAGGAGAGCTGGACCTACTTCAGTTACAGGAGCCAGCTACCCTGTGACCATAAAAATACCCTGTGACCATAAAAATACCATAAAATACCCTGTGACCATAAAAATACCCTGTGACCATAAGATCATAAAAACCAAATCATGTGCTATAACCACAACTACAAGTTTTTTAGTGCTCCAATAGGCAATGTGAAAGATGTACAAACACATTTTGAATACAATGAAGATGACATACTAAGAACAACTCTGGGAAATTGGAAGGGTGGGTTTTTTAACCACCTGGGGGGAAAAGATATTCATGAGCTTCTTTGTTTCATTGCAAATGGAGGAGAGGTTTTGACAGTAGAGCTTCCCCATTGTCAAGTGCATTTTGGAATCTACTCAAGCTCTTGACTTGACAAACCAGAGTGGGAATTCTCAAAACAGCCCCCACACACCAATGTGGAACATACAGCAGGGTTTTCCCAAATGCACAGGGCTTCTCAAAGTAGAAGGAAAAAAAATAGAGTTAATGAATTTCTTCCCCTTTCTTTCCTCAACCCACCTCTGATGGGCTGCAACAAGCACCACAAAGCAGCGCTTTTCAGAGGCTTGTCCCAGTATCTCATTTGTGTGCGTTTCTTCTCCCTCCTTTCCCTCACCATGCTGTGGCAAAAATGAATCGACACCACAGGTTCAACTGCACGACAAGCTGTGCGTAGGTGAAATTCACAGTGTGATGATTGCTACTGGAAGTGCAAATCCAAGTGGGTGAATATTGGCATGAACTGTGCCGTATGTAACTAAGATTAGGACTAGCAATATGGAGAATCCATAACATCCTCTGCAGCCTGGGTAGTTCAATACATCTCTAGCCCAAACATGCTGTAATTACAGGAGGAGGGAGCAAAATACAGATGGCCTTCCTCCCCTATTTCCATCAGAAGAGGTGCCGGTGCTAAAACTCCATTATTCATCCTGCTGAATCAACAACTCATAGGCTTTTAGTGCTGGACATAGGACAGCAGGTTGCCAATGTGTCCAACACAAGGCAGAATAATTTTAAGTCATGGAGAGGGTTTACAATTTGGTACAGTCAGTGGTTCTCAAACTTTTTCAGACTGTAGACCAACCACTTCTAAAGAGAGGAAGATTTTCAAAGGTACCATCTCAACTCCCAGACTCTCAACCCTTGCCCTGAAGCAGCTTCTGTGCTTGGTTATATAAAGAAATAATACTAGGCAGTATTAAAGATGACAAGAGTAAAATGAACTCACTTTACTGTGCAGAGCAGAAGGTGCCTTCTGCTCCCTAATTATTTCTCCCCTTTATCCATACTTTATTTCCTAGGAGTGCACGGGTAGAGTTTTATTGGTTCTGAACCTCCCTTTGTAGCCTACTGCTCTGCAAAATGTGATCACAGTTGAACTTACCCCAAAAGGGATATGAAGCAGCCATGCAGGACAAAAAGGAGCATTTGGAAAAAAAATTTATTTTAATTTCTCAATAAAACCTCTAGGAGCCCTGACAGTGAAAAGAGTTCTAGGCTGGGCTATAGCTAAGAGGCAGCATAACTTGAATCTACCAGTGTTGTTATGACTATAAATTCTTCCCCAACCTCAATACCAAATTTCATTGCTCCTGACCTTCCCTGATGGAATTAAGTCAGGATTCTCAAATTGAGCCCATCAACACCACTCCTGAAAGCAACGCTCTCCAAAAGAGTGCACACAAACAAATTCAGGGACTCATATTCAAAAAGAAAGTGTTTCTGCTCTCTCTCCGCTGTTAATGTTCATAAGGGTCTTTTCAGTTATCTTCTCTTGTGCTAACTGACCATGCAGGGAAACAGTGACGATGACTGAACACAAAGCTCTACCAAAAACAGAGTAAATGGAGAGATTTAGAGGTTACTTTTAACGATAGTAGGTCCAAAGACTCCTGGCAAAACAAGTTTAAGAAGATGTCCCTTTAAGTTGACTGGAGGGGCAGCTGTTGAACAATGCAAGGTATTTTCCCTCAGAATCGCCTGCTCCGGGAGTTCCTCAGAGTGAGAGTGGTCTCTAATTCCCTCAATCTCTGACAGTTCCTACCTGCTCAGTAGGGTTGCCAACACTGCATTTCAAAAATACAGGACAAACCCATGGGCCACATAGGGATGATGGAAGGATGGCCAGGTAAAATCTGAGTGGCGTTTGGCATTGCAACCCTGTACCCCAGGTCAAGTTGCCAACCAGAAGTACTTCCCTCATTGAAATACTGGATAAAAGGCGTCCCGTACTGATTTAACACAGGATGGGCTATTTTTTATTTAAATAAGGGACATCTCTTGTAATATGGCACTGTTGGCAACCCTATTGCTCAGGCTGTTCCCTGCCAGGTCCATTTCTCTCACTCACTTGCAGGGAGCCAAGCACCACTTAGAGCAACACTACTTGCTTCCCTTACCGGCAATCTGGCTATTTGTTTCAGGCAGAGCAAGGAGTGTTGATGATGATCGGACTGAGGCAAGAGAGTGTGCAAGCAGTGTAGGTTTCACCCTGCCAGCAGGCTGGAGGGAGTGGACGGGAATACAAAGGAAAGGTGCAGGTTCAGAGAGGGCAAGGAAGACAATGAGGGGGAAAGAAGGACAAGGAAATCCAAGAGTCCTTCCAGCCCAGTCTGCCTCTCATCTTGAGAGTCTCATTAGTCCCTTGAACTCTGCCAGGGACTTATCACACTGAGCCCCTAGCATTCCAATCCATGGCACTGAGAGAGAGGGACACAACATATCTATTACAAACCTCAACTCTGTGTGTCCAGTAGCACAAATCATGACACCAGCTCACAAGGCCTCACAGGCATAGGATCCCATTGACAGAGCAGAGTTCTAGAGCCCTTCAAAATATGTGGGCTTATTTCTCACACAAGTAACATTGCTCACATGCTAGCTCCACTGAACTTTTATTGCTTCACATGTCTTTGAACAGCCTCCTACCAAGGCTTCACAGTCAATTGAAGTGAAATGAGAAACTGGATGTGATGCAATTTAAAAATTTCGCCCAACAAATGACAGCAATGACAACTGCCAAATAAATAGTCAAGATGTACCGTGCTTTGAAACAGAGGGGAAAAACACATCATTGTCCAGATACCTGTGTCTACAAACTAGCCATATCACTGAGCTGGCAAGAGATGTTTATAGCCCACAAGATGCTTCAGCCTAGATGAGAAAGAAATTGATCTCTCTGCCTCCTCACCTCAGGCACATATTTCAGAGAGGGAAGTCATCTATTTCAAGGCTGCACTATGTGATTATGTAGACAGTGCCTAGCAGATTGTGGGAGCCACGAGAACAGAGATAATAAATAGTGGAAAGAAGGTTTGGGGTTTTTTTAAATGAATTATAGAAAGACCTTTATGTGAAAAACAAGCACACCACTTTTTTATATTGAAATTTCACTTTCAGCACGTTCCACTAAGCCATCCGTTACTGAGCCAAAAACAACAAGGCACAAGGGACTTGTTCAATGAGCAGCAAACAGGAAAGACAAAGATGTGCACAGTGTTTAAAGCACAAATGGTACACACACCTTTGCATTTTGCAGAAGGTCATACACTGGATCTTTATATTTAATGTATAAAATTATATTTGACTCAGCATTGGATACAGTACGTGCAGGAGCCTTGATTTTAAGATTCTCTAGGGAATGGCCGAGTTTCTGCATACATTTCCCCTCTCCTTCAAAAGAGAAATAAAACAACATTTTCCATTTCTACAGAGATTTACATCTGAGGATCTCAAAGAGCTTCACAAAAAGTATGTCATAAATAGATATTGACACTCATTCTACAAGTGATCTACTGAGGCACAAGGAGGTTAAGCAACTTGCCCACAGTCACATAGCAAGTCAGTGCTAGTTCCCATAACAGAGCCCAGGTCTCTACTCACTCTAAAACCCCAGATATAAACACTAGAAATACTGTCTCCCCTGACAAGGAAGCTTTTTTATCCTGCATTGTTCCAGTGTATCCACATCATAAAAACATTAGTGTTTACTCATGAGTAATTAGAGGAAAACCAATAGGCTGCCACTATATGGTGGTGGAATTTATGCAGATCATCAAAGAACAGGACTGTGCATCTCTGTCAACTATCAGCACCATTTTAGCCTTTAACTCAAAGAACTCAGAGGCACGTGTGTTCCAACTGCATTATTCTGCCCAAATAAAATTATTTTTTCCTTTTCCAAGATATGAAACAACAGTATTATTATAATCACAACCACAATGATTTAATAATTTAAACAAAGGCACACACAAGAGGAGCATTTTAACAAGCATTTCATTACTGCTAGAAACTGGATTTCTGATCCCTGAAACTACAAGTACTATTGAAAATTATATGCCAAAAATCCTTAGTTCAAAATTACAATTTAATCATATAAAATACTGTAACAGAGCTGTAAAAACCACTGACACCTTTTTACGTTAAATAAAACTTTCACAGTTAATGAGTTATCTGATATTATATGATTCCCACCAGTGGAAACAGATTACTCACAAAATAGGATATACAATGCAAACAGTGAATTAGGAAGCTATACACACCTTACCCTTCCTCATCCATCTTTAGCCAAGATTCTCTTACCAACTCGGCCAGGGTCTGAGGCTGGAGACTGAAAGAATACCCCACTTGCTCAATGCCCCATCTGTAAGACAGGGACGATACTATTTACAGGGCTATTTTAGGATTTAATTAAACTACACAGAGCCAGCACAAGGTACATGCAGGTGCTTTAAAAACTCTAGACCTGGCTGTGGAGAGAAGTTATTATAGTAAAGACATTTTGGCACTCTCAGCTACAGCCGAAATCTAGTTATTAGCCAAGATCAAGGACTAACATGTTATTACCTAACATTTAATTATACACCCATAAACATAAGCTTAGAGCATATAAGCATGTCTCTTTAGATCTACATTTATTGTTCTAATAGTCCCATTAAGAATTTAAAAAATAATTTTGTATTCATTGTAATAGCACTGAACATGATTTATTTATCTGGCATTAACATCAGTGTAATTTTATTTCCATAGGACTTTTACTATTTCCATATTAATTAAATTATACCAACAAAACATAACATTAATAAAAAACCCAGTTGTAATATTTTATATGTTTAAAATCAGTAAGATTATTTTCAAGTAACAAAGCAAAATTTCATAGAACTAGTTATTTTCTCCCAACCTATTAAACAGAAATGTTTTTAGAAAAAGGGGAAGAGGATGGGATGGGGGGGGAAACCTTAGTATTACAGTACTAACAGTTGCCTTAGATCAGATGAATCTCTCTCATAACCCAAGTAGAGAGAGAGAGAGAGAGAGAGAGAGAGAGAGAGCAATGCAGCTCTTAGCATACAACACAACATATAGCCTACGTATTTTTCTTTTAATGCAGTTCTGCAAGTAAAAACAAGTTGGAGACAGCAGCATGTGACCAGCCAGCCTTCTGCAAACCACTGGCAACTGCTCTGTGGACCGTGATGCTGGAATATCTGTACTAGATCATAATGAAGACACTGCCCCTGACAAGTTTCAAACTTCAGCCATGTTTACAGTGTTATAATAAAAACTTTTCTTTAACCTTATCTTTAAATAGGCACTACCAGGACACCACTATAACACTCAAAAGGGTAACATTTTAGCACTTATCAACAGAGAGTCACCAAGGCTGGAGGACATGCCATTACTACACGAGTAGAGGAGATGTGATCATACACCCAACACTGGCAATTTCACTGAACTGTAAGGGGCTACTTAGAAGAAGTATTAGCTGAAAGCATATGTTTTGACTAAACATTCCGTAGATGTTTCCTCCCCTTCTCCCACATTATGAAATTAACATCAAAATGTTGTCTGAACAAGACGCCATCTTACCTCACCTGATGAATCTGCTTGTACTTTGATACCAAGCTTTCAGTTGCTATGGTAGAGCTGGGTAGTGTGTTTCTTTCTCAGAATCTTTTGTACGTAAGTGGATACAAACATTTTAGTATCTCTTCCCCCTCCTCACCCCACTTTAAGTGCATGTCTACTGTAAGCTGGAGTGAAAACAGCAGACAATTTTAATGGAAGTGAAAGAATTAAATTAACAACATCTTTAAAGTCACTAGAAGCTACACTAATGGGTCACTCAGGACATGGAGGTTACTCATCTGTAACTGCAGGTTCTTCAAGCAGCATGGTCTCAATCTGTATTCCACATGTGGGATACGCATGCGCACTATGCTCTTCAGTCCAGAATTCTTGCAAACAATGTGTATTGGCCCACACATGCGCCATCGCTCTTCCATGCTCCCAACCGAGGGCATAAAGGGTGGTGCAGGCTGACGCCTCTCCAGTTTCCCATTCTTACTGCAGTGTAATGAACCTCCAGCAGAAGGGATGGAGAGTGCGTAGTGGAATACAGATAGGAACCATACATCTTAAAGGACCTCCAGATACAGGTAAGTAACCTTAATTTCTTCTTCGAGCGATGGTCCTTACGTGTCTTCCACACGTGAGATTAACGAGCAGTAGTCAAACAGGTGGTGCAAGGATGCAGAAGTGATGGCTGATCATAGTATTGCTGTCCCCACAGCTGTATCCACAGCTGACGATTGTACCAGGGCGTACTGTCCCGTGAAAGTACACAAAGAGCTCCAAGTAGCTGCCCTACTTATCTCTACTATAGGCATGTCTCTCAGCGATGCAGCTGAAGTAGCTTGCCTCCTGGTGAAATGAGCCTTTGCTCTTTCTTGGGGGATGTGGGGTGGAGAACTAGGTGGTAACAAAAGGTAATACAACCCAAGATCCATTTTGAAAGTCTCTGCACCATATAGGTTGACCTCTTGATCACTCTGCTATGAAACAAATATTTAGGTATGTTTCTACTGTCCTTTGCTCTTTGCAAATAGAAGGCCAAAGCCTTCCGAATGTTCAGAGAACATGCATCCCCCACGTGTGGAATACAGATAGGGGCCATCACTCGAAAAAGAAATTAATCCATCTGAAAGTTTCCATGCACTACAATAAAGTACATATTTTTTTTTGTAAAGACTTATTTATAGAAGGTATAAGTCAACTTAATTGGCAAAACTACCACTTGATTTAGCTTAGCTCTCAACAAGCCCTCCTCAGTAGGATTTTGTATTTGTATGCAACAGATGTTAGGATCAGGGCTGATTCAAGAAAATTTGGCAGGTTCTGCAGAGCTGTTCATTTCAATCCAAAGATGCAGAATCAAATAGTCAGTGTGCTATATGTTTCCACTCACCTGCCTCAATCCCCTCTTCTATAACAGATGAGGATGTGGGGGGGTGTTTCACAGACGAGGGAAGTCAATAGGTAGCATGTCCAGAACTGATGTGGGTATTTGTGGAGGGACATATAGGGTTATTGGCTGGATGCTTTCCATTGAACAGAAGGAGGGGGCAATTATGACAGGCTGGCCTATGGGGCAAATACCCCAAACCCCTACACAGCTCTCGCCTGGCATGAACCCACTCACCCCCCAAGTCAAGTGGCAAGAAAGCAGAAAATGTCATGCTGGCATTTCAACATGTCCCTGGTGAGGTGGGGCACCGCATGACTTGAGGCCACTGTTGGCTGCAGGTTTAGCAAAAATGTCTGAGACTTGTTTCTCTTAGAATATGACTACTTTTAAAAAAATATATGAAAAAAGATGTACTGCTACATTCTACAGCAAGGGTCCCAAGCACTGCAGCTTATACTACCTGGTATGTTTTTTCATTGGTATAATTTAGTTAATATTGAGACAGAGGGAACCTCTTATGGAAATAGGTATGGAGGGTTTTGGATTTTTTTCCCCCATTTATAAAAAGGGAATGATTCTGAGAACACAATCAAGTGGAATAAGTTCCCTACATTATATAAAATTTGCTGACACAGTCACATGCCCAAACACCATCCTCATTTCGCAATGATCACATATTTGCTAAAAGTGTGTTTCTAGATGTTTAGGGAAACAGATTTATGTCTAATGCCAACTGTAAAGGTCCTGTTTTTATAATCCTTTGTACAATAAGAGTTAGGGATGGGGCCAAACCAAAACCCTGGGTCTAGACACCTCAGAACTTGGGACAAGTCTCGATCCAGACAAAAAGCTTTTCATCTTGGCCTTTATCTCTACTCACAGCCATGGTGATGACCTAGGGTTAAGTGTAGCCGTCTAGCGAGACAAAGGGTAATGCACTGAGTACGCCAGGAAATGAAGTACAGATCCCACCAAAACAAAGCGAGCATAAATCTAAACCAGGATTGTATGCAGCCTGTAGTAACCCTGCATCATACTACTGCTTCCTGCTTTCCCACCTTCTGAACTTCTTGGCATCCTGTTTGGAGAACAGGTCTTTGTCCTTGAATAAAAACTGCTAAAGACAGCACGAAGAGCACAAGCACTTCAGTGTTCATTGTACTACAGGTGGCCCCTCCAGTACAATCAGAACGCTGGATTAACAGTCTGTTCATTTTGTTCCAACACAACTCATGCTTTCAGGAGTTTAGTCACGTGACGTAGTAGTGCCCTTTACTCCTATGGACTTGAGTGGGAGCCAGCGGCCCTCAGCAACTCACAGCACCGGGCTCTGTATCCACAGTAAAACGGCTGGTGTACAGTCAATTTTAAAGTTACCTCAACTGCCCACACAGTGAGGATGCACCACCCTGATTCCCAGGAAGTTTAGATGTCTCCCCAGCCCTGCCCCCATTGAATAAAACAATACATCTATCTTATGCCTCCACACCCTTCTGCCAAATTTTAACTCCCACTTGAATCCAAGGAAAGAAGGGGGTGTAATCATTGATTCAAGATGGCAGATAAGTCAAGTGTAGGAATGTAAGAATGGGCTAGGGATTCAAGAGAAATGCCACATAAGTCTGCCTCCACAGGTGGGGGGAAACAGCCATGAGTAAAGGGGAAGTGGTTGAAAATACATCTGAGGGAAGATCTCAGGGCAAAAAGTCGTTAAAGGGCTGAGAGAGAGATCTTACAATCAATGCTTGAACTCTGTTGGCAACTCTCACAATTTTATCACAAGTCTTGTAACATCTGGCATTTTTCTTAAGAGGCTTAGCTCCTGGAATCATGTTATTACACTGCACAACCATCTCAGCTTTCATGTTAAAATGTTGTTTCTTGTCCTCATGGTTGCTGAGAAAACCTTGAAAAAAAAATGAGATACCTAAAACTCATATAGCAAAAAGGCAAATAAAAAAATAATTTACTCTTTTTAAAATTCTCATCATCTTTTGGGGCCAGACTCATGATTTTTCAATGCTTGGGGTTGGGAATATTCTGAGAGAGGGCAGGTATCCGTTGAAGGACAGTACTTTGGCCACTATTTTTAAACCAAAAAAACCCACCCAAAGGCTTATTAATGTTTCAATAAATGTATCAGAGCCGCATTCTACCAGTGCCATTCTATTTTCTTCAGCAGTAATCCAATGCTTATAACTCTTAGTTTATCTACGTTTGAATCTGCTATGATTTTAATTAATGCACCATTTCACATGGACATGATGTGACAAACCTACTGAGCAAAATTCAGATCTGTTTTAACTTCTCTGTGGTCAAAAGTGTTACATCGGGGGCTCTCTGTCCACAAGTCCTATAAATTCATTGCAAACACCATCACAGTGAATGCTACAGCTAAAGAATTTATGGGTACTTTAAGCATCCTCTTTTTTTGGAAATAGGCAAGGGCAAATTTTTCAAAAGTGACTCAAGGCTCGTAAGACACTTTTGAAAATTTTGCCCTTTGTCTAATTCAATGCCATATAACATTATCCAGCCACCCCAGGAGAAAGACAGGAGGCAATGGATGTGGCAATGACAGGAGGCAATGACTTGCCGCAACTTTATTCTCTTGACATATCTGGGAGTACCTAGCAACAAATTGTACAGTACAGGTCATCTCCCTTCCCCTAATGATTTCCACAAAACCCCAGCCTGGCCCCAGCCATCTGGTTGCTGGAACCCCATCGTCCCCCCCTTATAGGAGGTATAAGGGGCTAGAAAAGGAGGGGGTCAACTCTTTGCTGTACCAGATGGAGTCCCAACCCCCCACCCTTCCTCAAGCTAGAAAAAAGGGGTGGTATTTTCATATACAAAATGGATATGAAAAAAGTCTGCAAACTAAATGCCTTGTCTATCCTTGGTCCCACTGGAGAAAATGAGCCCATGCACAGGAGAAGAGATTAGAACAGTAGAAACACTCAAGATTAGGTTCTAGAACCTATCATCCCCACTAAGAGCTCCCTCCCACCATAAAGGAGTACACATTTTCCATCTGGAGTTAAGGAAGCTAACAAAATAAGTATGAAAATTAAAGTGGGGTGAGGAGAGAAAACAGACCATAAGAACATTAGAACAGCCATACTGGGTCAGAACAGTGGTCCATTTAGCCGTGTATATCCTCTCTTCCAACAATGGCCAGTGCTAGATGCATCCCTTGTCATCCAGTTCCAGCTTCTGGCAGTTTTTTCACTCTTTATACTAGTCAATGGCACTTTCTGTAGTGCTCTAGCAAAATGCTGAAAAGCCTGCCCGCTTGAATTCCCTTACAGTGCATGCACTCACATACACAGAAGGAAACACTGGCCCCTAAATCAGCAAGGTATTTCTTTTGCAATCCAGTTGCTTTGCATGCTCGGAGAATTATTTCACCAAAAATGTGAAAACCATTTTCTTCATCATGGAGAATTACTTGTATGTCCAGGAGTACTCACCTTGAAATGAATAATCTGGTGTAGTGCAAGAGGTCAAGAACGCTTTAAAAAAAAAAGAAGTTGCTAACTAGATCTTGACCAGATATAGCTGTTGCCATCTAAAGTGCCAAGAACCCATAGCTTAATGAGTTCCCAATTGCACAGCTACCCTATACAACAAAAATCAGCATTTCAAGAGCCGAATTGAACCCGTACTCTGAAATTTAATCAGTTACGACAGGCCTCACTTTTTCTAAAGATTTCTTCTCCTAAATATTGCCAATAGGCTCTGAACCAAAATAATCACTTTATGAATTAGTGGCACAATTTTCAGAAGTGCTGGTTACCTACAACTCCCTCAAAAGGAGCTGGGAGACGCTAATGACCAGCAACTCTTAAATGTCCATAGTACTTGTCCCAGTTTTCAATTTATGCTAAGCCTGCAAATACATGAGGTTGTTTTGCTGGGTTTTTATTTTTGGTTGGGGAGACGGGGAGATTTAAGACAACTGTTATTTACATTTCTGTAGTGGTCAGTATTGTTTTTTGCCTTCAGTATTACCTATGCCTTCTCATTTCCACAGCAGGACAAAATTCTGGAAACAGGGCAGCTATTGTGTCTTTGGTTTCTAACCTGGTATACTTCAGCCACAACAGTTCTAAAAGGCAGTAGGGAAAAGGAAAACTTGGCATCTCAATAATAGACACAGTCTCTTCTCTAAAACCTGGTTCAAGATTACATGTCTCAGAATGTTGTTTCTTAAGAAAGAGGGATAACAGAGTAAATTGCTCTACTGGGTCTTTCAACATGCAAAATGTAAACCTGTTGTAGGGGATACAACCCAGTTGACTTCCATGTACATGACTAGTTCTAAATTTGTCCCTTTAAAGTGGATATGCTCTGAACTGATTAACCTTTCCCTGGTGTCACTTGTGACACCTCCAGACTGCAAGTGCATGTTACACCCTTCCCTTATGAAAGGGTCCTATCTAATTTCATAGGTATGGAACCAAAACTGGTCCTATAGAATTTAATAGAAAATTAGATCCCTTTTATCCTGTCCCAGGGAAATCATTCTCTATAGGTCTTTTCCTTAAGGGTTTGCTCATCAGGTCTTACTTTTAAAGAAACTGGGCCAAATCATCCCTGCTGTAACTTTAGTGACGTCAATGGAGTTACAGCAGGGATAAAACTGGGCCATTATTTTTATGTCCATGAATTATGTGCCCACTAAGAACAAAATCAGGTTAAGTAAGTAAGTAAGTATCTAAAACCTGTCCTCCAGACACAAAATTAACATCTATATGTAGAATGTATTTTCACCAAATCTATTTCCTGCTGCACTTTTAGAGCTATATAAATTTTATGTCAAATTTGACTTCTCTAGCACTGAGCTACAATGCAAGATTCAAGTGACAAATGGCATTCACACTTTATATCCTGTTTTGATAGAGAAAAGCACCAAGAAAAATCTTTGCAGTTTTATTTAAAGACCTTTTCCTGGTAAATATCTAATAAAAGCAACAATAACAACAAACAGTGACACGAAATTGCTAGTAATTGTTAGTTACTCTAAAGAGATGAGGTAAGTGAAGTAATATCTTTTATGGGATCAACTTCTGCTGGTAGAAAAGAAGAGCTCGGTGTAGCTCAAAAGCGTGTACCTTCTACCACCAGAAGCTGGTCCCATAAAAGATATTACCTGACCTACCTTGCCTCTTCCATATCCCTGGGACCAACACAGAGAAACTTGCAGTGCTGTAGCCAACATTAACATCACACAGCATATCAGCCAGTAATAAAGCCCCAATAGCCTTGTTGTGATCCCTTGTCTCTTAGTAAATCCTAACAGGATTAAATATAAATATCTAAACTAACAACATGAAATAGTAGTTTAAAGACCAACAATATTCTCCTGTGAATACTTATTACCAGAAAGTTTCAAACACCGACACAGAAGGGGAAGACAAAAAACAGGCAGATAGATGAAACAGGCATTTACTTCGATAACAAAAACAAATAAATCATGGCTCAGCACAAGAGAGCTTATATCTACTAATAAAAACCAGCACAAGTTTTCAAAACACAAAATCGTACAGCTCTTATATAATGCATTCCCCCTGCACCCTCTACCCTAATCCCCTCAGCATTAGATATTGCTCACTACCTAAAGCAGGGTACTGGACTAAATGGACCACAGGATGTGTCATACCTGATAAGACCTATAACCAAAATTTTCCAAAACTCCATATTCAAAGGTCTGACTGACACACATTAATGCTTTTGAGTAAATTTACTCATGTGTTAGTGCCACTATGGGCATGGTTAGAGTTACTCACATACACAAATATTTGCAGAATTATGTCCTTATGCTCTCAAGGATAAATAGCTTACTTTTCAGAAGCATCCATAAATGCCAGTGAGGTCAGCAGGAGCTGCACATGTTCATAACCTTTGGAAAATCAGGTCACTTTTCTTAAGGTGCCTACCTTAGAATATTTCTGGCCTCATGTCCCTAGACGAAGCTCTGGTCAGAAAGGAATGGTCTTATTTGGGACGGTCTTTTTTCCATTGTTTTCCCATAATAATTATACTTTTCCCACAACAACCCAGAACAGTTCAATTTAATTTCCGCCCCGCAGCCTTGGAATCAAAATAACTGTAGCTGGAAAACGTGCGACCTCCCCAAGCCTTTATTTACAATATCACAAACCACAAGGGAAGGATCTGGCCAAGTTTTCCAGCTGGAATGGGAATGGCAGAAGAGAGCATGCTCTAGTTTTTGCAACTGCGATATTTTACACATTAAGGAGGGGATGAAATGAATCTGTGGAAAGGGTGAAATCAGAGGCCCCAATCCTGTAATCAGATCCCCACAGGTATATCTTTATGACCACTGAGTCCCACTGAAACTAGTAGGGCTTTGTATGTGCAGATCTGATTGCAAAACTGGGGCCTGGCATGCTTTTTGGGAGGGGTTGTTTGTTGGCTTTGTTATTGTTATCTGTAAAAGAGAGGTGCAGATGTCTGTTTTCATGTTCTTAAATGTTTGATAGTAATGAGTTCTATAATTACCTCACCCTCCAAACACAAGTATGACAAAGGTGCAAAAAAATAAAATAAAATAAAATAAAAAAAATTTAAAAAATGAAAAATACAACCATCCCTAAACAAAATTAACAGAACCTTAGCCAAAAATTAACAAATGAGAGAGAGACAAGCACACAGATGAAGAAAGTTCACATCTATAGGGAGTTACACCAGTAACAGGAAACTACTGTCAGTTGATGTTGCGGTTAGAACCACACCAGTGTCGTCAGCTCTTTCCTCCCCGTTACACTGGGTGTCCAAACAGCTCATCACGCCTAGTGCTTTTACTGCGACAATGAGAAGGGGGGAAAAAGTTAAACACACTCTTATTTCCACTAGAGATTTAAAAACATCAGTGCAGGCTGAAGTCATAGTCTTTAAAAGAGAGGCACCCTGTACCCGATTGCTCACCTCTGCTGAGAACTAATACCATACCCAATTCAATTTGCTCATAATCCACTTCCCTTACCACAAGTTATCCACACTCATGTCTCTCCTATTACTGACTCCTTTCTCCTCTCCAGTCACTGTAACTCAACAGCTGCTGTGCTAACACGCACCACCTTAAACGCTTTTAAAATTGCAGTTCTCTCCTATCTTGCTCAGCTGCATCTCCACACAGAGTCCAGTTCTCTGTCTTTTGGAGAGTGGCTGTCACCCAGGTCTCTGAAGTTTATCACCTTGATCTAAGTCTCCTCGTAAAATGGCTTGCGATACTTCATATCAAAGATTCTACATAAAAACAGATTGTGTTGTATTGATCCATTCATCTGCCTTTAGAGTCATCTTCTAAAGCGGCCTACATCTCACGCTATGGGTGATGCTCAGACCACTTTCCTCAGACCACATAACTGTAAGACTCTTGCTTAGTACAGCATATGCCAAGGGTTAGATTCAGCCCTGGTTTACTCCCACATAGAGGCCCAAGGCTCTACAGGGGAAAGCTTGCTGCAGGGTTGGTTCAGGCAACCCAACTCAGCTGTGCCCACCTGCCTTACTGGGGGCTTAGGGCAACAGTGCAGCCCAAAGAAGTGGTGGTGCAGGCTGGAAAAGGGGGCACAACCAGGATATATGGGGAAGAGCCAATTCAGGTGTAATTTATACTTCCCTTTCCAGGGTGGTTCTATGCATTGTTGTTTTAAGACATGTGAATTGCCCAGAGGGGTCACAGCTTCCCCAGAGTACGAGAGCCCTGCCTCCAATTAGCCGTTCCTGCCCTCCCTCATACCTCACTCCTGCTGCCCCTCCCCACATAACCCCCGACTCCTGGTCTGTCACCCCTCCACACTCCCTTCCTGTACACCAGCTCCCAGCTGCCCTCCCGCCCAACAGAGGTATAGGCAGAGACTAACCGACATGAGTATGAGGGAGGGGAACATTCTCGTTTCCTCCCCTCTGAGGCTCAGGGAAGGGTGGAAGGGCAATGAGGAAATTCTGTCCCTCAGAACAGGTAGGAGCAAGGGAGCAGGGGGACCGGTTAGGCTGCTAGTGCAGCAGGCACTCCGTACCAGCAACCTCTGTCCCCTAGCACGGGTGCTGCCTCCCAGCCTGCACACCCATAGGGTGGAGGCACCACACATGGACACTCAGCCTGCACACCCACAGGGCCAGCTCTGTTCTTGTGAATCAAGCCCAGTTCTTGTATTTTAATTATAATGCCCCCATGGATATGGGATATGGTTTCTCTCAGGTGCTGACCCTGTAAGGTGCTGAGGGCAGTGGGGGATGGAAGATCCTCAGCACCTCAGAGGAGCAGCCTTAAGGGAGCTCCCTCTTCCCCCCACCCCCTCACATTATTTGCTCTGTTTGGCAGTCTGGTCACAAGTCCCTCAGGGACTGAACAACAGAATCTGGCACAGGGACAGTGGTAGAGCACAGTAGGAAAATTACCCAGCGCCTGCATCCAACTGCTCCTACTTCTGGCCAATGCCATTTAGACCTTTGTTTTCATGAGTGCCGCATTCACCATCATTTTAAAGCCAATTTTATTCCCTTACGTACTTACCCTGCCGAGCCATAGATATTCCTCACTCCTTGCAGCTTCCTAGCGACCCGCACTGTGCAGCTTCATTTTGCTGCGTGTAAAGGTAGCATTTCCTTGCTCTCTAAGTAACTGATGACCAATTTTGTGTCTGTTTTACAGAGAAACACTCAGGCCTCTTGATACATTAATCTCTTCAGGTGAGTGAAAGGCATGGGGCTAAGCCCACAGGGCAAAGCTAACCCTGAAAATGGGATGACACTGCATTTGCCTTCCTTTGCTTGTCACTAGTTTACAGAGCCACATTCTCCTCCATTACACAGCTCAGAGGTGAGCAAAGGAGCAAGAACTAGGACATAAAGCCCCTTAAACCCATGGGAAGTGAGAGCAGAGCCTGTTCCTGCCCTTCCTCCAAGCAAGTGGAAGCCCTTCAATGCCTCCACCACACAGAGGAGGCTCAGAGGAGGCTCTTCCCAGGGCCCTGTGGATAGGAGTGAAAATTTGTGCTGCTAAGAGCATTAACCCTGCTGTTAAGCTGCTAACCGTAGTATTTACTCCCAGAGAGACCCATCCATGGTTCCTACTGCACGGCTGCAGTAGGGAGGGATACTCCAATGGCAGCATGGCTCCCCCAGGAGAGAAGCTGGGTCCCAAAGAGGCTCAAGCCTTCTGCAAGGTTAGGAACAGTTACCATACCAGTATCTGGGCCCCACAGACTTTCTGGGGAGTATCAGGAGGAGATGCTCCAAGGTGAATGCTGCTCATATTCCTGGGCTCTCTGTCCCTCTCCCATGGGTTTTATGCCAGTAGAATACTAAGGGTACCATGTGGCCCTTTGTCTTCAGTGACTTCTGCTTGAGGCACCCAAGTGCTAGTTCAAGGCCAGATTATGCTTTCACTCACAACTGTGAACATTCAGAATAACTACAATGCCTTGAGGGTGTGAATCCAGAATCACTGAAAGCAACTTGGTGCTCTCACAACTATACTTGTCCACCCTGTGCCTGCTTCCAGTTGCTCTTGAATTGAAGGTCAGCAGCCCCGAATTTTAGTATACAACAGCAGAATGCAAGATTGCAGCACCCTAGACATCATTCCAAAGGGAAACATTTGACTAGAGATAAAGGTTAAACCATTGTTGGTACAAATTTTAATGGGGATTGGGGGAATGCGGTAAGGGAAGTGGGAAAATACAACAGATTCAAGCAGAACAGTCATGAATAGTCAAAAGGGTATGCTGAGGC
This sequence comes from Chelonia mydas, assembly GCF_015237465.2. Lineage (NCBI taxonomy): Eukaryota > Metazoa > Chordata > Testudines > Cheloniidae > Chelonia > Chelonia mydas. Next base: position 25,191,073 of record NC_057856.1, on the reverse strand, counting down.
CACACCTACTTTCAAGTAAATTAGCTGCAGAACGCCTGTACATTTGCTAGTTCCATAGGCAGTTTTAGAAATATGAGTCAGGACAGTAAAACTAACATGAAGGACATTTAATGAAAATCACCAAATATTTGAAACAAACATTAAAGGAACACACCACAAGGTTAAATCACAATGTAATTGCAAAGTACTATGTCATTACAAAAGAAAAAAAACATCGCTTGATACCTTTAATTATCCTAACAGAAAAAGAATTCCAACTTCTCACATTTGTGCTGTTTGTTTTGGGGTGGGGGTGGGGGGGAATTGCAATTTCTGTCTGCTTGGAAAATGAACATAAGCTTGTCAATTTCTACTTGCTTTCTGGATTACTTGCACTAACACAATATTACAGTATTCAGGTTCCAAACACTGCCTGGTTTAAATTAAAAACAAAATACTTATATTCACTGATTTTTTAAAAGAAGAAGAAAAATGAATATATTTGTATGAGGGGTTTTGGGGTTTTTTTTGTTTGTTTGTTTTTTAAATATATTAGGTCTAAATTTGGGGAGTAACCTATTTGGTAGTCCCTAAGGTGCCACAAGTACTCCTTTTCTTTTTGTGAATACAGACTAACACGGCTGTTACTCTGAAACCTATTTGGTAGCATCCCTTTAGTGAACCCACTTTACAAACCTAAGAGAGCTCTGGGTGTTGACTGAACAGAAACAAAAGCACAGGTACACTCAGCAAAAGTTTTCTTCAAAAGGAGAACAATTATAACCAGAAAATACACACAAGTTAACTCAGCACAGGACAACCTACTCCTGTGACGCTAAGCACGGAGTCTGACCTTCCCAAAGGCTACCCAAGCAGCCACTCTTTGAAATTCCATTGCATAGCCCTTCCGCTGAGGAACCTGAGCTGAGGCTAACCACTTGTTCCCCAGAGATGGTTGCTATTCCCCACAGTAGTGTATGAATAATTTTTTTTTTAATAGAAAGAGAACTGAAATTCAATGGAACTGTCAGAACATACCTTACGTATGAAATCTCTCTGGATACTTCTGAATGCAGCAGGGAGTTAACGCAGCATTGCTGACGTAGGATGTCACTGTTGGTCCACATATGTCAACATCCTAGAGAAAATAAAAAACATGTACTTAACGACCATGCCGCTGGGAAATTAACAGCAAGAGTGAAGTTATGCCATGCTAATAGCTCCTGTACTAACAACATGAAGCTATAACCTTTTATAATTGTACATCATAGTTCTCTGCAGACATCCCTCCAGTATGTTAGAAATTCAATACATGATAGTAGGCGGTAACAAGCACCTTAGGGATTTCAGCTCATTCGAAGCCATGAGTCATCGTAATCTCTAACTCATGGAAATTTAAAATAAGAAAAAAAAATTATTGCACTGACCACTACCATGTGCTCTCTTTGCATAAGATAATCATAATCCCCCATGCAAGGTTACTACTTCACGCAGGGTGCTGAATGATGTAAGATATATAGCGTGGATGTTGCTGAAGAAAAAATTCATATAGCAGCAGTCTACTAAACAGCTCCCCTGAGATGAGGCAGGACCCGTTGCTTTAGGAGTGGGAAGAGAGCTGGAATTGTCTTTATAGAAGCTATTCGCTTCCACAGGCAGGGGAGGAGTAAGGAAAAATAGCACCTCCCAGTACTACTACAGAGAGATGGTTCTTTCCCCCTAGTATTGCAAGAGGAGCAGCACAGTGAAAGGGGAGAGGGCTGAGCTACCAGGGGAAGTGAGAGTTTTCAGTGCCTCAAGTCAGGTAGATGTCGGCTCCCCTCCTGTACTGGGGCAGAGATGGGGAATTTATATCTGAGAGACCACCCCTTCCACCTCCCTGCGCCAGCCTGTGGTTACTGGTATCCTGGCCCCGCAGGCTGCCTTTGCCAGGAGAGCTGAGAGAGATCTACTAGGAACGTAAAAGAACAATTATATCCTAAGTAGCTCATGGAGTTTAATAATGGCAAGTGGCCTATTACCTTTTTAAAGAGATTCCTTTGGGTGGACTCTCAGCATTGCTTTTAACTACTGTAGATCATTTTTAATGCATTCTTTTAAAGTGCCTGATCAGTACATCAGGTCACACACACACACACAACCCTCCCCAGTCCCGCCAATCCTCACTCCACTTGCCTCTTGCCCCTTTCCCACATTAGAGTAAAGCTCCTCTATGTCTCTTCAAAGCCCTACAAAACTTTGGCCTCATCCACACCTCTGCTCCTGACTCCTTCCTTAATCCCTTTCTCCCAGAGGCAGCCAGCACAGACCCTGACAAAGGCTCCCAGCAGTGGGCAGTCCAGAGAGGGGAGGGAAGACAGCAATGACACCAGGCATCTGCATGCATCTGCCTTTGCCACCTGCATGCATCTGCCTTTGCCACCTGCATGCATCTGCCTTTGCCACAAGGCCAACAGCCAGCCAACACCATCTCAGAGGTGGGTGTGGCAGTGAGGTGGCATAGCCAGGCATGCCCAGGGAGTGGTGATGCACCAATTCAATGCATCCACACGGCAGCCCCCATTAACTGGCCTCCTGTTAAAGCTGCCTTACCTCAGCAGAACCTCCAGGGGGCAGTGGAAACATCATCCCTTTGAGCTTGGGAGGTGTCCAACTGCCCTTTCTGACACTGGGAGCTGTAACTTGTGCCAGCGCAGGTGATCCTGGCCCCTATCCTGGACTCTACGCCCCTGCGTTACATAGCAGGAGAAAAACACTTCATGGCAGCACAAGCGTTTCCCCAACACACACACTCACAGCAGAGATACATGGGTGCCCTCAACCCCCCCCCCCCACACACACACACACACACCCCCCCAAAAAAACCTCCTGTAGATCAAACATAAAGTACAACCTATCCTGGCAGGTGCTACCTTGGAACACACGCCTACCAGAACAGACTACACACATGCACGGCAACTCTGGGACTGGAACATGGATTATGAGCCAGAAGGCAGGACATACCGAGCCAGGCGTGGAATCACTACACTGTGCACTATTTAGCTGACCCTGCCATGGTTAATAGGATTGATTTATACCTTACCAAAATAGATTTTAATTGCAGTTTACTCTTGTACCTTCATACAAAGCTATTTAACGTGCTTGCGCGGGTCACAGTCACGCTGGAGAAAGAGCAAGCATGAGCAATGTTTCAGGTCCATTAGTCTCAGAGTCGTCACAGACAGCAAACAGCCACACAGCTTAAAATATATTTAGTCCTCAAATGCTTATTAACTTCATCTGCCGATTCACAGCTCAGCCAATCACATGGAGCCCAAACACCACTTCTGCTTTCCCAGCACAGATAAAAACGCTACAACAGTTCGACAGAAAGTTATTTAACCTATATACAAACCTTTGGTATTGTGATTATTATTAATGGATGCAATTTGACTTAGAAATTGAGCTGCAACTCTGGCGACATGGCATAGTGATCAGACAACAGGAACAACAGTCAGGCAGTCCCAAATGCTAACCCTGGTGCCAACAAAGAAACATCTATTGATAGATTTCAGCTTCAGGCCTGCAAGAATCTGATACCAGACAAAAGTCGACAGGAATTACCTCCTACCCTCATTCAGGAGGCTTGATTTAAATTAAAGTGATTTAAATAAGCAAGCAGGAAACCTTGATTTAAATCATTTTAATTTTGTTTTGCGTTTGTATATGGTCCAAAAGAAAAGTTTGTCCTGCTAGGCTATCATGACCATTCAAATATGTTGATTTGCAATGCAAATATAGCCTTTACACTAAATGTTGGTACTTCTTTTTGCTAATCAAGTTTACACTGTATCTACACACATTTTATTTAAGGAATTATGTAGCTTAACATACATTTGTTCAGATTCTTAATTTTTACATTTTTTATCATGTTAAAAAATGTCAGGTTTCAGAGTAACAGCCGTATTAGTCTGTATTCGCAAAAAGAAAAGGAGTACTTGTGGCACCTTAGAGATTAACCAATTTATTTGAGCATAAGCTTTCGTGAGCTACAGCTCACTTCATCGGATGCATACTGTGGAAAGTGTAGAAGATCTTATTATATACACACAAAGCATGAAAAAATACCTCCTCCCACCCCACTCTCCTGCTGGTAATAGCTTATCTAAAGTGATCACTCTCTTTACAATGTGTATGATAATCAAGTTGGGCCATTTCCAGCACAAATCCAGGTTTTCTCACCCCGCGCCCCCCCCCCCCCCACACACAAACTCACTCTCCTGCTGGTAATAGCTTATCCAAAGTGACCACTCTCCTTACATTGTGTATGATAATCAAGGTGGGCCATTTCCAGCACAAATCCAGGGTTTAACAAGAACATCGGGGGGGGGGGGGGTAGGAAAAAACAAGGGGAAATAGGCTACCTGAGAAAACCTGGATTTGTGCTGGAAATGGCCCAACTTGATTATCATACACAATGTAAGGAGAGTGGTCACTTTGGATAAGCTATTACCAGCAGGAGAGTGAGTTTGTGGGGGGGGGGGGGGTGAGAAAACCTGGATTTGTGCTGGAAATGGCCCAACTTGATTATCATACACATTGTAAAGAGAGTGATCACTTTAGATAAGCTATTACCAGCAGGAGAGTGGGGTGGGAGGAGGTATTTTTTCATGCTTTGTGTGTATATAATAAGATCTTCTACACTTTCCACAGTATGCATCCGATGAAATGAGCTGTAGCTCACGAAAGCTTATGCTCAAATAAATTGGTTAGTCTCTAAGGTGCCACAAGTACTCCTTTTCTTTTTGTTAAAAAATGTGTCATTCACCATTTTCTATTTACATGACTAGATGGTAACTTTTTTTACTCATGATTTCTTTCTCACTTGCATTAGGATGAAAATTTGAATTCAATTAAAAATGCACAAAAGCAGCATTTTAAACTAGTTTTTATGAGTTAACTAAAACTACCTTAAATGTGCTAGTTACATAAAAAACTTTTATCAAATTATGCCTTGCATTTTAAACTAACCGATTTATTAAATAAAGGAAATATCATCTGCAGTTAGTGAATTGACTAACTTGTTTCTGGTCACCATGAGCCAGATTTTCAAAAGTGTTTAAGTGCCTGAAGGTGCACTAGGTGCTCCTAGTGGAATTTTCAAAAAGTGTCTAAACAGATAAGGTGCCTAACTCCCATGGGAATCACTTTTTGAAAATCCTATTAGGTGCCTCTCTGCCTAAATACCATTGAAAACCTGTTGCCATGTCCTTCACATTTTTAGAATTAGTAGACCTCATTCTCTCCCACCTGTTTTTTTATTCATAGATTGGATGAGGAAAATGAGCATTCCTGCTTTTTCAACTCCCTATCAGCTTCTCAAGTTTGAATTAACTAGTCTACATAAAGAAAATATTCTCTCTGCACCTGCTAACTAAAATTAAACCAAAAGAAATTAAGGCAAAAGCTTTTCTGCACAAAAGAAACAAAGTACTTACATTGGAAAAATTTAAATACCAGCATTCCCTCCATTGTAAAGACTGAAAATAACAGAGATACTTACTTCATACAGGTTTCAGAGTAGCAGCCGTGTTAGTCTGTATTCGCAAAAAGAAAAGGAGTACTTGTGGCACCTTAGAGACTAACAAATTTATTTGAGCATAAACTTTCGTAAGCTTTTCATGAATGAATCCGATGAAGTGAGCTGTAGCTCATGAAAGCTTATGCTCAAATAAATTGGTTAGTCTCTAAAGTGCCACAAGTACTCCTTTTCTTTTTACTTAATACAGTACAGGACATTGTGACATAGTTTGAATTGTCCTCAAAAGTTAAAGATCCCCACACCTCTTTAATCTATATATAATTTAAAAAAGGAGCACCCTTTAATTCATTACAATTTGCAGAAGGGTGCTGCAATTTTTTGAAAAATTTAAACAATTAGTAGATTATATTAAGTTTAGGCCTTTACATAGCTTGTGATAATTTCAAATTTAATTTTAAACATGTTTATTTTTTAAAAGATAAATGTATTTAATTTAAAAAACCCAAGTTCAATAAGAAAATGACTGTTATTTTAAATGAAAAAAAAAAGCATCAACTTTTATCCACTGCATCTTCATTATAAAGACATACCATGATAGTGTCTTCTTAAACACATGGATCTAAATTCATTCTTGCTGCAACCATGAAGGCTTTAGTGGAGTTGCACCAGGGAGACATTTGGGTCAAGGTAGCTCACACCAGAAAAAACACAGAAATGCTAATACATGATAGCATATTTACTGACCACCAATTAGGAGTCTGATCCAGAGAGGTACTGAGCAATCCCAACTCTCTCAGACTTCCATGGGAGTTGGGATTGCTCAGCACCTCTTAAGATTCTCTCTCTCTCTCTCGCGCACACACACACACACACACACACAATTAGGTTCAAAAGCATCATGATACCATGCAGAAGATGATCAAAGCAGCTGTAGCTATTAGTAGATAGATTCAGATGTAAATACATTTTGCAGTTAGGATGAGGTGCCACCCAGCAGGTGGTGAGTTGCTCATTTTTAGCACAAATGTTGAAAACGCTGCACTACACTAATAGAACTGGCATTTATCTTTCCATGGAAAGAAACTAATTATAACATTCTTTTGGCTGGCTTCTGAAGGCCTGTCTACTTAACTGATGTGTTGTGCTGCAGTTCTCAGTTGTTCCCCCTAAGAGATATCGTAAGTGTCACACACAAGTACCTTTTTATTGGGGAATGGGTGGAGTTCCCACCGTGAACAGAACAAATACAACAGGGTATACCAGTGGCTCTGAACCTTTCCAGACTACTGTACCCCTTTCAGGAGCCTGATTTGTCTTGCGTACCCCCAAGTTTCACCTCACTTTAATACTCCTTCCTTACAAAATCAGACATAAAAATACAAAAAAGCGTCACAGCACACTGCTACTGGAAAATTGCTGACTTTCTCATTTTTACCATATAATTATACAATAAATCGATTGGAATATAAATATTGCACTTAATTTCAGTGTATAGTATATAGAGCAGTATAAACAAGTCAGTCTGTATGAAATTTTAATTTGTACTGACTTTACTAGTGCATTTTATGTAGCCTGTTGAAAAACTAGGCAAATATCTAGATGAGCTGATGTACCTCCGGAAGACCTCTACATACCCCTGGTTGACAGCCACTGGGGTATACCATGGACGAAATATTTATTTGGATTATGGTAGCGCCTACAGTCCCAAGCCAAAATCAGGGCCAAATGTAGTACAGACATACAACAAGAGACACAGTCCCTGCCCCAAGGAGCTTACAATTTAAATAGAGAAGACAAAGGGTGGGAGGGGAAACAGAAGCACAAAGAGGGGAAGTGACTCACCATGGTCAGGCAACAGATGACTGGCAGAGCTTGGAACATAACCAAAGACTCCCAATTTCCATTCTAGTGCCCTATGTACAACACAACACTGCATACCAAGTTTGGTCCCCACCTGACATTTGGCTTTATCATTAGTTTAAACAAATATAACAATACACCATAAGCCTCAGCCTTGTCCCTATGCTTGGCCATTCCTACGGTTTCCCTGCAGAAGCCTCTGTGCCCTAGTTCCCTGTGCCTAGAAGGGTACTTTCACCTTCTTTTAACCAGAGTTAACAAACCACACCTGCCACAATCAGTCAGTAGCTTTATGCAGGACTCTAGCATGTGATAACAGGGAGGGTCAACAGAAGAACACTGCTACCGAGAAAGGAGTGGGGAAGAGAGGAAAAAAGATCCTTGTTCCGTTTCTGCATCCCCATAAGAGTGGGCACAGTGCAATTTTCCAAGGGTAAATGAAATAGTTCCAAACAGCGCAGTTGTTATAGCCCAGTCTAATGATTTTGTACAATCTATAATAATATGTTACATCCTCATAGAGGTCAGCTGCTGCCCAATACTGTACATGCACAATTTGCAAGCAACATTCTCTGGCTGGGCATTCACAGTAGTTGCCTACCCTGAAATGAAAGGGTTTTTCCCTGTCTTATCAGACCTTTAATCGGTCTTAACAGGCCATATCTGGCTATAACTAGTTAAGCTGCTGCCAGCACTTTGGCTTTTTGTTTAAAAAAGGAATAAATAAATCCAAAACCAAAAAGCACCTTGTATTCAGATAAAAGAGACAGCAGAACACGCCGGGGAACATGTGCAGTTAATAACAAGAAAGCTAAATCTTGCAATAAATGCAGAAATAATAGAAGGTGCACAGAAAGGGATGTTCCCAGCTCTTCCCTCCCCTCACTTGCATCTGGATCCTTTACTGTGCTGCTGCAGTTACACACTTTAAGTAACAGAGAGATGCTTCTGGTTTCACCCAAAAAGGGCCTGAGTCAAGAGAAAATATACACAGGCTTCAGGAAAATGCTAGGTCTGAGAGGCTGAAGGTACTGGTTGGGCTGCAGGCTGATCCATCCAATGGAAAGGATGTGATGCTGCACAAGGCATAAAGGGAAAGGGGGATGGGGTGGAGAATGACAAAGCAGCTCGGGGAAGGGAAGAGGAGTTCACTGAGCCGCACACCTCACTTCACTGCAAAGCAACCCCATATGCTGGACCTCTGCACCCAACTACAGCTATGGAGACCAAGAGAGTTACTCCACACCTGGGGATGGAGTAACACCCTGTATGTGGCCCTCAGAGAGGGAATACAAGTGGGCCCCCCAAGGCTCATGTGGTAAATTTGTTTACACAATTAGGAGGATGAAGCGCTCTCTCTCCTTGGTGGAGTAAGATTATTCAGACTCACCCCACTCCCACCCAGGCAGGGATCCTCAGCCTACCATCCTCACAGGGAGTTTCCCCATCACTTTGTTTGGGAAAGCAAGCAGCTGTGTGAGGGTGAGGAGAGCTCTCTCCTTGGCTGAGCACCAAGGCAGAGATGTCATCCAGGAACAGCTCTTTGGACTGTGCAGTGCCTACAATGACATTCAGCATTCACATGGCATTTTCATTCTCAAAGCTCCTTGCAAACAGTAACCAGCCCAGTACCCTAGCAAGGTAGGCAAATGGTTATCCCATTTTACTTATGGGAAAATGGAGGCCAAAAGGTTAGCGATGGGCCCAAGGTCAGTGATGGAGTCTGCATCAGAGCAAGGATCAGAACCCAGCAGTTCCTGTCTTCCGGCCCTGTACTCAAAGCACTGTTCCAGGCCTGTCATAAAATTAATGGCAGAGAGCCAAACTTGTGCTAGGCTGCACGGAGACAGACTAAAGATGCCATATCTATATCCCATTGACTTCAGCAATACTCAGCACCTCAAAGGAGGAGGCCCCACATACATCCTGACTTAACTCCCCTGGTCCTTGTGTTCTCATTACAGCAGGGAGAACTTGTATTTAATATTATGAGAGCCTGCTGTAAGCTGCAGCCAGTCTGTTCAGAACCCCACCTTCCAAAATGGACGATGGCCTTTGGGCCCCTCTGTTGCCATGCCCCTACTAGAACAATAGTAACTGCTCCACACAGGCCTAGTGAGGCAGCCAGTTACAGTCTCAGACTCTGGGGAGGATCTGCCATAGCTCCTAAATTAACATTAGACAGACAGTTACCACAAAAGGGTGGAAAAAATCCTCCCAAGTGGAAGCATCCTCAATGGGGGTCACAGACACTGAGATTCTGAAGGGCCAAGCAATTGAAGAAGCTGCTTTCTGCTAGATGAGGGCTCCGCATTTGTTCTCACTGAGGGAACCTCATGTTTTATATATGAAAATGTTACTGCCCTTAGCACACATTTCTAAAAGATTTGCTCTGGCTGGTACATGCAGCTTCCTTTTAGGAAGGCTTTTTTACTTTTAAAATTTATTTTAATCTGCTGATTTTTAACTACTTTCTGATCACTCTCTCTAGCTGGGTATGTTTAAAGCAAAGAACTCCTCAACAGCTCCAGTCTCTGCCCCTTTCCAAATACACGTGGCAATTAAAGCAGAAGTGGTAACTACTGCACAACATTTCAGTTGAAATGAGAAGTCTCAAAAAAAGAAAAACCCACAACAACATCTGATCAGGACCTGACAGAGAGGAAATAAAGACTGTCTGGGTTTAAATAATATGCTTAAAGAGAGAATACAGAGGGCTTTTCCATCATGTTCTACAAATGAACTCTCTGTATAGATGAAACCCACAATCCATAATAATATTCAGGCTTTCACCTTTATTCTCTGTTTTATCAGAGCTCATCTGCTGATCACCCATGAGCTCCATGGAATAGCCTTAACATTTCAGTGTCAACACAGAAGTGCTCTGGTAATGATTGAAAATATTTACATATTACCTCATTGATTGGTTCTTTTGACCATCTGGCTAGTCTGCATTTTAAAAGGGTTTTAAAAATACAGTATATATTATTTTTTAAGTGGATTCTTGCACACTGTTTAGGTCAAGGTAGAGCATCACACATGAATCCATACCTGCTGCAATTCTTAATCCTAAATATTAAAGATTGAAAATTTACAAATTTCATCCCGATTTTAGCTGAAATAATAATTTACTTATTTTCTTAACTGAAAATGAGTGCTCAACACCTACCAGAATGAACAAATATGCCAGTTCAGCAACGATGTCTCATTTTTAACGAGGCAAATGGTGTCATCTTTTGGACAACCAATGAGTCAAATGAAAACACGTCTTTTAGGTTTGGCATAATTTGCTAGCTTTCATTATTTTACAGATTAAGAAATATTTTATAGAAAGGTTTTCTTCAAGATGCAATAGCATGTAGTAGCTTAAGAACATTGGGCCCCAATGCTGTCATTTGTATTACAATAGCATCTAGAGGCCCCAACTGAAAGGTAAGTCCCTTTGTGCTAGGCACTGTACAAATACATAACGAGAGACAGTCCATACCCAAAAGAGCTCACAATCTAAACAAACAAGACAGACAAAGGAAGCATTACCCCCATTTTACAGCTGGGGGACGGGAGTACAGAGAAATCAAAAATTAAAACCTAAAAATAAAGCAAACGCTACTGCCCTGAGCTACAGTAACTTTGCTATGATTAAGTTAAGTCGGCTTTCCAGTGTACTTTACAGTGCTTTGGATTTCCCTTCCCTCGTTGCTCCTATCTTTCCTTAGACCCCCATAAACTCAGAGATGTTGAGCTTATGCTTTTCATGCAGGATTAGTAGTGAGCTCAGCTACACTTCTCCCCTCTCCTAGATATAGTAGTAGCATATGGCCACAATTTAGGAGCCAGTCCCGCTGGCCTTCAGTGGTAGAGACCCCAAGTGACTAAAGTACGAACAGACTTAGGAAGCTGGCTTTAAATTGGATTTATCCCTGAAAGCAAACAGCTTTGGTAGGATTTACATCAGAGTTTTAATCATATAAAAAAGCTAAATGTTTTGCTGCTGAAATCTTTGCTAGAAGAGCTTTAAATATTTACTCCAGCTATAGCTAGTCAGATTAACATATGTTGGCAGAAGGAATGTATTGCCAATTCAGCAACTGATTCTGGAAAAAAGGCATCTCACCCATTCCTCCCCCCACCCCAAGTTAGTGGTTTAACTTCACGCTGATATTCAGTTACGTAATCTACTGTACAACTCTGATCTTCAGTAGTCTATGAAAAATAAGTAAGTGCAATGTTAACATCTGCCTTACAGATACTACAGTAAAGGGTGTTAAATAAGAACCTGACTAGAGTACACTGAGGGGGAAAAAAAATGAACGGACCTAGTTCATGCCCGTCTACAAATAAAATTTTTAAGAGTTTAACTCATTTATATTAGGTTTCATGGAGCGTTTCATAATAATATAGCCAAATTATGCACAAAAGTTTAACAATTACAAGTTTACTGCAAGATCTCTTTTAAGTACTTAGTGGGAATATTAAAATGCAGTTCTCCTCTGAGAAGCAGCTGTAAAACAGACATCAGGGATTCCAAGTTTATCCTCTTGGTGACTTCAGTTTAAAACAGAAGATGCATATTCTAACTGCTGGTGCTGCAAACTCAACTTGAGGTCTAAAAGTCAAGGTCTGCCTCAGATCATCAGCAGTAAAAAACTGCTAACGCAACTTAGATGAAAACGTTATTGATGATGCGCAAGATAAAAGATATTCCTGCCTGCTCTTTAAGCTCCGCACTGCTAGCAGGGAGTCAAAACAGGGTTTTGTCACTAAAGCTATCAGGTATGGCTCAAAGACACGCAGATTGCAGACATTGTGAGTAGGTACTAGTAGAACTGTGCTCATTTTATTACAGCCATGTTTCGTACTATAAAAAACACTGACACAGGTCATTTTCATACTATTCCCGCAGGGTGTGTGTTACGAAAGGTGGCCCCATTTTGAAAATCAAAAACCAAATTTGAAACTCTCCACAGCTTTTCTCTGAAGAAGAGCCTGCAACACAGAACAAGTCCAGTGCTTATATGGGGCACATTCTGCTCTCAGTTACATTTCTGCAGCCCTACCAAAATCAACAGGGGTGTATGGTTATAACGGAAGGAGGGACTTGGCCTCACCAAGGCTTGGGGGGAAGGGGGGGAATTCCATTACTGCCAGTGAGGTAAGTATGCTCAAATAAATTTGTTGGTCTCTAAGGTGCCACAAGTACTCCTTTTCTTTTAACAATTGGCAGTATCATCCCCTAATGCAGAGAAACCAGAAGAAGGAAGCTGATTCCACAGGAAATTCTTACTGTTCACTGGGGAGAGACAGGGTTCCCCCTCCATAAACTTACAGGCATCCTGACATCCATGCTGGACACAGGCTAGTTGCAGTGCTTCTATCCAGTGCTTCTACTCAGTTCCACATAGGGTGACCAGACAGCAAGTGTGAAAAATCAGGATGGGGGTGGAGGGTAACAGGCGCCTATATAAGACAAAGCCCCAAATATCAGGACTGTCCCTATAAAATCGGGACATCTGGTCACCCTAGTTCCACAGTACTTCCCATGGACTCCCCACTGGCAGCTGCTGTAAATTCCCCTCCAGGGCATATCACATCATGCAGCATAAGAGGATGCTGATGATGTCAACGTTATCTTATGCAAGAGAATCTCCATGGGGGTGGGGGAAGAGACAAATGCCCTCACAATCCATAGAGCCCGAGCCCTTTGACAGGCCTACAGAAGAGCCTTCCATAGGGTCAAGAGAAAGGAGAAGCATGTAACAGAACTGGTGCATCTCTGTGGTGAAGTCCACTGTGTATGGCAATTAACTCAGAATGGGAAGCAATGTACGAGAGTAAAACATTTTAAGCAGTTTTCCTCACAGATTTGCAAAAATAATCAGCACTGTTAAAGATCAGCCCCTAATTCAATGTGGCTTTTTCCCCTCCGAGCAGTGATGATGTATTTCCAGTGCTCTGGTTCAAATAATATCATTATATGAATCTCTGGCCAAGTACCCTGTCAAATAGAGCTAGCAAAGTATGCAGAGAGTCAAAAACTCATCTGTTACGCTAAACAAACAAACAAACAAACTGATAAAATACACATGAGGCTAGAACAGAGGCTTGCTACATAGGAGCTGCTGCCAAAAGGTTAATGCTTCAATTAGGCTTGCCCTAATATGCATTTCTACCCGGCAGTTATTGTGTGTTAAATAAATTCTGTCATTGAAAAGCCTATTTAGGGGAGTTTACACAAGAGATGGTGAGCTTTAAGAGTCATTCTGGGTTCACAAAACAGATAGGACACATTGTAGCCATGCTAAACGTATATTTGGGAACCATTCTTCAAAGTGTTACTTTATAGTGGACACAATTAAAAACAAAACAAGTGTTTAACTTCTTCGATAGTTAAATTAGCTGCAGTATTTCATAGTCTAAGTAGGGGAAAAACAGCAGTAAATTCAAATACTGTCTTCAAACCTTTGTAAATGTGGTATCTAACACACACACAACCCCTCAAAAAACCCACATACCATGGTGCCTACTGTGCTTCTGTTCATATCATTTATTTAGGTGGGACTACACAATGCACAGGATAGGGGCCCAAATGAGTGATCTGTCAGAACTGCTCAACAGAAAAATAGTCTCAGCTTGGTTACATGGGAATATTCATGAGAGTTAGTGTGGACCAAAAGGTAGGGCACTGGCTTAGGAGATAGGAGACCTGGGTTCTTTCCCTGGCTCTTTGGCTGCCTCACTGTGTGACTTGGACAAATGACTTTACACTTCAGTGCTTCAGTGTAAAGATCTGTAAAATGGAGATGATGATACTTCAACCTCCTCTGCAAAGAGCTTTGAGATAGTCAGACAAAGGGCGTTATAGAAGAGGTAAGGGTTATCTAGAGAGAGATAAGCCCTCTGTTTTTCCCACAGCATTTTAAATTCATGTTTTCAGAGGTATACACAGTTATTTAGACATTAAACTATCTCTGCCCTTGTTTCTCACACTTTAATTCACTTTATTTGCTACTAGAGAGGGGGCCAGCAACAAAGTTTGGGTATGTTCAGGCTAGAAAACTACGAGCCTGATGCCAGGTTGAGAGGCCTACAGAGGGAAGTGTTTCCAGCTACAGAGTCTGGCCAGGAAATATTGAAAAGAAATTAGGATCCATGTTTCCATCATGCAGGGGGAAAAACTGACTCAGTGAAAGGGAAAATTTAACAGCTTGGAAACGCCTACAATTGGTTTTCAACCTGAGATACTGCAAGAAGATGTAAATATTTGGATTTAAATTTCATCTGACATGATAAACAAAAAACCATGTTCTATTTCCTTTAAAGAAAAGTGGCAGGGTGAAGAACAACAACACTGAAGTAAGTAAACCACCCACATAGAGAAAAATCATTCTATATTGTTCCTTTTCCCTAAAAGGAGACCTCTTAGATTACCTAAAACTATTGAGCTTAAAAAAAAAATCACAACAAATTCACACCCCATTTTGTGCCTTTCTGTGACAGAAGGCAAAAAAGAAAAATTGTAATCTATTAATACGAAACTCCTCATGACTTTGTTGGAACCAGGAGTGGACCCTGAGCATAAACTCACATACAAGGGCACAATTGTATTCTTTACCTCTTCAGAGATGGTAACAGCCCTGCCAGCTTTCCCAAGAAGTCATAATTCATAGACTTCAATTCAAAATGAGCAGACAGAAGAGTGACTCACTGAGCCCTAAACAGGTTTCAGAGTAGCAGCCGTGTTAGTCTGTATTCGCAAAAAGAAAAGGAGTACTTGTGGCACCTTAGAGACTAACCTAAACCAGATTCCTGATGACTAACCAATTCAGGACACACTGTGTAAGCTGAAGAGTAGTGACCCACAGCTGTACTATAAAACCTGCAATCCTCCCATATACTTTTAAAGCACTTAAATAGAATTAAATCCTTATGATACTTCCAACATCTTGCAAGGACCTGACTCTTCCTATACATCCTGGGATAACAAAGCCTATCTAGTGGCTCTCGACAGTGAAGTGCTCGGGTATGTCAAGGTCCTCCATATGCTTGTGCTGTTACACATGCCCACTTTCTAAGCAGGGCATTACACAATTAGAAGAGAATGCCTTTTGAGGACACGGTTGTATGGGTTAAATCAGATAATTTGCTTGAACTAGTAGCTAAGGATTAGTTATGTAAGCACCAGCAATCCAAACAAATTATAGTCAGCTTTTCTATCCATCAAATTAGTTGCACTCACCATGACAAATTAAAAACTTTAAACCATTAACTCACTATTGTCTTTTATAACCTCTCCAGACGGTACAAGAATGCTGAAGTGGGCTTTAGCCCAGGAAAGCTTATGCTCAAATAAATCTGTTAGTCTCTAAAGTGCCAAAAGTACTCCTTGTTCTTTCTGCTGATACAGACTAACACGGCTACCACTCTGATTGCTACAACACACCATTTAGGACATTAGCCAATTCTCTGCCCTTTTCCCCTGGTCACCTAGGCTTATAAACTGGCTATAAAAATTCACTCCAAGCAGGAATCTGATGTACATGGTCTCAGCTAGGGAGCTAAGCTGCTAAGTCACTCTGGTGGGGGAAGAATTAGTGGTGAATCACCATTGCTTATCTTATTCAAGGTCTCTCTCCAAGCTGCCTAAGTGCTGTTCCTTCCCTGTGCACATAAGGGTTATAAAGTCTTCTGTTAGTTTCATGGCCCTTGCTGAGCACAGCTGTCTAAACACCATGCAAGACCAAATGGAATCTGTGTAACTCTTCCAAAACTATCCAGGATACCCAACTCCTTACATTTTTCTCATTGGTGGGCATTTCACTGTTCACCAGGTTGAGGATTCCTGATCTTATAGTCTTGTCAGACACATCTGAGCAAAACATTTTGGCTGCTGCATCAAAGCTGGAATAAAGTCTAGAAGCAGTTCATTTGGAACCCCTGAGCTGCAACTGAGTTGGGAAGAGATGCAAAAACTGAAGTCCTAATGACACATGGTCATTAAAAGATCCTACTGCTCTTTTATAAGAGTCCGGGTAACCCTGGCCTGCTGCTCATATTCCAGCTCAGACAATTACATTCTACCCATAGTCTTATTGGCTAAAATATTCTTTGTCAATTCCCGTCCTCAACTGTTTTGTTGCTGTACACTCTCAGGTGGCAATTGCAACTTAATGGCAGGGGAAGTAATACTCATGCATCCTGTTCTGAAGATAAGAGTATTGTGCAGTGGTTAGTCAACATTCAACAAATCCCTCAGGATCCTTAGATGAAAAGGCACTGTATACCAGCAATGCCAGCTCTTACTGTAACACAGCATCCCTCCCTGCTCTCCTTTATGAAGATCTACAGATACCAGGATTCAGTAGCGCATTAGCCACTGGGCCAACAGGGCCCGTGCCCAGGCGACTCGGCCAACTGGGGGACCCCAGAAAAATGGGTGTCCCTGTGCCCCGACCCACTCCGCCCACCAGGCGCTCCAGCCGGTAAGCTGGGTCAGGGGGCTTGACCTGCTCCGCCCAGCACTCCTGCCGGGGAGTGGGTCAGAGCGCATGGATTTCCTCAGGTATTCCCAAGTATTCTCCAGGGGTTGTTTTAGTTCTAAGCTTATTGGATTCTTCCTACTTTTCATTGATGGAGCTTGCACACACATTTTCAAGCTCAGTTACCTTTTTCTCTGTGGCACATCCTCCACTATTTATCCTCTGACAAGGAAAATCCTTCCATACTCCTCTCTGGGCAAAATCTGTCATTGTGCAGAGGGTGATCACAAGGGCTCCAAACCATTTAACCCTGTAGACCTTTGTACCCCACAGAATGGAAAGGAGATTTCACTTCTGACACCTGTAGATCTTAGGTGACGCACCAGAAGCCAGGATCATTTATGATAAGACCTGGTGTATTTTCACACTGTTTCCCAGTTCCCGCAGTGCAACTCACTGAAGAGGCACTATTCAGATAGTTACACGTATTAACCTCATTGCCCATGTTACTGATACTTTATAAGTAGAATTTTCAGGAGCTCTTTGCACTGACTTAACACCCCTATTGGGTAAAACTCCCATTAACTTTAAAGGGAGCCGAGCAAGGCTGATGCGAAGTATTTTTGAAAATCCCACCTTACGTTATTAAAATTTTAATAATTTTCCAAAAATTTATTGTTCACTATTTATGTTGTTTGTTTACAATTGGCACCACGCTTAACTTAGACACTGAAACTGGACTAGCTAGATACACTTTAGATTTATAGAAAGTTTCAATTTCAGATTCTCCTGCCCTAGTGTAATGTTGTTGTATTTGGATTCTCAACATTGCCTGGGAAAAGTTATAACCAAATGCATGTTTAATTTTATTCTCTCCACCCCAACCCTCCTCAGTTTCACAACTACATTTCTATTCATATTGGGATTTGCAAAACACTTGTTTGTTTACAAAACCCGAAATCTGGGCCTGAAAAACACTCTCACTAATTTTTTGTTTTTTTTAAATAGAGACACTGATTGCTCTCCTTCTCTATACAAATCAACTTCAAAATTAATTAGAAGAGGAAAAATTCAGAAATTAGAGAAAATGGTTAATTTAGGACTATTCAAATAAGAAAAATGCATTTTTGATAGAAAACTTAAAAGGGAAAGGTTAAAAGGAAAAATGACAGGTTAAGAAATATTTCCCAGTGGATTGTACTGGTCCTAGAACACATTATTGCATTCTCACAAATTCACAGTAATGAGTCATGCTAGATTCAAAAAAAATAAATAGCAGCTACCGCTCTACACTAGAAAGAGCACCATTTCACTCTGCAGCTCTTGAATCAGGCCCTCACATAACAGTTTGTTAAAAAATATAGTGTGGCTAATTAGCTATAATATTATGTGGATATCACAATAAATAGGACAGATTTTTTTTTTTTACTGAAGTCTGTAAATTCCAACAAAAAAAACTGTTTGGGGCCAGTTGAATGAGCCTTTTAAAAAATGAGCTTACCTGGAAGATGTGATGCTACATTAGAGAAAAACTCTCAGAGGCAATACAGATTTCAAATTAAAAAGGCAAATCAATAAAATAATTAAACCCCAAAACATCCCACTTTCACTTGCAACTTTTTAGCATTTCTCAACAGGCTAAAACACAGTCTTTCTAAATTGGTTGTTAACTAAATTAGCAGTCGCATAAAACTCCCACATACCAGATGGCAACCCACAATAAACGTCTGGGCTGTTCGATGCACAACACTGAAGACATTCAAATATGCTGTCCGAGGCAAATCCAAAATAACAGAGATATTGTATCAGAAACTATTGTTTTGGTGAAAGATGCCAATTAAATAAACTACAATCCAAAAATCACTCTCTGAGGTCTTCATTCTGCTCCCACTAACCAAGGTGTAAATCAGGATTAACTCTACTGAAGTCATTAGAGTTACTCTAGTGAAAAGTTACTGTAACTAAGAGGAGATTTAGGATCAGAGTACATTAAGAATGAACAATCCACCTCTACTCAGCAAAACAGTTAAAGCACGTGCTTAAGTTCCAGTGGTTTCAGTGAGACTTAAGCACATAAATAAATGTTTTGCTGAATTGGAGCCCAACAGCTGATCCAAAGCCTACTGAAGTCAACAAAAAGGCTCTCCATTAACCTCAGCTGGCTTTGGATGAGGTCCTAAAGTAGGCAACATTTTCTCATACACGCACCTAGACATAATTTACCCCCTTTTCATGTTCCAAGTTACTTAAAAAATATTTTTAAAGATACGAGATAGTTGTTTATTTATACAATTCTTGTTTCTTGAACACAGATGCAAAAAAGTTATATTAAAAAGATGAACAGCTGCTACCATACGCTGTTTAAATGGCCACCAAAACCATCTAAGGGGCCATAAAGGGAATAATAAGGGAATTAAAAAGAATTTTTATTCATGCAGATGGCCTAGCATACGTACATTCATTAAGCTGATATCAACCATGCTTTAATTAAAAGTTAGTTATGGAAACTTAAATATGATTAATGCAAATTAACATCCTATCAGGAGTCTGCTCTATCAAAGGTAAGACGTAACAAGCCACATTTTTAACCCCTAAGCCTCACATGTCTCTCCCTCTCTCTTTGAGATGCTATCATGATCAGAATACATCAACAGTATTGTAAAGAAGCATTGCAACACAGAACCACAAGAGAGAACTGGTCTGTGGCCATTCTTCTGTCATGCTTAGCTATTCTTCACTTTGTATTTCATGCTGAGGCTTTTCAGCCATCCAGCAACCCATGAACTGGTCAAACATTAAAATAACCAGCCGTACAAAGGTCAATTGAACATATCAGGCATGAGGTCTGTGAAAGGACAGAATGGTGCATGCCCAAAAGCGGCAGCCTACTATTCGAGAGTGGAAAAATCACTTAGAAGCTAGTGTTGTGTTTTGTAACACAATCAATCTTCTTCTATTACTCGGGCGCACAAAACAGACATGGCAGAAATATTCCAGAGGATCAAGGATTGGGAGCAGAAAGGGGGGTTATCAAGCAATAAAGGGAGAGGGAATTTTATGAGTCTACATTATTCAAATATGAAATCAAGACAGTGCATACTAATTACTAAACCCCTGTGCTTACAAAGACTGCACAGTCCCACTGACTTTAATGGGACTACTCACATACTTGGACTTGAGCACATGCATCAATTTACATTTTATTGCACTGTACTGCAAAACCAAGACACTTGGAACGGACTCTACAGAGTCGGAATCAGTGAACAGGATTTTTTTTAAATGCAACTATTACCTATTTATAAAGTTTACATTAAAAAGTCATGAATAAGCCAAAGTAGAATGAAATAAAATCAGCCCATCTTCAGGAAGCAGCATGGGCCTCTGGAGAGGGCACTGAACTGGGAGAACAGAGACTTGGGTTCTATTCCCAGTCCTGCCATGGATGTGTGGCACAATCTTGAGCAAGTCAACTGTCCTCTATTTCCCTAACTATGGATAGTAATGCCTTAGCCTCCTTTGTGAGCTATGGATAAACAGCACTCTATAAAGCATCATTATTGATGCTGCCAGATCGTACCAGTGCAGTGCCATGGGGAGGATATACACACACAGCTCCAGAATACAATCCATAAGCTCTCCAGGCTGTGAGGGAATACTGCAAATTCAGTCCTCATAATCCTTGCAGGTGGATGGAGGAGCACCAGCAGGTTTCTTTAGAGCCCCTTTACAAAGAGTAGCATGGAGGTGCTTTCCCCCTCCCTCCACGCAGGTGCTCCAACACCCAAATAACCAGAGAATCAGATCCCTGAAAGGGGAAAAAGCCCCTTCCACCTCTCTTCCCAGAGGGGGAAGCCAAGTCAGATTGCAGAGGGAATGGCTTGGGACAAAGCTGCTTAAATTGCAGCAAGAGGAGGTTTAGGTTAGACATTAGGAAAAACTTCCTGTCAGGGTAATTAAGCACTGGAAAAATTACCTATGGATTTTGAATTATGAATTATGAATTCTTTTGTCATTGGAGATTTTTAAGGTTAGACAAACACTTGTCAGGAATGTCTAGATAATAATTAATCTTTCCTCAGTGCAGGGGACTGGACAAGACCGACTGAGGTCCCTTCCAGTCCTACAATTCTATTATTCTTATCTGGTGACTCTTTTCTAGATTACGTCAGCAGTTCTCAAACTGTGGGTCAGGACGAGAGGGTTGCAACCCCATTTTAATGAGGTCGCTGGGGCTGGCATTAGATTTACTGGGGCCCGGAGACGGGGTTGAAGTCCGAGCCCCATCACCTGGGGACAAAGACAAAGCCCGAGCTCCACCACCCAGGGCCAAAGCAAAAGGGCTTCAGCCAAGGGTGGTGGGGCTCTGGTTACAGGCCCCATAACTGGTGCTGAAGCCCTTGGACTTTGGCCTCCCCACCAGGGGCAGCGGGGCTCAGGAAGGCTCAGGCTTTGGTTCCCCCTCCTGGGGTCATGGGTTTTTGTTGTCAGGAGGCGGTGACGGTGCAAAGAAGTTTGAGAACCCCTGGATTATGTGAACCCAGCCGGTGGTCACAGCTCCATTTCAATTTGAAAAGTGCCCTTGTCCTGAGAGTCTGCCCACTAGCTGGGGACCTTCAACAGAGAGGTTAGAATTGAAATGGCATTTAGACAGATCTGCCCTTCTATCCCTCGAAGCGATCCAGCCAGGTCAGAGTTGACAAGTGCCACAGGGCAGCTTGAGGGAAGCCTGTGCTGTACCTGCTCTGGGGATGAGCAGAGTGAAATCTCCAGGGATGTCAAATCTGACACCTTTGGTAAGGCTAAATTCATTTACAAAAAAAACCAAACCAAAAACCTAACCTTCAAGTTACGAGTTTAAGATTATGGTCAAAGGTAAATAAATCACATGCTTATAATCAATTTTAGCATTAAAATTATATGACCCTTAAAGTCTAGCAGGGTGGTATCCCTGAAGCCCAGCAATATTTCATACACATCAAGTACATGAACTACCTAAAAAGTTCCATTTGCTGGTTTGAAACAAGAGACAGGTACATCTGCTACCTCATATTTTCAAACACAAACATCTCCTCAGACATTATATTCAAATTACAGCCTAAAATTAAGAGGAAAGCCACTCTGCACAAGTAGCTAGCAAACAAGAAAACTAAACATTTTAGGATATTTATGGGTTATTTTAACTAGATCATGAACCGTTCATCTTTTCTGTAAAACAGTATTGTTATTGCGGCAGCTCTTATTTTTATTATATTACAAAAAAATCGGTCTTTCCTACTCTGCCACCTCATTTACATAGGAAACTTTTTGCTAGCAAAACACCCTGTTTGCCACGGTGGGGGTTAAAACACAGAAGAGTCCTAGCAATAGTTAGCTGGAAAGAGCAAGTGACTGGTATTACCTTACAGCCTGCTCTTACGGTGCATTACCAGCCCTGTGTTGCTAACTATAGCACCAGAAGAAATCCATATTAGAAAAAAGCTGTCAGTGCAAATAACAAAACAATGCTGTCTCTAGGATAGAAGTGTCCATGCGTCAAGAACATTTAAAAGAAACACACACACACACACACCCATCTCTCTGAAAGGTTTCTTTGTAGTAATCACGAGCACGAGACCGGTCCTGTGGGCACAGAAGTGACCATTAATGCCCGAGTCTGTGCAGCAGCTTGATGAGGTTGTTTCTTAGCAACACAGGGGGTAGGTAGCTTTCCCATCCGCGATTCGGCCAAGCGAATCCAACAGAACTGACCAGCTTGAGAAAGGGGGCGGCGCCGGCGGCGGCGGCTGGGGGGGGGGGAGTTAAAATGAATCCTCCCCCCCCCAAGAAACAGCTGGAGGAAGGTGAAAGTCGCTCCCTCAGGGAGCCACCCTCACGCCCCTGTAACTGAGCGGAAGGGGGGGACCCTCATCCCTCCCCGCGCCCGGGGCGGTGGGGTTTGGCGCCCAGAGGAGACAGACGTTAATTCCCCGGGGAGCGATGCCCAGCAGCCGGGGCCCCGTCCAGCCACCTGCTGCCCGCCTGCGCTATCCCGCCGCTGGCCAGGCGGGGGGCTGAGCCCACAGCCCCTGGAGACCCGCCCGGCTCCCAGCCCAGAGCCTGCGCCGCACGCCCCTCCAGCCGGCCAGCCGGCCCAGCCCCCCGCGGCCAGGCCGGGGCGCCCCTCAGAACAGCCGCGTCGCCACAGGCCGGCCGCCCCCTCCGGCTCCAGCGGCCTAGGCCGGCCCCGGCGCCTCTCCCCCGCCAGTCCCCGCGCTGCGGGAGGCGGCTTCTCCCCCCCGCCCCACGCACCGGCTGCGGCTCCTCCGCCGGTCGCTGCCCCAGCGCTCGCTCGGCGGCGGCGGCTGTTCTCCGCGGCTACCAGGAGCGGGCTGCCGACCTGCCCGCTCCCCTCTGGCATAATCCCCGGCGAGGGCGGGCAGGGCAGCGGGGCTCCCCGGAGCCGCTGGCGCGGCAATCCCTGGGCGGCTGCCTGGCAGGGCTCTTGCCGCGGGGAGGGGCGCCCCGGCTCCCCCTCGGCAGCGACACGGACCCGGCTGGCAGCCGCCTCTCCCGGCGCGAGCCTTGCCCACTGCTGCAGAGCGCGGCCACTTCCTTCCCCGGCTCGCAGGCATTCCCTCACTCTGGGCGCCGGGAGCACGAGAGGAAAGCCAGGCGGGGTGCGCCCCCCTCCGGCCGCGGCGGGGTACAACAGCGCGGCTGCTCCGGCTGGGCAGGGGCCACCTGGGAGCTGCACCGCCGGGCTCTGGGCGGCCGAGGCTGGAAGGGGCTTGGGTGAGGCTGGCGAGAAAACCCCAGCACCGGCTCACGGGTGCTTTACAGAGGTGGGGCGAGAGGTAGTGAAATCTCTCCCTTCCTAACTAGCTGGGCCCTGGGACTAAACTCAAGAACTTTCCAGGCTCCGCCAGGGGATGTAGGCAGGTGCAATGGTCTAGGGTTAGCCTAAGAAATAATACTACACTACCATTGCACTCTTCAGGGCTAGATCTCCACCTGCTTTACAAAAGGAGGACAGTCAGCATCTTTATCCCATTTCTCAGGTGCAAAACGGAGGTAACAAGAAGTCAACTGACTTCCCCAAGGGGACACAGTGAGTTATTAGGTTTCAGAGTGATAGCCCTGTTAGTGTGTATCAGCAAAAAGAACGAGGAGTACTTCTGGAATGGATCTCGCCTCTCCTAACTCTCAGATCCATAAATGGAAGTTTGTCTTGCACAGTGTACACACAATAGCCCTGTTTCTCATGGCACATCTGTACAGGGAGCACCTCACACTAGTAATGCACACTAGTGTATTCGGGGACTTTCCCATAGTGCTATTGCTATGGTCATTGCTGGGATTAATGGCTTTAGGGCCATGGCCAAATGCAAGGCAGAGTGCATTGAGGGCTGGATGTAGGGGAAGCAGCTGCAGGGCTTGGGACTTCCCATCCACAATGAAAAGAAATCAGGTCAACTGGACTCAAGTGAAAGATCTCTGCTCATGCATTGCAACCCCCACCTAGCACAACAAATATTTGTAAAACTCTTCAGATGACTGCTGACTGTGGGTGCAAAGCACCAGTCAACATCACAAGCTCAAAGTATGAAGATAGGGCTTCGCTAAGCCATGTTATCTCTGCCTCAAAATGTTCACTCACTTCCTAGGCCAGGAAGGATCCCCCATTGACCCTTTTTAATTTGTTGCATTACCCCTTGATAAATATAATGCAACATGTTAATTACTTGGGTCTGCATCTAGACTTGTGCGTGGCTTTTCTAGAATTTCCAAATCAATGTTTTCAGACTGGTTTGATGATGCTTGCCTACATCATCTGCACATTAATTTCCATCCCATGATAATGGGACTTAAAATTAACTTGAAATAATTACAAGTAATTGATAAGCTCCATCCTATAAGCTTTCCTTTACTGATTTTTCTTTCACATTACCTTTTCATCATACGCCAGGGTTGGAACTTAATGGCCAGAATTAGGAAGCCTAACATTTTCATTTCATTTGACCTCCCACCAGACCCGCCCTCCTTTAAATTCTCAGCACCCCAGCCCTGTTACAATTTCAACACAGTGATTGATTCTGAGATATATAGCAAGACTAGAGCAGCACTGACTACTCTTACATCTTTGCTCACTAACAAGATTTGATAAAAGCAAGAAAAATACAGTTATCTATGCTGGTGTGAAGCCTGAGAAGTAACCAGATTCCTTACACATTTTAAAAATAATGACATCATTCGTTATTGTAATTGGTTATTTAAAATGTCCTGTAATTACTTCTCATATCACACAACTATACACTGTCAACAACCAATTTGCAGAGCTATGAGACATACAATGAATTACAAATAAAGTCATTAGCCTTTTCCACATAATTGCACTATCAACACACTGAACTTTCTTCTTTATTGCAGCATGTTCACGATCTTTGTCCCCACCTTCAAAGCCTTTTATATATCTCACCACTGCTCTCTTATCCTCCAACTTTCATTCCCTACTAACATTCCTATCCTCTCTCCTTACTGCTCCTTTAATCTTTTCCACTAAATTCCCAAAACTTGTCTCCTACGCAAATGTAGTATCTACCAATTCTTGTCCACTGCCCTTCATCTCCTCCTTAAAACCCATTCCTCCAAAGAGCTCATCTGCTGCTTATATGCTTGAACTGTTGTGTTTTGTTTCTCGGTTAGATTATAAACACTTTAAAGCAGGGGCCCTGCCTCTTTATTTGCTTTGCAAAGTGCCTGTCCACAATTACACTATACACTGCTATATAAATAACTGAAACCAGCTAAGTGCAACATACTTGAAGTACTACTGAAGTAACAAAACTCCTCATCTGAGGGTCAGGAAATGAGATAGACAACAGTTTTATACAACTCTGGACCTCTTGCTTTTGTTTTAATTTTTTTTCACCTGTTTATTTTTCAGCACATCTCAGTGATTTAGTTCAGAGAATAATCTTCCTTGTAACTATACTTATCAGAGCAGGGATGTTGGTCAGTCAGTTGGTCTGGAGATAACTGATCTGCCTCTCTCTTCACTTTACCATAATGCTATAGATTTGGGCAACAAATTAAAGCAGGATCCAGCAATGGAAGAGATTTACACCGGAGAGTTGTTTACAAGAAAACTAACAGAAAAGACTAACACACAAATGTGGTGATTCCTAGTTAATTTCCCATCCCTCCGATGCTTAGAAGTGCCATAGGAATGGGAGGAATTGCAAAGGGAAAAGAGCATACTTAGAAAAAGCATAAATATGTTCAAGCCTGTTGAAAATATAATTTGGCCTTCAGCACAGAATCGGTGTTAAAGGAAAGCCATTTTAAAATTGTACATTTAAAAATCTCATTTAAAAGGACACCATTCAGAAATGTCAGCTGCAATAACAAATATAGTTTCAAAAGCAGCTACTGATTTTGGGTGCGCCTATTTCTTGGTTCCCAGCCCTTGGCCTGATTTTCAGAAGTGCTGAACATCTAGATTTCCCAGACATAATTTGGTGATGCAGGTTCTCAGCACTTCTGAAAATCAGGCATGAGGTGTCTTAAGTAGGGCACCCAAAATCAGTGATACTTTTTGAAAATGTTGGACCAACACCTAGTTTTTCTCAGCAGTATGAGAACACAAACAGAAATAGCTCAGAAAGCCTGAGCTAATGGGAGATAACTTTCAGACAGAAATAATATAAACTCACTTTAATGATTCTTCTTTCCTGATGTCAACAAATGACAGTAATAAAAAGACAACAGTACCAAAGAGGGTAGGATGGAGGTAAATTTAGGTCTAAAATGAAGGATACTGGAGCGATAATGGAATAGCTGAAATTCGAAACCAGTAGGTATATCAATTATCCAAGGAAAATTGGTTCTTCTGATAACTGAGGGAAGAGAACAGATTTGTAAACAAGAAAAAAAGCACTTAAGACAATGTGAAGACTGAAGCCCTGTCTTAATTCCCAAGTGTAAATGTATCCAGTAATGGACTCCTCCAGGCTGAATTATACATTTGAAGGCATTAGCAAGCACACTATGATAATTCAAAATTGTGGCAACACCATTCCTTGTGAGTGGCATTGCAGCTGTTTGGAGGCTGAGATTCTTATTCTATTTAGGTATTTTGAATCCAATATACAAATCAGAATATAAAATACCCAGAAGACTAGTCCTAGTCTATGTTAGATCAGAGGGAGAATGTTCCACTTCCTGAGCTCCTCCTCACTGACATTTTCAGTCCCCCTTCTAATCTTCCATTGGCAAAGTGAATGCTGCAGAGTGTGTGTGTGTGTGTGTGTGTGTATATATGTATATGTATATATATATATATATTTGGAGTGCCTGTATTCAGGGGCAAATAGGGAAGGTTCTTCACTGAATGCTTTAAAACCTAGTTCTATAATGTTAGAATCAAACTTGCACAAGCTTCCCTTATGCCAATGATCCTGCCCTTTCTGTTGCAAAGTAATCATATTGTTGATAGCTTGAACCATGACAGAATTTGAAACAGATGATATGGTTAAAACCTAGATCATCACTGGGTAATATCCCTGAACCTAGTATTATTCTTGGGCAGCAGGAAATAATCTAATTAAATGTTTAATACTAAAATACTAAACTGAAAAATTAGGTATGCACCTTTGTAATTCAGTAATGTCCAACCTAACAAATACATATTATTCACCACAACAAAATTTGTAAGTGTAAAAGGCAGATTTTATTTTTTAATGTGTGATGGGCAGATCATGTAGTCCACAGGCAAGACAATAGGTGAACAACCCGCACCAGTGACTGGATCCCCAGAGACCACAAGAGACCACTGGGGAGACTGAAAATGCGCTGGGCCGATCCCATGATAAAACTCTTTGGCCAGAAATGGAAAGAATGTGCTTGCAACAAAAAGGAATGGTGTGACGCCGACTTTCATTCACGGAGGGATGGACGAAGACAAGCTGGACAAAGGCAACAAAGGTGAACATAACTGTGATTGGAATAGGGACAGCATGATGGTTAGTGCCTGGCATATTAAAAAAACCTGTGGTTAGATTTCCCAGGTCTTGGGAGTGTCATGGGGAGAGGAGAAGTGTGCTAGCACTCACTGTGATCCATTGTGTCCAAACTTTACAAACTAGAGCTGTTGAGAAATAGCAACACAGTACTAGAAATGATCTGCTAACATAGGCCAATGGCAATCAAGCTTGCAAAAAACATCACGATCTACAGTCATCCAGACATAATGCAAGTATTGCTTCTAGTTGCTAAAACTGTATAAAGAAAGCACTCGTTACAAAACTACTGAAGCAAAATCTCAAACTGGAATGATAAATTATATACAAACCCCTAAAAGCCACAATGAAACAGAACTCAACCCTCTTTCACTCATATACAATGTACTTGCTGAAGCATAGTACAGAATGCATTTCTGTGTCAAGTATTATTTTCTAAGAGTCATTATACATCCCTTCATTGTGTGCAATTCTCTTTTGTGTGTGTGTGAAGGAGATAATCAGAAGTGAATTTTATCAAGACAAAGTAGAAACATTAAGTACACAGTTACTATAGCAAACTATTTCCTCAAGGGAAGATACCTGTGGAGATTTTTTGAGTGATTACATTGATCATTACATTTAATTACTCCTAATGATTACAAACAGAGAGAATAGAGAACAAGAACTACTCTCCCAAAAGGCTAAGAGAGGGAAAACATATGGAACTCGTCTAGGGCTTGCACAGAGAGTGTGGCCTTTATCTCAGACTGTGAGGGGCATGAACAAGATTTCCATACGTAGAAGGCCCTCTACCGATGCTGCCATGCATGTAGTTCTGCAGCGCTCTGCATCTTCACTACTCAACCCTCTTGTAACTTGAAAACCCCTTTTCAGCATTAATTTAGGCTCACAGTGAGAAGCTGCCCCTCACAGTCTGAGATAAAGGCCACACAGTTTGTGTAAGCCCTAAACACTTGAAGTGCTCCGTATACTTTTCCCTCTCCAAGCCTCTTGGGAGGGGAGTTCTTATTTACCAACACTGAGATATATGAGGACAAGACCAGATGGCATGGAACAGAATTTGGCCCTGGATATTTCCAACAGGATTCTAAATTAATTAGTAAGTCTCAACACTAAAGAAATAATTTTTAATTCATGTGGCTCTGTAATATCCTCACCCATTCACACAAGAAATACAATTCTGAAAAAAAAATATTCAGTTTGTATAACTACTTTCTATGCATTTATACAAATGGACATTTAATAGAATTCCAGTTTGCAGATATGCATTTATTTAAGATGTGTCACAACAACAAATTAAAAACAAAGCTACAATATTTTAAATAAAAGGTGTTTACTATATGCTTGTAGTTATATTCACCACAGAAGCTTTGTGTTGCTTTCTGCATAATATAAAAGTTCAAAATGTCATAGTACCTATTATTTACAATGTAGATATTAATCTCTATAAAAATGGTGAGCAAAATGAACTGCAAAAAGATTACAACATGATTTTGTTCAGAAAACAAGCTGCCTCACTTTACTTCCTTATTATAAACTGAATTCTTATACACTATTTAAAAATAATTCACATTTTTTTTTAAATAGTAAAATACACGATTAACAGATTGATTTCTCAAGTGTAAGAAAATATGTTTAAATATATGTGGCTATTTGAAGTACAAAATATTGCTGTGTGTAAAGGATAACATGGTTGTAAAACTACTATTGAGGGTTTACAAAAATACAAAACAAATTGCATTTGCTGAGTGCATAATTATACATTAGTGCAAACAAAAGCATATCTGAATTTAATAGGTACAAGTCTCAAAGATTTGCAGAGGTACGTAAAACATTAAATCTTTTCAGTGTCATACGGATTGAGCCCAAATCTCTATTAATCCTTTCCAAGCGATCTTCCAAGGCTTCCTAAAGAAAACATTTGAAAAAGATAATACATTCAATATCATACAGTTACAAGCAATGGTCCTTCTAAAACTAATATGTTGGTACTGTCCCCATTTTCCATCAGTGTCTTTTCTGATACATTAACAGCTTTCCATTAGCACCAGGACGCTTGTCTACCTGAGTATGTACTCAGGCAGCTAGCCTGCACTGAAGTCTGTGCTGCCACATCTTCACTACTATTGTTCCTTGTGCGAGTTACATTAAAGCTAGCATGCGTGTGCCTACCTGAGCTACCACTATACTTTCATTTGTTGTGCAGATATACAGTAGAACCTCAGAGTTATGAACATCAGAGTTACAAACTGACCAGTCAACCACACACCTCATTTGGAACCAGAAGTATGCAATCAGGCAGCAGCAGCAGAGAGAGAGAGACACACACACACACACACACACAAAAGCAAATACAGTACAGTACTGTATTAAACGTAAACTACTAAAAAAAAGGGGAGGAAAGCAGCCTTTTTCTTCTGCATAATAGAGCTTCAAAGCTGTGTTAAGTCAATGTTCAGTTGTAAACTTTTGGAAAAACAACGATAATGTTTTGTTCAGAGTTACGAACAACCTCCATTCCCGAGGTGTTCATAACTGAGATTCTACTGTATTCTAACTCAGTGGTTTACAATCTGGGGTCCGTGGACTATGTCTAAGGATTCTGCGAAAGGTTGTCGTTGCCATAGAACAGTGGTTTTCAACTTGTGGTCCACAGAGCTGTGGGGGTCCGCAGACTATTTCTAAGATTTCCAAAGGGGTCCACACCTCCTTTTGAAATATTGTAGGGATCCGCAATTGAAAAAAAGGTTGAAAACCACTGCACTAACTTACAACAACTTCACATATCAGTAGTTCTAAGTGATTTTAACTTAATCTATTTTACACCCCATCATTTCTTAATTTAGTCCTAAGACATCACGATAACTGGCAAACAATTTCCATAAAAGCTAAAG
Organism: Chelonia mydas; assembly: GCF_015237465.2. NCBI lineage: Eukaryota > Metazoa > Chordata > Testudines > Cheloniidae > Chelonia > Chelonia mydas. Next base: position 25,160,343 of record NC_057856.1, on the reverse strand, counting down.
ATTCAAACCAATTCATGGGCACTGTAGAGTGGTATGGAAAAGCTCCTGTTACAATCCACTAAACCATACCTTATTCTGTAGCAAAACAGAGAATACAGATTGAACTTCCAGTATTGGGAGATTAACTGAAAAAAATAGTCAGATACACAGAAATAAGTGTTTTCACCTGGTTTAATCTTGCTTGTAAGGTTGTTCTTCCCCCACTACCAGGTATTCGACTCAGTGCAGCCTCAATCTAGTAACACACAAAATATCGCAGCTGTAAATTAAAGAGCCAGTATAAAACTGCCTAATCTTTAATCTCCAAGAAAGTCAGGGATAGGTTAGAGATATATGTGCAGTGTAGTTGTTTAGATATTGTGTAACTATATAATATGTCCCATACTATGTAATTATGTGTACTCCTGCCCACCCTCCCAAACATCCCTTTGAAGAAGAGAGCACTCTGATTTGATGCTGGAATGGTTTAATGCACAAACCTTTCATCTCTGAAAGGCTAGTTTAAATCTTGGCTTGTTGCAAAATAAATTCACCTCAGACCCTCTATCCCCATTTGTCTGCTCAATTGCAGAATATGACTTTGCTTAGAAGAGTCAAAGGACTGGAGTATCAGAAGTTTACTGTGTAAGGAAGACGATGCATTGTCAGAACAACTCTGGGAACTTTGAATTGGTTTGAGCCAGGCATAGTGCAGCTATATGGCTGTCTCACTAGCCTCTCTCTTATACAAAAAGAAAAGGAGTACTTGTGGCACCTTAGAGACTAACAAATTTATTTGAGCATAAACTTCCGTGAGCTACAGCTCACTTCATCGGATGCATTCAGCATTTATTCATAAATTTAGGGAAAAAACGGTTTTTACCTGTTGCTTTTCTTGTGTGAGCTCATCAAAAAGTCTCTCAGTTTCAGCCAATGTCTTAATTCTTGATGTATACTTGAAATCAGCATCATAAGGTACTACTGGTGGAGGAATACTTTGTTCATTTTTGTGTTGTATATTCCTCTCTTCCCAACCAGATGCCGCAGTTCCTTTCTTCATTCCAGTGTGCAAAGATTCAGTGCAAGAACTATGTTTAACACAGCTGTCAATGCCTTTAGCTGAATGCTGCCTTCCTATGAAAAGATGAAAGTGCTGTTTATTTTTTTAAATTCTCCATTATATATAATGTATTATACATAACAGAACATAAAGTGAACCATAGGAAAATCAATGAATCACTGTGATTCTGTAGGACACAGACAAAGGCACAGAAATTCACATGAGGCTTTCACTACTAAAACTTACTAATTCATTTAATTATGCCTCATGATATTATCAGAATTCTTTCAAGATGAAGCTAAACTTGGCTAGAAGTTATGCAATATTGATTAGTTGCTATTGATGAGTTAAGACCTTAGTAATCTCAGATTTACAACAAAATAATTTACTACAATATTAAACCAGAATATTTAATACAGGTAATGAAAAATATTTCACCGTAGCTTCAGACTTCTCTTTATATTGTAGTTAAAGAATTACAAACATGATTGAATATTAAAAATATTAAAAATTTAAAATGTAATATAAAATATCATACATTCAGTATTTTAATGAAAATGTAATTAAAAATAATGTTTTCATCCAACTATTTAAAAAATTTAAATTAACTAGCTTTATTATTATAATTACCCTTAACTATTTGTATGCAACACTTAGTAACAGATCCTTCATTAAGGATATTGAATACATACAATGACATGGTTCCTCGTAATACATACATTGCTTAACTAAATTAGAAAATGTATTTCCTTTCTTATTTTTCAGTTAAATTATGTTATTCTATTGTTTGTGCATAAAAATTAAATATTTACTGTAATAATAGTAATTTTCTACAGCTACAAGCAATATTACTGTTGCATTTATTTATTGCAAAATAAAAGATAGAGCTTTATTAGAAAAATGTCATGATTCCTCCTATCTAGTCAGTGGAAGCTATGTGGAGAAAAAGAGTTCCCTTTAGGAGGATGAAAAAAAAAAAACCAAACATAATTCTGCCCATTCTGACAAATTACCTTCTATATCATCTATTGAAAGAAACTGGAGTTGTTTTCTTGGATTGCTATGTTGTAATGTAGAGGTAGGAGCAGTTTCCAAATCATCCAGAAGTATATTGAATCTACAGAATGATGAGGGGAGGGGTGTAGAAGAGACAACTACTTGTTAGAGACAATTTTTTATAATTGGTATTTCTTTTTATACTTTTACATATTAAAAACAATTTCCTCTTCAATGGAAAATGTGATCCCTCTGGATTCTCCTAATTACAACCCCACCCTCAGGTTCTTTGGTTTCCATATATCAAAGGCCTTGAATCATGCAACGTGTTTCTTTCTAAAGGAAGAGGCCTGACTCCCATTCTCAAGAGCACTTTAATGTTACACTTAAGAGTGATGCTGAACTTTCCTTTTCCTCCTCCTTACGTATGCCTGCCCCGTACCCCACCTCCAGAATCAGAATGCTGCCTCTGCAGCTCTGCCAAACAGGATATCCAGCTTACTATAAAAAGAGAACCCTTTGTTTCAGTAGTAAGTTTAGTCTCCACACAAGTTTCTTTGGGGGAGTGAAAAAGAGCTCTAAATGCTTACTTTCTTTTACCCATTCTTTAAGGCATCACTTGTATCCCTGCAAACTGACCCAGATTTACTCTGTGTAGACATAGGACAATGCCTCTGCAGTCTTTTCCCTGTCAATATTATTCCATCAAATATGATATACCTGACATATCACCTTGGTGAATGCTAACTGGGGGGAATCCAAGGTTATTCTTCCTCTATTTCAAAAAGCAAACTTGACTTCAGATATATGTCCCAGTCATGCAAACCCTTACTTAAGTGACCAGGCCTCTCTCATATGAGTATTTCACATTAAATGTGATAAGGCTACCGCCCTGAGTAAGAACTATTCACAAAAGTATGGGTATGCTGGATCAAGCCCATAAATTGTGTAACTACTATCAGAAAATAAACCCTGCTCCAAAATTAATATTTACAAATGTGTACCTAGTCACTGTGTTTTCGTTTTTGCCAAGCAAGTGGCTAAATCCTGGAGACAGGTTTTCTCTTGGAGATCGTTTTGGGCTGTATGTCACTGACATTGGTGCCAGCATTATTTCTCTTCTTGCTGCAGAGGAGAAAAGATTTAAGTGCCCAACACTTTTTCTATTTAAATAGTTTTTCTTAATACAATTTGATCCCAAGTCTTAAAGAATTAATTTTCAAAGTTCTCCATGAAGTATTGTCCGCTCAAATCATATAAAGTATGTGTCACATACTGACAAATGATAGTAAGGTTACAGCTTTCACATAGTCTGTAGCTCATGTATGCAATCCTTTTTTCAGAAAATCCGTAACAGTGTGAGAATCGTAACTTTTAAATTTCCTACCTTCAGCTGTTTGTTACACAACCTTATGTTATTTAAATACATTGCATTTTGAAGTGACACACAATAACCCTGTACACAAAAATGCTTACTTGGAGTGTTTGCCTTCCTGTTTGAAGGTGGGAGGGATGATGACCTCTGCCCACTAGGTGAGCTATATCTTTTTGATCTTTGTTGATCTCTGCATTTCTCTGGGGACTGATTGGCACTAAAAGTGCTTTCATTAAATCCAACAGTTTGACGTCGATTTGATGTTTCTGTAACAAAGCAAACATATAAAAGTTAACATTTATATTACACAGGATATTGAAGATTCTCCTTCACTCAGTCCCCACGTACCCTACTGTACTCAAACCGGTACTTGTTCCATCTCAGCTGTTTCCCATATCAGTAGGTTTGTGTTATACTAACCAGCTGTATATGCTTAAGTCCTGTTCCCACTAGAAACTGATCAATATTTGATATTCATTGAAGTAAGATGTTAACTTGACCTATGAGGAGAGCTGTTCTGCAGCACAGATATAGAAGAGAAGAACTGAGTTTAAAGTGAAGATAAACAGGACAAGTCTGAGCTAGTGAGAAATAGTACAGACTTAATAGAAACAGAAGACAGAAAGGAGGGTAGCACAAGTATCTTGAGAGACAGGAGTTAGAACAGGACCTAAGTTTTCAAACCTAGATGCTTGAATTTAGGCTCCTAAATCCATATTTTTGGCTCCTGAGTAATAAAGACCTGATGCGACGAGGTACTGAGCACCTGCAACTCCAGCACCACAGAGGAAGAGATTAAGTCTACTCAGTCATATAATACATGCCATCTTTCATGCCAACATTTAGACGTTACACTACAACAAAACAAAAGATGGGTGCAAAGACAGCAGGAACTTTCTTAATCCTCAGTGTATATAAATTTCCCTTAGAGAAAGGACACTGAACTAGATGAACCAGTATGATGCTATAGAGAATTTTTTGCATTCCTACTATTTTAAACAAGTCAGCTAGCTTTATTATTTCAGGTTTTGTTTGGCAAACTACTGAGCATTGTTTTAAGATACACAAAGACACTTCACAAAGTTTGCAAAGCTATTAACTATTTTTACCCTTTTCACCTGAGCCAGACTAACTTTAATCCTTGAAAACAAAGGGGAGGCGGGGGGGGGGGGAGGGAGGACAGGTGATTTTGAGGATGCAAGTCAAGACAAATCCAAGAATATAAATAAATTTACTAGTTGAAGAGTCTTCTTTTTCGGTCTGTGTGCCCCAACTTTTAAATGCTTTTCCCTCTTCAAGTTCTTTAAAGGCTTTCATGATTGGTGTGTCTGGTGCCTCATTTTCTTTTTTTGCCATTACATTTGTTGAAGAGTCTTCTTGTGAAGGGTCCTTTTCAGGAGGAGAATGGTGCCTTAAATATATAAAAGCAGCATATGAGGAACCAAGATTTTATACTGTAAGTAGGTGATACAAATGTTAACCGAGAGTTATACTCGCACAGAAATGAATTTAATACTTCACAGTTTGCTGGTGAAAAGTATTGTGTCATCTTATAACAGTCCAAATGGAAATTCTTATCATGTTCTTTATTTCATCCAGAAACCTCTGACTTCTAAATATTAGTTACAGGATGATTTGAGCCCCCAAATCTGAGCAATAGTGGAAATGAGTGAAGTTTGGTGAGCTAGAACTTTTCAAACATCAACTCTGCAAAATCTTAAAACCAAATATACCCTGACAGAGACTGAGGAACGAACAAGGAACAAGGCAAACTACTAAAAAGACAGTGACATCCTCATCAAAACTGAAGTCTGCAGAACCAGCAGAGCTGCAACCAACCATGCCAGCGCAATTCTGACAGAGAACTCCTTTGATGACCAAGGAACTGAAGTGGAACACTCCAGAGGGCATAAAGACAATGGCAGTTGGTCAGTGAACAAGACATACCGATTAGGTCCCTTCAAGGGCCAAAAGACCTTTAAGAGCTAAGAAAGTCCCTGCGTGTTTCACACTAGATTAGTAGGTTCTTTCAAAACATGCATAGCACTTCAGGCAATGGATAAATACTTTAGAACTTTAGTAAATAAATACAAGCACAAAACTCAAGAACAGTCAATTTTAGAGAAAATTATTTTTAAAATCAGAAATTGCATACATATTTCTTAGATACAACTGCTCTGATTCTCCACTACATCAGAGTGGAGGGTGGTGGTTACAGGAAGCTATCTTACCTAGAAGGAATGTAGGTTTCCTCAAGTCTATTATCCATAATGCTCTCTTGATTTTCTAACGGTTGGCCTGTGAAGATTGAATACTCTGCCCCTGGTATCAACCACTTCCGTCTGTTTACATCAGAAGCTGTCAGCTTGCTATTGGAGTGAAAAGCTTCAGGATTATGAAATGCTTGAAGTTTTGGTTTTGAAATTAAAAAAACCAAACAAATAGCACTCATACTAGCCAAAGAGAGAAAAGACCTTACATTCCAACACACAATTACAAATTTGTAAATATTTGGAGAAATAAGTACCTTTCTAAAAAGTGAGTGTTTTAATTGAAAGAAAAACACACACACTCAAATTTCAGCAATTATTTATAATGTAGTTTTAGAAGGCAGTATTTTCCACAGATCTATACTTCCTTACAGAAACACTTGCTTTTCTGACTTCAAATGCCAGATACCAAGTTTGCTTCTTCTCAAAGATTATGAATGAATTTTACAAAACTAAGATATAATTGTACCTAAGGTGAATCTGTTGGTTTAAAGCCTCCAACTCTTTACTTCTCTTTTGTCTCATCCTATATATTTCTTAAAAAGAAAGAGCACAACTGATGATACAAAGGAGTGATGAATAGAGGCCACCAACTATTTTCAATTGAAAAATTACAGATTAGAAATACCAAAAAAAGTGATTTTATATATAGATTCACTAAAAAGTACCCAAAAATTAGAACAACAGCATATCATTCACACAATACCAAGAACAGTAATGATATTTCTTTAAATCTATCCTGCTGTTTGTTTAAATGGAATGATGCTCTCTCTAGGTGTGCTATCAGTTTATAAGGCCTGATTTCATCCCCAGTTCTACATTGGCTTCAGCAAATTGCACCTCTTCCCTACACACCAGTGGGGGCAAATCTGTCTCATAATGTTTAAGTTTCTCCATTTTTCCTATTTTGGAGGCATCCCCATTTTCTAGCTATTCAACAAGTCCTCAATAGAAACTATCCCTCCAGTTGCTAATTGGTACATTTCTGAAGTTCCTGAATAGAAAAATTTTGAGATCCAAGAAAATACTGCTATCACTGATCACTTTGGCTCTCTGAAATACTTCTATATCAGAATGTACATACCAATGGACAGTCCTAAAACATATGCATTAGATTAACATGCAGTGCACACCACAGCACCAATTAAAAGTATTAAATTGAAACAAACAGGAAGTCATGATCTAATATTTCTATTATTTAAAAAAAACGGATGAAGGTAAAACTTTTGAGGCCTGCTTTATACATCAAAGGAGCAAAGCAGGCACACCCCAATTTTTCCCTTCTTCTAGCAAAATTTACACTCTGATTTCCACATAAATGTGACACTTGTAAAATGTTATTTTAAAAAATTTAAAGAGTCACGTACACCTTTCTGATTCAAAGTATTAAAGGTACAATAACATGGAGCCTTTACAGTCCAATTGCAGGTTCAGATCTTATGCTTCCTACTGTGTACCTTTACTGACAAGGGTAATCTCTACTCATTTAAGTAATCCCAATGAAGTAATTGAAACCACTTATGAGAGTAAGGATTGTACGGGTAAAGCTTGCAAAACTGGACGCCAATATTTTTTATTTGATCTTTTAATCATTTCCTGGCATATAATATGCTAGATTATGTAACGTCCTTCAACTGCTACAGTCTACCATTAGATAACCAATTTTTAGCCAAAACAGACAAACTGCTCAATAAAACACATCACCCACTTTTTCACAGGATAGAATATTCACTTACTTGGCATGAGATGTTCTTAAATGACTTTCAGTAATGTGACGGAGTTTCAACATATTTTCATGTTCTACCTGCTTGATCTGAGCTTCGAGTTTTGAAATTGTTCTAATGCAGAAGTAATGAAGACATATTATAAGGAGGTTAAAAAGAGGTTTAAGATAGTGTTATTAGATCTTACACAGTATTAAAATATAGGGATTTTTAAAATATTTTTTAAATGTTTTAATGTCCTTAGTGGAGTTTAGGTGGAAGGAGCATAACCAGTATGTAAAGATACTTCACTGTACATGATTCCAAGCTCTGCCTAATCAGAAGTTAAACAACATGAATGGAGGGCAAGAAAAAAATATGTTTCCCTGGAATAATTCCATCCAAGTGTAAAACCATTTAAAAATACTAATAAGGTTACGTGGGTTCTAGCTGAATGAAGTCTATTTTTTTAAAATTAGCTTCACCAAAAGGAAGAAAAAAAAAAAATCTCTTTTCCTCCTTGAAAAGGTGGATTTCTATAAAGAGCTCCCCCATTCTGATCTTCATCTCACATGTCACTCAGGTAACTCACCCAGCCTGCTGTTCAGACTTTTCACATTATAGCTCTCCCCTTTCACCTGCCTTCCCCCACAAAGTAGCCCACCCCTTCAATTAACCAAACCTTAGCAAGAATTCTATTAAACCTGCAATCAGAGTTAAACTGAAAAAGCCAAAACCTGGTGGGCTTCTAAATTGGGGGACTGTGACACAGACATGCCCAGGCATGTATATTACCTCTGTGTCCAACCATTTCTCAATATTTCATCAAAGAGCTTGTGTGTGGTCTCTGCTAAAAGCTAGGAACTAGCTGATTGTCATGATTACTGTGAAATGTTTGTAAGGGAAATAATTTAAGAGATACGTAAAATGCAGAATATTAGGTTTCAAAACTGTTGAATTTGTCACATGAGGCGAGGCAGGTTTCAGAGCTAACTCAATCAACACTGGGAACAATAGACATCTGTGAAGCCAGCCCCATGGTTACTATCTGGACCAGGTGCAGGCTTTGTAAAGACAAAAGAACTCCAGGAAGAGTCTCTGAATAAAGGAATCCCCTCGGGAAAGGGCACAACATTTGTTCTATTACAGAGGAGATACTCTGCCAGCGGAAGTGGGAGCTGTCTCATTAAAGGTGAATTGTAGCTTCCTGAACTGGACAAACGTGGCAAGGACTGACCATTGGGTGAGACATACAGTATTAGACAGGAAAGTAACTTGTTAATAAGTATAAGCTATAGATTTTGTATATGTTTTTCTTTTACTTGTATCCTTATGTTCCCAAACCTTTATACTTGCTTTTATTTGAATGCCTATCTCAAACTCTGTTAGACGTAAAACCAAACTGAATTTTATTTAAGTCCTTTGTGCTAAGGAGAATGGTGAACTGAGGTGCACTGCTTCCATGGAGGCAGCGGATCAGTGTAGACTGTGGGTGTCCAATCAATAAAGGGTTGGGCACTCAAGTGTATCAAAGTGGGGTGTGTGAAATTGCTAGCCTGCATTGGGAGAGGGGGTTGTAGAGCCCAGAGCAGAAGACTTGTGTTGCCAACAGCCAGTAGTTGAGGAGGCTTTCCTAAAATCTAGGGGGCAAAGACAAGGCTCTCCCATGCTGTAAGAAGGTGGTAGTTATCCAACTCAAGTAACCGCAAAAAGTGATACTGGGATCCATCAGAGAAATACAGTTTTCAGATAGGAAAACAAAATATCCTTTTCCATTAAGGTCCCCCCAATCTGGAATGGTCTATGCCCCAGCAGTTCACGGAACTAGATGAGAGAAACAGACAACGCAAAAGAAATACTAGACTGAACTGCCCCGACTCCTGCTCTCAGAACATAGAATACAAGTATGGCAAAGGCCCCTCAATCTTCAGAGCAATACCTAAAAAAAGTGTAGATAGATGCCAGGTGAATGACCAGTAAGTTTCTTTTAGACAGGTGGACACCATGTCAGCTTGGGATGTCTCTACATCCTTTCTGGTCTTAAAACTCTCAAATGCTTAATAATGTATACTTTCTTCATTGAGGAGTAAATTCAAAGCTTAAGCAGGAGGCCTTCTTTCCCCTTTTATTTTTTGGACCCAGAACAAAGTAAATAAGGATTTTGGCTTCCTAAAAACCTGCGAATTATACAAATATATAAAAGGGCCATGACAACACCCAAAATGGTCCCAAATTCTCTCTCTTTGGCTAGTCTGGCTTTAGACAAAGCAATGGAAGGTTAATGGCTTAGCAGCAATGAAATCTAGAATTGACTAGGAGATGAAACTGGTGACCATCCTAAGAGTAACACTGTGAAAAACAACAAACAAAAATGTACATGAAAAATTGTAATTTCCCGATCTCTCCTGATCTTTCTGATTTATGAACAGTGAGACTCCAGATGCTCAAATGGACATGGGGAGGGAAGGGATGACAGCACATACCACAAAAGAGAAACACAGCGAGTCATATAGCAAGAGAAGCCAGCTCAAAGAGATCCTGTGGGGCCTATACTAGAGCTTTCCCAGAGTAAAGTCCCTCTTCCCCTGCCAGCCTCCCTGAATGCTCTGTTTAGCAGGCTTGCAAGGGAACTGTTGAGAAATATGAGACAGACTTTCAGCAGTCTGTACCCATGCACAATACTGGCTGGACTTTGGCCCCGACATTCATCCCTTGATGGTCATGTGTCCTGCCTGATACATATCCAGAAAGTGTAAATTCAATGGACTGTAGTTCTATCAGCCAGGAGAGAGGTCTAGATAGCAGGAGGGACAGCCACAGGAGGTATTATTCCTGCTCTATACATGGAACACTTTCCTGTCCTTCATTTGTGCCTAGGTGCCATAATCTTGAACTGCAAATTCCTGTCAGCATCCACATTCCTGAAAACCAGAACAAAGACTGGTAGGCTGATGATGAGGGCTTTTGAGGAGAGAACTCTGGCATGAAAAGCTTGACAAGTGGATTGGCTGAACTGAGTGACAACAGGAAGAAGAGAGACAACCCATTCATTCCAGATTGGGAGGAGGTCCTGATGAGGCAAAAAATGTTTAAAGTGTTGTAAAATAAGTAGGCTCTTATAATTTGTGCAACATAACATAAAATTATTCAATATCTGTACAAAGGTGCTTCATTAATTTTTTACAAATTGCAACTGCATCTAAAGATCTGCAATAATTTTCATTATCAAGGATTAAATGCTAAATGCGTTATAACCTAGATTCACATTATTAAGATAGTACTAAGATGCTTTCACATTTTACCTTTTCAAATCAGAAATCTGGGTATTTGCATCAAGCAATTTATTTTCAGTTGCATTCAATGTATCCTATAAAATACACAAAGAAAAAAGTAACAAGTGCAGATACTTTATAAGGGAAAAAATGGGTAACTTCATCTATATTGAAAAATTACAATGTGTGTCACCTTTTTATTTGAAAGGGAGTTATGTAAAAAAAAAAAAAAAATCCTTAGACTTCAATTTGACTTTGCAATACCCTTGTTGCCTATGATTAGACTATCATATAAACAATAAGATTTCCTTCTTCATCTGATGTACTCTAAACTCCATGCTCTTCCTCCTTCTTCGACACTGCAAACATACTATGAAGCCATTCTTTAAAATATATGGATTCATCCCTGTAATCCTTTTTTAAATACTTAAAATATTCAATTAATATGTATTTCTGTGCCATGGTGATATATCTGGGCCTAATACTGTGGCTGTTCAAATTTTTCCCTGCCTTTAGTTCCCTTGATTCAAATATTATCCTCTCACCTATAGTTGGATATCTGGACATTCCAGTACTGTCACTCCTTTAAAAATATATATATTAAAACTATACAAAGATTTTTACTCAAAAGTTTTTAAAATATAATTAATCCATGCCTACTTACCTTTACTCTTTCATGTTCTTTTCCAAGAGATTCATATTCTCCCAGAAGCTAAAAGAAAAAAAAACTGCAAGTAGTAAAATTAAAACAGAATGGAAAACTAAACTCTTATAATTTCATATGCATTTTAATTTCTTTTAAAGTTATTGACCTAAAGCAAAAGACCAATTACAAAAACTAAGTTTAAGCCATTTAGCTACAAGCAAAATAAGAATTGTAGCATATTTGCTCCCTTACACTACGGTAAGGCTAGACTATATATTTCTGATTGTAAATGTAAGGTGAAGACACGAGGGAATTGTGACTTAAGAGAGTTAAACTTCTCTCCTTGGCTGCCCATTTGCTCTGGTGGATTAGTACACCAGTTTGCTATTGGTCTATGTCTGTAGCAGACTATTTCAACCTCTGTGCCAGTGGGTGGCACACCGGAGGGATAAGCCAACCATTTCTTGGTTGCCTGCACCAACCCACCTGCACATGAGTGGAGGAGAAGTACAAGTTGCAAGAAGGCTGTTTTCCTTCCAGCACTGGGCCCCAGGAAGAGCATACAGAAATAAGGAGGCACCTTACATCCCCTCACCCTCTGTTTCAACTCATTGTCCCTTGCACTACCTTGACTATTAAGATTAAACGTAGAAATTATTCGAACTGAAGAATAGTTTACTTGAGGCAAAAAGTTGAAAACATACTGCCAAATCAGTTATGCCTGAACTTTAGGGTTTGTTAAACTTTTGTTTTATGAAGCTTTACGATCTATTGAAAATTTACACACACACACAAAAAATCCAATGGAAACAGGTTTTCTTAAGACACATAGTCCCTTGGAGTATTTGCAATCCAGATAATGTAATATTTGAGTCTGGGCCGTAAAACTGACTAAAGGCTGAATAAAAATGAAAAACCTTTTTAATGTAAACTGAACAAAATTAATATGGAAAGAATTATGAGCCAGATCCTGCAGACCCATGAGCTTAACTGTGGGAGTCAGAGTTTGCAGGATGTGGACCCAAGTCATTTAACATAGAGCAATTTTCTGACTACAGCCACCATCCTGCAAACTATTTTGCACACAGGCACCTCTGCCTACCTATGGAGCTTCATTAAAGTCAATGGGGCTATGCACAAATGCAGCGTTGCAGAACAATTTGCAAGATTGGGACCAACAACACCTGAAAAATATTTAATATGGATCTCCTCATTCACAGCGGGTGAAAAAATCACCACTGAGCAGGATGCTTGCAAGAACATCTACACCATTTATGACATATTTAAGCCCTAAGATCCAGTGCTTTGTTGAGCTGAAGCTTTAAAAAGGGTTTGAGAGGTGTCTTTCACCCTAGAAGAATATTACTGAACAATATAAAGAAATGGATTTTGGGGAGTGGTTCTTAATGAATTCATGTTTATTGATCAATATAGTTGTCTCTATTCAGGAGTTACCCTTTTTATTGCTGACAGCTGTTTCGGTTTTAAATTCACTTTTTTCTTCCAATTCCCAGTGGCAGACATACTTTTAAATATTCGGGGCATATGTATAACAGTACACAAACTGGATAAGTCCAGAAAGTCAGATTTTCCCTAGCAGGCTTTATTTCTAAAATATTTGCAGTCCTTTTTGTTTGCACAAATAATGTTAACAGTTTGTTGACTTATCTAATAAACCTTGTGTGCTTTAGCATTACCCTCCTTGGAGTATGTTAGATTTTTCTAAAATGAATTTTATTAAAAGTACAAAATATAAAAAAAAACTTCTTATAAAAGAAATGTCAAGAAAGTAGTCAGAAAAAAGGAAACAAAAATTACTTACCCAAAGATGGGATTTTCAAAGGTGCTCAATACTGGCTTTGCTCTGCTCCCAGTGAAGTCAATGGTCAAATTTCCCACTCACTTTAAAAGGAAAGATTTTGGCCAACACAGAGCACTTTTCAGAATCCCATCCTAAAAAGGGAGCTAAAGCTCCCAATACGTTTTCACACTGCTAACACCCATTCTGTAAAGACAGATTAATTTTAATATAAAGTAATAATGAGAAGCTAGAGAGCAAGGTTCTATTAATTTGGTCTGCAGTCGGACACAAAATCCAAACAAACCACAAAGAGTTACAATACAGAAAGTCAGCTCATCCCCAGTGAATTAAAAAAAAAAAAAAAAAAAATCAATGAGAAACTTATTCTAAAATTAGTTCAGAAAATATTGCCTTACCAGACACACAGATGGTAAGCTAAGCTAGCACCACTATTTGACTGCTGGAGACAGAAAAGAAACTGAGTAGGCAGAGCCTTTAGAGATCTGTCTCCCTGCTGTTGCAAAACAACACCTAGCCATCTGGATTTGAAGGGTATAAATAATACTTAATTTCTCTATAATCTCAGTAAAATAATCTTAACAGTTTAAAAAGAAATAAAAATACAAGATGAGTTATACTATATTCTTTTCTTTTAGTATGTACAACAACAACAAAATAATCAAATCTGCACAAATGACCAATTTGAGTAAACAATTTGGTCTCTTAAATAACAATTTTAAAATATCTATTATATTTCTAGTATAATCTTGTTCAACCTTTATTTAACCGCCACCTCCACAGGACTGAATTTTCCTGGTCCCTTGGCTGATCACTTAAGACAGATTTTGCTGCAGTAAATTTTAAGTGTTATTCCAAAAGCATCTAGGACTTTTACAGTTTGTGGAATATTGTGCAGTTGTAAACCATTATTAATTATTTTCTCACTTACATCTTGAAACATTTTATTTTCTTCCTTTAACCTGGCATCTTTATTATCTGACAGCTTGTAAGCCTTTTCAAATGCTTCTTCTAGATCCTTAAGCCTAGATTTTAGTCGGCTGATACTGTTATCCTTCTCTTTATGACTTGCACGCATTTCTTCAATACGTTCTTGCAAAACTTTGGAAGTATTACTGACTGCATAAAAGCGTTCTCTCCAATCGGTCTACAAAAAAACCCAAGGTTCATTAAAACATTTACATAACATATTTTGTTTCTAAATATTAAAGTTATAATCTTAAATCTTACAAGGATAGAAAGCAGAAGTTAGTTTTTAATAATGCACAGAAACTGAAAAAAGTTTAAGCTACTTTCTTTAGTGCAATGCATTGGACTATAAAACTAAGATTCAAGACAAGACACTCAATTTCCATCTCGTAAAAATATTTCCTGTTCTTTAGCAAGGAACCAGTTTGCTGTATAGCCATGAAAGAACAGGCCCAGGCCTATCAGGAAAGCTGAGGGTCATAAAAGGAGGATTTGTATATTTTGGCCCAACTGGGCCTTTACCACCTACAGTAGGGTAAATAAAGCTATAGGGATAGTTCTTTTTGCCTCAGTGCACAAGGAATTTGCATCACCCAGGTGTAAAATAAGAAAAGGAAGTAATTACTGTATTTAGCCTCCTCCCCCCCTTTTTTTTTGAGGGAGAGAGAGAGAGAGAAGGATCAGAAACACATGCCTTTAATATTTTATTGGTGAACTTTAGTTCTTGCTAAAATTGGAAGGAAGGTGGGGGATAGGGTTATTTACAAATAATAAAGTTTAAACATTTACAGAGGTCAAGGTTCTCAACCAAACCCCAAACAGAAATGTTAACAATCAGGGATAAGGAGGACCACCTCTGTAGAGCACAGCTTGCCCATCATGCACTGGGGGAAGGGAGCGTGGGAATAAAATGGCAGAGAGAACTCACATGATGGCAAAATTTCTTTGCATGAGAATGGGCAGTGGTTGGAATGGAATGATACTCAAAAGATGGGGATTTTGTAGATCAAGAGGTTCTAAAGGTGCAGAACGTAGTATCTATGCAAATATGATCAGGCTGTTAATATTATGTGATATTGGATGAGGCCAACATAACTATCAATTTAATCTATATTTTTAATAGTTGCACATTCTTACCTTTTCACTTAACAACCAACTTTAATCCATGTTACCCACAATATATACTTACCACTTGCATTTCTAGCATATTATTCTTATTTTCAAGGGTTCTCATGCGAGTACTAGCTTCAGTGAGAGCAGCATCTAACTGGTCACACCTAGAGGCATAAATTTTTTTTTAAATTACCAAAGAATTTATACAATAAAAAACTCTTTCCCTTATAGTCACAAAAACAAATATTACCTATCAACAAGATTTTGATTGATTTTCTTCAGCTCTTCAGATGAAGCAGTTTTATGGCTTGCCTCAAGTTGTTGTTTTAAGCTATGTATCTCTGAGTCATAATAAGCTCGTAGATCAGCTATGTGTCGGGCATGTTTTTTCCTCAAGTTCTGCCTAATCCTGATTTTAAAAATTAGGAACAAAAAAATATTGTTTTTTCCACATTACTGAATGTAAATCTTACTCTAGTCCACATTACCATCCACTGGCAACCTAACATTAAAACCATTGCCATATTTATTACTACATGGACTTCTCTCACACAGGACTAGCTACTGCTCCTATTGAGGTCAATGGAGAAAGTTGGCTTTACTGGTCTAGGATCAAGCTCTCAGTGCTTGTATATACGTACATATGTATATTAACAAATTCAAGACTTTTCTTCTCTCTGCCCGCACAGACCAATAGAAGATATGCATGCTAAATTAAAATAGGGGGGAAAAAACAGAAGAAAACTCCAAAACTACCTCCAAGCCACGATCCCTTAGAAAAGACACACACGCACATCCCTTATATAGACTGGGTCTCTTTGTCTCTGAGGAAAGCAATACAGCTTAAAAAGAGGGAGCGAAGGGATATTTGCTTTTCATTGGATAGTGTAGCTCTTTGCTCCTCTTAGCAGGGTGCCACAAATAATAATACATACACATTTTATCCCTTGAAATGTTTTATACATATTACTTCTCATGTTCACTCTGTGAAATAGGTATTATCATCTCCATTTTATAAATGGTGACAGAGGCACAGAGACGTTAGCAGTCATGTTACCTCCTGTGCAAGCTGTTTAATGTTGTGCATGGGAGGGGGTGACAGGGTTCTAATGGCTCTCACAACCAATAACGCGGTGTTGGACAAGTCACTTCACTTCTCTGAACCTCAGTTTTTCCTCGTCTGTAAAATGAGGATAACAGTTCAAAAAAGAACTAGATAAATTCATGGAGGACAGGTCCATCAATGACTATAAGCCAGGATGGGCAGGCATGGTGTCTCTAGCCTCTGTTTGCCAGAAGCTGGGAATGGGCGACAAGGAATGGATCACTTGATGATTACCTGTTCTGTTCATTCCCTCTGGGGCACCTGGCCTTGGCCACTGTCAGAAGACAGAATATTGGGCTAGATGGATCTTTGGTCTGACCCAATGTGGCCATTCTTACGTTCTTAGTTACCTCAGAGAGGGTATGCACAAATCTGTATTACCCAAAAAAACTTTAAGTGACATTCTAGCAGTGTTTTTTTGAGCTAATCCAACCTCTCCCTCCATTTTGCTGAACTCTGTATTTTTAAATTTACATAAGACAAAAGCCAAAAATGCTTACTTTGACAACATCACCGGCTCTTCGAAGGAAGTCACGGAAATACTATATTCTGGTAAATTATTGTCAGCACATGAAAGCTGGGACTGGATGATCGAAGATGGAGTTAAAGTTAAACTTTCTTCATCAGTGTTGATTAACAGATCATTACTAGTATCAGCATATGGCATCGGAAAAGAACAGCCAATCTTGGTTTCACTTTGGAATGCATTATTTTCCCAGGGG
Organism: Chelonia mydas; assembly: GCF_015237465.2. Taxonomy (NCBI): domain Eukaryota; kingdom Metazoa; phylum Chordata; order Testudines; family Cheloniidae; genus Chelonia; species Chelonia mydas. Next base: position 25,143,314 of record NC_057856.1, on the reverse strand, counting down.
TCCAAATGTAAAACTTTAGTGCTGGAAGTATGTTTTGGAGAACCACCTAGTTGAGGTGAAGTTATATTGCTTGTATGTGAAAATGAATCAGTGTCGAAATGACTTGACAAAGTGGGACCCACTATAGAGTCTGGAGAAAAAGGAGTCTTCTCACCAAAAGTACTGACAAAACAATGTCCTGGATTCTGCTCACCGGGTTTCATGTGCAATGTTGGATCTAGTGTTAAGACCTATGAAATAAATAATTACAATACTAATAAACTATGATTGGATTTTATGAATGAAGACTCATTTAACCCATTAGAAGGAGATACAAATCTACTGCAGAAACTATTAGAAGTAGTATTACAACAGTTATTTGGTAGCAATACACGAGGGTAGAACCGGGTGGAGTTGCAACAGTTTAGTGAGCTGGCACTTTTTTTTGGTGGCAGCTACTTGTCTTCCTGGTTTTCATTTTAATAAAGGAGCGATCTCTAGAACTTGTAGTTGTGAAGAAAACTTTTAAAGTGTCAGCCAAATGTAATCGAATTCAGTGATATCTGCCCAAGACTGCAGAGAACGTGACAATATAACTGCAAGAAAGGTGTACTGTCCCTAATCATCTCAAGGGATTTTGGTTCTGAAACTTAACAAGGTTGACTCTTGAAGAGTGATTAACTATTTTGTTGATGATTCAAGGAAGAAGAGGGAAAATCAGATATCATGGCATTTGATACAGTTAGATAAGGTCATGAAGATCTGCACAACCTACATCTTGTCTTTGTTTCAAAAGTGGGAACTTGTTTTGTGAATGGAAAATGAGAGCGAACCACCAGTCTGAAACCTCATAACATGCCAAATGTTTCTGTTCAAACGTGAGGCATTAATGTGCAAATAAATGTTACCTCTGGTGGGTGACTTGGCTGGGCTGGAGAAATGAGATTCCATTCTGGCGGCTGCTTGCTTTCCCTTTGTTTTTTATGATAAATATCCTTCAACGATGGTTTCATCTCATCACCAGAAGATGACTTAAAAACAACAAAATTGCTAATTGTTTTCCAGATTAAAACAAACATGATATTTAAGCAATCTTCACCTAATACATTTCATTTAAAATGAAGAACTTAGGAAGGGCTTGTTCCATGCACCCATGGAAAACCACTGAGATTTCAATAATATATATAAATCCTTAGTAAACAATAAGCCTCTCTCTCTCTCTCTGAATGCCTGAAGTATTTAAACAAGATAAAAAGCAGGTGGTAATTTTAATTCTACTGTTCTCAGCTAAACCCATGTTAAAGGCAGATTAGTTTCCAGTAGACATTACAAGACTGAAGATAATGAGGAGCTCAATAAAACAATTATTCTGGTTGCTGCTCGTTCAAAACAATAATGGCTACACATTTAGGAGAAGCAACCTATAGTGAACGGCTGAAGAACAGCACTTCTGCCTTTTCCTCAATTTTACTACAATTTCTCCACCTGACAGCCCACAGGACCCCAACACAGCAGTTCATCAGATGCAAGTGAATAATGAAGAAGCAGAATTTGAAAGTGGGAGTTAATAGCAAAAAAGACATTTCCATGGGGAAGTTTACTTCTCTGTGTAATTGACAGGGCTAAATAACAGAAGCCCACCACTCAATCCAAATGAAAATGGATCATCTGAAGTATGATTGTTATGGTAAATTCATAATTGTCTATCCACCGTCTCATCTTCCCTTTAGGCACCAAAGCTTACATAAGACTACCTAACATTGTAAATCACTGGAGTGACAAGACATTCAGGCCTGCAGGGTTTAAAAGATATTTTAATTACTAATGAAGTTTGTATGCAATTGTTTTAGGAGGTATCTCTCAGTTACTTATTTTTTAAACTCTAGGCAAATGTACAATATGATACATACAAACCTTGCAAAATAACCTTTTATTAATTAGATATGTTCCCCATACACCCAACATGTCAGGATTATCAATTACTAATCTCTTTTACTCACTTAGATCCTCATCAATGCACCCCGTCCCAAAAGCCTGCTGAGTGGAGGTCTTGCAGCATGCCTTAGGGTGGGGAACAAACTGGGAGCATGCTTCCCAGTCTGGGTAGACAGACATGTGCAAGCGCTGCTTGAGCCAGTGCATTTAAAAAAAAGTGTAATGTGGACATTGTAACACAGGCAGTGGCATGGGTGAGCCACCCAAGTACAGATCTAGGGGGTTGGGCGGGTTTTTACTGCTAGCTCAAGTAGAGGTAGCCCATGTCTGTTTACCCAGGCTGGGAGCCATGCACCAAGCTGCAGTGTAGACATACTCTAAAAGGTCTACAGATTCTGTTGCTGTCTTATTAAGAGTGGGAAAGGGGGAGATCCAGAGTTCAGGCTCCTTCATTGAACACACTAGCTTCTATCCCCCTCTCTTTAAAATACGGGGCTGCTATTGGTAGCTTGAGCACCTCTATGACCTCAACAGCCACAGGATCACAAAAGAAAGTAGATAGCCCCTATAGCAGGCAGACTGCAGAGACTGACTCTTTTGCAGACTATAAAGAGCAAATGGGAAACAATGAACAGTTATAGGATTTTCAAAGCAAGAACAAAAAAGTACCTGATCTGATGAAACTTTTGTGGCAAAAATACTAGAAAATTCATTTCTAAAATTTTCAGGCAAAGAGTGATACATTTCCTTTTCATCTAATTTCCAGTAGGTAAGTCCTAAGAAGCAAAAATAAAAGATGTATCACAATTTTAAAGTTCACTTCTTCATAACAAAAATAGTGAAGTCTATTATGTAGCTGTTGTTTTCATAGCCAACATAGCCATTGTATTTAATACTAGTGTCTACTTAAGCATCTTCAAATCTTTGGCAGCAGCAACTGGTGTTTTGCATCAAGAGGTTTTAACAAAAGTATACTAGTATTACACTATACCACTCCAGAAACATAGTGCCAATAAATTAGTGAAAATATTTGGGCTTCCTCCTTGGACTCTAGTGGACAGATCCTCCACTACTGTACATTGTCATAGACCTATTTAAGTCAATGGAGCTACGAAAATGTACGCTAGAGCTGAGAATCTAGCCCTAGTCATAACTCTGAATTGCCTACTCCTTGGTTTGGATCAGCACTCTGGAGTAAGCTAACAAAATCCTCCGGAAGACCCAGCATCAATGGGATGAACAAACAGCTCCGAGTCCAAGTTGCTGCCTTAAATTCACAGTTCTGTCTCAGTAGGTTATGAGTGGGTGTAGTAAATTTGCATAAATGTACTTCTGTACTTGGTCTTGTTCCTAAAACGTATCTGCATTATGTTCTGATCAAAATATGTGAGTTGATTGTTTGGGTCTGACTGACAAAAACAGGTCTACGCAGTCTGCTCACATATTTGGGGAAGGAGTATGGAAACATGCTGTAGGCTTACAGCAGTGATGCTTCCAAGTTTCCACACCCCCTCTGATCACTGAACCAGGATTGACAACTGAAAATGTTTATTAATCCAGCATAGTGATTTTAGTCCTAGTAGGTTTTGAAACATTGCCTTAGATCCTTTGATTTACAGCCTAATTCTAGCTGTAGTGAGATACTGGCTGTGAAAGTCATCAATGGTTTGAAGGGGGAAAATAGCAAGATGATAATCAGAATTATGTGATTTTAAAAGGTTCAACAGCCTGCCAATGCTAGAAACAAATTTCCTAGAGAAAAATAAACAACAGAAGAGGTAACTGTAAAAGGACTGAATTCTAAATACTGAGAATCTAAAAGAAAAAAGAATGGAATGTCAGGCTTTACTAGTAATAAACCGGTAATTAACTCTACCTGAAGCTTCAGAGGCTAAGGAATTTGGACTTTCATTTGGTTGGCTGAGGTAAAAAGTGTATGACGGTGAAGCAGCAGCAGCAACACTAGTCTAAAATACCAAAAAGGAAAAGAACATGGTTTATGGACTACAAAACAAAAAAGCAGAAAAGGAGGAATAAAGGTGCACCAGTTCAAAATATTGCATTAGAACATTTTTTTGTTACACAAACAATGAATTACAAATTTAGTTTAATAACATGATTCATCTGCATTCAACTGAATTGATATTGAGGCCCAGACATTGTGTGTCCAATACGCTGCAGCCAACAAACACAGCATACTATATTTGTTAAAAAACAAAAAAAAAGACCCACACACACATTTGGGAACCCACTTTTTTATTTAATTCAAGTGTGATACGTTTAGTTGAATGTGGTTTGTGAAATTTCACAAAACTAAGAACTCTCCCATTGTCAGCTTGACAGTCATCTGAACTTTTGCTCCATAAAAGGTGCAATTATAGAGACGACTTACTTACCAATAAACGTGTTATTCTCTCTCCTCATCTTAAGACTGGAATTTCTTACATTCAGCTGTTATGACTCCACCTACCAGGAATCAGGACGTAAATACTCTCTATAATCTTAACTTTATAATACACCACCAACACCCTTTGTTATCACTCAAGACTATCTAATCAACCACCCCAACAAATACAAAGTGACACAAAACCTCAACAGAGGTGGGAAGTAGTATGGAGAAGACTACAGCAAATAATTTCAATTTTCATTTTGTCATAACTCTCTCCTCTTCCCTAATCAAAGGAAGAAATGCCTTTCACTAAGCTGATGTACAGGTAGTTAAACTAGGTTGAGGTCTTACCTGCAGCACACTGACAAAAATGAAGCATCCATAGAAAAAAGTATTCCCATCTTTTAAGAAGGTACAGGAAAATATGGCAAATGAACCGGTATGGCTCTATACATATGTGTTTTATTGAAGCCTTCATCATCTCAACCCATGAAGTTGTCAAAACTCTAGTAAAATGACCTTTTTTGTGCATTGGTAATGTATTCTACGTGATTTCAAATTTAATTGCATCATCTTAAAAGCCAAGTGCTTGAAGCTTTCTGACCCTATTTAAGAGCCTGGAATCAAACAGAGCAAGCCTTGGGAATCTCAAAACTCCTTAGTACAACCTCGGGGAAACTTCAAAAATTGTTTTACATTCAGTGAATGAAAACAGCTTTTGTAATGAAGAAACACTGCTAAAACAGAATACGACTAGGATACGACTAGGAACTTCCTTCAACGAGGTGCCAAGTACTGCAACTCTCACTGAAGACCATCTCTGCAAGACTTTTCATGTAGTACGTTGATACACTAAAACTTTTGGGGGTAAAATTCAAGATGGGAGTCAGAAATCAACAGACAATGTCTCTAATTTACAAACCCACCTTTAATATTAAAAAATGAAGAGTTCTGGAAGGTATATAAAGCATCATACTTGAGAGCACCATCCCACCTGCAGGGTTTTCTCGAACCTGCTGCTGAAGCAACTGGTACTGGCCACTGTCAGAAACAGGATACTAGACTAGATTGGCAATTCCTGTGTTCTTCTTCAGAAATGCTGAATTTGCACTCTAATAACTCAAAGATATTTTCTTGTAAAGGAGTCAAACTCAGCATGTCTGTAGTCTTCGACGAAAAATACAATCTTACCTAAATTTCAATGCATTTGATACCTCTATAAAGTAGTTTTCTGAAAAGCATGTCCTGTATACATGCAGTATATTGCTTTCCTTAATAACCTGTACACATATTGGCATAAAACAAAGTTTTTACATTGCAGATATCCAATCATTTGCAAGTGATTCCAAGAGATTTCTTACTGGGAGAAAGTCCCTAGTGGCTGCAACTTCAAGTTTTGTACTTTCTAAGAATTACATCACACAATCCATTACTCCTCCTCCCCCTGCAGGACATACAAAACTGGATTTTACATTCAGGGCGCCCAAAGATTGAAAGACTAGCTAAGCTCCCTCCAATACCATCTGAAAAGTAAGGAAAGAGTCAGAAGCTATATATATATGGGGTTTGTTTGTTTCCAGGAAAAAGCACCACAAAGGAATAGAGTGGGAAGTACACCTCAAGAAGGTCTGCTAAGCAGAGCTGGGGAAAATCAAGACAAAAATACTATCCTGCAGTACATTCAAGTTTACTCAAGAACATGCTAGGGTCTGAAGACATTCCAATCAACTAGGATAGCCCCCACCTCCCACCCCTTTTGGCATACTGATGCTGCTCAGCCCCAAATGCAGGAAGCTATTGTTGCTCAGTAACTATGCTGCTTGGCAGAACTGAAAAGCTCAGTATAGCTCAGGACTGAAAAAGGGGAGGATTTGCTAAATGGGAAAGTGGGAACAAAAATCAAAACAAAGCAGAAAAGCCTTCCCAAATCATTGCATCACATGTTCTCTCTCTCCCCCAAATTTTTTTTTCTTATTTCTTAACTTCAGTTTTTTAAATTTCTTTCTTCTGCTCTTCAGAGGCATGACAATGAAAAATGAAAAGGTCTCAACTGAGTGCTTCCAGAGCAGCAAAGAGACTAAAAGGAAAGTGAATAGGCAGCACCTTATAAAGCCAGATGATAAGCAATCCTCAAGGCTGCTACTTCCTGGCAGGTGGAGTCATTAAACAGCTGTGTAGGAATCTCTTCCTTAAGATGGTGTCAGGAGAGAGGTGTATGACAATTATTAGTACAATTACCATCGTTCTAAAGCATCGTAGTTAGATGTCTGACCAGATTCTGAGATTAGCATGTAAATTATTATACTGCATATTGCTCCTTTAAGGTTAAAAACGTCATGCCAGCTGGCACTTTTATTCTATGGAAGGCAACACAAGAGTGAATGCATTCTGGGCAGACAGCATAATGAACATTAAAAGAAAAGGCAACATTATACTTTTAGAGCTACAGCACAAAAAGCATGAATACCAAGGCCACAACTATGTACATTACCGTAAGTGGTTTTGAACATCTAATCCAGTGTCCCAAATGTCTCTCATAGGTAGGGCTGATTGTGTGTTTTTAGCACCCTATACTGTAATTGGATTCATGGGGCAGGTTTTTAGTGAAAGCATATATGGGGAGGGACAAAGTTCCTTGTGCTTACATCAACCAATGCTTGAAAAAAGAAAAACCTGCCACGAGTTTTATTATAAAAGGCCAATAAAACTAGTCAGTGGTTCCCAGCTGCTTAAGGTTCCCGACCTGGAAAGGGTGTGCAGGGTCTCCGAGGAGATGCTAAGTGCCCTCAGCTCTGTAGGGCTTCACCTCACATTAGGCCCTACATTTTTTAGGAAGAGATTTCTGGATGTAATACAACACAAACAGTTGCAAAGTACACGATCATTTATAAAAAGTACATACTGTAAAAAGTAACTCATAAAGTTTTATTTGAACATCCGTGTCGAAACATCCTAGGCAGGAGTAGTAGATCACTTACATTTTCAAATGTTAATTTCTTAGCTTGCTCATTTCCTTGCACAGCGTTCATGTACCCTTCTTCTTCCAGATTTGTTCTTTTCGGCTGGTTTTGTTTCAGCTTTTGTGCCCATGATGTTAGATATTTACTACATGGAAAGAAGAGGGGAAAAAAACAACAACCACACACAACAGCTATTCCCTTTATAATAACGTAAAAATAATTTCTACTGAAATTCATTTCTTGCTAAACCATTCAATATGAAACACAGATATCAAAGTTTCATTGCCCATATGCATTCTTGAGAAAGAGTGAGAAATAACTGATACCAAACTGATTTTCTGCGTTTTGACTTCCAGCAAAAGCACTGATAAGGAAAATTATTGGCCCCGTAAACCTAGAATCAAACTTTCTATATTTTAGCAAATCACAACAGAAAACTTATATGTATAACAGCGGCACTACACATACTTAGACAAACATCATGTTTCCTGGTCAGTTCAAGTAACCACACAGTGGATTACAATAAGCCAAGTGAGCGCTATGTTAATTCACAGAATTACGTTAACAGTGGCACACTGGTGACAGGCTGAAATTGATCAGAACCATGGAATCCTGGCTAGTTCCATAAGTAAAGTGTTTCAGTGCAGTGTGTCTGTTATCAGTCTGATTATGAAGAAAAAAATAGCCAAATGTAAAGCAATAATTTGACTGAGTCAACAGCAATCAATATTAATTTAGGAACAACAGACTCAATCACAACATTAAGCAGGGGCATGGCAACATAGCCTACTATTAGGGGTCCCTTCCAATCCAAGTGATTCTGTAACAGTAGGAGAGATGCAAACAGAGATACACAAAGAAACGTTATACAGAGAGAGACACCGAGACCCTTACTCATGATGAGTAGTACTCTGTGAGAGCCCCATTGACTTCAAGAGAACAACTCATGGAGCTAAGATACTAGTCATCATGAACAAGGTTATCAGAATCTACCCCAATAAAAGAAGGATGAGGGAGAGAAACACACCCACACTTAGAGGATATAAATATGGAGCAGAAATCACACATTCCCATTTCCACCTCACTGAAAGGGCAGGGTCAGCCATATATGGTATTATATGCTGTCAACCAGCCAAATTAATTTAAACATTTTGACATTCATTTCAGTTTATTGATGATGAAAAGTTCTTCTTACCCTTCGAACTTTCATTCTGCTGAGTACAGCAAAAGAAGAACAATTTTTGTTTTTTGTGATTCGTGACAGTCCAACCTATACTACAATGCATGCACACGGGAAACGATGCCATTGCACAAGATAGCAGCATACTAATCACATACAGGCAGACATTCAACAACACTTAAATACATGAAATTTGCCACCTATAAATGAAAACACTGCATAACAACTATGTGTTTTTAGCTCATTTTTGTAATCAGAAATATATCACTGCATTTATCCCCCATATCAATAACAGTCAAGCATTTCAAATATCATAAAAGGCAAGAAATGTATCATACATAAAAAGCTGAGATAAATTAACTTGACCATATGCCAAGCAGCACAGCACACTTATGCATGCCAGTAGTCTCATTAAATTCAATGGGATTACTTGTGTGCATAAAATTACTCCTGTGTGTTTGCAGGACTGGCGCCACACTGTACTAAATTTACTAATTGGAAAGTCTGTCACTTACCAGTTTGCTTTTCCACATTGACCTTCAGTAATCTCATGTTCAAGTTCAGCAGGAAAAACTAAAATACCATCTTTTAGTGATGGACAATATTTCTCAGTTTTTTGTATAAATTCTCTTTTAGTTTGTACATTGGCTGCAATTGAATCCTTCTTCGTCACGGGTGCATCACCCTGTCCTTTTGAAATCTTCTCTGGATAGCCCATGCACTTTTGAATGTCTTTAGAATTCCTAGGATTCAGTTCTGAGGCAGAAAGGGTACCATAACCACTGCTCATTGAAATACTATTTACACAACACTCTTGATGCTCAGCAGATGCTTTTGGCTGACTTTCAGCTTCATTAGATTTAAGTTGATTGACAATGCACCGAGTTTCTTCAAAGTTTTCAGAACAAAACCCCATTTGACTTTCTAGTGAAGAGAAATTGTTTGCATGTTTAGTGGGAGAACTTTTGCTGTTGAAGGAATCCCATGAAGCATTACTGTTCTGCAACTTCACTAAGTGTCTTATCTCATTCTGTATACACTAAAAAAAAGAAAAGATGAATAGATAAAATGCTTTTACCATACAATTGTGCCACAAAGCCCATTAGTATTTTGATGCATATTACATTAACTTTCATTGTTAGGAATTAGTGAACTTATCTGAACTAATTCCTGGTTAAGGCTTTTCGATATATAGATATATTGTGCATAAAATAAAAACGTGTCCTATGCATAACAGTAAAATGTGTGTTAAAAAAAAATCTTAGTCTGAAGCAGTGAATAACGATCCTCAGCAATCACTTATAAATTTAAAAACATGCATGTGTGTATCCAATATGCCTTCAGATTTATTGTGATTTATCAGCTAAATACAGAGTTATAAATTGTATAAATTGTTTAATCATATCCTTTAAAATAGGCAAACAATTTGTCTCAGGGCAAAGAACATGTTTGCTAAATTTAGGTCTAAAGGAAATTTATATCCAAGTTATACATTTTTGACAATAGAAGGAGAGCTTTAATGGAAGTGGAAACTACAATTCAGCATTAACTGTAATAGGAATAACATACCTCTGTAAGATTATTTTCTATGAACTCTTTGTTTTAAAATATCCCTTTTAGGTAATAAGTTTATATTATGCAGTTCATTTTGACACAGAGGTTTACTTTTTATGTGTTTGCCTTATGGTTGTACAACATTCTGTCAAATATCCACACTAACTGGATTATCTATATAGATTTGCTAGAATTAGCAGAGTATGAATTCAAATATTTAATTTTCAGTCTGGATTGTCTCCAAAAGAGCCATTTCAGTATACTGGTAAACAATACACCATTTAAAAATTGTTTTATAATTGCTGATTTACTGGAACAGTTCCAAAGAGTAACCAAATGTTTTTATCACGTTCTGTGTTGGTACCTGTGGCCATGATCCTGCAATAAGCTGCACTAGAATTGTAACCTATATCCCCACTGAAGTCAGTGAAGCTCTATGTATACACAGGGGTCCTCTATGCATACATTGCAAGATCAGAATCTATAGTTGTTTTCCAGAAATGTAACGTACTAAACTCCCATACACTTTAATAAGTTTTCTGTGCACAGGAGTCAAATCTCCTTTAATGTTTCTGGAGAGCACAGATTAAAATATTAAACAAAAACCTTTCTGTCCAAAAATCTGAAAAATAAAAACAAGCCCTGCTTCCAAGAGATAGTGAGCACCAGCAAAACCCACTGATTTCAGTGGGAGTTGCAGGTGTAATGCACCTCTCAGGATCAGGCCCACTAGCTTTAATTAACTTGTGATAAAAATGAACTACTGAGGGTTTCAACTCAGTTTTTTTCTCTCCCTCTCTGCCCACAAAGATTCAAGGATGGAGTTCCTGTCCTAAATTAAAATTTCCTTGGCCACTGGTGATTTGGATCACAAGACCAACAACATTTTCTGTTTTTATTTTCTTTGTGTGGGTGGGGAGGAACTAGACATAAATGGGTCAGATTCTCCATTGCCTTTCAATATGTGTAGGCATTTACATCTATGGAAAGTGTGTAAAACACTACTATTCTGACTGGGCAGCATTGTACACCCACTTTGCACAGTGGTAAACGACTCCACAAGGTCAAAAGCAATGGAAAATATTACATAATATCTAGATATTGAATTATCTATTGCAAACGTTCAGACCTATAGTAAACATGTATTTTAGGTAGCTTTTCAAAGAATTTCATATATCAACTGAGGATCTGCTCCGTTGTGATTCCAAACCGAACTCAGGATCTTTGTCCCTTGAGTTAAAATGTCACTGACAGCACAGCAAACCAAATATCTCCGAGTGGTACTAAATATCAAAGAAGCTTCTTGCTACACGACAAGTTTTGTCTCCTTATTAAAAATGTGTTTTCTCCCCATATTTTTCCACTGATTCACTGGGCTAAAATCTGTTCTCAGTTAACCTGTATAAATCTTGAGTAACTCCATTTACTTCATGATAGATTTAATTGAGTTACTCCTAATTTATACTGGAGTAATTGAGAAAAGGGCCATTTGAGTCCGGATGCTGCACCTCCTTGAGACTCGTGCAACCACCACACATTGTCACATTAAAGCAGGATATCACCTGTGCCACCTGTCATTAGTTTTATATTAGGGCCATTAGTTTTATATTCAACAGTGTGACCATTCATGCAGCTAGTCTCTGCTAATACCACAAAGTGCAGAGTTAACTCTTGTAGAGGTAGGCCCTCCTATCAGTAAAAGCAAGGCTGGTAAAGCCAACATAGTGTACTAGTCAAGGCTAGCAAGAGCAACAACAACTATAATTAACCTCTACAGCATGAGGAAGAAAATACAAGAGTACAGGACATGGGTAGGACAAAAATATTTTAAAAAATAAGGAGGTAATAGGAGATAGGATAGAAGAAAAGGACAGTACCTCTTGTTAATTTTATCAATTCAGGAACTGTTGCTTACTACTAGCGTAGAGGGCATCAGGAAAGGGAAAGGAAAAAACAGCAACCAACATGAAGATATTAAGAATTGTCTATGTATATTAAAATATTCTCTCTTTTACATGCTCACACAGACATTTTCTTCTAATCTGATTTTATTGTGAAACAAGAATGAGGGAGAATTTGAATCCTGACAACAAGATCTTAACATCTTGAATCATTTTTCATTGTTAGAAAGGGAAGTTCTCCAAGTCAAGGGTAAAATATCTGTTCGAATATTACAATGAATGTTGTACTATGCGCAAAACTCCATATAACTAAGACAATCATGTTTCAGATTATGTTTTCTGAACTAGAGCAAATATTATTTTAAAATTAGAAAAATATGTATTCCAACTGTTAACATATAATGGTAGGTTTCAGAGTAACAGCCGTGTTAGTCTGTATTTGCAAAAAGAAAAGGAGTACTTGTGGCACCTTAGCGACTAACCAATTTATTTGAGCATGAGCTTTCGTGAGCTACAGCTCACTTCATCGGATGATGCATCCGATGAAGTGAGCTGTAGCTCACGAAAGCTCATGCTCAAATAAATTGGTTAGTCGCTAAGGTGCCACAAGTACTCCTTTTCTTTTTGCATATAATGGTAGTTATCTATAAAAATCTCATTTGTTGTGTGTTTGGTCAAAATACATGTTTATGAAAAAGAACAATTTGAGTCAAAAAACCCACTTTGTTTTTCCCTTTCTAAAAATGTACACTATTAAACAGCCAAATGATAAGGTACTGCAGACGTGCATATTAAACATCAGAGGTCCAATTTTCCCCCGATATGAAAACACGCAACTCCCATTGACTAAATTTGAACATATGTAAGGACTATCAGGCCCTACATGTATTCACAGAACAAAAACAGCAGCAGTGGATGATACAGTGCTGTACTGTTTTGTAAATATACAAAAATTTATCAAAACGTTAAAAAGCAGTCAGCCTAAAACTGCTGCATAAACAAATAATGGCTTACTTGGATTTGGTGATGGAACTGCTCTTGCTGGGCAACTATCTGCTCTTGACACTGTTTCTCCACCAGTTTGAATAACTGTATCCACCTAGTCTATTAAACCAAAAAGTGAAATAATTAAAAATCATATTGCTTCCTTATTGCTTTTACTCTAGCAGCACAATGGGACCCCAATCTCAGTTAAGGCCCCTAGCTATAACTGTAATATAAATAATTAATAATAATAGCAGCTAGAAAAACAACTACAGCAAAGGAAAAGAAGTGACAGTCATAAAGCAAACACAGAAAAATAAAAAAAGACACTTCTAATTAATGTATTCATATCTAAGTTTTATTTAAAAAATAAAGGAGGAAAAAGTGTTCTCTACAAAATTAGACCATGATGGGATGGGGTGGAGATACCTCGACCACTTACATCATTTTTGTCTTCTAGTCAATTGGAAGAAGACCAAGCTTACTTGCATCTTTTGTAAATACATTCAGGGCACTGATGAGATTAATTCATGAGAATGCAAGTACAGCCATGTCATCTGCATATTCCAGGTCTATTATGTCAAAGTCACGCAGTACCACCCCCTGTATGCAGCTAGTGATGGCTTCCAGTCAGTCAGTGAACAACAGTATTGAACAGATCAGAAACAGCCATGCACCCTTAAGAGATGCCTCTGTGGTACTCAAACCAGTTGGACACACTAGTACCTAAGCAAACAGCTTTCATTTTGGAAGTGCATATCTCTGAAGACGGCAGAATTTGCCAAGCACACCAGCATCTTGCAGGCGGAGCCATAGGGAGCAATGATCCAGAGAGTCAAAAGCTGCTTTTATATTAATAAAAGCTATATACATCTCATCCTTCCCACACCAAAACTCTTGGGCTTTTTTAATCATTTGTCTAATGGTAAAAATCTGTTCTGTGGTTAATCAGCCAGTCATAAACCTGGCTTGCTGTAGATGTCACAGATTCCTTACAGTGGGCTTAACATGCTCAAGAAGAACCAGCATGAACAAGTTGCTTGGAATGGAGCACAAAGTGATGCCATGGTGAGTAGAACACACCAGACAATCACCTTTCCCTTTTCAAAACAATTCCATGATCCCAATCATTGGGTAGTTTCTCATGAATCCATACTTGGTTGATAATATGTGTCAGCCACTCCAAGACAGAATCCCAACCATGCTTGATCAGCTACACCACAAATACCAGCAGCACAGCAATTCTTGGGCATATAGGCTGCACTTCGAACCTCCTCAATAGTACATCCTCTACATGGTGGGGCGGTTACTGGACTCTTTGCATCCTCCTAAAGCTGCACATCAGCAGCTTTGATGGGGTTGTTCAGAAGCTCCTGAAAGTGTTCTTTCCATCCATTCAGACACTCTGCCTCGGTGTCCAGTATGTTATTGTGTCCATCTTTCACGAGCGAGGATTTGTTCTGTGGATCAGCTTTTGAAGTGCACAGTTCTTTACAGACAAGCCATAATCATTTCTGGCCAATGAAGCTTCCATCAATTGAGCCTTATTTGCCCAAAACATTTCATGGTCCTGCTCTAAAGTTTTGTTATGCAAGGCACTGAGTCATCAGTATTCTTGATAGTTCCCATTTAAGTGAGCCACATGCTGTTTTCCTATGATGTCCGGGCTCTGTTGACTGATTCATTAATGTTTAGGGCTGGTGCAACTTTTCCCCAGCACTTTGTTTGGGGCATCCATAACAGAAGGCTGGAAACAGTCACACAAATTGTTGATTTCCTAATGTTCAGGGTTTTCATATGCAAGGATTAGAGTGTCAAATCATTTGAAGATTTCGGTCTGGTATTTCATTTTGACAGCAACGTCAGTCAGTCTAAATGACTAATGGAAGGCTTGGTTTGAGTTGCCTTCAACTTTGGTTTCACCATGGCCACAGGCAACCTGCAGGCAATATTCCCAACTTCAGTGCTACTTATCACCCAACAGAGGTGTATACAGATTCTCCATTGCCTGGATATGAGAATGTGATCTAGTGCTTTGTTGATTCTTCTTCCAGCATTCAAATACCAAGTCCAGGCATGTATGTTCTTCTGTTGGAAATCGGTGTCAGAAACATGGAGTCTGGTTGGAGCACAAAACCTGAGCAATCACTCACCGTTATCATTTGTGGTCGCATCCACAAAGAAATGCCCAATGCTTTCCGGCCAAGCTGCTCTAGCATTGGCTACCAGCATAGCATTGACATCACATCACACAATGAAAATGTCATGAACAGATACTCTGCTGATGACATCATACATGGCTGGTGCATATAGTTCCTTGTCCTCCTCATCATCAAGGTTAGCAGGTGCATAAGCAGCGATGATGTTGCCATTGCCATATCTATAAGAAAATCTTGCCACCATGGAACATACAGAGATAGGAGACCAGCTTCTGAGGGATTTATGAGCGTTCCTTGACAAGGTCAAGGAAACACTGTCAAGACTGATACAGACGTCACCCTCACCACTGGGGGCTGACCATAGACAATTATAGCCATTAATAATCATCTTGGCAGCAACACTCCAACATGTCTCGCAGAGTCCTGCCATAAAAATGCTGCACTGGTTCCACTCTCATTGTCATTCACGTGACAAGAGAATAGGAGCACCAATGGTTTTCAGGGTGAGTATGTTCCAAAAAGCAAACATACATTATGTATGCAGTCCAAAAATCCTGAGTCCCATCATTTGATGACAGGGTCGGTTCTAGTCAGAGTAATATTTGTCTAAAGTTCATACCATATCCCACTCTACCTACTTACTATCTCTTATTCACTATCAAGATGTTGACTTCTGCCTAGTGGTTTGGGGAAATTTATGTTAAAATGTCAAGTCATGAAACTCTGAAAAAGTACTGGATTTGCAAAGAAGCTACTTTTTTGTAAAACATTAATAGTATTTCAAGACATTTCCACCGCTACAAAGTGCTACTACAAT
The DNA here is from genome assembly GCF_015237465.2 of Chelonia mydas. NCBI lineage: Eukaryota > Metazoa > Chordata > Testudines > Cheloniidae > Chelonia > Chelonia mydas. Next base: position 25,127,456 of record NC_057856.1, on the reverse strand, counting down.
ATCAATAACATTATTACAGATTTTAAAAAGACTAAAACAAATGCAAGTTAATAAAATGATGTAAAAGACTTCTAAAACATTAAGTGACTATCAAATTTATAAATAGCACCAGTGAGTTTGGTTTTATTTACATTATCTTATTTTTATACTTATATTTTAATCTAGAATGAGCTAAAGTGACCTGACACCTGTTGAAGAATGCAACACACACTGATGCCACAATTCAAAAACACTAATCGTTTCTTGAAAATAAAACTAATGACTCACATTAGTACTTTTCTAAGACTTTGGTTCTGATTCTGATTTCACAGTACCATACAATACAATTAACTCTGCTAACAACCGTGTAGTTACCCTGGTGTAATATTTTACATTGAATTTCAGTGCTTTTAAAGGTTTAAAAATTAGACTCAAAGTTATTGCAACATTTTAAAAAAATGTCTATTACATTTCCAACACATTTACATCTGTACTTTATATGTGCAATATTAAGATATACAAAACCAAGCTAGGATTGCAATAAGGCACAGAAATGTAACTGATTACATTGTGGAATATACTACATTCTAACTGTTATGTCACAACAGTTCCCTAAATACATGTCAAAACACACATTGTCACATCTTATTTCTAAATTATAGCACCATTAGACCTGTCCTCCATACTGCAACCTTTTTACATAATACAAACTTAAAAAATAAACCTGAACATCAGATACCTCACAGTTCTTCAAAATTTCTGAGTCTGTCCTTCCACTCTTTTGTATATCTTGCATAAAGGAGGCCAGCACTTCAACAGAACCAGGAATTACAGAGGGGCTGGTCTTCCCTGAGAAACTGGAAACTCCATTCGGATTGGATGAGGGACTACTTCTGTTGAAACATGAAGAAAAACATTTGAATTATTTACTGTGCCAAATGTTGTCCAACAACAGCACTCAAAATAATATACTAGTAATACAAAACCCTTTTTTTGTATTGATTTTTCATTCTGAAACCCAATACACTAAAAATCAGATTGATCTGATCACACAAACAAGGTTATTTTTCCCCTCAAAGAAGTTAGAGAATTCATAAAACATGTTGTGATGACTTGGGGAATCAATGTATAATTTATTAATTCTGTTTGAAATTATGAACTTTTTGCATATTTGAGTACTTATCACTATGAACTTTACTGCATTCTTGCCTCATATTCCTTGTCCTAAGGAGAGAGAGAGAGGTTCCTTAGTGTCCATCTCTGAGTAGGACAGTTGTTAAAGACCATCAACAAACCCCAGACAGAAAAATGGGATGACTACATCCTAGGTGAAAGCAGTTTTCTCCTGCTTGTCTGCAGAGAGTGAAAGGGGTTTAAGGAGTGGAAAATCTCCAGAAGAGAACAAAGAGACAGAAGTGTCAGAACAGGGGGTTAAAAAACACAAACACTGAGAACTTTGGAGTGATTCAAAAAAGGCAGGTTTCTGACCAGACAAAGCTAAAGAAAGCAGCTCCAGGGGCAGAAAGGAGATTCAGAAGAGAAGCCTGAGCTGGAGGAGTGAAGTCTCAGAGAAGGGATTTGGATCCCTGAGAAGAAACAGATTCAAATCCTGAAGAATGCTCACAAGTGGTAATGAAGTGAGGGCAGGTAATGGTGTGTAGATGTGTATTGTTTTGTCTTGATCTGTGTATCTCTGGTGCTGTTTAAAGCAAAAAGTGATTGTTCTAGAAATCTTTTTGCAAAATCTGTGTCTATTTGCTTCAACTATAATATGTCCCCTGAAGGGGTAAATTATAAACCAGAGTGCCCACAAAAGTGGAGCTCTGGGAAAGGGCATGTTTAAGTTACTGGGGACTCTTAGGGAGTTCAGCACTGGTCTTGGGAACTAGGGCAACTGGGCCCAGGGATCCCACTTCCAGAAAGGGTACCACACAGAATCTATGCCCAGGCAGAGTGGCAGAGAAGCCAGAGTCAAACAAAATCATCCAGCGTCGGGATCCAAACACAGCAGTTTAGTGAGTGAGATCAACCAGAGCTACAATTTAATCACAAATTATAAATCCCTGTTTTCCAGGGAAATGCATCCTTCCCTCTTTCTATTGGGAATCTGGTACAGTCCCAAAAAAATCTCTGTCCTAGCCTTAATTCCTACTTGGAAATTCTAACCCTCACAGGAGGTGAAAGTATAGGGTAAAGCCACAGAAAGCTTATGTGCTCACTTGCATCTGAAGGCTAACCACTTGGGGTTCTTGCTGAACTAGTAATCACAGTCCTATACTTGATTAGCTACCTGGTAGGTTCACTAGCCCAGATTTAGCTTCCTGGCACAATGGAGTTATCTGCTTAAGTGGACAGCTTTTTGTATTCCTTTTTGTGTTTTGCACATTACAGTTGTCTTGCAGAATCCTATTTCATATCAGGATGTTTACAATATATTTTCTTTGTTTTTATGAAGTGTAAAGAAAAAGAAAAGAACTGCAGTGCCTCCTTCTGGATTGATAGATATTATGAGACCATCACAATTACAGAATTTTTAATTTTTCCTTCTTGCCTTTATAAAGATGTACATATAGATAGAATAAGAATTGGTAAGAGTCAACAGGTATGTTCTATTATTTTATAGCTTTATTTAATAAAGTGCTCTGGATACAGACTGGCATTCTTGGCTCAACATTTATTGTTTCACCTGCCTGGAAATGGTGACTGTTAGCAGTTTGAGTGACAGACTAAAAGGTTGTCTAGTTTCATTCTAAGTACCTCTCTATCTTCTAAAGAAATGAGATTTTGTGGCTTTCAACAGCAATACTCATTAATCACAATAGATAGTCCTATCCCTCCTACAGCAACAGTATACTAAAGGAATGGAATTATCTTTATTCATTTCTCAATGCCAGAAAACACATCAGTATTACAAAAGGCTGTGCAAGATCACAACTGTCACTCATATGACACTGACATAACTGATCCCGGACTGGATGGACCTAATCCAAATCCCACTGAAGTCAATGGAAAGTATCACATCGACTTCATTGGGCTTTTATCAGGTCCAAAGCGCACAAGAAGAAAAAAAGTTCAACCTTGAAAAGAAGAAAGAGACAAGTTGGAAAAACAAGGAAGATGCATTTTAAGAACAATAAATAAATGTGAACTGTGATGGCACCTAAGGTGCCACAAGTACTCCTTTTCTTTTTGCAAATACAGACTAACACGGCTGCTACTCTGAAACCTATTTTAATAAGCAATTTTATCGTAACAGTGGTCTTATATTAGCTCCATTTAACATATGAAAGAACAAACTATTCACAATATTATATTTGGGTAGAAGTGGCCTATATACATTTACATACAGATTTAATAATACAGCTGCATTCTCTACAGATTTAAAATAATAAAGAAGTACACCAACAGTTGAGGTATTATTTCACATGTATGCTTTGGCCCTTTTTTGTCACCTTTCTTTTTGTCCCAGCAGAAGCTAACAAGGCCACATAATAAATTCTGAAGCTTCTACTTTAGTGAAACAAGACATCACTTCAAATGAGTTTAGGCACCATCCAAACAGAAAGAGACAAAAAAAAGCTGTAGTCCAATACATATTTCCTCTTTTAAAAATTTACATATCAGTTTGTGCTATACATTATCATTACCTGTTAGTTTTCAAGTTACAGCCAGAGTTGTAGGAACTTCTGATGTCAGATTCTACAGAAGAGTGAGAGAGTTCTTGCACAGTTTTCACCAAGTCCAAATTTTCCATATTTTATTCCCCAGAAGGATACTGTTGTTATCCTTTGAAAATACAGAATTATCATACTTTCAATTCAAAAAGCAGTTTGGCTTCATTGTTTGATTAAGCAATTTGATTAATCTTTAGATCAGGGGTGGGCAAACTATGGCCCAAGGGCCGCATCCAACCCTCCAGAAGTTTTAATCTGGTCCTCGAGCTCCCGCCAGGGAGCAGGGTTGGGGGCTTGTCCCACTCCGCGTGGTTCCTGGAAGCAGTGGCATGTCCCCCCTCCAGCTCCTAAACGTAGGGGCAGTCAGGGGGTGCCGCACACTGCCCCCACAGCTCCCATTGGCAGGGAACCGCAGCCAATGGGAGCTGCAGGGGCGGCGCTTGCGGACAGGGCAGTGTGCAAAGCTGCCCGGCCGCACATCCGCATAGGAACCGGAAGGGGGACATGCCGCTGCTTCTGGGAGCTACTTGAGGTAAGCGACACGCAGAGCCTGTACCCCTGACACCCTCCTGTGCCCCAACCCCCTGCCCCAACCTGATCCCTCTCCCGCCCTCCGAAACCCTCAGTCCCAGCCCGGAGCACCCTCCTGCTCCCCCAAACCATCATCTTAAAGTTGCTTTTCCAAGCAGCAGCTGATGAAAATTAACTAGACTCTATTTTTTTCATTGCTGGTATTTAATAATTCAGTAGGCAGCAGTGAAGCTGAGAAAAGTCATGTCTGAAAAAATTACTTCACAGGCAGGCACTGCAGCTATCTCCATGAGAGGAGGATCTAAAAAAACAGAAGCTGGGGAAAGGGTAGAATACTAAAGATGCACACCTCCCTAACAGTCAGAGGTGCTTAGAAAAAGAAAGCTCTTTCTCCCTTCTAGCAGCCAGAAAAGATGTGGAAAGGCCTCAAATTTATCAGACACCTAAAAGTGGATACAAAAAATAGAGGTCCCAACCAAAGTTCAGGGACAGCTTCTTAGCAAGAATCCCAGCATTCACCCATTTTCCATCAGCCTGAAGTCATGGATTATGTTCCTTAGCAGCAAACTGCTCCTGGTATTTGCTGGTGGCTCTCCTGACACCAATCTCTCATATTGGCTCTGTCTGGTAAGTTTAGTCTTTAAACTAATGGGTGTCTGGTAAATTTGCATTAAGCTCCATGTTAAAAGTCCCTGGATTGTGTCAACTGTTGATCCAGCCGAGGAAAGCCAGAATTTGCTCCCTCGGGAATCCACTAGTACTGCTCTACAGGTCAGCAAAAGAAATCATTATAGAACAATATGAGGTCCTTTTCTCCCTCAAGGCCTGAATAAACTGCCTTCACTGCACTCAGACTCAACCGCTGCCTCAAGAATATCAGTTCAGGACTGGTCCACTCTTGGTTATATAACAGCATCTGGAATAATTTTCAAACACAGTTGTCACATGATTTGCATCTACAAACAACACAAGAACAAACTATGTTACAAGTGTTCAGAACCTATGCCATGGACTTGCTGGAAGTGGAGACGTGAGCTGCAGTATGTGGTTTCTGTTGGTTGATCATTCCAAAAATAAATGGTCAATTGACTAATCAAATAATGTCAAAAATAGCCAAATATTGTAAAGCATTAATTGATCGGAACATTAACAACAGTAACAAAAAAAGAGTATGACTTTATGGTGTCCAAAAATCTTAGATGGATACTTATACCTAAGTACAAAAACGAGTTACTTAACTGAGTTATTTTAACTCAGAAAAATGCAAAACACAATTAAGTGGAGTTCTGAAAAAAATGATAGCATAATTATATTTTATAGCAATATTAGGTTAGCATTTAAATATGAAGTTACTCAAGACTTAATAGTTACAAAAGAAAAGAAACATGAAATTAAACAGAAACAAAAACAAACACATGGCAACTATAAAAGAAAAAAAGTCATTTTTAAATGCACTTATGCGAGGCCAGCTCTTCAAGCAGCTTAATGGCTGTGCATCTAATTTTCTTTGTGTTAGGGAGAAGGTTTAATGACTGAACCCTCCTCTCAGTTTGTACGTTTGTCTAGTCAGTTTAGATAGTAAACACTTTGGGACATGGACCATGTCTTTTAAGTTGTTTAACGTGCTTTGTAAGCTGCCACGTATATTGATGGTCTGGTATATGATGATATACATGCATATATAGAATGTTTGTTCTGAAGATTACACCCAGTTAAGATGCTCAACTTTCCCCCCCCAAACAGGTAGTGAAGTGAGCGACAAGACATTTAAGTAGGGTTGCTAATCGATAGCATGAGGATGCAAACAAAAGTAGGCTGCTGCCGAGCTCTGGGCATTCTTGCTGGAATATCTGTTGACGATATTTGACATTGGTCAAATAATAGGTGATCAACTGGCCAGTCAATTGACCAGCTTGCCAAGCCTAGTCCTGTCCACATTACAAATTTTAACATTATTGTTACAGGATCAGGAAATAACTTAGCTGTCATGGGGTCCCTTATTTTGGTTGTTCTTGCAGTACCGATCAGCCCTTACAGTCCCAAACACTGATCTTCCATTTAGTGTAGAAAGACACTAAATTAGACCAGTCTGCAAAACCAACCCTTATATGTTTTCCCTCAGATGAACTGATGCAAGTTTTTTAATAGAAGTTAAATACCTGTGAGAGTAAAAATATGGAGAAGTCAAGTGCACATAAAATTGCATCTAGATTGCTCTGAACTTTCAGCGTGCAGCACCTACATTTCAGACGTTAAATGTTGGCTTTTTTTATCACTCTTAAAATAACTGGGCCATAAAAGAAACACATTTGATCACTAAATTTAATTTGGGAGAACTAAACCACTTCAACTACACCAGTGCTTAAGAGCGTGACAAGTAACCTCCAAACTCTTTTACAATTTTAGACTATTCTCATTTTTAATTAAACAGAAAAATGACAGGAAACATTTCCTGGACTCTATTCTTACAGGCCAAGGTACATCCCAGAACAAACTCTAGGACCAACTCAAAAAAACATGAACTAAACATGTATGCTGGTGAGCTGCTACACCAACACCAGCACATTTACAGTGGGGATTACCCCCCTCATTTAACAACCCCCTCATCTGAGCAGCATCTGGTCCCTTTGCCCTCAAGTACTTTCCTCCCCTCCCACTTCAGGCCCTCTCTCTGTCCACTCTCTCTCCCCTTTCAGGCCCCCATCCTCCCTCACGCCCCTTCCCTCGCATTGGGTCCTCCCCCACCCTCTCCTCACCTCCCACTAGTTCCTACCCCACCCTACTGGGTCCTCCCACTCCCTCCAGCCTCTTCTCCCATCTCTCCCTCAGTCCTCCCAGCTATCTCCTCAGTCACTTGCTCTCCTCTAACCCCGCCTCCTTTCCGTGGGTTTCCTCTCCCCTACAGCTCTCCGCCCCGCACCCCGTTCCAATTTCCCAGTCCAGGCTCCGCCCCTCTCCTCTCATTGGGCGGCTAACCACCCCGTTTTAGACTGTTGACAGAGCTGCTACCCCAGGATTGGTCAACAAGACTGCCACTCGCTGTTGGGGGCGGGGTCGAAGCTATAATTGAGGACGTCTCGCCTAACTGGGACGGGGGGGAGGGGGCTGAAAGACGCGGCATGCTAAGGCCCGCGTCACTGGGTGTCTTCTACTCCAGGGTCCCATGTCTGGGCTCGCTCCTCCCTTACCTGCATCTCTGCCTGTCCGGAGGGAAGGGTATCCTAGTTTCAGCACTGCTCCCCTCCAGCGACCGTTAGGCGGTAAACAAGCACCAGCCGCAATCTCCTTCCTCACGATTGGCGGCTGGGATTCGAACGTTGCGGGGGGGCAAAGGGCACGAGAGACGGGCCCCCTCGCGATGATTGGCTCTTCTGGCCGCGCGCCAGATCCAATCGTGCGACGTTATTGGCTGAGGTGCGGGAAGTACCGGCGAGCCATATCCCCGCGTTCGGATTGGCAGGTGCGGCTGCGCGCCGCACGAGTACCCGGGACATGATTGGCTGATTGGTTTTTGCGCTCCTGCATAGTGTGCGGGAGGCCTGGCTTGCCTGCGCATGCTCAGTGAGGGACGGTGAGGGATTCTTGCGGATTGGAGAAGGGCAGAGCGCTCATACAGTAGGAAGTGTATTACGTATGCGCAGATGTATGTCTGTGGTACTGTCTTGGGGGGCGCATGCGCAAAACGGCCGATGCGGATGTTGTGGGGCCCGTGCTGACCCTCCCTTGCCTGTAAGTAAGAAGGGCCCCGCCTGGCGCCTTAGAGCGGTTGGGCGCGCGCCTGACCCCGAGCCCCCCTTGATCGGGACTTCAGACTCCAGCTCTTCGCTGCGGGTTTATCAGGCTACAGGCAGGGGCCCAGCTGGGGAGAGAACCCGGCTCCTACCCCTGCCCCCCTCCCTCCCCGCTCTAACCCTCCGTCCCCTCTCTGCTCCCAGAGCTGGGGAGTGAACCCAGGAGTCCCGACTCCTATCCCTACCGCCCCCCCCCCCGCTCCGGTCCCAGAGCTGGGGAGCGAACCCAGGAGTCCCGGCTCTCAGTCCCCCTTCCCACTTTGCTCCTAGAACTGGGGAGAGAACCCAGTAGTCCTGGCCCCTATCCCTGCCTCCCACCCCCAACTCTCCATTCTCTCTTTGCTCCTACAGCTGGGGAGGAAATCTAGGAATCCCAGCTCTTGTTCCTTGCACACCCATCTTGACACCCCGCCCTCCTCCCCGAGCTGGGGAGAGAATCATAGAACTGGAAGGGACCTCGGTCCAGTCCCCTGCACTCAAGCCAGGACTAAGTATTATCTAGACCAGTGGTTCTTAACCTTTACTGCAGCCCGCACCCCTTTGGTTCTCAAAATATGTTCTCGCACCCCTTATGAAAAACCTAGATATATTTTGTTTGTATATTACAGTAATTGTTAAAAAATGTATAATAAAAACATAGGTTTGATGAAACAAAGTAGTTGTACTTACATGCCTGTGCTTAATTTGTGTTTTCAATGATTTACTTTCTAAAAAAATCTGGCATGTCTCACACCCCAGTTTAAGAACCACTGATCTAGACCATCCCTGATAGGTGTTTATCCAACCTGCTCTTAAACCTCCCACGCCCCCTTCCCCTGTTCTAGCCACCACTGCACAAACTCCTTTCCAAAATTGTCTGTTTTTCATGGACTTAGAACTGGGTTGTAGAACTTCACTTAAAAGGTCTTGATGGAGCCCCCAAAAATATGCCTGATGGGGAGCAATATGGGAGTTCAGCCAGCAGGACAATGCATCTGCAATATTGAGTTTCCTGCTTTGTCCCTCAGCTGTCAAGGCCCTGTTGGTATCTCCACTGACTGAGGGAGAGGACCCATCTCGCTCCCCATACACTGGAAACCCAGGCTGCGAACCAAACAGAGCAGGTGTTCAGACTTTTTATTCCCTTGACTTCACATTCTACTACTTTTTTCTTCTGTTTCCCCAGGCTTGTGCTCACAACCTCAACTCTATCCTAGAATCGTTTATGCTGCTAATAGTGGGACAGGTGCTTGTTAGGGTGCTGTCAGTGTGTGAGGGAATGAAAGCAGACTTTCAGTGATTTTCAGTCTGTAGTTCATGCAACAGTTTGTGCAGGCCTTACTTACTTAACTATTAACCCTAGTCAGTGACCTTAAGTGGATGGTACTCTTCTTAAGAAATAGATACAAGTTATTGCAAGTGGTTATTTGCATTTCAAAATAAACACTGATGTTTTGGACTAGTTCTTAGTTGCCCCAACAGACATACATACACACAGTGCCAACAGGGTGCTAGTTGCTTTACAGACAGGTATGAAGATAAGGTGCCTGTTCCAAAGATATTATATTAGAAGGGGAAAAAACCCATCTCTTATCTATATGCCATAATTGCTTACCATGATGAATAATTTCCAATCTGTGTTTTAAATCAGATCATGGTCCCTTGCTGACCTCTTCCTAGCTGATCCTACAGTAAAAGCATGATGCATTGTTTTTACTACCACAGTTATTTCCTTGACAACTGATCTTGTAAGTACTGGATTGTGACTTCACTGCAGGATGAAGCAAAAGGAGAGGATGAGCTGTGAAGGAGAAAGCCATTAGTGAAAACACATCTTAAGTCACATAGGAAGTATTTATATTTTTAATGTATAAGGTGACCTGCAAATCAGTATGCTAATGCTGATTCATTAAATAATGCTACTCACTTGTGCAGCACCTCAATAAGGCAGGTATTGCATGTCTTAGAGATGGGTGAAATAAGCTATCGGTAAGGGACTTGTTTAATGTCATCCAGTGGGTCAGGGTAGAAGGAATAGGACACAGGTGTCCTAACACCCAAGTTGTCCACTACTCTTTTTGTAGGTGACACCCTTGCATTTAGGAATATGTGTTGACTGCTCCAATTAGGAAGGCTAGCAGGAGAATATTCAGCATATTAAAGTACTAACTGTTCTTCTTCCTAGCCTGACTGTTGAGGGCATTTTGCTAAAATTGATAGTTTTCTCAGTTTGCATTGCAGGATATATTTAACCAAGAGACACCAAGACAGTTGACTATTTAGAAGCCTTTCATCAAAATGGAGTGATACTTCTGTGTCTTAAGTGTGTGTGGAGACTTCAATAATTAAAATCTCCAGTGTGCTGTTGGATGTTATAAATAGGATATAATAATTGCAGAGCTTTCAAACTGTACAAACCTCTTGATCTAAGGAATTCTGACAGACTTGACATTTCTAGGACTGTATAAAAAAACCCTGGGATGATACTGTTTTTATATACAAAGATGTTTCCCCTCATTAAGCTATATTAATGATAGCAAGGTACCACCCATTCTGAATAGGACTATGGTTCACCATTATTTCCTTTCTCTCCTACACGCACAATACCTAACAACTGTGGGGGGGGTTTTTAGACCCTGTTTTGTGTAAAGTGAAATCCTGGTAGGTCAGTCTTGCTCTGTACATATTTGTTTTAGTCATTTTTTATAGCTGTAGCATCAAGGAACAGTAGCAAATTCACATTAGTCTGCAAGCATTAAGCACTCCCCAAATCTTCTCTATTCATGTGTGATGAGTAGCTCAGACAGTTATCCTTTGTTTCAACTAAGGTTATCTAAGCAACCAGTTACTGACAATAGTAACTGAGTTGGAGGAAGGGGAAAATAGTTACCATAACTCATTGCTGCTATGCTTTGAAGAATTAAGTGTTGCTTTATGGTTTCTGCAATAAAACACTGCATTCCCATCTTTTAGTTTTTAGTGCCACCAAGTGGCCAGTTTTACTTGCTCATTAAAACTACTCAAAACTATTTCCGTTTTTCCCCCTTTCTTGTACCAGTGTAGATTTATTGCTAGTTGAATGTTAACATTTTTCATCAACTGCATTCAGGACATACAGTTCGCATAGTCAAGTAGTCATTCTTTTGAGCCAAATAAGTAAATAGTTAAAGCAAAACAAAGACATTTATTATCTTAACTTAGAGCCCAAGGAACAGTGCTGTTTGATAGGACTAGAAATCTGGAGTCATTGGTGTAACCACAGAATAGGTGGTTGCAGTGCAAGCTTCCCTGCACTTTCAGGCCTATAAGGATCAAAAACCCTGACTAGGAGGGATCACCTCTAGGGGTCAAGCATTCTGTCTTCATAGCCCATTTGCTCTTTCACCTGCTATCTTAAACTGTCAGTGTCCATTCTGATGTGGAAACAAACAGTTATGAAGGGAAAAATAGAACCGGAGGAGTGGGCACAAAAATCATGAATGAAATCACAAAGGTTTGATGACAGGAGCAACTTATGGCAAACAGCAGAGCACAAAAGATTCTTAATTTGAAATCAAGTTGATCAAGCTGGTATACTGATAAATTCAGTAAAGTCAGTGCAGCATGAAGTACCAGCAAGTAAAAACATGTTACTTCCATTTATTTTAAAAATTAGAATGGGAACCAGGAATAGTCTCAAAACTATAGGAACTATTAAGCTAATGCAAGAATGAATCTGGACTTAAGGATATCAGGACTTGGTGGGAGTTTTGCCTGAGTAAGGACTTCCAAATAAGATTTTTATGTAGCCAGGTGCATAGCCTTCTCTTTCCATTAGGTCTTTACCCCCTTCTTTTCTGGTATATGGGATAATATTCGGACCGTTGCTTTCTTGGGGCCAGGATTTCACCCCGAGTGTATAAACCAAAACTGCTTCCCTATTTGAATGCTGTTTTGAACCATTGTTTATATCAAATTTCCAAGACAAAGTAAACTTAAAAGAATGATGTGAGCAATTAGTTTATTTCACCAGAACTAATTGCATTCTAAAGCTCAAATTTGGACACTTATTGTGTGAGGCTTCTCTCTGTTAATAAGTGTTTTCAGGTGCCACTTAACACCTTGATTTTGAAATTTAGTCTGTTTTAATTTAGTGGCTATTTTACAGATGCCTTACAGACGAAATAACAACTTTGGCTACTTATTTTGTTGCAACTTCATAACATTCATTTGAAATATTTAGTGTTCCAAATTTGACATATCTGTAACAATGTTACAGAGCTAGTTTATAACATCTTTTAAAATACATTAGGTCATATTAGGCTAAACTAGATCATGTTAAAACAAGGTATTTTCTATTTCAGGTTCCAGTCAAGAGGAATTTTGGTTTCCATTTCCTTATGAGTGCTTCAAGTTTGTTTCATTCCTCAATCTTACTAACCAAAATAAATACATTGTCTTGGAGGCCATGGCTTTGGAGGCAGCAAAAGTTTTTATCCCCCCGACTGGCTGTACCTTTATTGCCGGTTGCAGGAAAGAAGAATTCTTGTGATCTTCTTGCACTAAGTGAAACAGACTTAGAAGAACAGTTTGTAAGAGGTGATGGCCCAGGAGGCCAAGCAACGAATAAGACAAGCAACTGTGTGGTCCTGAAGCATATTCCATCTGGGATTGTAGTCAAGGTAATTCATTTATTTGGTTCCATTAAATAATTGAAACCAGCCTGATTATATTGTGTTATTTTGACAAATAAAATATGCAGAATTTTAAAATATGGTGTGCAGAATTTTTAATTTTTGGTGCAGAATTCCCCCAGGAGTATAATAATTAGACTTTAAAGAGCTAAATGATAGGATTTTTTTTTTTGAGGCAATCCTTTCATTCATAGGAAAAGTAGGCAGCACCAAATTTGCATTCAAATCTTGCATCCAGTTAAAGGGATCCTGAAATTTTCCTCTTCAATAGCTCCTATCATCTAAAGAACTCCAAAGTACTTTATAAACTTTAAGCTTTCCAACATGCTATGCCATAAGGAAATTTCTCCATTTTAAGATGGTAAAATGGAGGGACAGAGTTTAAGTGACTTTCCCAGGGTCCTAGAGCAGGGAACTAAAAATCAGAACTCCTGGCTCTCCCTTCCCTATTACAAATGCAAGATGAGACTACAGATCCAACAAGCTTGGTACAAACTGAGCCTACCTATTGCTCCTCAAATTACTCATAAGTAAGAATAATTTATCAACTAGGGGCTGCCCATTGATCCTTATGAGACAAATTTTTGCTCACTAGCTGTAACTTAATGTCTTCCTTTTACTCTGTATAATTTAAATTCAGAAGTAACTTCAAAGGAATGGAGGAGCAATTTTCAGGTCTACCAGTGAGAAAGGATTAAGACAAAAATCAGTAGGCAAAACTAGAAGAACCCTTAAACAATAAATGCTACTTCAAAACACTAACTTCACGTCATCTGATGGCTACCAAAAATGGTTTGCTGTTTACTGCTATAGCAGAAAGGGAGAGGCTAGCTCATTTAAAATGGATTTTTTTGAGCCATTAATTTAATTAATAGACTTCACAATTGTTCTAATCATTTCTTGAATGTTACCACATAAAGAGAACACTTTTCCTTTAGAAACTGTCATGACACAAATTTGGCTTCTTATTTCCTTGTGCACTTTCCCTTACTAGTCTGAAATTAAATATCTCTTATCAGGGTTGCTTTTTTCCTTTCAGCTAGTACATAAATAAAATCAAATTACAAGCCAAGTATTCTACTACTTACTCATATAAACAGATTTAAATTTTAGGATTAATTTATATTAATAAGGATTTTACAGGATGAGGCTCTACAGTAGTACAACATGTTTAGTAAAAGGAAAAAATGTGTATGTGTAGAATGAACAGAATTAATTTACAATAACAATTTTTTTTTCAGTGTCATCAAACTAGATCAGTGGAGCTGAACCGACAGAGAGCCAGAGAAATCCTGCAGCAAAAAGTTGACCTCTTTTACAAAGGTGAAAATAGTGACATTTTTAAAGAGAAAAGAGCAGCTGAGAAGAAAAAGCAAGAAAAGAAAAAAAGAGCAAAGGAGAATCTAGAAAAGAAAAGGCATATTAAAGAAATGCAAGAATCAGATGCCAAATAAGTGTGAGAGAAAATACCGATTTGGTTTGTCAGGGAAAGAGGAGAGAGTTTGTTGCTACCCTTGAAACATGTGTTAGAAGTTTTCTGGCTTAATACTGTTAAGACTTCATAATAAACACTATTAAATTGTTGAGTTTACTGACCTGCTATTAGTGCAAGGCTAAAGTATTTAGCCCAATGTTAATAGCAGTCATATATTTCATCTACGGTGGACATCCCGGTACACTCAGATTCAATATAATCATCAGTTCATTTGTGCCAAGTTTAGGACAGGTGTGATAAGAAAACAAGATCCATAAAACCTTAATTAAATGGATGTTACAGGAAAACTGTATCCACTTTTGTTAATGGAGGGAAAAACTCAATCAGCTGAGAATATTCTTCTCTCACTGTGAGAGGATTTAGACACAATCTCTAATGCTTTCATGCCATAAAGGAGGTCTTCTCCTGAAACATAGTTGGCCTTATCCTATAGTCCGTACTCAGGCAACATTTCCATTTAAATCAGAACCCCCTTTATAACTTACAGTAGGCAGATTGGATGAGCTATAAAAAAAAAAAAAACTCATTTCTAGTAGGGTTGTCAATTAATTGCAGTTAATACAGGCAATTAATACAAAACAATTAACGTTTTTTTAAATGAGTTACTCACACAGCTTTGTTTTGACCCTCTTACTTACTGTACTACATTACTTGGTGGACACTGGCACAGTTCTACTGTATTCTCATGATCTGGAGTGATTAAATATCAGAAAAAGTTAATGGAGCAAAGCACCAAAAGTTTAGGTCTTTTGAATGGGAAGTTTATTTTTAAGAAACCTCTGGATAAAAAGACAGTTATCTGTAGCTACTGCAAGACTGAATTCCAGTACCATCGAAGTACTTAAAGTCTGCAGTACCACATACGCGCTAAACATGCTTTTGCCTCCAGTTCTTGTGCTACAGATAACCCACTGACAGCAAATGAATCCTGCCAGCCGCGACAGAGTACACTTACAGAGTTTCAGGATTGCTACAAGCCCATGGATCAATGTACAACAGTTTAACCAGTACTATTGCAAAGTGCATAGCTATCGAGTGCAGACCACTCAACACTGTAAACAACAGAGGGCTAAGAGACGTTATTCAAATTGCATCTTCTAATTAGTCATAATCCTTGCCCTCCCAAGAGACCATTGCCAAGTATTTGTGATGCCTATATCATGAGAAGACTACAAAGTTGGAGCTTCTGAAAAATGCACTAGCTGTTGCTTTGGATGGTGATCACTGGACGTCCTTGAGCAATCACAGCTGTGTTGGAGACACAGCACACCTAATTGATGCTGCATGGACACTGCAATCGTTTGCTTTAACGGTAACACACATTGAAGAGAGACATTATGCTGAAACATATGCAGAGTGTTTCTTGGATGTTGCGAAAGAATGGAATATTCAAGAAAAGGTAACAACAATTAGTACTGACAGTGCACACAGTATGATTGCAGCAGCCAGTCATTTGCCTTTTGAACACATGGCATGCATCACTCACAGTCTGCAGCGATCCATTACAGTAGCACTCGATGGTGGTTTAGAAAACGTGCTGGCAAAATGTAGAAAACTTGTGGGCCATTTCAAACACAATCCAGCTAACAGTATAGAGCTAGAAATACAACAAGCTGCAAATGGACAGAAACAAGAACCTCTTGTACAAGATATTTCAACCAGATGGAACTCCACATTGGGTATGGTTCGGTTCATGCTTAGAAGTAAAGCTGCTATCACAGCCACATTAGCTCTTCAAAAGCACAATCTATCAGTGCCACCAGATAGTGATTTTGAAAAACTGCAAAAGCTAGAAACACTACTTGAGCCTTGCAGGGTTGTGACTGAACTCCTTAGGGGGAAATTGTATGTCTCGTGCTCCGTGGTTTTACCCGCATTCTGCCATTTATTTCATGTTATGGCAGTCTCTGACAACCCAGCATATGTTGTTCGATTTTAAGAACACTTTCACTGCAGATTTGACAAAATGCAAAGAAGGTACCAATATAAGATTTCTAAAGATAGCTACAGCATTCAATCCTAGGTTTAAGAATCTGAAGTGCCTTCCAAAACCCAAGAGGGAAGAGGTTTGGAACATGCTGTCAGAAGTCTTAAAAGAGCAATACTCCAATGCAGAAACTATAGAACCCGAACCACCAAAAAACAAAATCAACCTTTTATTGGTGCCATCTGACTCAGATGATGAAAATGAAGGTCTGTCAGTCTGCACTGCTTTGGATTGTTATCGAGCAGAACCAGTCATCAGCATGGAAGCACGTCCTCTGGAATGGTGGTCAAAGCATAAAGGGGCATACAAATGTTTAGCATATCTGGCACGTAAATACCTTGCAACGCTGGCTACAACAGTGCCTTGTGAACGCCTGTTACCACTTTCAGGTGACCTTCTGAAAAGAAGCGGGCAGCATTATCTCTCAAATGTAAACAAACTCCTTTTTCTTAGTAATTGGATGAACAAGAAGTAGGACTGAGTGGACTTGTAGGCTCTAAAGTTTTACATAGTTTTGTTTTTGAGTGCAGGTATGTAAAAAAAAAAATCTACATTTGTAAGTTGCACTTTCACGATAGAGATTGTATTACAGTACTTGTATGAGGTAAATTGAAAATACTATTGTTTTTTACAGTGCAAATATTTGTAATAAAAAATATAAAGTGAACACTGTACACTTTGTATTCTGTGTTGTAAATGAAATCAGTATATTTGAAATTGTAGAAAAACATCCAAAAATATTTTTAATAAATTTAAATTGATACTCTATCATTTAACAGTGCAATTAAAACTGATTTTTTTTTAAATCATTTGACAGCCTTAGTTTTTAGACATTACATCTTTGTCAATTGAAGAAAGATGTGAAAACTAACAGACAAAGATGTGGAGGATACAGTAGGTTGAAAGGAACTTCGGTGAGTTCACTCATCTGAACCATTTTTATGCAAATTGTCCCTTTCCCAAAACTGTATTATCCTCCAACATCCATAGTTTGCACTGATAAGTCTCCCTTTCTTTGGGTTTCATTGTCCAGTTTCAGTAGTCAGTTTTACTTAGTTTACCTTGCAGAATTTTGATGCGACTGAATACCAGTGTTATGCCATTGTCTTTACTATATCACAATACACTTGAATAGTTTCACCTCAGAAAGGGTCTTTATTCTGTTTTTAAAATTTCAAATAAAGCTGGGGAATAGGGAGCATCTGCTCAATTTTATTAAAGATGTTGATTTAAAATCACAAGGGAAGAGGTGATCTTCCATCTTAATGGAGTGATGATGGGTTTTTTTACAAGGTGTCAAATCACATCCCTAGAACTTTACGGTATCTTTCATTCTTACACATACCCCACACTTTGCTTTTTATAAGTAGCAATGGAGCCGGCAAGCAGCCTTACCTGCTTCCTCCAGAGACTGACTGCATCAGGCCAGTGCTATGGATGGAACGTCTCCAGCAGTCTGCAGCCCTGTTCTTTAGTCTGTTCCTGGACTTGAGGCTCTTGCATGAAGGTTAAACATTGGCCTATCTACTGAGTTTTTGCACTTTTAACATAATGTTGATTAAAGTGACCGTACATACAGTTTTAATACAAATGGTTAATGAAAATAAGCTTTATTACATCAAGTAATAAATACATACAAAGATGCAAATAACAGTTTTAGTAACTTATCCAGAATTTTGTTTTTTGGCAAACTTACAATGAAAGCTTCAGCCTTAGGGTGAAAATTAGTTTTCTGGGACCTTGTTATTGTTTGTTAGGTTGCTCTATCTTCTGTATTTATAACTCATGCACTTTAAATGGACTCCAAAGCACTAACAATCATGCAAATGCTTATGCAAAAAAAAAAAAAAAGGATTATTTCTAAGCAGGGTCTATGCTGTATGGCAAACTGTGTGAGTATAGCAAACTACTAGGTAAAACATGCTACCAGTGCAGTTATTTAAAAAAAAAAAAATCCTTAGAGTTTATGTCAAAGGTTGAAAGATTGACCATGTGGGGTTAAGTGAATATAGTCAAAGAAATAAAAAGAATGAGACGGTGGCTGGATAAGAAAGGAACTTAAGTATAGTCTGTGGGAGAGAAAGCATTCCTCTGCATGCAGTTTTAGTCTTAACCTTTTAGAAAGAATTTGGGGAGTTTAACATCTAAAAAAATGCAAACCCTCAGTAAATTGAAAAATCTTCTCGTTCTTAACTGTACGTTTTCATAAGGGCAAAAAAAAAGGGTAAAACGCTCAAAATAAAAAGATTCATCTGCATGTTTCAAAAGGAATAAGTATTACATTTTTCTTCATAAAGAGCTGGAAAGTCTTGTAACTTAATTAGTAGGCTAGGATCTTGCATTCCGTTCAGTCTCAGCCAAGCATTCCCGAACTAATCCTCTAGCGTGAATGATGCCTGTAAAAGAACGGAAGATTTTTGAAAGTATCAGGTTAGGTGACAGTAGAAATTCAACAAAGCGGTTTAATGTTTCTGTCCTAAACTAGCTAGCAAGGGTGCTGCAACGTACCATAACTGTGGCAGCCGCATTCCACCTGCAGTTCAAGCAAGTGAGTTTGGTTCTCCTAACTGGCATCTTTTCACAGATGAACGCCGGAAGGGACCATTGTGTTAAACTTCAGTTAAAAATGTGTCCTAACCAAAACCCTGAAATCAAACACCTGTGAAATTAAGTTCCACATTCAGAGATAGATCTAAACTTTGCAGCGCAGGCTATTTTAAACTGCAGATCTTAATTTAAAAAAAAAAAGTGGATCTTGCATAATTGTAATTTGAAAATTTGCTAAAAATAATTTAATCAAAAAAACCTGATCTGTCCATCGAGTAACTTTTGCTTTGAGAGGAAAGGAGGACTTGTGGCACCTTAGAGACTAACAAATTTATTTGAGCATAAGCTTTCGTGAGCTACAGCTCACTTCACTCCTTTTCTTTTTGCGGATACAGACTAACACGGCTGCTACTCTGAAACCCGCTTTGAGAGGGTGTCTCTCAACTCAGAGCCATAACTGTCACCCTGCCTTGAAAGTCAAAGTCTAAGCTCCACCCGTGTTAATAACATTGAGAGTGCCAGCGTAGATAGTCCACCATTTTAAGCACTATGTTGTGTAACCTTGCTCAGGTCTAGTTGACATGAACTAGAATTTTCAAAAGCACCTTAAGTCCCAGCCTTAATACTTAAAACACTAGTGGCAGATCTAGACGAGTGCTACCGAAGTTCACAGCAGCCTGTGTTCGGTCCAAGGGAGATTTTGGCATGACTTTCCCCGTGCAGACAGGGCTACGCTCTGGCACCAAGGTTTCAGGGCAAGAGAGAATAGATTGGTTTCTGCTCAGAGCCCACCACTATTGCTCCTTAGCTGGGTGGAGGAGTTGCTGTTGAGCAGCAGGAGATGCTTAGCCTCCTCCCACTCAAAGTACATTGCCTCTGAAGGACTGCCAGCCCGGAAGCTTCATGGTCACAGAGCAGCCAGTGATTGCACCCAAAGAAATAACTGTTCATTAAATAATTACACTAGAAAAGTTAGGGATACAAGGATTTTCAAAGGGTTAAATATATATGCACACTAGAAAATTGGTGCCTGTACCTATGGTATGCACAGATACAGACTCAAAGCAGCACATTAGACTTTATGTGGCAAGGTACCCAGTTTATGCAGCAGAGCTACCCTGAATTAGGTAGAAAACAGACTGTTAATTGATTTAAAAGCCTGTGTGGCTTTTAAGTTGGTGGAGCACAAAGACAGAAGTCTCCTGCAGGAGGAATGCTCCATATACCTTCCCGCTCCTGTGCGGGACACCTGCAAGATTCCCCCAGCCCCACCCCATCATACTACTGTATGCTCCCCACACCCACACACTTAATTCCTCCTCGTAGGAACCTCCTCCACTATTGAGTGGGCAAGTTTTTGAGTCAGAAGATGTCAGAAAAACTGGCTGATATCCATGATCCCTATATAAATACATGCTGTAATGTAGGAAAGCACAACTTTAATCTAGCAACTCAACTGTTCAGCAAGCAATTGTTCATGCTGACAGTCTGAACTTTTCCAAGTTTCTTCTACGTCCTTCTCATTGGCCTATAGCCATTCTTGATCTATTTTGACACTGACTCAGCCAGTGCAATAAAGAGACTCCTGCAACATTGATTTTAGTCAGCCCAGATTCCACTTTACCACTCTTATCAGCAGACTTTATTACATCCCTTCCAAGAACAGCTCCTATTCATTTTATTGCACATTGTGGTAGATATATTACTCTCCCCTTAATGGTTGGGCCTTACGTACAGCTGGCTTAATGCCACTTTTGCACCACCCAGCTGCTGGGCTAACCAGAGACCATTTTAGCCTCTGGCACAGGACAGAGCAGCTTGGGGAACTACCTTGCATTGAGCTGTCCATGGCCCTTATGGGTCACTCCAGCAGCACTTCAGGAATGTCCTTGACATGCCTCCTGCAGGGGATGGTGTGGAGCTGGCTACACCAGCTGTAGGGCATGCAGTGATTTCCCCAACGGAGAGGAAAGGAGACTCACTACCCTCTTTTGCTGGCCAAAAGGAACTGTGGACCATGGATGAACTGGGCCCTTAGACTCTAGTAGCTTCAGGCTCCCTTAGATGTACTTACATCTGCTTACTGACATATGAGGCAGTCTAAGCAGGTGGAACTTACAAACAGAGGAGCCAGGAGGAGTAGAAATACATGTGACAGAGGAAGATGCTGGCTAGTTCAATGTTAGCCTCCTGTTTGCTTTTCCCCCCTACACTCCTCTCTACAGGCCCCTCAATATGCAAGTTACCACAGCACAGAATCTCTTCAAGCAAAGATACATTCAGTTAAGATTAAGTGGGCCAGCTGGAAAAGTGATGTATAAGTGATACTTTGGTACATGGTTTGGAGTCTATGGAAGAGAGTTTAGGCGATTCTAAGTAAGTCTTTTGGGAGCCTTCACTGATGTTATGTACACAGTGAGGGGGCTGGAAAAAGGTGCAAGTTACACTAACCTATACTCCCCTCTGTGCACATGAAATCCATTCAGTCATTGGTTGGTCACGTGGAAAGTGAATGGGCTATTGCTAAACTATGTTAAACCAGCGACTCGTAACTAAACACACTAAGTCAAGCCAGCTGTAAGTTTCCCCATCTCTGAAGTAAGGGATGTGGGGAAACGGTTTGGAAATAATGGATCCAAAAAACTGTCCATTCTAATAAAAAAAATTACCTCGTTTTAGCCTCTCCATGGCACTTTTACTTCCAGCATATGTAGGTCTAATTTCTTTTCCTAATTCTTCTATGATAGCTAGAAGTTCTGCATATTTGCTTTGTGGTACTTGACTGCTGCTGGTACCCTACAGTTTGAAAGAAATTAATCTGAATTATACATAGCAAAAAATAGCAGATTAAAGAAATCATAAGAATCTATTTCATAATGTGCTCCAGTTGATCATGGTCACTTGCACTAAATGCATCAAGTTTATAGTTTTACAGGATTTTAAACACGATGCTGCTTTAGCCCCTGCTCCTGCAATCAGATACGATGAGGTACCATGCAGTTGCAAGGATCTATCAGGGCAGATCTGACTGCAGGGCTGGGACCTTTTAACATTTCATCCGAACAGTATTGCAAATCATTAACTAACCCAACGCTCAAGTTCATCTCTCTCTCCCTCCATTTGTTCTAATTTTAAGTAGTAGTACAGGCAAAAACTGACCAGACATGTTTTCAGAGTATGTTAAAATAGGTGGGGAGTCAGTAAGAGAGAGAGAGAAGAAAGCTGTCCATATGCCAAGAGAAGGCCTCCTTCTCCCTGTTAAATGGTAGAAGCCACTCCACAAAAGTTGACCAGTTAGATTCTTGTAGCAGCCAACAGGAAGGTTTGGATCATGCATTTTATAACATTGTTTTGCTGGTGTAAATCTTAATTTACAGTTAGAAATATATTTAATATTAAATATGATTTTGTATTTTAAAAGTCATACTAATAGAGTCCTGTTTGTTGCAGCCTTTACCATCAGATTATAATCTTTGATCATTTTATACCTGTGCCTTTGTCTTCAAACACAACTCACATCAAGGTTCACCGGTTGGCAGGGACTTGTGGTTAGTTAATAAATACCCTGCCTCAGCATGGGAGGATGGATTAGACGACCTCTTGAAGTCCCTTCCAGACTTACATATGATTCTATAACCCCCAGTGAGCACTACAGTTAGTCTAATATGAAACCAGGATGCATGTGATGAATCTGTCTGCCATTTGTATTTCATTTCAAAGCAAGGGTGGGTCACATCAGTCTACATGCCACATGTGATTCATACTATCGCTCAAACCTCATCACCAATACAATTTTTAAAAAAAATTGGAATTTTACCTGCATCCCTTGTGTATAGCCTAGAGACGGAGGTCCATAATCATTTATAAGTTGTCTGTATTGTGCAGAGGTTGCCATACTTGTGGAGGGAGAGTGAACACTTCCAGCTTTTGAGGAAGAAAAAATAGGAAAGCAAGATTTATTATCTAAGGATGAATTAGTCAATACCCATTGGGGCATAATTCAGTGAGGTGATGTTGTTTTTAAACAAACAGTAACCTGTCAACATTTTTTTCCAGATCACTAACTCAAGAGTCACACTGTTCACTGCAAAACAGTACAGACAGTTAAAGTAATCATCCTATAGGGAACACTGTACATGTGAAAGTAGTGCAGGCTAAAACATTACAGATATATCTAGCATTGGAAGGATTAGATTTTTAATCGGTAAATGTCGGTAAATGATCATGTCACCAAACACACACAAACCCATGACAAAAATTCTTCCATTGATGATAATCACAATTTATAGATAGGCAAAGTAAGAAAAACACTGCTTGAGAACTTAAGAGTTTGATTTAAGGATATTTACTTGGTATATTTTGACATGTGATGTTGGCAATTTGTGTTTTAATGGTTATAAAGTTTAAATTTTCTGAATCTTAGCATCTACTGTCTGACCCACACCCCATCATTTTGCACAACTGTGAATATTTAAATCACTAATAGAAAAAAATGCTCAAAAATAAACACTGAAAAAGTAAAAATTTAGTTCTGCCATGCCTAGTTATATCATTTGTACTGTTAAAAATGCAACACTATATAAAATTAAATGTTCTGTATAGACTTACTGTAAATATGGCTATAATTTTACAACTCAAATTGTCATCACATTTGCAATGCAAATCACCCTAAAAGCTATTTTGAGCTAACCCCACAACTATTTATTGTGTGACATCAGCAGTGAATATTGTTCATCACATTCATCTCTTGTGTGATGTCAAACATTTTTCACCAGTAGGATTGGGCTATGCAAATAAACCAAGGAAAGATATCACTAATATAACACCACTTTTTTTGTTATTAAGTCTGATATTTCACAAGATCGTCAGACTTCTGTGTGAAGTTAAACTGCACTGACAGAACATTCTTATTATGAACATATATTTACTTTTGTCATTATCAAACTTTATGGTCCCTTTAGGTAAATACTGACAGATATTACTTCTAGAGTCAATAAATCTTGCATGGATCGTAAAGTAATAGAAGTAATTATCTACTTAATGTTCCATCTTGATTATTTTAAAAATAATAGGTTCCTCAAAAGATAGCTGCTATACTTGGCACTTTCTGAACGATTGCATCTTTTCCTGAAGGAGTTCAAGGTGAGTTACTCACACTGCACAGGAACATTCCTCCTACTCTCCCCCCAAATAAACCCAAAACCTTTTGTGTCCTTTATTATTCCATAAGTTAAGGTGGCTTTTTAAATTAACAAAGAGTTACAGGACCTAATTTAATGGGTTTGCCAGTGTTATCAGTCAAAGATCTGCCCCGGTAGAAGAGAATCTGAACAGATTCCTTAATCAGTTTCTAAAATTCAAAATTTTGGGGGGAAATGCACATGATAGACAGATCCAGTGTTGTGTACTGCTGATTTAAGGGCTCAACCTCTGTCCATGTGAGTCTGCTAATGGCACCTATTGATCTCATCTCGTCTGCCCACTGAAACAGCCTCCTCAGTCATCTTCTATCATCCTTTTCAGGAAAATGCACCATGAAAAATAAAAAGGCATATAAGGGTCCCAATCCTGCTGCTTGTTTTCATAACCTTATTGGGAGTTCTGCCCAAGTAGGTCAGATTCTGCAATCCCTAAGGGGGATTTATATCATCATGGCTAGCTGTTCTTTCTCTCCTCTTCCCCTTCAAATGTTCCTGCTCCTACTGTAGCTTCCCTCTGTCCAGGCTTTCTCTGCAGCCACCCAGACACACCAACTCCCTTCTCTACAAACCTCTTCCCTGAAAATTCCAAGGCTTTTCCCACTCCCTTCCCATGTCCGTGGCCCTATTTGGAATTTAAGTGAAATACAAATGAAAAGGATTTGACATGAGAGTCATTTTGTTCCGTTTAGTGTTCTACTCCTGACTCTTATTTATTTTTGCAAGGACACCATCAGAGGAAGCAGAGATCACTCTGTAAGAAGTGCTATTGAGTGCATGATGGAACCATGAGTCTAATCTTCCTCATTTTGAAAGTATCATTGTGCTTCTGTAGCAATCACAGGGAACCATGATGGCCTGGTCTTCACTACAAAAAGAAAGGGTGTTCTTAACTTGAGTTAGCTAATGCGAGATAAAATCCTAGTGAAGACAAGGCGGTCTGTAGCTTTTTCATGAGTCAGTTGCTTGAGCTGAAGACTCATCTCCCCTTTAACCTTTAGCTCAATCTGCTAATTTGTTTGAAAAATTACAGACTGCCTTGTCTTGAAAGGGTTGCTAACATGAGGTATGAACATACCTTTTTCCTAGCGATGGTACACCTTAACGTTCTCCATTCTTACACTCTGTAACGTGGGTTGTCGTCTCAGGACACACTTACACCTGCAATATTTTTATATCCGCATTTTACCCGACCTTTCCAAAATCTATAAGAATGATGTCGAACCGACCTCCATGATGCTACTTTGTGGGAAGTAGCACCTTTTCTCCAAGGGTCTCATAACGCTTTACCACCATTAGTTAGCCCAGCACGCTGTAAGGAAGGGGATTTTGGTTATGCCCATTTTACAGAAAACAAAACTGGGCATAGGTGGGTTAAGTGTCTTTCCCTCCAGTCACAAAGCCTGGGCCCAATCCTGTGAATGCTTGCTACTAAGTGATTCTGAAAAGTCTAATTGAAGTCTGCGGAACGGTTTGCAGTAATAAGCCCCCCACCTGGGCGGAAAGGCATTTACAGGGTCAATCAGTTTACAACAGGGATCGGCAACCTTTCAGAAGTGGTGTGCCGAGTCTTCATTTATTCATTCTAATTTAAGGTTTCGCATGCCAGTGATACATTCTCACGTTTTTAGAAGGTCTCTTTCTATAAGTCTGTAATATATAACTAAACTATTGTATGTAAAGTAAATAAGGTTTTTAAAATGTTTAAGAAGCTTCATTTAAAATTAAATTAAAATGCAGAGCCCCCCCCCCGAACCGGTGGCCAGGACCGGGGTAGCATGAGTGACACTGAAAATCAGCTCCCCTGCCGCCTTCGGCCTGCGGGCCATAAGTTGCCTATCCCTGGTTTACAAGGACAAGACATTCAGGAGTCCAGTCTCCAGTCACCTGTCCTAGCAACTAGCCAACACACCTTTCCTATTGGCTACGAAGTAAAAAAAAAAAGAAAGAAGAAGAAGTAGAAAACAACTAACATTATTTGTTTCCGCTGGCTGCTTTTAACAACAATACAGAACAGACATCTCATTGATCTCCTGCTTAGACCATGTTAATTGGAACTATGTCAGGTTCCCAGCCTGGATAGAAGTCAAGATTACAACACAAGGAGCGTACAGATAAGAACAAAAACCATCAGGTGCCTGATGCATTGAGACAAAGCAGTGACACCACAGCAAGGTGCTGCATGAGAAAGTTTCACAGATCTGGACACTGACAATATGGCATTGCAGTACAGAGTAGCTGCAGATTTTGACAGTGGCTGAAGGAGCATTAAAGGAAAAAGTGTACAACCAATAAGGAGAAATTGCTAAAAACCTGATCCTGTCAGAGAGCTATGGGAAAGGGATTGGCACTGGGATTTTAGTGACACCAAGTGCATCACCTCTCATTAATAATCAGATCAATGTAATTTTGGCACTGGAGCAGCCAGGGACACTGTATTGTCTACTTTACCCACAGCATATGCAAAGCTGTGATGCAGACACTAGAGGCCATTACAGAGTAAAGAATGTCCTGCCGAATGACAAGTAGTGGTAACCATGGTGAGTTTACCTGTTTCTTTGCAGTCTGCATCAAAAATGTAATAAGACATAATGCCATGCGCCAACCACTTTATCAGTAGCAGCAGGCACAGAGAACAAAGAAAGGGATTTAGCTTGGCTGTGATACCAGTTCTTCATGTGCTGCAAGCGACCATGTCAGACGCCTGCCCGTCATTCCCCGAGGGAGTGGGGGAGGGAGTGGGACTCGACAGAATAAAAAGAAAACCAAATTTTCGTATTTATTTAAAACGCGGTTGTGATCCTAACGAGCTTGAGTGCAAGGTATGTCCTGAGAATTAATGTCTGGTGAGGGGTAATGGACCTTGGCCTTTTCTCACCCTCTCAACTCTCCCCTTAATCCCCTAGAAGGGTCCTGGGTCTTAGATGTTTTTACTTAGTTAATCCAAAATACATTTGAAGCATTTAATAGATTTCAAATTACATTTCCTGGCTCCTGTCATTATAATGAGCAGCAAAACCAGGCCAGCGAGCCCTATATGGCATCCTAAGTCATAGGAGACCAGGTCAAGATGTCAAAATGACTGTACTCCATAGAAGAGGGTGAAAGATCGATCATGGCATTCAGATGTCATATTTCTCGGGCATCCTGTCTGCGCCCTGGGCTGATCCAAAGTGCTGATGAGATCTGCAGAGCGCTATATGGCTTCTGTTCAGGCTACCTGAGCAGCTTCCTCCCTCTGCCAGCACCAGGGATGAGGCTAGCTGGAGTCAGACTCTAGACCTGAACATCAGTGAGAACATACTGCTCCAGGTCCCAGTAGACGTGGAAGGGAGAGTAGGAGGGGCAGGGACAACTCAAATTCATTCCCCAGGTTGATGCAACTGAGGTCAAGGCTGCTGATCTTCACCGCAGGGTGTAAGGTCTGATGGTGGCAATTTTGGGATACCCATGTTGCTTAACTCTAGGCTGGTAGCCAATCCATGCTATTGGTATTGATAAAGGAGGGGTGCAAGTATTGTTCTATCCAGGGGCCCGGGGGACTAGATGATAGGCATGCTGATTTATCTATCTTTAGATGTAAACAGTGCTGACAACGCTCACGGATTTATCACAAGCCTTGCACTATTTGATGTTCTTCTTAATGCTCCAGATGCTGGGGGAAAGTGATCATATGAGAATCTCAGCTTGCATATTTTTTTAAAAAGAGAAGTTTTTAGCAATTTTTAGAGAAGTTTAAAAAGAGATGTTTTTAAGTTTCAGTTTCTTTTGATTGCAGGAAAAAAAGCTTGAAAAAGTCATCTGAGTGCCCCCAAAGGTTCAAAAACCACATGTCAAACAAGAACGCCAAATGTATATTTTCTCAATCTCATGATTTTAAGGGACAATCTCATAATTTTGGGACCTGACTCATTACTTTTGAATGCTGGCAGTTAGCAATACCGAGAATAGAGACTAATGCTGGAGTACAACTGTCACCAGAGCCTCTGGAGGAATGACAGATGCTAGTTGCACTCCTCAGACTCAAACATCCCCTCCCCTCAAGATTCAGTTGCACTCTTGGAACGACTGTTATCACATTTACTCCCAATCCTCCCCATTCCAGCCCCCCAACTTACCTCCAGCTGCTCTCTCTCAGCCTGATTCAACACGCAGTAAAATTCAAGTAAATGGAAAGGTCCCATAGACTTCAGCAGGCCTGGAATCAAGCCCTATATGCCCAACCCAGCTCCCACAGAAGGCAACAGGAACCTTTCCACTGACTTCAGTAGAAGCTGGATGGAGCTATATGCCTTCCACGCAGCTGCCCTGCCTTTAACTCCTCTTCCTTCCTGCAGAGCTGCTCCTCCAAATCTCTCTGGTTTCACTTATGTGGTTGATGAGAATTTGCATTTTTAAATCTACTGCGGTTGCCAGCAAGTGAAGTGGATGGGAAGTCAGGTTGTGCTTGGAGAGCTCACAAAACCCTGTGCATCCTGCAAAGTAAACTGTGTTTCTGTAGCCAGGTCAAGGCACTCTCATCTGATCTGCTTACAACACACACAGACAGTTACAGCCACATGGTGGCAGCTTTTGTCACCACACAACCATGTGGCATGTTTATCGCATCCAAACCTACTGTGCTGCTTAACTGCGCCCTTGTCTACACTAAGTATTTGTACTGCTTTAATTACACAGATGTAGTTAAAGTGGTACACGTTCCCACCTCCACTTGCATACAGTTACAGATGCTTCTAGCAGTATAGTTATTCCTGTATGGGAAGGGGAAAAAACTATACAAATATAAGGAATTTATTCCAGTATAATTGTGTCCACACTAGGGGTCCGACAAGTATAACTATTTAGTTAGGGGGTTGATTTTATTATTTTAACTAAAGTATTTATACTGGTACAAAATCTGTGAATATTTTGGTGCTTGCTGGAGAAAATCCATGCAATTATCCCACAGTGCCTCTGCAGGAGGTCTGAATTTTTCACAAAGTGCTTTTATCCCAAGTGTTTGACAAGCACTTGAGCAAAAACGGGGAGTTAAAAAACACATCTTAAAGAGTCTGGATAAAAACCTGCTCCCCTCTCAATTGCTCAGCAGTCATCTTCTTGTGATGTAAATCCCCCACACACTTGTCTAGTCATCCATAGAATCCTCTGGCAATAAATAAATAAAGGCAAAACCTGATATTTCTTAGAGCAGAAAATAAAAGCTTTTTCTTAAAAACAAAACCCCCCACACAACTCTCAGCCCTAAGAAAAAGCCAGTTCATCTTAAGTTGCATTTTGAATACAAGTGGATTAATTGTGAGTTTAACACATATGCCCAACTAAGACTGTGTAATGAACATATAGGCCTGATTCTACTCTCAAACCCACCAATGTAAATAAGAAATAATCCTATTGAACTTATTGGTGTCGCAGCCATGTAAACCTGGTTTAAGTGACAGCAGAATTAAGCTCACTGGGTAAATTCCTCCACTGCCTTGTACTCTGGGCAAACTGCTGCCTTTTTGATTGGGTGGAATTCTACAGCTCCTGGGCACAGGTGGAAGTGACTACCCACAAGGAGATAAATCAGTGGGGCCAGGATTTCACCCCGGATGCTGGGCCCAATTTGTGGAATCTGGCCATTTTACAATCGCATCAGTCTGAATTGTGGTTTTAGTGTTCAAACTTAGAAGGAAAGAACATGAATTCTTAGCACTCAAAACATTTTGGCTTCATTTATACAAAATTTCACTGCAATCTGTTGGAGGACAGGTGGAGAAGGGCAAACATGGTACCTATCTTTAAAAAGGGGAACCAAGAGACCCAGGGAATTACAGACCAGTCAACCTAACTTTGATACCGGGAAAGATACTGGAACATTATTAAACAATCAAATGGTAAGCACCTAGAGGATAATAGGTTTATAAGTAACAGCCAACACGGATTTGTCAAGAATGAATAACGCCACACCAGCCTAACTTCCTTCTCTGACAGGGTTACTAGCTTAGTGGATGGGGGGGGAAGGTGTAGATGTGATGTATCTTGGTTTTTGTAAGGCTTTGGACAGTCCCACATAATGTTCTCAGAAGCAAACTAGGGAAATGTGGTCTAGATAAAATTATTAAAAGGTGGGTGCAAAACTGATTACTCTGAGTATGGTCTAGCAATCATCAATGGTTCACTGTCAAACTGGGAGGGCGTATCTAGTAGGGTCCAGTTCTGGATCTGGCATTATTCAATATTTTCATTAATGACTTGGCTAATCAAATGGAGAGTATGCCTATAAAATGTGTGAATAACACCAGGCTGGGAGGGGTTACGAGCACTTAGGAAAAGAGGATTAAAACTCAAAACCATCTGGACAAACTGGAGAATTGGTCTGAAATCAACAAGATTAAATTTAATGAAGACAAGCGCAAAGTATGTTTCGTCTTCAGAAAAGAAGACTGAGAGGGGACCTGCTAATAGTCTTCAAATATGTTAAGGGCTAGTATAAAAAGAGGATGGTGATCTATTGTTCTCCATGTCCACTGAAGGTAGGACAAGAAGTAATGGGCTAAATCTGCATCAAGGGAGATTTAGGTTAGTTATTAGGAAAAACTTTCTAACTATAAAGATAGTTAATCTTTGAAATACCTTCCAAGGGAGGTTGTGGTATCCCCATCATTGGAAGTTTCTAAGAACAGGTTGGACAAACACCTGTCAGGGATGGTCTAGGTTTATGTGGTCCTGCCTCAGTGTAGGGAGTTGGACTAGAAATTGATTCAAGGTCCCTTCCAGTCCTAAATGATTAGAATAACAGAAATGGAGATGCCACATGGGCATCAGTGTCTATGCAGGCAGACCCTATTTCAGCACCAGGGCAAAGCAGGACAGGCACTGCCAACCTCACAGTGAAACACTCTGTGTCCCATTACCAATTCCCCTAAACACTCCAGTCCCACTGCATATTTAAACAAACAAACAATAAAAAAGCCATTTTAGTAGGAAATATTGGGACTGATCCTCTTTACAAAGTCCCCTTCACAGTGCTCTAGCTGTGTAAATGCAACGTGCATTATATCTATTTATTTACTTTGTATTTACACCCACTTTAAATCCCTTTTACACTGCCAGAGCCTGGAAAGGGGCTTTGGTGTCAATGGAAGGTAAATGAGAATCAGGCCATTTCCTTAAAAACAAAAACAAACAAAAAATGCTCAGGTTGTTTTTCTGCAACAGCCAAAGAACCTCTTTTAAGCTTTAACATTTTAGACACAGACAAAGGTAATTCATATTTATACACAGACAAAACGTAATTCATATTTGGTAATTCCACACCCCTTTTGGCTCAAACCAGCAAAAAAACACCCGTCAGTGTCCCCCTGCCATTATCTATTTCTATTTGGGGGGGGGGGGAGAATTGGGGGGAGGGAGGCACTCACTTGATAAGAGACCAGGTGAGTTACATCTGGAAAAAGTAAACTACTCAGCATGTTTAGCTCAGCTCTTTTCAGACTATTTTTAACGACTTGGACTTCCAGTGAATAGTGAGCAAGCGCTGTATTACATTTTAGCAAATTGAATTACAGTCATAAAAACAATGCCACTGCGAATCTTTGAAAAAGTGAATCCAAGACAAGAGAGAGTTTAAAAAATATATATATATTTATAAATCTGGAATATATATATATAAATCTGGAAAACGAATGTTAAATATAATGCCCACAAATTACTCCTTGTGTCTAGCATAGTTTAATATGTAAAAGCTTCCACAAACTGATATCTTAACAGATTACTTCATTTTCTGCACTCCTGTGGCACAATCGACTCCCCCCTCCATAAAACCTGAATAAGGACAACAGGAGCACGTTGAATATAATTACACAAAGAACATTAAGGAAGCACTTTGTTCATGGAGCTAAGTCAGAACCTTAATGTTAATAATGTAACATATTATTGGACATAAGAGAGTAGCTAGCGGGTGCATATGTTCCACTGCCCTCTACTGGCTGGAATCAGAACTCTCAGTCGTGTTGTACCCCTACTATACTGATACCAGATAATGGAGATTCTCTTTTGGCTCAAGTGGCGGGAGGTACCTGTGCTTCTGGAACAGGAGAATCTCAGTCACTGTAAAGTTTTGAGTGGTGACACTGCAAGCACAGTGAGAACTATGGAAGTCCTAGGTTACAATATTTTTTCTGTTTAAAGGGTTGCTGTTGAACAATGTGGATCCGGGATGCAGCCTGCTATCTTAACATCATTATAATCTGCTGGAACATGATCCTACACATGGAAGTTTTAAAACTTCACTCTGATCTTCGCATTTTGTTGGGGAGGGGGGCAGTTTAAGCTGCAATTGCTGCGGGTTCAGAGCAAAAAAAAAAAAAAAAAGACGGATACAGTATGCGCCTTGCAAATACCATTCCCAGAGCTGTGCAGATTCCAGGTAAAATTATTAAAGATGCTGGTGCACAAACAAAATACAGCCATAATACCTCTAACCCTGTTTAAACTAAACAAAACAAAAAAAGCGAGTGAGATAATAAAGAGGACCTTAAAAAACAGAAGGTTTTGTGTTTGAGATTAAGAACTTGTCTGTGAGAGGCTGGTTTATAAACACAGGACCAGCACTGAACGTTATACCACAAGAGCCCAAGCTCCAGAGTGGAAAGTCCCATGGGAAGACTACAGATACCTGGAAAAACACTGCAAGTTTAATCACATGGGGCCTAAACCCCCACTGCCCTGAGCTTTGCATCATCACTCAGGTCTGGGCAAAGCAAGTTCAGAGCCAGTGTAAAATTCCGCTTTGGAAGCAAATTACTCTCTCTTTGAATGAGTGTAAATGACAAAGCTGCAAGGCAGTGGAGAATCAGGCCCCTGGAGTGCCCCCAGGATCATATAGCTGGGGAGGGGGTTTACATTACCTGTGGAGTAGACAGACTTTCCTTACACAGCCATCCCAAGATCTGCAGGGAATCCCCACAGTCATCCCAAGATCTCCCATTAACCCTTTGCAGCCCTTCCTGCTCCTATGGCCGCTCTCCTCTCTCTCAAGGCTTGCCTTCACTGCACAAGAAACTTGGCTTATAACCTGAGCATTGTCCCTAATTCGAGACCCATCCACACACAAAAACCCCAGGGCGGTGGACCTTTTAACTGGAGTTGGCTGGCCTGCCTGGTGGTATAGTCTGCAGCTCAGGTTAGCAGAACTCATCAGCTGCTAATACAACCACCCCAGGTAGCTCACGTGCTATTTTGTAGAGTGGCCACTCTCACTTGAGCTAAACTTAGTTGAGAGGAATTAACCAGAGCGCAGATAACACAAGTTAACTGTGCAGTGAAGACACAGACTTCAGAAACATGGCACCACAGCCCCTCTAGTCCCACTTGCACCAAAAACCCTGCAGCACAGAGCTTCGGCATTATTATATAGGTACCCCCAGCTGGCCGCATCCCCTCAAAGCCCTGAGCCCCAATCACTCCAAGTTCCCGCAGAGCAGCTTCTGCAGAGCTGATCTCAGGCCAAAGGGACAGATGTCCTGCTTTCAGCCCCTTCACAGGATACAAAGGAAAGGGATGCTCTAGCCCCAGGTTTGGAAGCAAACCCAGGATTTCCACTTCTAGCTGAGCTGGTGGCATTTAATTTAAACACAATAGAGAAGGAACCTCCTGAAACTCAGAATTAGGGTCCAGCAAGGAGGGAAGCCATTTGTAATCACATCACTGTGAATGCAATGTGTGCCCCTGCAAGGACTGCTTTGTCTAAGTCCCTTGGCCTCAGGCCATCATGCTGGCATCGCCACTAGCTAGAGGAAGGGCTGGTGCATGAGGGATAATGGCAGGAGATGGAGAGAAAGAGAGAGTCCATTTTGGATACTGATTAAAATATTTTTCATTGCAAAGAGTCTGTGGGTGTTAAGGACAACATGAATCAAACAAGCACAAGTTCGGGGATCACTGAAGCCTCACAGGGGACTGCTGAAAAGCCATTAAAAAAGGAGGACAAACTGAATGAAAGAAACGTACAGCCTGAATCATGGCATATAGACAGAACAATGATAGCGACAAAAATCACAGAAAGAACTTTCCAAGTTACTTAAACCAATAGTCTCAGTAACATGTTTGCCATGGTCTCAGCCGTTGCTTTCATCTGAAGTGCAGTTAGCCTTGTGTTTTCCTCTCGCTCCATGACGTAAGCCAAAAATCAAAACAAAAAGCTCAGTGTCCCTGCTCTTCTATGGAGGTATTTTAGAGAATGAGACATTGGCTGCAGTGAGACACAAAAAGGAACAGTTCCATCGCTTGGTTCTTTCTGGTGACATTGCTTTAGTATGTCACAAGAATCTTGAAGTCAAGAACATGCCTTTTTCCTGGCTTTTTTTAAAAAGTAGCACACTGATCTCAGGCCATGATCCTGCAAATACTTACATGCTTCATTGTACACACCTGAGTACCCATTTAAGTCAGCTACTCACATGCTTCAAGCTATTCTCATGTGTAGGTGTTTGCAGGATCAAGGCTGCAGTTCATTTCTTCTCTATCAGCTGGTGACAATTCCTTACAGCAAAATGAGATCTGCTATAAATTGCCGCTCTTTGTAGCTTCTTTGGGGTACATGTAATTAATCCCTTTAGCTCATCAATACCCCAGGAACAGAATGACAGACAGTGCTGCAAAACCACTGAAGTATATTTCCATTCCCTTCTAAAACATCAAAACTTCTCTCTCTGCCTTTTTTTTTTTTAAGTCACATTTCTTCCTGTTGATATTTTGATGTCAGACCTGTAGACACTATATGTGTGAGCGAGCTGTTAAAACCAGAACGGTTACAGACAACTTCTCCATTTTTTGTTTTAATATCCGTCTTGTGCAGATATACGGGATCGCCTGAAAATATCCTACAGTGAAGTGCAGCTGCTTTCTTCCAAATTTTCCGAATTACACACGCACCCTCTTTCACGCGCACTCCCATACACGCAGCAAAGTTCACCGCAGAATTTTTTTTATATATATTTTTTTTAAATGACGGCTACCTTTGAAAATAAAAAAGTTCACTCCACCCCAGTAACTTTGCAGGGGGGTGGTGGAAAAGATGGGGAATAAAAACAAGCACTGACAGAAAAAATAAAATGAAATAAAAAGGAGGCCCTCTTTCACAAAAATTAAGCTCTCCAAAGCTCCTAACTGGGTCTCACGCTGGTAGGGGAAGACTTATCCAGCCCAGGCTAATCTCCAGACTCCAGCACTTTGAGTGACTCTCCCCTGAGGGCAAACCCTGGTGGAGAGGGGGCCGTTTCGGGGCGGGGCGGAGGGGGCTGTTTCAAAGCGGCTCCGGGGCGCAGCCCTGCAGAAAAGGGGGGGGCACTCGGGGCGCGAGCCCCCCCCCAAGCCCCGGAGAGCAGGGGGAAGCGGGGCTCCCGCACCACGCGCGGCCAGGCACTTGCAGCGTCCCGCCAGCAGCGGTCGCGGCTGAGCCGCGCACAGAATATTCCTGATCCAGATCAATCAGCAGCCCTGGGGAGGCGATCATGGAGGAAAGCGAACGGCCGGATCCAAAGAGCCACCGACCGAGCGGCGCCGCGCGGAGGCGGCCGGCACCTGGGCGCCAGGCGGGGCGCGGGGCGCCGCGGGGCCCGGGGAGGGGCGGCGGGGGTCGGGGGGGGGGGAGCCGAAGTTTGCTCCTTGGGCAGCGCCGCGCCGCGGGTGATTAGGAATAATGGCGGATATGAATCAGCTCCGGGGAATCTGACCCTACGTCTAGAACTGGACAAAAACTACAGTCCGGGGCTTTCCCCAGGTATCCGCGCTGCACCGCGGCGCTCTGCTGGTGCCTCCGAAAAGGGGCTGGGAAACTTGCCCTCCAGTTGCCGTCGGAGACTTACCCTGGTTGATGGAAGTCCCGGGGAGGTGGGCGTTCAGGTTGGGCTTGTACGACATTCCTAGAGACATGGCAAAGGCAAGAAAGAAAAATGCCCTGACACTCCGTGGAGCGTCTCTGTGTCTCCCAGACACTTTGGGTTGTTTACAGCGGTAGCAGCACCGGCAAATATGGCCGTCACTTATATTGACACCCACAATGCAATATATCATCCATACATCATTAGGAGACATGCATCCAAAAACTTTAGGGGAGAAAAGGCATTCACACGTCTCTCCCAGCCACGGTCCTCCTCGCCCAGAGCACTTTAGATTTTTATTTCCTGGGGGTTTGAGGGGGGGTCATTTTGATTTTTAAAGAGCAAACAATAGAGCTCTGGGGGTTGTTTTTGTTTTAAATAACATGGGGTTTTAAATTAACTTCAGAAACTTTTGGCAGAACTTTTGGGTTGAAAGCTTATCCTGTAACTTGTTCAAAGGGGGGAGCTGGGGGTGTGGGGAAGTGTTGAACGGGCATTCTTTAAAGGATAAAAAGAGCTGGATTTGTTTTAGGGTGGCTGGGATGGGTTTTTGCGGGAGATTAGGCAATAATCTGTATTTTTAAAAATTTAATATTATAATCTTTCCAATTAATTTGAGTGGTGGGCAATATCTGCTAATAAGTTAGAAAACATTCTTTTCAATTTTCTTTGCAAATTCTCCTAATAAAGTGAAACAGGTGTTCTTTTCAGTTATTTTATGTACTAAATACCGTTTCTGTCTGACCATCAGTTCGGTCTGATCAGAGGTTGAAGGTTAATATAGACTGCAGCAACTGAGAGTTTTAATAAAGACAAAACTAGATGATAATAATAATAATTAACTGGTTTTCTGTTTGCAAAGACGTGGTCATGAAAAATAAATTTCCACGCAGATTCAGGATGCTAAATTTTAAAAATTTTTAAAAAGTCTTAGAAACACCAAATCTGTGACCCCAAAACTCATTCAGACGATGGGATCGATTTAATTGCAACAGAGTTATCCTCAGATTTATCCACAGTAAACCTGTGGGATATTCAGTTCAAATGATTCCAGATTTACCTGAGTGTAATTGATCAGAATCTGGCCGACTGCCCTTTCTAGTGGGTTCTGCAACTGTAATTAAGCACCATGCTGGAACTTTCACATTACATGGCATTTCCATTGTAAGAGTGTCACTCTGAGAAGGCTGTAACACTGTTATAATTTCTACTAATATTTTACAACCAGATGGGGCCCAATCCCGTTCCTTTTTAATGGCAGCCTCCCCTTGACTTACATGGCACAGAATTGGGCCTATATCATCTTCCATTTCATTAGTGCTTTACAAAGGAAGGTAGGTGTGATCTCCATTTTATTGGTGGAGAAACTGAGTCACAGAGGTTAAACGATTTGTGTAAGGTCACACAACAGGAACTGCAACTCAAGTCTCTGAGCTCCACTCCCCTGTTCTACCCACTAAACACTACATAAGGGCACTGTCTAATAGGAATAATCATGGCTGATGCCTGATCTACTGTAAAATAAATGATCTGGATGTTCTGAAGTTTCACTTTCAACTCCAAATGCATCTCAAGTTAGGGCAGTGGAGCCCAGAGTGGTGAGGACTATTGCTTAAACAACTGATGTGTGCTGTACTCTGTTAGCACAGGGCCTGAAAGCCTAAGGCACAGAATTATATGCTTTTTACCCCATATTTTCAAAGTGGCGCGTAAAGCTTGGCTGCGCAATTCTCATCAAAGTCAACAGGAGTCACACAGCTAAACCCCCTCATCCAGCACTTTGCAAATTGATGCCTGACTGTCCCTGAAACTTTGCTGCAGGATTTGGAAATAATTGTGTTTGCAATGATCCCTCGAATGCTTGTAAAACTTTGCAGAAACACACAATTCTTGGCCTTGCTCTTTGTGGGCCTGATTCTCCATTGCCCTGACCCTGCTGCAGTCCTTTACACATCTATGAAGTAGGTGTAGAATGGTGCCTTTCCCAGTTAGTAGTATTCTACAGCCACTCTGCATTAGTGTAAACAACTGCAGGGCCTTGGAGAATTAGAGTCTGGGTGGTTTACCTGGTTCCTTACACTGACAGCTTAAAAATATACAATGCTCCTATAATAAATGACTTCAAAATAGCAAAGACCCTATGAAAACATCTATATTTAGAATACAGTAGTACAAGGTGTAGAGGGACCCTTCTACTTTTTTGAGCACTCCCTTTTATTCTTTCTCCACTGATAGGAAGCTGTCAAGAATTTAGAGCTGGATTCTCCATCACTGACACCCGTGCAAAATGGGTGTCTATTGATACCCTGTCAGAACGATAGGATTTTACATCAACTCTGCAA
This sequence comes from Chelonia mydas, assembly GCF_015237465.2. Taxonomy (NCBI): domain Eukaryota; kingdom Metazoa; phylum Chordata; order Testudines; family Cheloniidae; genus Chelonia; species Chelonia mydas. The sequence goes on along the minus strand of NC_057856.1, from coordinate 25,089,396 downwards.
CTCTCTTGGCTCAGCTGTAAATGACAACACAAGGTGCAAGACCACAGAAAATCAGACCCTTAAGTTTTGGCACCTGCAATACATGTCAACTGTACTTGGCTTGACTGGCTACCTTTTGTTCTGACTTTTCACTCTGGGCAGCCCCCAGTGAAGTTGGCTTGGGTACAAAGTGACCAAAAGTTGTTCCCATCTGTCTAATGGTCTGTGGTCCATGTAAAATTAGTGGTCTCCATTTAATCATTTGTGGCTGCAACAAAAAAACACCATCCCAACAATCTACCTTGTTGGCAATTGTAGCAAGGATGCCAGAGCCGAATTCCCTCAGAGATACTGCCTTCAGGTGAGGGTCAGGTCATGTTGCTGGGGTCTACATTCTGCAAACAGAGGACATCACTTCCATTGTTCTCCATCCAGCACCTCTCAGGTGCAATAACCTCTATTCATGGGACACCCGGCAGAGATAGAAGCTGGGAACCTTCTGCACCAAAATCACGTCTCCATCACCTGAGCTGACCGTTAACTGGTAGCAGTAGTGGGCTTTTAATCCCTATGTAGGCCAGCCACTAGAAGGGGACATGTCCTACAGAACCAGTGTGTTACATGAGTTTGATGTTCTCTCCCAACACTCACACTCTGAAGGCAGGAGTAACTTAAAATAAGAATATGTTCTTAATTTTTTTTAATCAAAGGAGAAAAGGCCATAAGTGGGGCTAGTCTCCACTAAATCATCTCCTCCTCTCTCTACACCTTGCTTCTGGCCCCCTTACATCGAGTTACATTTCCAAATACTACTGCACTATCTGAAAGACATAAGCTGTGTGACCCCTCACCTGGTTCTTCTCCTTCTGTGTACTTTCTTTATTTCCATTATCAGTGTTTCTCAACCCCCTTCCTCCAAGGCCATTGGGCACCCTACGGAAATATACAGCATTACTAAGGGCCCAGCTCTTTTTAGGCAAAGCTTCTGCTGAGTTTCTCCTGAGAAAGTACTGCAGGACTGGTCCTACATCCCTCTAGCTTTTGGAAAGAAACACACACAAACTACATTTAAATGATGTTATAAGACTAAAACCCAAACCAAAGGAATTCAAAGTTCACCTGACATAAAACACGTCTGGTGCAGCACCCATAGGTGGTAACTCCTTTCTAGCTGTGATCTGTTAGATTGTGTATTGGGTTAGGTGCCAGGACACCTGAGTTAATGTCTCACCTCTGCCAAGGACTTCCTGTGTGACCTGTAGTCACAGTAGCAAACAGCAGTAAATATTTATATGATGGTAGTGCCCAAAGCCCCCAGTTGGGTTCGGTATCTTATTGTTCAGGGTGCTGTACAAACACAGAAAAAAGATCAGCCCTGCTTTGACGGACTACAGTCTAAAGTCACAAGTGGCCTGATTTTCACAGGCGCTGAACATCCTTAGTTCCCACTGACCTCAGTGAGAGTTGTGTATGTTCACCAGTTGTGAAATGAGACTAGTAACCTCTCTATCCTCTCTGAAAATAAAGTAAAATAATAATAATTATGTAGATCTAGCTATATAAAGCACTTGGAGAGCTACAAATAGAAAGCAATAGCCGAGTGCAAAGTAGCCATGTTTATTATCCTATTGGGTTAAACCATTAAATTAGAAAAGGAGTACTTGTGGCACCTTAGAGACTAACCAATTTATTTGAGCATAAGCTTTCGTGAGCTGGATGAAGTGAGCTGTAGCTCACGAAAGCTTATGCTCAAATAAATTGGTTAGTCTCTAAGGTGCCACAAGTACTCCTTTTCTTTTTGCGACTACAGACTAATGTGGCTGCTACTCTGAAACCTGTCATTAAATTAGAGGAATTAAAGGTGGAGCATCAAAATCTCGGCATTTCTTTGCCACTGTGATTTGAGTAAAAAACTGCTAGTGGGTGTTAATATCAATTGAACTAATTTGGTTAATTTGAACTAATTAAGTTGTGTGTGTTTTAACATTAACTCTCTACCTGCTGGGGAAACATACATACCAGCTGGAAGTGAGGGGAAGAAATTAGAGCTTTGTCCCTTTTCTGGAAGGAATTTATATTCAATCATTTTTGTAAATATCCCCAAGATTTTAAGGACCTAGAAATACTTATAATCAAATAATCATATAGAATATATGCAAATAAATAATTATATGCAATATAATAATTATATAAATTGTATATGAGAGGTGGTAAAATGACTTCTTGAGGTCTCATGTAAATATGTCTTTAGAGACTTTTCAAAGCACAAATTACTGAGCCACAAGTTGATGACAGCTCCTCCAGAGCTTTTATCGTCTATCTTTACAAACGTACAACTGCTTCCAAGTCTGCTGGGTAAAAACATATTTAGGAACTTCCACAAATGGTGATTATTTGCCTGATAATTTCTAATGGCTCTTCGGTGGCGACTGGTGAAGGCATCTCTGGTGAAGACAGATCATCGTATTCCCTTTCTGGTGCCTCCAGTGTGTGGGGCCTTGATATTCCACCCCCAAACATCATTTTCCCAAAGCCTCCCAGCTTTCTTACACTCACAAGGCTTCTGTTCCACATACAGCTACCTCTCATTTCCTACCATCACCACTTATTGCTCCTATCCAACAAGATTTCCCTCCCCTTGCTGAAATCCCACGCCATGTGTCTTTAGTACTAGATGTAGTTTCTTTGTCATGCTTCTTGTTGCTTAAAGTGTGCAGCACCAGAAGTCTGCAGAGCCTGTGCTGGTTATAGACAGAATGGAACCATTTGAGAAGCTAGGCAGTGGGAAACAAGAGGGTTGCAAGCAGAGGAGAATGCATGAGGGAATCTGTCTCTTACAAGTTCTCTGGACATTAGGCTAGTGGCTTTTTCCTGAGCATCTTTGCTTAATGTCTTTTCTTAGATGTTGCGTTGTGTAAGGTGTTGCTCAATACTCTACATCTATCTGGTAGATTCACCCTTCTGATAACAACACTTGGCCCTTTTTATAAAGCACCCAGAGATCTCAAAGCCTTTTACAAACAATAATGCATTAAATCTCACAACTCCCACTTCACAGAGTGGTGAATTCAGATACAGAGCGGTTACGCCACAAAACTAGCAGCAGCTGATGGGGGAGTGAAGTCCAAGAGTCCTGATTCCCTGCTTCCCCAGACACCCTTTCTCTCCTGATCCCCCTCTCTCCTGATCCCCCAGACAGCCTCTCTCTCCAAACTTCCCCAAAACAGATTTCTTCCCAACCCAGCCCTATCCCCTCACTAGCTCTGGGGAGACTGACTCTCCCTTCCAGCCCTAGGATAATCTTGTTTCTCTCCCATGCCTGAGTCCTTCATCTTCCTGCCAAGTGGAACAGTCCTGCCAGACAGACAGTTGGGTGCTCCCTCCCTGTCTGCATTTCTGACTCCAGGTTCTCTCTGTTTATCAGGCCCATGTCCCCTGGATTCTGCCATAAAAGTGACCAGTAAAATAGAACACTGTCCAAAAGCCTCTCTCTGAATGTGTAACAAAAGCCTGAGGGGGGTAGAATAAAGGGGCCTTGCTGCTGCTACTTGGAAATATTAGGAGTATCAAGTCTGGTCTTCCCTGGTTTGCTGGAGGTCTCCTTGGAGCACCAGAGAACTGAAGTGAGAGATTTCTTAAACCTCAGTCACGCAATTGTGTGTCTAGAATCTTGAACACGGAGCACATCTTCCCTGCCCCACCCCGCCCAGCTCTTTGCCTGGAATCTAAGTGACAGGTGTGAACAAAACCAGCTAAAGAGCCTGACTAAGAATCCTTTCCGCTCTTGTTCACTCAGCTCTGAGGCTCCTGGCGCTGTGTGATGCCATCACTCTAACGGCTCTCCAGGATAGAGGGCAGACAAACCCTGGATGTGCAGCGCAAAATACAACAGAAAACAAGAACAGGGATGAACTTTTGGATTGGTTTGCTTTGTAACAACAGGGGATCTGCCTATATCTACCCCTCCTGAAGACAGTGATGGGAAAGGATGGGACCAGCACTGCTGGGGCACAGATGCCAGGGACCGTAAGGAAGTGCTGGGGAGTTCTGGCCTGGCAGTAGAGTTGCCAACATTGTATTTAAAAAATAAGGGACTGTTTTCTTAGCACCCCCACCACACTCCTGTTCCCAGTGTTATCATTAATAAAAGATAGTTACCTTTTCCCTAACTGGTGTTCTTCGAGATCATGGAATCATAGAATATCAGGGTTGGAAGGGACCTCAGGAGGTCATCTAGTCCAACCCCCTCCTCAAAGCAGGACCAATCCCCGACTAAATCATCCCAGCTAGGGCTTTGTCAAGCCTGACCTTAAAAACTTCTAAGGAAGGAGATTCCACCACCTCCCTAGGTAATGCATTCCAGTGTTTCACCACCCTCCTAGTGAAAAAGTTTTTCCTAATATCCAACCTAAACCTCCCCCACTGCAACTTGAGACCATTACTCCTCGTTCTGTCATCTGCTACCACTGAGAACAGTCTAGATCCATCCTCTTTGGAACCCCCTTTCAGGTAGTTGAAAGCAGCTATCAAATCCCCCCTCACTCTTCTCTTCCGCAGACTAAACAATCCCAGTTCCCTCAGCCTCTCCTCATAAGTCATATGTTCCAGTGCCCTAATCATTTTTGTTGCCCTCCGCTGGATGTTTTCCAATTTTTCCACATCCTTCTTGTAGTGTGGGGCCCAAAACTGGACACAGTACTCCAGATGAGGCTCACCAATGTCGAATAGAGGGGAATGATCACGTCCCTCGATCTGCTGGCAATGCCCCTACTTCTACATCCCAAAATGCCATTGGCCTTCTTGGCAACACTGGCACACTGTTGACTCATATCCAGCTTCTCGTCCACTCTAACCCCTAGGTCCTTTTCTGCAGAACTGTTGCCTAGCCATTCGGTCCCTAGTCTGTAGCGGTGCATGGGATTCTTCCGTCCTAAGTGCAGGACTCCGCACTTCTCCTTGTTGAACCTCATCAGATTTCTTTTGGCCCAAGCCTCGAATTTGTCTAGGGCCCTCTGTATCCTATCCCTACCCTCCAGCATATCTACCTCTCCTCTGAGTGTAGTGTCATCTGCAAACGTGCTGAGGGTGCAATCCACACCATCCTCCAGATCATTAATGAAGATATTGAACAAAACCAGCCCGAGGACTGACCCTTGGAGCACTCCACTTGATATCGGCTACCAGCTAGACATGGAGCCATTGAGCACTACCTGCTGAGCCCGACAATCTAGCCAGCTTTCTATCCACCTTATAGTCCATTCATCCAGCCCATATTTCTTTAACTTGCTGGCAAGAATACTGTGGGAGACCATGTCAAAAGCTTTGCTAAAGTCAAGGAACAACACGTCCACTGCTTTCCCCTCATCCACAGAGCCAGTTATCTTGTCATAGAAGGCAATTAGATTAGTCAAGCATGACTTGCCCTTGGTGAATCCATGCTGACTGTTCCTGATCACTTTCCTCTCCTCTAAGTGCTTCAGAATTGATTCCTTGAGGACCTGCTCTATGATTTTTCCAGGGACTGAGGTGAGGCTGACTGGCCTGTAGTTCCCAGGATTCTCCTTCTTCCCTTTTTTAAAGATGGACACTACATTAGCCTTTTTCCAGTTGTCCGGGACCTCCCCCGATCACCATGAGTTTTCAAAGATAATGGCCAATGGCTCTGCAATCACATCCGCCAACTCCTTTAGCACTCTCGGATGCAGCGCATCCAGCCCCATGGACTTGTGCTCGTCCAGCTTTTCTAAATAGTCCCGAACCACTTCTTTCTTCACAGAGGGCTGGTCACCTCCCCATGCTGTGCTGCCCAGTGCAGCAGTCTGGGAGCTGATCTTGTTCGTGAAGACAGAGGCAAAAAAAGCATTGAGTACATTAGCTTTTTCCACATCCTCTGTCACTAGGTTGCCTCCCTCATTCAGTAAGGGGCCCACACTTTCCTTGACTTTCTTCTTGTTGCTAACGTACCTGAAGAAACCCTTCTTGTTACTCTTAACATCTCTTGCTAGCTGCAATTCCAGGTGTGATTTGGCCTTCCTGATTTCACTCCTGCATGCCTGAGCAATATTTTTTTATACTCTTCCCTGGTCATTTGTCCAATCTTCCACTTCTTGTAAGCTTCTTTTTTGTGTTTAAGATCAGCAAGGATTTTACTGTTGAGCCAAGCTGGTCGCCTGCCATATTTACTATTCTTTCTACACATCGGGATGGTTTGTCCCTGTAACCTCAATAAGGATTCTTTAAAATACAGCCAGCTCTCCTGGACTCCTTTCCCCCTCTTGTTATTCTCCCAGGGGATCCTGCCCATCAGTTCCCTGAGGGAGTCAAAGTCTGCTTTTCTGAAGTCCAGGGTCCATATTCTGCTGCTCTCCTTTCTTCCCTGTGTCAGGATCCTGAACTCAACCATCTCATGGTCACTGCTTCCCAGGTTCCCATCCACTTTTGCTTCCCCTACTAATTCTTCCTGGTTTGTGAGCAGCAGGTCAAGAAGAGCTCTGCCCCTAGTTGGTTCCTCCAGCACTTGCACCAGGAAATTGTCCCCTACCCTTTCCAAGAACTTCCTGGATTGTCTGTGCACCGCTGTATTGCTCTCCCAGCAGATAGGGTGATTGAAGTCTCCCATAAGAACCAGGGCCTGCAATCTAGTAACTTCCGTTAGTTGCCGGAAGAAAGCCTCATCCACCTGGTCCGGTGGTCTATAGCAGACTCCCACCACAACATCACCTTGTTGCTCACGCTTCTAAACTTAATCCAGAGACACTCAGGTTTTTCTGCAGCTTCATACCCGAGCTCTGAGCAGTCATACTGCTCCCTTACATACAGTGCAACTCCCCCACCTTTTCTGCCCTGCCTGTCCTTCCTGAACAGTTTATATCCATCCATGACAGTACTCCAGTCATGTGAGTTATCCCACCAAGTCTCTGTTATTCCAATCACATCATAATTCCTTGACTGTGCCAGGACTTCCAGTTCTCCCTGCTTGTTTCCCAGGCTTCTTGCATTAGTGTATAGGCACTTGAGATAACTTGCTGTTTGTCCTCCTTTCTTAGCATGAGGCAGGAACCCTCCCCTTTCGCGCTCTCTTGCTCATGCTTCCTCCCAGTATCCCACGTCCCCACTTACCTCAGGACTTTGGTCTCCTTCCCCCGGTGAACCTAGGTTAAAGCCCTCCTCACTAGGTTAGCCAGCCTGCTTGCGAAGATGCTCTTCCCTCTCTTCGTTAGGTGGAGCCCATCTCTGCTAGCACTCCTCCTTCTTGGAACACCATCCCATGGTCAAAGAATCCAAAGCCTTCTCTCCGACACCACCTGCGTAGCCATTTGTTGACTTCCACGATTCGACGGTCTCTACCCAGGCCTTTGCCTTCCATGGGGAGGATGGACGAGAACACCACTTGCACCTCAAACTCCTTTATCCTTCTTCCCAGAGCCACACAGTCTGCAGTAATCCGCTCAAGGTTATTCTTGGCAGTATCATTGGTGCAGACTTGGAAAAGCAGGAAGGGGTAGCGATCCGAGGGCTTGATGAGCCTCGGCAGTCTCTCTGTCACATCGTGAATCCTAGCTCCTGGCAAACAGCAAACTTCTTGGTTTTCCTGGTCGGGGCAGCAGATAGATGACTCAGTCCCCCTGAGGAGAGAGTCCCCGACCACCACCACCCGCCTCCTCCTCTTGGGAGTGGTGGTCATGGAACCCCCATCCCTACGACAGTGCATCTCATGCCTTCTAATCGGCGGAGTCTCTGCTGATGCGTTGCTCATGTCTATTCCACAATAGGTGTGCGTGCTCGCCACGTGCACCAGTGCCAGAAGTTTCCCCCCCAGCAGTACCCATACGGGGGGAAGCGGCCCCCGCAATTGCTGGAGTGGCGCCTGCCTGGTGCAGTGCAAGGGGAGCTGCACACTACCCCCACCCTCCGTTCCTTCTTGCCAGACAACTCCGACAGAAGGGAAGGAGGGCGGGATGTGGAGTTGACATGAGCAACACATCTCGAAGAACACCAGTTACGAAAAAGGTAACTGTCTTTTCTTCTTCCAGTGATTGCTCATGTGTATTCCACAATAGGAGATTCCAAGATATATCTGTTGGAGGTGGGTAGGAGTTCACAAGTTCCCAGGATGGAGGACAGCCCTGCCGAACCCGGCATCATCCCTGGTTTGGGAGACAATCGCATAGTGCGAGGTGAACATGTGAACTGAAAACCATGTGGCACCCCTACAGATGTCCTGAATTGGGACGTGGGCCACAAAGGCAGCCGACGAGGCCTGCGCTCTAGTCAAGTGTGCCCTCACAATGGGCGGTGGGGGGACACCCGCCAGCTCATAACAGGAAGGGATGCACAAAGTGATCCCATTGGAAAGCCACTGAGCGGAAATCGGCTGGCCCCTCGTGCGATCGGCCGAGGCAACGAACAGTTGTGAGGACTTTCTGAACGGCTTGGTCCGCTTGAGGTAGAAAGCCAGAGCCCATTGCACATCGAGCATGTGGAGACGGTGCTCCTTGTTGGACATGTGGGGCTTGGGGCAGAGGACCGGTAGAAAAATGTCCTGACCCATGTGGTAAGCGGAGACCACCTTCAGGAGGAATGCGGGGTGTGGGCAGAGCTGGACCTTATCTTTATGAAAAACCGTGTACGGCGGCTCAGAGGTCAGGGCCCTGAGCTCTGAGACTCACCTGGCCGACATGACTGCAACCAGGACGGCCACCTTCCATGAGAGGTGAGACTAGGAGCACATGGCCACTGGTTCAAAAGGGGGCCCTGTGAGACAAGCCAACACCAGGTTCAGGTCCCCCTGCAGGACCGGGGGTCTAGAATATGGGGAAAGACAGTCCAACCCCTTGAGGAACCGGCCAGTCATAGCATGGGAAAATACCGTGTGCCCCTGCACTGGGAGATGGAAGGCCAATATGGCTGCCAGGTGCACCTTGACTGGTGAAGGTGCCAGGCCCTGGGTTCTCAGGTGGAGGAGGTAGTCAAGAATAAGCTGGATAAGCTGAATAAGCTCCAACGATGGGGCCCTGTCCCTGAATGGAACCCCTTGGAGCATGTTGTTTGGGGTGGACCACCACCGTAGGGAGGTGATCACAGAGTCCGGCACGGTGAGAACCTTGTCCATCCTGTCCGTGGCTTGGGAGAACTTCGAGGCCAACCAGAGTTGGAGGGGCCTCATCCTGAGTCTGGTGTGACGGACCACGTATGTGCACGCTGACCTGTGACCCAAGAGCTGCAGGCAAACCCTGGCTGTTGTCACCGGGAACTTTGAAACCAAGTCAATGAGACCTTTCAGGGTCTCGAATCTGTCTGGCGGGAGAGAGGCTGTGGCCGACACTGCGTCCAGGAGCGCCCTGATAAACTCTATGCGTTGGACCGGGACTAACATGGATTTGGTGCTGTTTACCAACAGGCCCAAGGCAGTGCATGTGGACAGTAGGAGCGCCACGTGATCCCTCACCTGTGACCGGGAGGTGCCCTTGACCAGCCAATCATCCAGATATGGAAATATCTGGACCCCCCCCCCGCCATCTGAGGTAGGCTGCTACCACCATCATGCATTTCGTAAACACCCTGGGGGAAGTGGACAGACCAAATGGGAGGACCATGAATTGCTAGTGATTCTGTCCCACCATGAAACGGAGGAAGCACCTGAGACCCTCGAATATGTGGATGTGGAAGTATGTGTCCTATGGATCAAGGGCAGTGTACCAGTCCCCGGACTCCAGGGAGGGGATGATGGAGGCCAGGGAAACCATGTGGAACTTGAGTTTCACCAGACCTCACAGGTCCAGGATGGGTCTGAGCCCCCCTTTGGCCTTCGGGATAAGGAAGTATCGGGAGTAATACCCCTTGCCCATGAACTCCTTGGGCACTGCCTCTACCACTCCTAGTCCTAGGAGCTGCCCCACCTCCTGCTTGAGCAGAGCTTCGTGCGAGGGATTCCCCCAAGAGGGACAGAGTTGGGGGGGTTTTGGGTGGGGAGGAAGTAAACTGGAGGGTTTAACCCCAGGAGATGGTGTTGAGGACCCATTGGTCCAAGGTTAGCTGTGACCATTCTGGGAGGAAAGCATACAACGGGTTGGAGAAGGGGAGCTTTATTGAGGGTGGATCCCTGATGAGGACTGGCAGGGTGCCCCCGAGTGGCCCGTCAAAAGCGCCTTTTCCCCGCCTGCTTGCCCTTAGAGGAGCCAGGCTGGGGGGCCGGCCGAGACTGCCTCTGAGGACGTCTCTTATAGTCCCACTGTTTCTTGTGGGCAGCCTCATACTTCGGGAGGGCAGTCTGGTGCGACTTGAATTTAGATTTTGCTGGAGCCGGTACATATAGGCCCAGAGTCTGGAGGGTCGTGTGGGAGTCTTTCATGCCGTGCAGCCTTGTATATGTCTCCTCCGCAAACAGGGCTTTCCCATCAAACGGGAAATCCTGCGTGGAGGACTGCGCCTCGCTGGAAAGCCCAGAGAGCAGGAGCCATGATGCCCATCTCATCGACACCACGGAGGCCATGGATTGTGCAGCTGTATCCACAGCATCCGAGGCTGCCTGCAGGAACGCCCGAGCAGCCGCTGCCCCCTCCTCCACTAGCACCTTGAACTCCTTTCTATCGCACTCCTGGAGGGAGTCCTCAAACTTGGGCAGGGAGCCCCACTGATTGAATTCATACTGGCCCAGGAGAGCCTGATGATTTGCCACTTGCAACTGGAAGCTCTAACATGAATAAATTTTCCTTCTGAAAGAGTCCAGTGTCCGAGAGTCTTTGTTCTTGGGGTTGGGGCTGGTCGACCCTGCCGTTTCCCAACTTGGACGTTGGGTGGGTATACAAGTACTCATGCCCTTTAGTGGGTACAAAGTACTTGCGTTCTGCCCTCTTAGAGATAGGGGCCAATGAGGCCGGTGTCTGCCACAGGGCATTTGAAATTTTAGCCACCCCTTCATGGAGAGGCAAGGCCACCCTACCCGGTGCTGACGAGGACAGCACGTTAAACAGGGAGTCTGAGGGCTCCTCCATCTCCTCTGGCTGGAGGTGGAGGCTTGCTGCCACCCTCTTTAAGAGTTCTTCATGGGCCCTGAAGTCGTCCTGCGGGGAGGAAGGGAGCAGGGCCGCAATCGCCTCCTCCGGGAGGGGAGAAGAAGCCGGTGTGGTGCTCTGGGTATTGGCCGGCACCGGAGGGTCCGCCACCTGGTTGGACTCCAGGAACAGTGCCGAGGATGCACGTCCTACCGACTCCTTCCTTGGGGATCTGGAGAGGGAGGCTGATGGTGCTTCCAAAGCTCTGGCCACCGAGCGAGCCCCCACCGGGGGCTGTGCCAGAGACCACAGTGCCCACTGGTACCACTGGGCCGGCCACGACGCTCGGTGCCACTGCACCTGCTGCAGCCAGGGCCGGCTCTCGGCACCAGCAAAAGAAGCAGGTGCTTGGAGCAGCACGTTTCTAGGGGCATCATTCCGGCGCCGGCCATGCCGCCCCTAGAAATGTGCCCCTGCCGCCCCAGCTCACCTCCGCTCTGCCTCTGCCTGCTCCCCGAGCGCGCCGCTGCTGCTCCACTTCTCCCCCCTCCCTCCCAGGCTTGCTGCACGCCAAACAGCTGTTTCGTGCGGCAAGCCTGGGAGGGAGGGAGGAGAAGCCGAGTGGCGACGCCCTCGGGGGAGGCGGCGGTGGTGGAGCGGAAGTGAGCTGGGGCAGGGAGCGGTTCCTCAACCCCCCCCCCATTACTTTCTGCACTCCCCCCCCACCCTCGCTCACCTCCGCTCCGCCTGCTCCCCTGAACGCGCTGCCTCTCCCTTGCCTGTTCAGGGGAGCAGGCGGAACGGAGGTGAGCTAGGGTGGGGGGGGTTGCGGGGGTGGGGGAGCCGCAGGAAGCAATGGGGGGGGAAATGCGGCACGCCCGGGGGAGGAGGCGGGGCCAGGTATTTGGGGAAGGGGTGGAGATGGGGCGGAGATGGGGGCTGAGGGCCACAAAAAAAAAAGTGGAGGTGGCCAAAAATTTTTTTGCTTGGGGTGGCAAAAATCCTAGAGCCAGCCCTGGCTGCAGCACTGGCAGGGCCAGCTGTTCGACTTGGCTGGCCTGGCCCATCGAAGGACCGCTACGAATGGAGGCCGGGCTGGCATACAATCTGCTGCTGCCTCTGGACCAGGAGAAGCAGCAGTGCCGGGATCGACATCGGCCATGGGACCGCGATCTCGAAGTGGAGGACCAATACCGACGGTAGCAGCTGCTCCACGCACAGCCTCGATGGGCGGCCCCATGACAGCGAGATGCTGGTGATTGACACCCAGGGCTGCAATGTTTTGGCGGAGACTTGGAGCGGGAGTCCGAGCAGGAACAGCGTGCCGACGACCATGCTGTGAGCGGCCGCGGTCCCCCCTCTGAGACGAGGACCGTTGGCAGTGCCTTCTGCGGTCCCATCAATAATTGCTCCTTGAGGACGAGCGGTGCCAAGAGTCCCGGCCAGACAGAACCCGGCCAGACAGTCTGGTCGGTGTTGAGGGCGATCCACATGGACTCTGCACCGAGCGGTCGCTGGGCGGTGAATGGCGTTGGGAACATTCCCAAGACCAAGACCGAGCCAGAGGCAACTGCGGAGATCCCGGCGGCGACTTGCCTCTGGAGCGTGGGGCCGACATCGGCGGCGCTCCTGGCACCGACATGGACATAACATCCTGGGCCGCCTGGAGGGCTTCAGACGTGGAGGGCATCCAGACATCCAGAGAGGCCTGTTCCAAAGGGGCCAGGCAACTCCACTCAACGTGACGCAGAGGCCTGGGGCCTGGTGGGGAGCGAGGACTGCCAGACATGGGCCTAGCCTCTGTCCCAGATTTCCCTCGGTGCCGCTGCGAAGAGGGAACCTTCCTGGCCCTCTTGGCATGCCCCGTGAACGCGGAGTGGTGCCGACTGGTCGATGGCACCGGAGGGTCACCGCGTACCAATGCCATGGTGCTGGGTACTGGTTCAGAGCGGCGTGCCGGAGTCGGGGTCAGCGCCGACTCCATCAGGATGGCCTGGAGCCTAATGTCCCTTTCTCTTTTGGTCCAAGGCTTAAACGAATTGCACCTTTCGCTGATAAGGGTTTCTCCCAAACAGCACAAACAGTCTGCATGCGGGTCACTACAAGAGTCGCATAACTTAAACCCTGGGGCCCGGGGCATGCCCCAGCCTGGGCTTGCTGACAAACTAAAGAGCTAACTAACTACAGGTACTAACACTGAACGAACGAACAGTTCTGGGGACAAGCTACAGCAAAGCTTGAGCAGAGCAGTTCTGACGCACCTTCACTGGCAGTAAGAAGGAACTGAGGGTGGGGGAGCGCGCAGCTCCCCTTATACCGCGGCAGGCAGGCGGCACTTCAGGGATCGCGGGGGGCGCTCCCCCCGTATGGGTACAGCTAGGGGAAAAACGTCCAGCACCGATGCACGTGGCGAGCATGCACACCTATTGTGGAATACACATGAGCAATCACTTGAAGAAAAATAAGCAGCACTCTCATTTGCCAGGGGGTATTTTGTGCTGCTTTTTGCGGCGCTCAGCAATTCCCGACCTTGTTGAAAAGAGATGAGAAAAGAAGGGATGTCCCTTGTAATAAGGGACTGTTGGGAACCCTACCTGGCAGTGAGTGAGATGAATCCCTCTGTGACAGTGCCGTGTTTCTAGGTCTCTTTCTTTGGTACGATCGTTTGCACAGGTGGATTAAAATCTCTCTCTGTTTCTCTGCTTCCATGGGCAGATTTCTTCCCAGACTAAGGCCCCATCCTAGACAAACTCTCATTCCTCCCAGCCCAACCCCTTCAGCTTCTCTGGATGGAATCTGTCTTCCAGCCCTTCAGGCAGTGGACTCTTGTTTTCCGCCCACTCCTGAGTCCTTGATCTTTCTGCCAAATGAGAAAGCCCAACCCAGCAAGTAGCTATCTGGCACCATTCAGCTGTCAGTCTGTATCACTGTGTATTGCTCTGTCTCTTACTGACTGTAGGCTGTGGTACAAGATCCCAGAGATCCTGTGTTACTCCACCTCTGCTCCCTGGAGGTAGAAGCGCTGCCTTTCAGCTGCTGCAGACAGCAATCTGGGAAGTGGTGGGTTCTGAGTAGGAGACAAGGGACTTTGGGGCTTGCTTTCGGCCAGTCCTGCTTCAGGATCTATTGTACGGTTAATTGCAGGGCGCAAGCCTAAAGCAAAGCTCCATGCCTGCTTTCCTGGCTCAGGCTGCTACTACTGCCATTGCTCTAAAGCAGGGGTGTCAAACATACAGTCCACTCACTAGACCTGGCCTACATGATGTATTTATGGGGGTCACATGACAGAGAGAAATAGAAGGAGGAGGATGGGGTGAAAGAGAAATGAAGGACAGGAACAGGACTCTCCCACTGACCAGTGAATGGGATAATGAGGTACTGAAAAATAATACCCAGACCTTAAATCACTATACATAGGCTGCACTCTCCTTTTGATCTCTGTGCAAACCTCCTGGCATCTGTGGGCACTCCCTGTGCATTGTGAGGGGCATAGGATGGGCAGGGATTGTGTCCCAAGCCTCTGTTTGCCGGAAGCTGGGAATGGGCGACAGGGGATGGATCACTGGATGATCCCCTGTTCTGTTTGTTCCCTCTGGGGCACCTGGCACGGGCCACTGTCAGAAGACAGGATACGGGGCTAGACGGACCTTTAGGTCTGACCCAGTCTGGCCGTTTTTATGTCTTATATAGTCCTGAATTTATACCCCAGGCCACCGCCTGCTGTTCCACACACAATTCAGCCCTTTCTCCAAAGGAGTTTGACATCCCTGCTCCCTCAGTGTCGGTGAGGCAAAGTGGGCTGGAGACAAAAGCCCCCAAGCAGATGTTCCCTGTTAACTGAGAGCTGCATATATAAATCAGCACTGGGAAAGTCCACATGGCTAGGAGGCTGCCCAAGCTAGAAAGAGTGAACATAGAACGCTCTCTGAAACCTAGCGCAGCTGAGATACTGATCCAGCTCTTTCAAGTCCAAGATATGCTGGTCCTGCCTGTTCTCTTGGGGGCACTGAAATAAATAAGTGCTGGACAATTTCCCCGTGGAGAGTCACTGCCGTGGCTTGAATAGCTTTTAAATGCTGCACAGTATTAATGATTCCTTTTCTCTCACTTTATTAATTGAAAAAGAGTAACAGGGGAGCCCCAGGAGCTCTCTGAATGTCTCTGGGGAGGTGGTCAAGGGCTTGAGCTAAAAAGCCTCCACCACTCTAGAAATGCAGCAAATCTGACCTCTAGGACTGTTATGGCAGTAGCACCTAGAGGCCCCAGCCAGACTCAGAGGCCCCTGGTTCTAGATGCTGTACACACAGGGTTCTCCTCCTACTATTGAAATACATGAGACAACCCAGTGGCAGTGCTAGCCCATTGGGGGCCTTAAGCAGGAATATTTTTGGAGGCTCCCCCAAATACTAAAACAGGCAAGTTCTTATGAAAAGAAGTGAATAGGGGAGACCCCTTGAGCTGCTCAGGCCCTAAGCAATTGCTTAGTCTGCTTATGCCTACTGCCAGCGCTGAGACAAACCCAGGAAGTATTATTATCCTCATTTTTAGACATGGTGAGCTGAGGCACAGAGACGTGCCCCCAAGGTCACGCAGGGAGTCTGTGGCCAAGACAGCAGTTGGACCCAGCTCTTTGGAGTGGTAGCTGAGTGCCCCAGCCACCGATTCTTCCCTTTCTCTCCTCCAGCAATCTAGAAAAGTAGATGGTCAAAAGGCCTCTCAGAAAGGGCAGGCCAGATTACCTCAGCCCTCCCTCAGAACGAGCTGGAGTTAATGGAATAGTTACTCGGAGTACACACCTTCCTAGCCAATGAAAGGAGGAAGCATGAACGTTAAATTTAAGTCAGTTATGAGAAGCGGATGAGGATCTAAGTTTCTCCTGAGTGCCGAGTCTGCTTGCTGTGTTCTTGGCTGGGTACACAAGGGCCTGGTGTACGATTGCCCCAAACTGGGCTGCAGCCAGCCACATACAGCTAAGCCACAATTTAGCAGAGCTCCCTCGTGACCAGGGTAATATACACAGCTCTGTGAGACTGAGAGCAGCCATATTACAGGCTGAGGGTCGTGAGCCAGCTTATGGTGTTCCCAGCTCTGTCCACAGACTGCATGGATCCAGCCCTGCTTTACACTTACGAATTAAACCGAGCCAGCTACGTTGCTCCGGGCCGTGAAAAATATGGCATCCTGTGTGCCGTAGTTAGGTCAAACTAACCCACAGCATTGATGCAGTTAGGTGAAAGGAAGGATTCTTCCATCAACATAATCCACCTCTCTGAGAGGGTAGCTAACTACACTGATGGAAAAACCCATTCTGTCCAAGTAGGAAGCATCTACACTACCACGGCACTGCTGCAGCTGCATAGCTGTACTGTCCTTTCCCATCAACATGCCCCTAGAGGCCACTGTGGATGGGAAAGGACAGAGCAGTCCTAAAGGCACTTAACCTGTGTGAAAGGCAAGGAGAGATGGAGGAGGGCAGGAGTCTGCCATCTTCCTGACCCTTCCCGCTGCAACTATGGCAACAGCGAACAGCATTCTAAGTGTCAGGAGTCTCATTAACACTGAATCCAGGGGATCCTGGCAAAGAGCCTAGAATGGTGCATTGACTGTAAAACTCAAAGAGGGAACAATGTCCTTGATAAGGGACGCTGCCCTAAATGCAGCAGGGAAGGGGAATTTGTGCAAACTAGTGGTGGCTGCTCAGAGGTTCTTTGCAAGGTCTTATAGCCGCAGGGGAGGTTGTAGAGCTGGGCAGAAATGTTGGGCAGGGCCAATTTTAGTAGGAAACGGTGTTCAGGCGTCACAAACACATTCACTGGTAGGAGAAAGGGAAGGCTCCCATGGGAAATAAAGCTGGGGGGGTTCCCTATAAGCATCTTGGCAATACGCTTGAAGAGGGAGCAGCAGGCTTGCGTGAAGACAGTTAAGGGAAATGCTGCATGAGGTGGTCAGAGCTGCAGGAAGAGGTCAGGGTAAAAATAACCTTCTTAGCCAGTGCAGCTGGGTTGCCTGTCTTCGGAGGAGATGGAAGATTTGAAGGTTCCACTTGTAGTCTTGGTATTAAAGAAAGTCTGGTTAAAATTAGCATCTTTTAACATCCTTCTCTCTTCTTACCACTGACACAGACATTTCCCTGCCTCTTTATGCCTTTTGTTTTCTTGCATTTCATTGAGTTTGACCCAATGAAAACAGACTCCGGCCCTCAATGGAATTTTGGTCTCCTACCTGGCTATTCAGCCTCTGGGAGGGTTCCAGGCTGGAAGCCACTGTGCCTGCAGCAAGCTAGGCTTGTTGGATTAAAGCTTCTATTCCTGAGACCTAGTGGGCTGAGGCAGCTCCATGTCCTCTCAAAATCAGGTTCTCTGGCAAAAGAACTGGGCAGAGAGGGGAGAAGGATCAGAATTTGGAGGAAGTGTCAGTATGGGTCTCCCCTCTGCTCTTCCCTGCACTCATTCACCTGCTGTTGCAGGCTCAAACAGATGTCATTTCATTGCTCATTTAGACATACACGCAATTTTTATTCACTCCCAAATAACTGCAGCGAAGATCAAATCTAGGAGTAATTAAATCCCTCTCGGTTCTAGGGTGGATGATTTAAAAGAAACGACAGCAACTCTGCCTGATCGGGCATACATCTCTCAGTTTCATGCCCTCTAGAACCCATCATAAATTTAGCTGAGTCACAATAAATTCTGCATATGTCTACTTGCAGCAGGGTCTCAAAGAAAGAAAAAAATTATCTACATTTGGATTTCAAAGGGGTGCTGCAGGTAGAGGACTTCAGTTTGCTAGTTGCCAGTTTGATATCCTCTCTCCTGCCCCAATTCCTTTCAGAATTCCACCCCTGCTCCCAGGCAAAAGAGAAAAAAAAAGGTCAATAAAAATGAAGAATGCAGCTCTAATACATGAGCATCTTCATTAGTCACAAAGAATTACCGGCACCACAGAAGCATTAGAATCTGAGTGCACAGTTTTGGGGAAACAGTAAAACAAAGAAAAAAGAATCAGACAGAAAATTTAAAGCAATTCATCCACATGGGAACAGAGAAAAGAGTGGTCTGTCTCCGATGGTAACTCTTTGGGTTAAGCGAAGCAAAAGCGAAGTTTCTGAGCTCTGTTACACAGGCCAGCCAGCCCTGTTTTTTCACTTTGGTTAAGGAATCCTACAACTAATTTTTAAGTAGGACTGGTAACTCCCTATTCTTATTTAATAATTGTTTAAATTCTTGGGAGCCTCTAATAGGTGCTAAAAGTGTCAAATATTTTAGTTTACTAAATGAAATGAAAGGGAAATATTTTTGCGCTATACCAAAATAATCTTTAAGAGTCTAAAGGTTCCTAGAAGTGAGGCAACAATGAGCATCTTCAGTGTATGCAAGTATGGCTTGAAGGTAACTCTCAGAAGAAACAGTTGTGTATCTAAATGTTACAGTAGATAAGCAAAGAAAAATAATCAGAGTAACAGCCAGTTTAATTTATTTAAGAATTTTTACAAAAAAGAAAACTTTTACAAAATTACAAAATTCATAACGTTCCACAGTTTGTCATTTTGACTTGAGTATAAAACCTGCTAATTCATGCAGCCATTAAAATTTTACTGCATGACACCCCAAAATCTTCTGCCACCTTGACTCAAAACTGTTGGTGCTTATGTATACTTGGTATTATTGCTAACACAGGAAAGGCAGGGAGATGTAGTGCAGTACCGTACCAGCATAAGTTGAAGTCTTTAATGGAGTCAGAAAATCCAAATTAGGGTTAGCTATATATATAAAAATAAAAACATACAATTCACTTTCATTTTAAGCGTCTTTGGAATCCATCATGTACTGTTAAGATGTACAGGGAGAGAACATCAATAGTGAAGTTCTACCTATACAAGCAACATCTTTTGCTCAGAGCTATTCATATGGCAAAAGTTATTTCAGGGCAAAAATCCACAGGATTCGATCGGAGGAACACTCACCTAAAATAAAACGCAGTAGTTTGTGGGATTCTATATACATTGCTAATGGGTCTGATGACTTTACATACAGCAATACTGTGATGGGCCTATCATGAACTTGCTATTTTATTAGAGTTATCTTCTCCAACTGGGTTTGTGGAGATTGTTTTTACAAACAAAACATTAGTAGTAAAAACTCTTTATCCTTTCCAGTGCAAACGTCAAATATAGCAAGAGACTGGTCCCAGACAGGTAACTCAGCCCATTAAAGTTTGCTTAAAGTTAAAACTGAAACTTGACATTCAGAACCTCAGATCAGAAGGGGATTTAGTTATTAGAAAATACAATTTAAAGCAAACTGATATGAGGATTTAAATGAGTCTTAACCCCCATATCAATTAAACTTAAAAAAACCCCATGGTTCTAGATTTGGTCAGGAATGACAATCTGGCTGTAAGTGCAGCTACCACTATTTCTCTTTTATCTTCACCCCAGGAAAGGGTCTTTTTCTCTTTGAAAATGACCACTGATTTTTAAGAGTATATTATAGAATACTATGAAACGATGCTGTAGTAGACCTGGACGACATGGTAGCTCCTGAACAGGTTGTAACAGTTTGGGCTTGCCCAGGACCTATCTATACTCCTGAAACATCCTCTATCTTAGGGATTTTGTGGACTGCCATATGATTTGAAGATCAGAGTCAATATTAAACTTTTGGGTTATGCAGGTCAAACTAGAAAACAATGGACCCTCTGGCATTAAAAATCCACAAGACCACAATACTACTACAAGACCAAAGTGTGTTTTAAGAGCATCTGTCACTACTGGTCATAACCATGTGCTGCAAGCCAGGAGCATTTCAGGCATTTCTTTCCTTTTTTAAAACAGAAAAGCAGGTACTGTTCAATTTCAATGGGTCTCATAATTAGCAAGTTATGCTATCAGTTGCACTCTGGATTTACTTTTACACTCTATTCTTTGGCACCAGAGATGAACCTGGTTTACCTCCAGATGCATTCATATGGGTAGTTGCTTTTTCAGTCTCTGGCATGAGGTTGTTCTGAGGACTCATACTGTAGCTGGCACTTCACTGGAGAAATGGTTTAAATATTTCCTAAGGCTCAGAGTTTCTTAGTGAAGCCTCCAACAGTAATAGAATTAACACAGAGATTAATTTTGTCTCATGTGCAGTGAGATTCTTCCTTTGATGATATTCCAGTCTGTGGAATATACAGTGCAGTAACAAGGGTGCTAAATAAATCCTTCTCAAAGATAAGAGCTGATGGGGAGCAGTGCCTTTAGGTTTGGATGGCCTCTAGTTTAACAGCTGAGTAAGGCACAAACTAAAAAAATTACTTTAATTTTATTCATTTCTTTTCCAATCCCACACTGCCTTGGAATTACCTATGAAACAAAACTTCCCCCACCACCCGTAATAATGGGGTTTTAAAAATTACACCAGAATTTAAGTAACTTCCACAGGTATACAGGTGGTCTCCCTGTGACGAAAGTTTAATGGTTTCCCCATGAGTTCTGACCTAGATTTAAATGTGGATCATTTGCATTTGCCACTTGCTCTGCAGGCACTTAATTTCTGATTCATTCGCAGTCTGCACTTCCTTTTCATGAATCAATGCATTAAAATAAAGCTTAAGCTCCTCTCTAGGAGGACACAATTGCAGCAGCATCTTCTCCCTTCAACTTACCCACCTTTGTAGAGCACTTTGAAGAGCTAGATCCATGGTAAGTATTGATCACCATAACTTTGTGCTTTAGGACTGAGGACAATGCTGTTGTTTAGGTCACCAACTGTAGCTGTAGATCTTGTGCTTGCAATCATGTCCCACTTGTAGGAGTTCACAATGCACTGGTTGGAGATATTCTCTTCCCACCCTACTCTAAGATGAATTTACTTAGCAATGTATGCTAGAGCATCAAGTATGCACTGAAAAGGCTAAAGAGACTGATATCAAAAGGTATGAGCATAAGCTGAATCAAAATTCAAACTATTGCTTCCCTCTGATACAGGCAATAAAAACCGAGTGGTACTAATCAAAGGACAACATCAGGAGTCCGTTTCTTTCAAGACAATGCATTGCACACTAAAAATATGGAATTCAAAATACATAATACACTTTGAAAAAATTATAGAAGACAAGACAATTGATAGTTGTGAAAACACGACTGCGAAATAGAATTATCTAGTGTATGCAGATACCTATGGAACATTTTGTATATATTTTAGTGTACACACAAATGCCGTGTGTCGCAAGTAAAGAAAATGGGAATAAAACTCTTGGGACCTCTGAAAGGGAAAAAGACTAAGAACAAGATCACTCGAGTAGCTTTACAGGAGATATTTACATTCATGAACTCAGTTGTCTTTAAGATCTCTATATACACGTTCTATCTATATATGTACATAACATACTATGGGATTTAAGCAAGATTTATCCCAATAGTAAAAGCAAAATTCCAGAACAACTCATTTCCTAAAATGTTTACAGGTTGCAGAATTTTCTTCATTTATATAAAACAGTTCAAGACATTGACTAAACAACTGGCATCTTTGGAGGACTTCAACTCCATCTTATGTAGAGTTGGGTATGTTGCTGCTAGAGCAGGGGTCTCAAACTCAATTTACCTCAGGGCCAGGGCCAGTCCTCAAATCCTCCCAGCGGGCCAATAATGTCACTGAAGATGGTGTTCAGAAAAGAAAACGTTTCTATTGTATTTTTTATTTTGAATCTCTTAGAAATCATAAAACTGTCATATAACATTATCCAATTCTTCACCCGCCAGAGAGTTTTTAGTGTTTGCCAGACACCTGGCAACGCCGCAGTTCTGTCAGTTTGTTGATGTTTGGCCTCAGTGGCTGAGCAGCAGAACCTCCAGGAGTGCAGCAAGGTGGGTGTCAGAGAGGTGTGTTCAGTCCACTTTCCCACACTCCATGCTCCGCTGATAGCAGGACCTTGCTGGGCTGGGCCTCGGCCTCCTTGGGCACAAGGGCGGCTGGAGGAGGAGGCACAGTCGTGGTCTGTCCACTGGTCAGATGCAGGGGGTGAGGCGCATGGCTACTACCCTCAAGTCATGGGGCAGTGGGTGGTTCAAACCCTCCCTGTGTGACTGGGATTATCCTCCCATCAGGGTCAGTGCCTCCTGGTGCTCCTGCCGAGATGGCCCTCTCCTTAGAGTGACCAGATTTCCTGATTTTATAGGGACAGTCCTGATATTTGGGGCTTTGTCTTATATAGGTGCCAATTACCCCTACTCCCATCCCGATTTCTCACCCTTGCTATCTAGTCACCTTACCTCTCCTACACAACCAACCAACGTTATATGGGACAGTAAATAAAGGGCCCCATTTCATTACACCAACCTGCAGTGCCAACAGCTAGAAAGAACTACTCTCCTTTCTTCTTATCTTCACCTCATCTTATCTGCAGGCACCAGGCACATCGCCTCTGTGCAGGCGCCGTCCCCTGGAGCTCCCATTGGCCACGGAGTCAGTGGTTGGGGTGGGAGGATGGAGGCAGGATGCCCCCTCATGCTGTCATTGGAGCCTCACTAGTCACGCCACCTCCCAGCCCATGTCCCACCCTTTTCCCTCGCTCCCTTGGCCTCATGCTGCCCCAGCTGACTCTGCCCAATGACTAGTGACGCTGCCTCCATAGCTGATTCTGCCCAGCAACTAGTGATGGTATCTCTGTCCCTCTTCCCTAGCCAATAGGAGCTGCAGGGGGCGGTACCTGCAGCAGCCAGCCAACAGCATAGCTGCATCTTCTCCTGCAGCCAGCCAGCAGCCACGAGGGCCGGATGAAAAAATTTTTAAACAGTTTCCGTGGGCCGCAGCGGGGAGGTTCAGGGGCCGCAGATGGCTCGTGGGCCGGGACTTTGAGACCCCTGTGCTAGAGAATCATAAGCTGACTGCAAAAGTTTAGAGACTTACCAGACAAGACAGTTTCAGCAAGAGTTAGAGATGTATGTGTAGTGTATTTGAGCATAGTAGTAGACACATAACTGAAATAAGCAAATAAGGTCAGTGGATTTTGACTCAGACATGTAAAACTATCTGATCCCTTCTCTAACTCCAGGCCAAGGCAGTTCAAACACTTCTACATTGCGTGCTCCTACAGAGTCATTTTATATAGCATGCCTCTGGGACCTGTGCATTATTGGAATGATGGGTGAAACAAACTAGACTGAACAATTAATCTTATAAATGACATCTCTATCCAGCTTTACACACGTATTTTGTTACTATTTGTCTAAGTGGAACAATGATCCATAAGAGACAAAAATAGGGATCAAGTGATAAGTAGGGTCTTGCCTCCCTTTTAGCTTACATTATGGGATCTGAGTCTCTTACTGCCCCCTCCACTGCCTGACGCCTGAATTTACTAGAGGTGCTGTGAGGGGATAGCCACCCTACCTTTGCAGTTGCATTAGGTCTTCCCTCCTCCTGTCTTGATGACTGATCTATTTCCCAAGCCATTCTACTTATACCTACACTCATAGGCCACTCCTCCCATGAGCGTCTAGCATTCGGAGTTAACACTTCCAGCATCGAATGGCAAAAACAATACAAATTAATCACTGCAAAAAGAAGTGTTAATACTTCTTATATGCAAAGTGAATAGCACTAAGGCTACCCAGGGGACAAACATGCCATGATGTCCCAGGGCGCATGCACATAAAAATCAAGACTACCAGAGTTGTTTACATAGGGAGCAAGAGATTGAAGAAAAGACCTTTGTTAAAGCAGAAGTTTATAACAGCCTACTGGGATACTCCCTCTGGAGCTGGGGTCTAGATTCATTAGCAAGCTGCATCAGGAAATCACTGGCATAAGGCTAGAAACGTATCTGGATCGCAAAAACAATGATATAGCAGTATGGAAACAGCTCTTGTACATCTGCAACCAAACGATGGGGGTGGAAATAGCTTTGCGGCAGAGGAAAGTGTGTATAGTTACTGGTTTGATTGTTTCAACCCATTAAAAATATTTCTATCCTGAAACAAAAGAGAACCAATTGGAAAATGGAAAATTGCATTTTTGGGGAAGTTTCTCGACCAGGCTCTGCAATTGCATTGCAGACAGAGCATTCAGGTTTCCAGCCCAGGAACACATTGAAGATGTTTTGCTCAACACAACAATTTTAGGGCTGAGAGTAAGCTGCCTCTCCACAGAATAATGAAATGAAGTATATTTCACCTTTATTAAGATGTTGAATGCACCTACTAACAAGGCAACGATGAGCATGCAACTCACACCACGCCTGCTACTTTTATGGTCCACAATGTCCAGCCTGCCTGGCTCACCAGCATCTGCTGATGACCTTGCAGGAGTCAAATAACTCCTTGCCCCCACTAGAACAAAGTACGGGGGTGGGTGAGGTCAGGTCAATGCTGTCTTGCAATTTCACACAGTTAGAAATGGAACTGCACCCACTATTACCTGGGTTAGAAATACTTTCTCACAGTATAGCTGCTGCCAGCATTAGCCTCAGACACATCAATTGTAGTTACAAGTCTTTATTTCAAAATGCATTTCAGTTTGTTCAATTGCGGGCTGAATAAAACATGGAACTTCCTGCACACACACAATTCCCCCAAATTCATGAGTTCTTCCTATATTAGTGCTGCATGTGTAATACTAGTGCAATAACGGGACTTCACACTGATCATTTACCTAATGGAGTTAAAAATAAGGTTATTAGATCTATTTCTGATCTCAGTTCCATAGTTATCCCAGATTTACATCACTGAGACATCAGAATCTGGTCCACTGAGTAAGTGTTTAAGGAAATGAGGCAGGCACTACAATGGATCACAGCACTAAGTCTCCCTCAGATCAACCCTTTACCCTTATCTTTACTGTACTTACAGCACAATCTTTACTTGTAAAATATATACTGAAGTTCAGTATAGAGTTTATCCCTGGTCTCAGATACTGACTAGTTCAACTTAAAGACTGATATGGACCATAAGACAGAAGACTAGCTTAAGTAGGCTGGACCATTCAAGTCTTGTTGAATGCCAAACTAGACTTGTTAGTTTTTTGGAATACAGTGATTGCCTAAACAAGACTCCAGTTTTGTTAGTACAATAACGTTTTATTTGACATCTACAAGATTTTGGTATCTTGCAGTTTTTTGGACAGGTTTATACAATCTCAATTTTTCAATAGTGCAACCTGTGCAAGCAAGAAATGACAAACATTGTCCTTCACTTTCTTATAAACATCTACTATTATAGGCAAAACAAAACTTACCCATATTATAGATAAGTGACTATTCACATTTGTACATTACAATTTCTTTTAAACAGCTCCAGATAAACTCTACAATGTCTTACAACATATTAAACAGTATTCAAGTTACTGGGTAACAGAAACAGCACATACAGCGGAACCCTCAAGAGTTTCCCCATTGTCTAATTTACAGCTCAAGTAAGGTTTCATCTTACAAATGACAAATTAAATTACATTAATGAAGTAAAAAATATAAGATTGTATGAGAGGTGGAAGTGAATTTGCACTTAGTTTCCATAGTCACCTCGGATTAAGGAAATATTTTAATTTTAAAGGAAAGGCTTTTAGCCATCTTTGCATTACACATTAGGAATACCATTAATACATTAAAATGAAGTAACTTTTTAATTTAAGATGCTTATCACAAAAAACATGTTGCAGACTCAAATATATAACCTCCAGGAGAGAACCAGAAAAAATGCAATACTTGGGTATAAACACTATAAAAATGCAATAACCAATGCTGTACAACTAAGATTGTTTCTCTCGGAATTCTTGACTGGGGTGTTTATCCTGTTCATGCCTGTTTCCAAAGACATGCACTGTCAAACAGAAACTGGGAAGGAACCTGAATGAATGCATGATGTGCAATCTCTAGTTTTCATGCTTATATAAACTTACAAGTTGAAGAGAAAAAACCCAATATATATTTTCTATATATACTCAATACATGCATTCGAGGTTATCTCCCACAGCAATGGCATTGATGTACTGCGTTAAACCCTGAGCACTGTATGACAAGATAAAAATAAAGCCTGTTTGGGAATTTTCAAGCATTTTCAAACAAAAATTGTGGTTTGTGGCTTAAAAGGCCAAAAGTAAAAGCAAACAGGAAGCTCTACAAAGAGCATAGACAGATGCACCACCATAAGCAACTGCTGGCTTTCAGTTCTACCATCCTTTATGTATCTCTTTATTCCCAAAGTACTTCTGAGAGCACACAACTGAACTGAAAAAATTATATTTCTTTGGAATCTGTCCCTGATTTTTATGCAAGTGATATGCTTTTACAGCCTTTTCTCAAACACCAAAGTCAACACCTGTAGTCTGTCCTCTTAAGCATTGTTGAAGTTGGTGATGCTCTGTGGGTGATGCTGCTGCCATATCTGCTGCTGTTGTACTGCAAGCTGTTGAGACTGGTCTGATGTTGACAGGAGGTTTACAAGGGGTGATACACAATTTGCAGGAATGAGCAAACCTGTAATTAGCAACAAGTCAGTTGTACTTCTTAAAATGTATAAAATGTTTCTATGCTTAAGAACTTAGGCCAATGGTTCCAAGTTCCTTAAATGTCAGCAGCAGCTTTTGCATAAAAAGATTTAATTTTCAATGTCAAGGCTTTAAGAACTTATCAAGCGCTACAACAGGTTCTATTCCCAACTAAAAGTAGTACATTCAAAAGTCATCTGATCCTTCAGTCACAGACTAGCAGGAAAAAATGCAAATTGTCTTTAGGGAAGTATAGCTTCAACTACTCTTGCTGTATTTTCAACTAAATGCACAAGGCAGCAATTGGCTGTTTATTCACTCTCCTGGTTGGATAGAAGAGGTCACAAAACCACAGACGTTCAGGGATGAAGAGAAAAAAATCCAGTTTACACCCCTTTTAAATGTCACTAAACTCAGTGGAGTTAAGCTGTAAGGCAGGGGTGGGCAAACTATGGCCCGCATCTGGCCCATCAGACCTTTTAATCTGGCCCTGAAGCTCCCACTGAGGAGCAGGCCTTGCCCCGCGCATGCCATGGCTCCATGCGGCTCCTGGAAGCAGCAGAATGTCCCCCCTCCAGCTCCTACACGTAGGGGCATACAGGGGGCCCCTGTCCCAAGCGCCGTGCCCACAGCTCCCACTGGCCATGAACTGCGGCCAAGGGGAGCTGCAGGGGCAGTGCCTGCGGATGGGGCAGCACACACAGCCACCTGACCGCACCTCTGCATAGGAGCCAGAGAGGAGGACATGCTGCTGCTACTGAGAGCAGCTTGAGGTAAGCACCACCTGGGGACTGCACCCCTCACCTCCTCCCATGCCACACGCACCAACCCCCTGCCCCAGCCCTGATCCCCCTCCTGCCCTCTGAATCCCTCATCCCTGGCCCCACCCCAGAGCCCACACCTCCAGCTGGAGCTCTCACCCCCTCCTGCACTCCAACCCCCTGCCTCAGCCCAGAGCCCCTTCCAGCACCCTGAACTCCTCATTTCTACCTACCCCAGAGCCCGCATCCCCGAGCTGGAGCCCTCACCTCCTCCCACGATCCAACTCCCAATTTCATGAGTGTTCATGGCCTGCCATACTATTTCCACACCCAGATATGGCCCTCAGTCCAAAAAGTTTGCCCATCCCTGTGCTAAAGCCTATGGTCTCCACTCTTGAGCCACTCCACTCATACTTTTCAGCCATGGCTTCAACAGCCCACAAACACTGCAGGAGTGAGTATTTTAATGGTTGAATTAAGGGTTTGCAACTCCTCTTCAAGGCTGAAAAGTTGAGTGGCTCTGGTTTTAAAGATAGCTGGCTGGAAAAGATGGAGTCTAACCCTACTGGGTGGCCAAGAGAACCACAGGTGTATTGTGGCATAAGTGGATCTTGCCTTTGTTGGGAAATATGTATCAAGTGATAAACAGGAGGGGGAAAGTGCAACACTTTGTCCAGTAGTGTAGGGGTGCATTACTTTTACAGCAATGAGCCTGCTGTTTAGCCTGAAGTGACTCACCCCCATTCCTTTTTTTTTTTTTTTTTCGGGGCTCTTCAGCTCTAGCCAGCAGAAGTTTTCAGCAGAAGGCTGGTTTGGAATAGTTCCTCCCCCTTAACCTCATGCAAACAACTCATAATACAGAAGTCAAAATATTTACTTATAGTAAGGCACAAAGGCCTATTCTCTGTGTGTACGTGTATACCTCCTACACAAACTCAGAATATTACTTCAGTCTATACACCCCAAGTTTAACTGACTGCTATGTGGTCCAGCAGAAACAAGTTAAAATAATGGACAAACTTACTTACCTACAATCCTCTGTCCATCTTCTGCTCTTAGCCGAACTATTTGCATTTTCACATTTGTACCACTCACAGAGGCTAGAACTCCTTCCACTTTTGTCCAGACACTTAGTACTGAACCACACAAGACGAAGTAAGTTCGACAGCGGAGGCCCACTTCACAAACTAATCCGAGGCTTGCTTTCTTACAATTGCCTCTCCTGGAGGAGGAAAAGAGTTTAACACATTAAAGAACAAGGGAGGGTATTTTACAATTCAAATGAACTTTTTTTTTAAATGAAAAATCTTTACTTGTGTAAGTAAACACTAAAGGAGGAGAAAGTTAAGATGGTCAAGATGGATAGTGAGATGGGGACATGGATAAAGCTACTCCACAAAATGGCTTTTAAAGTTGTGAAAGACTATTAGTACATCTTGGGCTAGATCCTCAGCAGGCATAAACTGACATAGCTGCATTAAAGTCAACACAGCTACACTAACTTACACCAGCTGAGGCTCTGACCAATAATGTCCATTAGAAACAGCAAGAGGGTAAGTGCTCTAAAAACAAATTCAGATGTTTGGGTATTAATACATAGACATTCTTCATCAGTGGTTAGCACTGAGAAGTCAAGGCATGATGTTGAGGGTTTAACAGCATACTGCTAGGAGAATCAGCATTAAAACTAATGTTCTTTAGTTCAACCATCTAAACTCTGAATCTAGCTAAAGTTACTGAGTTTACATTTTTTCAAGTTAGTTATATCCAATACATCTCAACAGATCAATATGTTTACCAAAGTATGAGATACTTTTAGTCCCTCTGGGTTATTACAAAAGTTCTTCATTATGCCCACTCTGAACTAAAAAATGAAGTCTGAAAACAAGTTCATATTTTCATCTCTCTCTTGTAAGGTAAGAAGTTGCAGATTACCACTTGGACTGTTGACTTTGAGACTCCTTCAGAAATTACATGAAGTGACCAATATTGGCTCTTGGAATTTTTATGAAGATGTGGATGAAAAGTTGATAAATTAAACTGTAGACTCCTGGTCCAAGTGATAAAGTAACAGATTTAGTCAAACACCTTGGTAGAAAACCTGTTTATATACATATAAATACTAACCAATAAGCATGGGTACAGGTATCTGCCGATGAATTGTACTGCTCTAGCCAATGTGGTAGAGCATCTTCAGAAGGTACCTGAAAAGCCATTTAAAAGTTGTATTAAAATATAAACGTGGCCTCTGAAAACTACAGAACAGCGCACACAGTATTTTGCTTGTAGCAATGGGGCAACAGATAACACTGATACAACTTTGGTTTTGTTTTTTGTTTGGTTTTTTAAGTACCAATATGAACAATCCAAGTTATATTGCTCTGTAAGCATTTTGGTAAATCCATGCTACAAGCAGAAATCCTGCTAAGGATGTAAATAAAGGTTTAGGTATAGTAGAATCTCACTGATTGAGATGTCTGTAGATCCAAGAACCTCGTTTATAAAGCGATAAACTCAAAGACATCGTCACACTTGAGTGCTCTTCGTTCACTTATTCTTACAAGCATCATGTAAATTCTTAACAGTTCACAGTCAACTTGCCTATGAAAACATTGGCTACTAAAGCAATTGTGTTGCTGTGATATGATCTTGAGGGACAAACGAAAAGATTAATTTCAGTATTTTAGAAACCGTAGCAGGGAAACAGCCGAAAGTTCAGAATCATGTATGGTTAGAGTATATTGTACCTAGTGTTCAAACATGTTTGGGATAAAGCATCTTCTGTAAGTTTAACTGCAGCTGAACCTTCTCCCTAGTTGACGTTTGGAAAGCTGCTCCTAGATTATGGAAAGTCCTAATGGTACGATTGATATTCTGGTAAGTTTTTGCAGATACAAAACACTGTTTAGGCAGGCTTGCAAAGCCCTAGAGATCTCTTTGGATAAAGATAACTATAGGCTTGTACTGGACGAAGTTTACTGCATAAACAGCATTAGTTAAGTGTTTCTACAACTTGCCACCACACTGTGTATGGACAGACATGGGTTTTGAAAAAATCCTGCATTGTCTTTTACCACAAAGAAACTGCTTTTTAAGTAATGCTGATTTAAAAGGTTACCTTCTTATATTTCTTTTTCAGGTCTGCAAACGTTTCCAATTTGAGTTGTTTCCCAGTGTTAGGTCTGTATACTAAGAAAAGCTTCTTTTTGGGATTCACTTCCTTTACCAAGATGGCAGTTTTCTTATTATTTCTTATCTGAAAAAAATGATTTTATAAGTTGAAACATGGACAGAGTCTTTCCTAAATAATTATGCATACAATAAATGTGGACAGAAGTAGATGATGTGTTGAATGGCTATCCAGATTCTAATTATAATGAATCATTTCTCCAAGTATATTTTAACTAGCCACATGTATTACAATTTTTTCTATATACATATTGGTCCACAACTAGAAAGAGTACAGAATTAACCAATATGACATAACAGGATGTGCTATAATTATGGTCCAGTAACGACATGTCTTAATGGTAGTTTGGCATGAGGTGAAAGATAGTGGCACTGGCTTCCAAGAGGTGTGTCATGATTACCATAATCCACACCCTAGTGTCTGAGATTATACACGGTTTTCCTTGCACGTAGCATGAGCACACAGATTTTAAGATGAATACCACTTAAAACTAAGTGTATGGTTACATTTGATACCTGTCCTAAATGTCTTAAAAAGTAGTGTTTTGTCAGTGCTTTATGATTAAACAAAGTTACATAAACCACAAAATCATTTTTAAAATGAATTTGCTTATCTATAAAAATTTGAAAGCATTTTGCTAAACTAAATAAAAAATAAGAGATTGTACTGGATTGAAAATAAATTCAATTTTTAAAGTTTTGAATATATTCACTTTACACATTTAATGTGAAAGAAATTAAGTTAGTGGAGTTTATTGGCGCAGCCATAAAACTGTTCTGTTCTATTAAAAAATGCATCTGAGAAATATGGAAAAAAACAACACATTTTAACAGATTCTCACTTGCGAAGATAAATAAAATCCATCATCTGGTCCAGTTTGCTCAGCCCAAATCTTAGTTGCTTCTTCCCAAGACATTCCTCTTTCTACACTGATCTAGAAGAGACATTAAAACAAGGATGTTTAAACACCACATTTTGGAACAACTGCTGAGATTACATACAAACAATTAAGTCAAAACAGTTAACAGTGCTCTTTACAGGATGACAAGGAACTTCATTCTTTCAGTAACAGGTTTACAAGTCTCAATTTAAGAACTGAAGTTTCAAATGAAGGATTTTCAAGGGCAACTAAAGTTATGGCAGTTTGAAGAAACATGGAATTAACTTACTGTGTATAATTCTACATGTCCAGAGGTAGAGTATCCTGGAGTTAAAAACTTCTTAGTATCTGCCTTTCTGACCTTCTCATCCCCAGACCCCAGATCTTAAAGAAACCCAAGAACAAACACAATTTATGTATGAGAAGCAGATTAAGGAGCAGAAAAAACATTAAGAAATTTGATTTACTTACCTAAAATACCCATGTCATATCTTCCATTCTTTTTAGCATTTTGTATAACTGCATTTAACGTATCAGAGAAATACTGGAATAAAGCATTCTGCTGATGAACCTCCATACCCAGAATTCTATTCAGGAATTTTCCTATATTGTTGTAATCTAAAAAGAATCACAAATAATGTATAAAGTGCACAGTTTAGGAGAGAGAATTCTGGTACAAGTGAAGTCCTAAACTAGAATTCAAATGTTTTAAAAATTAACTAAAATCAAACTTTTCAAAAGATCAAAGCAAAATGTGTTTTTGAAATAAAGCATACATTTCTTAAAGAGATTAACTTCAAATCTAGACATAAATAAGAGAAAAGTTTCAGGTGCCACATTTGCCTCCAAATCTCACTGCCAGGTCTGTGGTTTTATAATCACAAAAGTGATTTCTGATTTGACAATAAAATTATACATCAGCTATCAACACTGACAGATACACCAAAAACAATACCTTTATCAAGAGTCAGAATTCCTGATCGGTCTTCTACATTTATTAGGCCCACACCTATTAATCCTTGCCGAACATCTAGGGAAAGAAAAAGTTACAAGGATTGAAGCCACCTTTGTCCTGCCCTCTGAATAACCATATAATTGCCAAGAAAACGAAAATAGCTAGGAAAACAATATTTGTGTTACCTCTGGAGCAGCAGATAATCCCCACTCCTGCCCCAAAAATCCAATTCCAAATCTTTGCACACCCCATATATATAATTTGTGACTGATCCATATGCTAGGAAGTCACGATACAAAGCCTTAGCTTCTGGTTGAGTCGAAACATGGGTAGGAAGGAATACCAATATTACTACATTTTTGATCAGCAGAAGAGCAAAATAAGCTTCTTAAAAAAAAAAAAAGGGTGACAACCAGGCAAGGTTTTTAAACAGTTGCTGGTAGTACTGTGGTTAAACAGCCATAACTAGACAAGACTGTAGCATTCCCTGAAATTGGTACCCATAGGAAAACAGAATTTAAAGAGAATTTAACTCCAAATTTTCCTATGCATATAACAACCATATATGTTCCCTTAAACATTTTTATGGGAATTATATTCAGCTGTATTTATCATGGGGGAATAGATCTCACGTTTGGGCTAAGAACTAGTACATAAAATTCACAAGTTAATTTAAACAATTAGAAGAATTGTACTGGTAATATGAACAGAATTAAGCCACCTGATATCAAGAATAGTTCTTTACATTTAAACCTAACTCACTACCATTTAGAAAAATAGAAGTAAGTGTTTTTGAGAAAGGATGACCAAAAACTAGGGGTTAGAAAACAGTGAATTACAATTACCTTTAAAGAATTCTCCAGGATAGTCAGCAGGTGGGGACACCATTGGGGAATCTAAATTCACAATGGATTTCATAACTATCTCCAAAGCATTTCTGCCATACTGTGTTAAGAAAAAAAAAGTAAGTTACAGTACTGTAAAAATTTTGCATATGGGGTTAAACCTCAGAATTCTAGTATGCATGCTGGTATACACCATGGGTTAAAGAACTAATTTTTAATCCTTGCCTGAATATAGTTTTTCCATTCACAATCCAAATTACAAACAACTAAATTAGAGCATGGAAGAAAATGGGAAAATGCTAATGAATTTTTCAGTTTAACAAAATGCATTGTATGGTAATAGCCCAGTCTGTTAATTTCTCCTTAACATGGTCATTTCTCCAGGTTCAGGACTTTCAATCAATCTGTTGAGCGACAGCCAACTGCTTAGGGTTAAAACATGGAACTTTACCTGGTAGATTAAGTCATCTATATATCCTGTAATTTTACATGGCACTTTATAAGCAGAGTACAACATTCCCTCCCCAAACAGTGGGCAGAGAAAGAAGCAAAATACAACAGTTCAAAAAGGAAGAATGAGAGGGAATTCCTCCACAGGCACCTTTTCATTTTGCCTAGTATAAGTATTGTTGCAATCTGTTTTTATTTAAAAAAAAAACAAACCAAAACAAAAACAAACGAAGGAGATGTCACCTTGTTGTCAAAGTTGAACCTGCTAAGGTCTCGAGTTTCTGTTGCTCTTCTGTCACCGTGAGTGAGAGCTCCCTGTCAAGACAATACCTTTGTAATTAAAACATACTAGAGGTCTCTGTACTGAAAAATAAACTATGTACAGTGCTTTAACTGAGTTATACATAACAGTCTTACCAAGCTCTCTAATCTTTTGGCAACTATAGATGCAAATCTTTGCTCTCCTGCCAATTCGGAAATTAGGAACACATACTCTGGTGCAGTAACTTGGTTTGATCTGTGAGTTCTTCCTGTGTATTTAAAAGTGAAAAAAAAAAGAGTTAAAAAAACCAACCAGGATCTCCACAGAACATTTGATGGGAAAGTAGAAAGAAGTCTCCAGAATCATAAACAAGCAATTGGGAGACACTGATATTTTTGCCACACACAGACTTAATACATTCTTAAGCAAAGAGTCAATGTGATAGGAACTAAAAAAATTCAGAACACCCATCCTATTTATATACCAGTTGTAGATAAATCTTGTAAAGAGAAAACTGCTATGCACAAAGGGGGAATGTTTGTGGATGCACATACTATGAAACAAGTTATAATACCAGTTTTGCTTAGACTTTTTACACTAAGCCTACAGGCAAAATTTCTACTGAGGGGCACAGACAGTTGGCCTTACTATGGGATGGGCAGAGGGGTGGAGCTTAAATATAACTAAACCTAGCAATCCTGCTGCTCCACTAGCAAGACAACAATCAGAAAGTTGTTGATTCTGCTGTAAATTCTACTGTAAAACTATGTGCAGATGAACATTACCAAATGCAACACTCCAAGTTTCTGATTACTTCATGAAGATGCACAGAACACGCAAAACAACTAATTCTAACATTTACAAATCTCTGGATACACCACCATTTTTATTCACCAGAATTAATGAGACATAACTCACAGCACCTAATGAACAGAATACTCCATAGTATACCTAAACTAACCATGGACATGCCTAGTGCAGTAGATTATTTCTGAACTTGATGAATTAAAATACAGCCGTTAACTCACCAAATTGCTGTATTGCTCTATCTGCACTCCATGGTAACTCCAAAGTCATGTGCACTCTCCGCCTCTGATTTTTAGCTCTACGGTCGGCTTGTAATGAAATACCTGAGCTGGCAGCTTCTGAGATGATGGCAATGTTCTTTTACATAGAAGAAAAATTAGCAGTGAATTTGAGACCAAACCTTAGTTTCCAGATTTGTGAAAAAACAGCTGATTTTGGAATTATCAATTGCTATGTGACTGGAGCTACACCACTAGCTTTGGTACTTGGGTGTGGGTGGGGATGAGCTTTAATCTTCTTGCATTTAGGCTAAACAAATGCTACAGAGGCACAGAGCCCTTGAGAGAGGAAAGGGGGTTATCACTTTACTGTCCCAGCAACTCCCTCTTGCCATTGGAGAACAGCAGAGATCGGCATCCAGTCCTGCCATGTCAGAGGAGAGGCTCCTGTGATGTAGGCCAGCCCCTCAAGAAAGAAAGGGAGAAAGACTCCTATAGCAACTAAAGCTCTTTTCCTACAAGGTGGCAGCTGACCACGAGCAATATAAATTATAAGGCTGCTGCACTGGATAAGGGTACCTTGATAGCCAAGTATAAAACCATTTTGGCATTTGATCCTCAGGTGAAAATACTGAAGTATTTATAAAATAGGATAAAAGATTTAAATATTTACATGCAACTTGTAACAGAACTGCAACAGCAAAGTTAAGTTACAACTCACTCAAGCGATTTAGAGAGAGAATAAGATAACCAAGCTAAAAAAATAAGCTCTGTAGTCTGAGGAGTTACTTTTAACAGTCGTCAGTGTAAAACTTTCAGATGGACAACATGGAATTCTCAAGTTGGTCTGTGTGCATCTCACAGGACTGTGGGTATAGGCAATATGGAGCAGCTCTAACTTATGAATATTGTAGGAGACCATTAATTAGAACATTTACTGTATGAATATATTGATTTAGTTTACCAGCAGGCTGTTGGAAAAACAAGCAGGAAGGCAAGACAGTGGCTCCATATTAGACACCTCCAGTCAAACACTTTGAGGGGAATAAAAAGACAATGCCTGAGCTATTAAATGGGAAGATCTTACCTCCTTGGCTCCAGCCAAGTAACAGCTTGTTTTGCAAAGGCCGGGAACCAAAAGGTCTATCAGAGAGACAAGGCAGGTAAGAAAATATTTTATTGGACCTACGTCGGTTGATGGAAGTACAAACTACACAGAGTACTTCAGGTCTGGGGGGTGTTCTTTGAAAGCTTGTACATTCCCATCAACAGAAGTTGGTCCAATAAAATATACTGCCTTAACTACCTTGTCTTTCTCATATCCTGGGACCAATACGACTACAACACTGCAAAAGGCCTAACAACAGTTAAAGTTGCTCAATCTAGAGTGGAAACAGTAGTTGGCAGCTATTCATGACAGGACAGACACCAACCTGTGGGTCTGAAGAAGCTAGGCCTTCCTAAGCTTCCAGGAAGCTGGTAAGCCTTTAGGTAAGACAGACAGACATTTGGAACTTTAGCTTTAAAGCCTCTTTTCTCTTGTGTTGTTCCTACTGTTAAATACTTTGATTTGTTTTGAGTCACTGTAATGCACTGATCAGAAGCTCTCCGAGGCAAGAACTGCAGGTACATGAACCCAGCCGGATCTGCTGGAGCAAGTACGGTTGAGCCATAGTGTATTGCAGTGCAGAACCCAGTCTAAGACCCAGAGACTTGCATGATTCCATCGCAGGAGAGGTGACGTCATAAGGCCTGAAACATGAGTGGGTGCACTCAATGAACTCAGCAAGGGGTCAGAGGTGCAGCTAGTCCTGTAGCTGTTTCCCTGTTTAGCTGAGGGTCAGCTATATCACTCAAGCCTCCACAGGCTCTACAAGAGGGTTTTACCAGTACTACCAGAAAAACTGAAAAACTGACAACAGAACAGGCAGATGGGTGAACAGAGAGAAAAGGGAAGAGGGACAGGCCGAAGCATGCCTCATGGTGATGCTCTCAGACTCTTCAAGAAGTATGGAACAAAGGAATTGCTATACTGAGTCAGATGCGTGGTCCACCCAGTCTGACAGTGGGCAGTACCAGATACTTCAGAGGAAGGTACAAGAAACATCACTGTTGGTAGATATAGGATAATTGTTTTTATATCCTTTCCAAAATATC
This sequence comes from Chelonia mydas, assembly GCF_015237465.2. Classification (NCBI taxonomy): domain Eukaryota; kingdom Metazoa; phylum Chordata; order Testudines; family Cheloniidae; genus Chelonia; species Chelonia mydas. The sequence goes on along the minus strand of NC_057856.1, from coordinate 25,052,431 downwards.
TTAGTATTTATATATACTATAACAATTCTAGATATCCTTGTTATCCATAAAAATATCCAATCCCTATTTGAATGTTGCTAAGTGTTTGGTTTCAACAACATCCTGTGGGAATGAATTCCAGCTAAATTACATAGTGTGTAAAGAAGTATTTTCTTATCAGTTTTGAATTAGACACATTTAATTGAATGTCTGCTGGTTGTTTTATTGTGAGACAAGGAGGACAGAAGCCCTTTCTCTTTCCTCTATACCATTATTTTACACTTTTATTATGTCTCTTATCAGTCTCCTTTCTAAGGGATATATTCCCAATTTTTTCAAAATCTTTTTAGCCTTTCTTCGTGAGTTTTTCCATGACAAGTCACTCATGAATTTTCCCTATATACCTCTATCACTGCAAAATCATTTTTGAAATGGAGGTGTCAAGTACTGCCTAGTATTCCAGATGAGGTATTTATAAACAGCCGGGGAGCAAAAGCCTTGGATTTATTTATTTTCTTTAAATGAGTGCTGTATCAGAAGACTGAGTTTTTAGAAGTGTCCACTTGAATTTGAGTCTCTCCTTTTAAATAGAAAGGACTTATTAAAACTAATGGTTAAATTCCCTTTCCCAGCTGAAAAAGCCTGTTGACCTTCAGGACATTCCATAAAAGTCATGTATTTGACAGAGCTTTAAGAGCAAAATGGGTATATGATTTTGTAGATCAGTTAATTTTTACTATACTGTGCTGCTAAGACTGTGGTTGGAACTGCACATTTTAATAGTCTAGTGCCTACTGCTTGTGGATAGACCTGCTATAATTTCTCCAACATAAAACAATTCCTTGAAGTTACATAGAAGTAGTTTACCTTGTCTCCATCCATGAATCTCTGCTTTTCTGTGATATTTAGAATTTCAACAGGCACATCAAGTTCAGACCTTGACTCATAAGATATACTGCCATCATCATTGCTTACAACTCTCCCTTTGCGGCCTGTCATCTTTAAAACAAAGGAATATTTTTAACCTTATCGCAGAGGTGCTGAAATGATGGAACGTGAATTTATTCACACACTATCCTTAGAAGACAGCAAACAATTCATTGCAAGTATCCAAAGACCAAGATACATTTTATACCGGAAGCTGCCTGATTGATGCAATACTGAGCAGCGCACAATACTCCTATTTTGGAATAACCTTGGGAATCAAAAAGGCAATCCAATAAAGCAGAGGTTATGTGGAAGGGATGGAGGACCACCAATCTTAGTGTTTTTTATTGTCTGATAATGAAGGCATCATTAGTAGCTAGAGAATTTCACTGTTACTGTAGTCAAGTCATGGAACTCATAAGTCTAAGACCTTGCCGACAAAACCAATTCAGCAGCAACAAGTGCAGTGTGAATTTACCCTGCAATAGCCTGCCATGATCTAACTGGGTGCACCCTCCTCACGCATAGGATCCCAGAATCATAAGACTGGAAGGGACCTCGAGAGGTCATCTAGTCCAGTCCAATTGCACTCATGGCAGAACTAAGCATGTTAACAGAGTACTTTGATCTGGATTAGTCCCCTTTGAAACAGAACTAGCTCAAAACATGTTAACAAAACACCCTGCTGATGTGCGTTGTCCGTGGACAGCTAGACTGCGACTAGCTAGTAGTGCAAGGTAGATTCACACACTAGCTTGCCGTGATCTAATCGTTCACGTAGACAAGCCATAGTATTTAGTAAATGGAAGTATGGAAAGCTGTGAAGGGAAAGAAAGGAACTAGAACGCCAAAGAAGTTCACTGAAAGTAACAGGGTCTCTTCTGAACTAAGGGAACAAAGAATGTTTCTGCTGGACAGACAGATAGCCTACAGGAGAAATGTTCTTAGTGCTGGTGGGTAAAAGTGTTGCCCCTTATGTGAAGCTTTACACACATGCCCTCCCTGGTCCTCAGCTCCACTCTGGGTCTTCCCTGCCTGGACTTCGGGAGAGAAACCTGGAGTTAAAAGGAGAATGGCACAGTCATACATTGCTAGACACAGTATATCAGCTTTAGCTAACTAGTCAGGAAATTAAGAAACAGTACAAAGACAGACAGAAGCCAGCATTTCTCACCCAATGAGAAAAACAGAAAAATCAAATCAGACAGTTTTTCCCAGTCCTTATCCATTCAGATCCCTTCTCTTCATCAGTCTTTACATTTCGTTCTATAGCATTTGGAGTTATAAGGACCTGCAAGACTAATGGACTTACTTATCAGCTTAAACCTCTAATATGCAGCTCACATCACTACATATCTTGAAAACTAGTAATACCACAACCAGATTTCTAAAATACATGTAAATATTGAGCGAAATGGAGGGAAACAAAAAATTCTTCACTTGCAATAGTCACACTGGACCCACCTCAGCCACATTCTCAGGACCACCTAGTTCATCTATAAGTTCATCCAAAGTATTAGGAGGAAGGTCTTCAGCTAGTTTTTCCAGTTTATCAAGCAATTCTTTTTTCATCTGCTGGGCTCTTTCAACAGCATCTTGACTTGTTACAAAGCTGCTGTTAGTATTACTGTTAGCTGAAATTTAAAGACAAAAACAATTCCTTAAGAAATTACGCTTTTTTAAATGCTTTGCAATTGTTGGGAAAAAGTAGAGAGACTCCAAAGAATTCCAAAACTCATTCATACCTGATGTATTGGTACTAGAAGCAGTGGTAACAGCAACAGAAGAAAAACTGCTAGGTCGTTTTGATCCAAGACCAGAAGCTAATAAGGCACTCTGAATGGAATCTGGGTCTATACTTTTCTTCTTTTTCTTGTCTTTATTTTTCTTATGGTCTTTTCTAATTAGCCAGGGGTCTGAAGTTAAAGAAAATATTAAGTAACTAGTCAAGACACTTCCCCATTTTCAAAAAAATTAACTTTCCTAAGGACAATCACAAATTCTACATATCTTCCAGTTAGTTAAATTCTAGGTCAAAAAAGCAGTTTAAAAAATGCTTTTAAAAGATATGGTCAAGTACAGCTATCATAGGTAAACCACTAAGCATAAAATGACAATTTTAGAACCATTTAATTTCAGGACCTACTTCAAATTATACATTTATAACAAATGCCCTCTATTTTGTCTCACACTGAAGTGTTAAATAAATTTATATTTGACATGTAATATTCAGAAATACAGCTAAATACTTAAGGAAGAGTATCCACATTATCTTACCATCTTCATCGTCCTCACTAGATTCATCTCTGAATGGGTTGAAGTCATCATCATCTCCAGAACTCAAAAATTTAGAGCTCTCATTGTCACTTTCTTCATTGTCTGAGGCATCAGAGTCGCTTTCACTCTCATCGGAACTGCTCCCAGCTAGGCCACTTATTTTACGAGCTTTCTTGGTTTCTCTAGTTATTTCCTCACCTATTTTCCCCCAAAATAAGAACATTAATTTAGAGATCTGTAGTCTATTTTTCACAATCTGTTTTCAGACCTCTGCAGTGACTAGGAAAAAAACAGAGCCTTAGTACTGAAATGGGGCTTTTCAGTGAATCGTAACTGAAAGCACATGAATTTAACATTTTCGATCTTTAAGTTTTTTGGTGAGTCACAAAGGTTGCAACTTTCCTGCATATCTATACTATCAAACAGATAGAAGGTGCAAGATTTGGTCCTCCAATAACCAGATTCCATTAGCTGTCCCAATCGTTTCCATTTGCCACCCACAAAAAGATTATTCTACAAAGGATCTTATTCTGTGCAATTCTCTTAAGTGCTGCCATTACCTCAATAGTATAGCAAATACATAAAAATAGCAGCTTACACTTTACCTTTCCGTTTCTTTATTTTGTTCTCCTTGCAAGGACTGTCCCTAGGTGAATTGTTATTACTTTGAGCAGTCAAATCTATTCCCAGCAAACTAAAAAGCTTCTTCCTGTCAGGAGCTGGGAAGTGCTTCTCAATAAGAGACTGCAATACTCCTCTGTGTTTAAGAAAAAACAAAATTAAGAATGAATGTTCCTCTGCCAAATTTTCATCTGTTAAGGAAAAAAATGGTTATATAGTGACTTCAGTTTTTCCCCATTCTTTGGCACTAAAATTCACTCAAACACACTGATACGGTAGCAAAAAAGGAAGACTTACTTTGCTGTGGAAACAAAGTCATTCAATTCTCCACCACCCTCCTCTAAGGCTTCTAATGTTCTTGCTTCTCCTGTAGACTGTAGTCCAATAACAACACACTGTGGGGGGGCGAGGGAGGGAACCACAAATACAATTAACACAAAGCCCTGAGATTCTGATTAAAAAAAACATTTTTACTTCTCGTAAGTTAGACAAACAGGGATGCACAATCAAGAAGAACCTCAGAAAGCTGAAAAGCATGTCATCACACACCTTCAAAACACATTAGTACTAGAAACAAAGCCATTTGAACAAGTAATTTGGATGGTACTACACTTAGAGAGGTTTCCAAAACATTCTGAACTCCTACCAGACTTAAACAACTTACTTTCCCATTCTTGATTTCTTCTCTAGCTAGCTGTACCACCCTTTTGACTTTGGATGCTATGCAGAGGTACTTGAAAAATCTCTGGTGGGCTGACCAAAACTGACCCCACATAGACTTTTTCATGCGTTGCTCTGCATCAATAAGATCAGCTGCTTGTTGAAATTTCTCTCTGGCATTCACCCACTGAAGAAGAAATCAAAAATTTTACAAATCACACCTTGCAAAGTAGACAGATATGTAACTAATGACAGTGGAAGGTAACAGACAAAGAAAGAAACATGTGCAGTCTTTTACAAACTTATTAGAATTGAAAAGCAATGGTGGACAAGAGTATACAACAACAAATGGTCCCCTGACAGAAGATCCAACACCAAATAAGTATATAGCAAAATATTTCATGTGAGTGAGCTAGAGAGACACTGTTTGTTCTCAAAACATAAATAACTGCCTGCCTGCCAGAAACTAGGGACAAACTATGAAAAGTGGCTGTTATCATCAGGATAGTTTTGTGCAGCAGAATTAATGCTGTGAAGTTTTGAAAACTTACCAAGAAGGTTGGCTCAAGATAAGTACTTCAGAAATCAAACTTGAAGATAGACCTCAGAAAGCATTAAACATGCCTTCATTGCAAATTTAAATAAAACAACAATATCTCAACATAGATCTTGGTTTTTTACACATACAATTATGTACACTATTTGTTCCATCCAGTTATCCAATATAAGGTACTAATTTCTACTGTTTTTCTATGTAGAAAAATTGTATTAGTGTATATAAGCCAAGTAACCAGAAAAGACCTTTAAAATAGCCAAGAGTTAAGTGAATTATAGAAACTAACTGCAACTTCCCTTGTTTGTAAAGATGGCTCATTAAAATTAAGAGTTATTTTGTGTATTTTTATTACAATTCAACTCCATTTGAACTAAATTTTCATTAGAAGTTTACACAATTTTATATGAGAATTCCTTCTGAAGATTAAGTAGTCTGAATTTTATAGTGATAAATCATTCAGACTTGTTATGCACAAGACTGGGAATAAGTAATGGAATATAAATCTTGAACCCCGTTGTGATTTTGTAATGACTCATTTAAAAATGTCTCTGAAGTAAATTCTTTTAGACTTTTCTATTCCAGAGTAAGAGCAACTCCCTTCTCCAAAGAAAAGCCATATGTAATGGAACCTTCGTACTAAAGCAAAGCTAATGGATTTAACTCTTTTCCTATAACAGCAGCCTATGTTGTATAATTAGGACACTATGCCTAGCCTGACAGCAAATGATCTCCACCCATTAAGTTCTCAGCTTCTACCAGTTCAAACCGTCATGAAGATTTAAAAACTGAATAAATTCTTACCAGTTTCACAGATTTATTATACATTTTAATGTAGTTCTGTGAAAGCAGAACTTCTTCAATTTTGAAGGTCACACCTGAAAAGCTTAACTGTCTTGCTATATACATTCCTCTCAGTTTCATATCCATGGCAACTATTTCCATGGCACCCACACCTCTGAATAAAACAAAAAACAAAACAAAAATACAAAGTATTAAGTGGTTTAGAAGTAAATGGCATATTAAAAAGTACACTATGAAAAATAATAAACGAATATGCATTCCATACAACCAATGTGCGTGAGCATTAGAGTTGTATAATTAAACACAAATCGGAAAATATTAGAGATCAGGTTGCACGCACAACCATAACTCTGCCTTCTTTTGAATATGCCCTGTAACACGATCGTGTAGATAATTCTCACACAGCCTACCTTTCGAATGACCTAACACATACATGGGTAGCCATCCTGTAATTTTTTCCCCATTTTTATGCTTACACTAATTCCATGCCAAAGTTACAGTTATCTCACAGATTTTTTTAATACACATTTCTCAAGAGTGTATTAAATGAGTGCATTTTCTGTTCATTCAGTTACTCTGATTTATACTGGCATAAGAGCCAAATTTGGCTCTTAAGCAGCCAGGTATTCTAAATTATTTTCAACCATCAGCACAGCTTTAGGTGCAGGCGGGGGCTAAGGCAGTCAACTATGAAGTTAATTTAGCTGAAAATTTAGGCCTATATATATTTAGTTTCACTTTTGTTGCATACTTAATACATAGTATATTTGTACTAGTATAGTCCCTATAGAGAACAGTCTGTTATACACAATACAAGATGATACACAAAGAGGATCTAAGATTTAGAAAAAATGTACGAAATGTATTTTTCAAATACTATAACCACGTGAATGGGAATTAAATGGTTAGAGAATGTTACATTTGCACTGTTTTGTATGGCACTTCCCAGATTTTTTTTTTATTATTTGAAAGTTCTGGGGAATGACGTGCCCATTTTCTTTAAAAGGTATTCTGGTTTTCATTAAATGAGGAACAGTATAAATTCCATAATCTGGAATTAACCGGCTAAGGACCACCAGAAAGCCCCGAGAAGCAGGACTTCTGCTGACCTTACACACCGTGCACCAGACCTCCAGAATCAGCTTGCCCCTTCACTACACTTTTTACTTTGTAGCTAAATCTATCCTGTATGAAGCGTACTGGGTATGTGCATTATGTACGTTTCATGAGGATCAATTAAATCAATAACATTTCACCACAACACCCAATTGCACTTCTCTAATTTAAAACCACTGTACCTCAACCTTTTTCAATTGTAGGTTTTAGAAAGTTAATTAGCTTTTATTTTTAAACTAAGTATATCCCTACCCAAGCTCCATTTACTTCATTTTTTGCTAAAAAAGTTAAGAAAGGTTCACTTTTAGACACAGAACAAGCCTGAAAGAATTTCAGGAGAACTATAAGTGACTGAAAACAGGGCTGAAATGGAAAATTGGAAACCATAATGCAGCCACAGCTATAGCTGTTCTTGCTATAATTCTTTAACGCATTACATTACCTTCTTTCAACAGCCTGAATAAAGTCACTGAATTCCCTAAATGGGGTTCCTTCACCCCATATTCCCAGACGGTTCATGTATGCCATATTTCGCGGCTCAGATGCACCTGAAAGGAATAGCACACACTGTACCAATGCCAATAAAAAGTCAGTTTTCTCTAAACATCTGTATTAAGTAATACTTACCTGTGGCACTAGCATAAACAACTCTAGCCTTCGGAAGTTTATTCTGAAGCTCCAATACAGCTAAGCCTGTCTTTGTTGGTTTTGAAGAACCAACAGGACACAGATTCTTAGCTTTGTGACATTCATCAAATACTATCTGAACATTAATTAAGGAATAATTATGCCATCCTACAGTCAATATAGTACAGGGCACTTAGAATGGAGAGGGTTTTTTTTTTTTAATTGATTTTTGCAGTGAACTCTATACTTTCATTAGCTATCAGTTTTAATTAGTAAATGTTCTACACAGACTTCAGTCAGAAACAATTTGACTTTTTTTTTTTAAAAGCAATGTCAAGACATTCAATTTTAAATGATTCAAATATACACTTAGTATAATGTTTTCATGTATTTTTGAATGAATTTTCTTGAAGTACTATGCATTTTCCCCAAAGATTTTACAGGAAAAAACCATAAGAACTGGAAAGAAATTATGTACAATTTAACCAAGAGGTAAGGTTTCTGATGACCATATTCCAGGCTCAACCTGCCTATTTAAAGACCAAAGCCTTGATTCTGATCTCATTCTGGTCTACATCAATGTAACTTCATTAACTATTGAAGTCAATCCCCGATTTACACCAACATAGGACCAGAATCAGGCTGCTAGTTGGTCACATGTACAGTGTGCTATATGTTTTGAATAAAGCATTTAGAAAACGTCTGTGGTGGCTGACAAATTGTATAGTTTCAAATTAATGAAAAACATCCTTCCTAAAATAACTGTAAATAAAATGTACAAGGTTGCCTTCCAACAAAAGATGTGTGTTTTATATTATGGTTCAATTATTTCTGTTGCAGACTAAGAAATGAAAGGATACAACTCCATCAAAGTCATCGCCACACCAGTGGAGAAGCTGCTTTAACCTGGTTTTGTATTTACCACCAGATTGACTTTCACCAATAAGAGAAGAGTATGTGGCAAAAATTACACCTTTCTTTACACTCCCATTATGTTTGGAAGAAATTTTTCCATATTTGAACTGCAAAAAAAGAGAAAGTTACATTTTAGTAAGTTACAAAAATTGGTCTGTCTGCATCTTAGTCAAGAAGAGATACCTCACAACTCAAGTTTCAGAGTAGCAGCCATGTTAGTCTGTATTCACAAAAAGAAAAGGAGTACTTGTGGCACCTTAGAGACTAACCAATTTATTTGAGCATAAGCTTTCGTGAGCTACAGCTCACTTCATCGGATGCATCTAGTGAATGCTTAAAGAGTGACATTGATTGAAGCACGGATTTGGCATTCCTTACGTAACAGTGAAGTCACCAGTGATTTCAATTTATAGGATTAGGTCCCAATTTGCAGCTGGGAACATGGTTAAGAGGATAGTATGGTGGTGCTCTCGTAAGTGCATCCTGGAAGGTATAATCTTCCATGGCTTCAGATTTTACAGTTTAGGCCCCCAATTTAGGGGTTTCCCTGAGTGTAAAGCCAAGATGTGTCATCATGAGTCAACAGGTGCTCAGACCTTTTCTTTTTTTTTTTTTTTAAAGTTGAATACAGCATTTAGCCAAGAGATCAAATTTATTTACAGTGGCTACTAAGTGAATTGTCTTAACATTCTAAAAAGCAATGATTTACTCATCTGTTTCCTAGTCATTGGTCTGACAGACTTTAAAAAGAGGAAGCAAAATCATTTTTAGTCAGATAGTGAATATGACCAGTAACAGCATTTAGCTCTTACATAGTAAGGCATCGGCTTTAGCTATCCATTTATCATTAAAAAGAAAAATAAGCAGTAAAAATGCCAAACTCAAAAAAAAAAAAAAAAAATGGAAGCAATATTCCCTGCCCAGCTCTAAAAGGATTTCAAGCATAAATAGTGGCCTTAACTTCTGACTAGAAGTTAGGTGTATATGGGTAATTATTTGCAGGTTTAGAGCCTAACTGAACAAAAACATCTACATGTCACTTGGAATTATAAAAAAAATGTAGGGCTGGAAGGGACCTCAAGAAGTCATCAACTCCAGCCCCCTGTGCTGAGGCAGGACCAAGTAAACCTAGACCATCCCTGTTTTTAAAAAGCCTCCAATGTTGAGGATTCCACAACCTCTCTTGGAAGCCTATTCCAGAGTTTAACTACTCTTAGAAAGTTAGAAAGGTTTTCCTAATATCTAACCAAAATCTCCCTTGCTGCAGATTAAGCCCATTACTTCTCATCCTAGCTTCTGTGGACATGGTGAACAATTGTTCACTATCTTTATAACAGACCTTAGCATATTTGGAGATTTTTAGCAAAGTCCCCCCTCAGTCATCTTCTCTCAAGATTAAAACATGCCCAGTTCTTTTAACCTTTCCTATAGGTCAGGTTTTCTAAAACATTTTTGTTGTTCTCCTCTGGACTCTCTCCAGCTTGTCCACATCTTCCTTAAAATGTGGCACCCAGCATTGCACACTGCTCTCCAGCTGTGGCCTCACCAGTGCCAAGTAGAGTGGGACAATTACCTCATGTGTCTTACGACACTCCTGTTAATACTCCCCAGAATATTAGCCTTTTTTGCCGTTAAGTCACATTGCTGATTCATTCAATTTGTGATCCACTTCAACCCCCAAATCCTTTTCAGCAGTTCTACCACAGCCAGCGACTCCCCCATTTTGTAGTTGTGCATTTGATTTTTGCTTCCTAAGTGAAGTACTTTGCACTGATATTTATTGACTTTAATCTTGTTGAATTCAGACCAATTCTCAAATTTGTCAAGCTTCTTTTGAATTCTAATCTCGTCCTCCAAAATGCTTGTAACGCCTCCCAGTTTGGAGTCATCTGCAAACTATATACATATACTCTCTACTCCATTATCTAAGTCACTAATAAAAGTACTACAGTACCAGACCTGAGGCTGATCTGAGACACCCCACTCGATACATCCTCTCAGTTTGACAGCAAAACACTGACAATTACTATGAGTACGGTCTTTCCATCTGTTGTGCACCCACCTTATAGTAATTTTATCTAGACCACATTTCCCCAGTTTCCTTATGAGAGAGACATGTTATGACTGTGTCAAAAACCTTACTAACATCAAGCTATATCACTTCTATTGTTTCCCTCCTATCCACTAAGCTTGTAAACCTGTCAAAAAAAAGAAGGAAATTAGGTTGGTTTTGCATGATCTGTTCTGGACAAATCCATGCTGGCTACTTCTTATAACCACATTATCCTCCAAGTCCTTACAAACTGATTGTTTAATCATTTGTTCCAGTATCTTTCCAGATATTTAAGTTAGACTGACCGGTCTATAATTCCCTAGGTCCTCTGTTCCCCCTTTTAAAGATAGGTATTTGGCTTGCATTCCTTTCCCCTTATTGTTAATATTAATTGTGTTGAGTATCTGGTCACCATTAATCCTGTTTGTTTCAACATAAAACTTAAGAATGGTATTAATTTTAAACAGTAACATGTATGTCATCACACAAGCGTACCTAAAGGTTTGCCTCAATTGTACATAGTAAAAAGTTTCCACACCTTGTTTAATGAATGAACCAAAATATTTTTTGCTCCAATGTCCCTCAAGTCTCTTTCAGCATCATATTTCAGATCATTTGACACACTAAACCTGGATACAAAACAAAAAAAAGCATATAATCTGTAAAATTATTGCAGCAAAAGACCAAAAGAGCAACAATCCAAGACTTTTGTCCAAAAAAGCTTACACTAACTTTAAATACTGTAATAACTACAAAGTTTATCATCACAAATAGTTAACTTACCATACAGCTCTTTTTCTACCCAACAGATAATTTTCATAGATTATTCCAGCTATGGTCCTTCCTTTTCCTACACCAGCACCATCACCTATCAAGAATCCAGCTCTGTCTCCATTAGGCAGGAATGTTTCATGTTGCTGTGAAAGAAAACAAGTTTTCAAAAGTGCATCATTTATAGATTCCGGCAGGAACAGACAAGTCCACACTATCCCCTCCCCCCTTTCACAAGCTGATCCTGAAAGGCAATATTTAGTCCTTCAGTGGACCTTTCTATTCTGAAAATAAAGTATTTAAAAAATACTATAGTGCAACATACCTGAGCTGCATAAGTAATTGCTTCAAGTTGCAATGCCGACAGCCAACCATTATCAATACTTTCTTCAGATATTGATGTCTGATACCATACTTCAGGAGGGGTTACACTGGATAACGAACTTGTTTCTACTACTGGATCAGGATGACGTAGACCAATTTTTACTAGTTTGGGGAAAAAAACCAGTAGTTCTAAACATAATTCAGAACAGTTTCACTCGTTACATTAGTTATTTCAGAAGTGGATAAAACCCCATAACAATTTCCAAGACTAGGTGTTTTTGATTCACAATTAAGGTTAAATGCAGGACAACTCTAAATTCCTATGCTCTTTTGAATCCAGCTTCTGCTCTTAATATATAAAATGGTGTCCCTTTAAGAAAAAGGAATGCATTAATCCACAATTTCATATAATGAAAGTAATTTAAAGGTGACCTGCGAAGCTTTTGAGTTTGTTCACTTTCAGCTTGTAAGACTCATGGTCCATGAAGATCCACTTCTGCTTTCTCAAAATCTCCCTTTTAAGTTAAAACTACTGGCTCTGAGTTCTGCCTTCCCTCACAGAAAAGTCCCCTGAAGGACTTAAGCTCTGCTCTCTGACGACATCACTGCCGTTTTCATATCAAGAACATATAAATAGCTTTCCTCAACGAGTCTTTATTTACACATTGCTAGATTGTGTACGTGGTCAAACTATCTTATAGCACAGAGTGTGGGAAGAGAAGAGTCTGACTAGGAGCAGCTCAGATTAGTCAGTGATTAGCACACAGTTCCACTGGGTTTGTGATGTCACTAATCCACATAAAAATGAAGTTACATGAACTGAGAGAAAAGGCACTTCCAAGACACACACTCCAAGGAATACAAGATCGAAAAAGAATTTTTAAAATGTTACGAGAACTTAAACACATGCTGTCATATGAGGGCTCTTAGAAAAAATCCAAAAAGCTTTGCAGGTCACTTAAATAGACTTAATGTTCTCAAAAGTATTGTACCATTTGGTTACAAATAGCAGTTGAGACTACAGCAATGTCATCAATATGGGAGCTTACGGGCATTTGAAAACCAGTTTCTGTTCTGTGACATGTTGAATTGCTTAAACTAAACTCCTGTATTTCACTCATGTTGAGCTGTAATAAAAGATGAATAAAGATTTACAATCTTACGTTCCTTGGGTTCCCACAGAATCTGTTACATACGTTTCAGTAAGGTAATACACTTAGGAGTGCAATTTTACATTAACTGCTCAGAAAAAGTGTCATATGTCTTTCCAACACACTGACCATAATGGGTGTAGCTCTTAAATCTTTTTATTCCAATGAGCGAACTCTTCAACTGAAAGCAGCAGTGAAAGCAAGAATAAAAGGAGAAGTCTTAGGAGCAGTGGGTTACTACAGTGCTGCTGAAAAGGATAAGGTTTACTTTTTTGGTAAGACCAGGGGAGGAAATTGGTGCCACATCCTGCTGTGGAAAAATAAAGGCAACCAGGATGAAGTGACAGTGGAAAGCAAAACATTTTTTGGACGCATATGGAAAAGAACTATCAGTTTTAAAGTTACAACATGTGGTGAAATTCTATTGCTTGTGTATCTTGGAGTTCTACAGAGACAATCTTATTGGTAACTTTTGCCCTTAAAAGTATGAACATTTTAGTGGGGGTTTGCCCTCAACAGATCTATATTCGTATACAGTATGAACCAAGGGATTCAAACACTGCTTAAAATCATGCTGTAATTTTTTTTAAACCTGTTAGGAACACCATGGGCTATTAAAAGTTAAATTTTTAGCAATTTAATGTCATTATTTATGTTCTATTTACATGTCAGATTGGACAGTGAAACAAATCAATTAAGTCAGTTACTTCCATATTCTTAGTGCTGCAAAGTTTAAGTATACGTCTGCAGAGTAATGTTCATTTGTTTTAAAGACAATTTATTTCTGAAATAAGAAAAACTGTGGAAATACTTTTACTAATCTTTGGTTCTATAACAGCTGCTAAAAAAAATAAAATTTAGGGCCAAATTTGACCATGCACTTAAATTACATACACGTAAACACTTCCCCAGCCATGCTTAGATCGAGGATAGTGACTGCTCAGTAATCAAGTTACTGAAATGCTGTACTTGGCCAATAAGACAACAGTTCAGTCCTGAGCAGTGAGGAACAACTGTTTATTTTAAAATTATGTGCATAGATGGACACAATTCTAAAGACCATGGGCAAACCAAAGTTTTGGCTTACCAACTATGTTATTGTGAAAACTTACCATTGTTCATGAACTATTGACAGAAAGTTAAACCAAAAAAGTATCAGACCTGTCCAAGGCCAAGTTCAAATATCTTAGCCTCTTTCAAAAGTTGACCGTTGCAAGAGAAGGCAATTTTCTCCACAAAGAGCAAAATCTGGTCCCCTTTTAGTTATTTGATTTTGATGCATTATAAAGCATTACTATTCTCTCTCTACATATTCTGTTAGGAATTTGGGCACTAAACCATTTAAAAAGCTTCAGTTTTTGGATGCAGCCAGAGAGTCATACATTTTATTGGCATATACTCTGCATATGTCTCTGCATGACCCATTTCTTCTTCATCCTCCTCCTCAGGTTCCTCTTCCTCTTTTATTACTGGCACTTTCTACAATACAAATATATCTGCATTAGTCAAATAATACATTGCTGATGCTCAACATCCTAGAAGTGTACAGGAACATAGAGTGGAAGCTAGAATACAGACATTGACATTAGTAGTGTTTTCATAATAGTGCATTACCTGAACCAGAGAGCAATAGGAACATCAATTACAAGATTCCAGAAGGCTTCAACAGCCATATTCTTTTTGTAGGGACTCCCTTCACAGACAGTGGCATTCCACTGGATGCCAGTATCACTGGAAAGTGAGTTAAATGATACTAGCATAGGAAATGTGAGCCAAAAAAATTAAAATCTGCAAAGCAGCGTGAGCACTGCAACTAAGCCAGTGGACCAACTGTTTTATAAAGTTTTTAAAGCTGACTTTATACACCAGTTGGTATAAATTTTAATTGAACTTCAATTATCCAAATGTAATGAGAACCAATGGGAAGCTATTTGTTTGCCTTGCCATGAATTCAAAACTTCAGGGCATAAGTCTACATAACCAGGGACACACAGAGGACATAACTCATATTTAGATAAAGGGGTGCTAAAAAGGAGTACGATTCTATTTTACTGCAGTCAGTCAGCGTGCCACGGATTAAATGTAGGTTCACAGATGTGCATTTGAGAGTGTATCTCAACATATACACCTGTAAAGTAACTTAGAAAGGAAAAGACCTTCAAGTAAATATTTCTGTGAAATCTGTTGCAGATTTCCATTGGTTAAAGATTCAAATGACTTCGAAGTATTGGACAGTATGCATATGTAATGCACCCACCACTGTGGTACCCGATATTACTCACAAAGAGATGACAATAGCCCATTATCATCCCGCGGCCCAGGCTACTATACAACAGATGCCTGAAGTATTTTATTTTTTTTTTTTAAAAAGCAGAAAAGAAACATCCTCCATCCCTGAAGACAAAACCCTTCAGCATCAGATAGCTCTTTTAATATTAAAGATCTAGACAGCTTCCAGGTGCCATACTGGAGATCACACACTAGACTCATTTGAATTTAGTTCTCATTGAAGTACGATTTAAGCGCATGTTTCAATGGTATCAGTGCTAGTTATTCACTAAACACCCAGCATATCAACGGGAGAAGAAACAGTCTTATGGTCATACAACCCAAGGCTGGTCCAATTTGCTGCAGAAACATTAAAAGCCCCAAACTGTGGAGAGCAGTGTATCTGGCTGCATGGAAGGGAAATTTATACAGAGGAAGTTTCCAAAAGCAGAGTAAGGGAGCTGCACATCAGCTTCGGTCAGGTAGGATTACCCATCAGCATGCACCGTGGGTTCTTGTGAAAGATGCCTGACCTTCATATGACTCCCACCCTAGCTCACATGGAAACTGCTCTGGAGATATGGTCTGCTTGGACCAACCACTCCACAACTACTGCAGCCAGGGAAAATTCTCCTTCAGAATCAGATGTGCTAAGTGGTTATGGAAACCTAGGAAACTTCCAGGAGCAACTGCTGAAACCAGATAAAGACAGTTGGGACCATTTATATATAAAACTCATTTAAGAAACTATATCCATTCATTCTTACTACTCACCATAGTAGGTGAATAACTTCTCATTTTTACATCATTTACCCATATTCTTGTTACTTCTTTTGTAGACGCCTCCTTCTTTACAGCACCATTGCTTAAATCAGCTACAAGAAAAATTACATTTTACAGAAATTAATAATTTTCCTTACATTTTCTCTGTTGTATTGATTTACACGTCACACAGTCAAGGTAGCTGGAAATGAAGATCTGAAATCTTTGATAGTACACTGACTTCCTCAAGAACAATAGCCAAATATATTTATCTATAGAACTCTGAATGTGCCTGAAATTAGTCCTGTTGCCTCCTTCTGAGGGAGCCACATGTACTTAAATCTTTAGTTTAACCAGTACCATCGTATCTGAGAGAGATGCGTGAGTCTATTAAATGTAACTTAAAGAGAAGACACCTTCACCAAATCCCTATATAGGCCATTTAATAGTGAGAGCTAAGGCAGTTTAATAGGAAACCACAAACCCAGTTTTATCGAGAGAAGTGATCTTACCTGGTTTGGTGGTGTTTACCACCTTTGGAGACACTACAATTATTTCTGCAAGAAAGTTAACATGTTGGACTGAATTGTTTTAAATGCTACAAATGGACAACAAGACATTTGTTCACTTTCCTCCCTTTAGAATTTAATGGTGATGAGAGTCACAGTACAGATCTAAGACAAATATTTATACAAGGATGGATACAGTGAATGTTTTAGTGAAGGAGCTATCTTTCAAGCTTCCAGTATGTGAAAGCAAAAGTATAAGTTAAATGTAAGACTTGCAGAGGTTACTTTTGTAAGAAGAGTTAAATAAAAATACTATATAATATACAATTTTTAGCTTTTTGTAAGACAGCATTTAAATGCTCTGTTGTAAAGCTTCATTCTTCCAAGTTCTATTACGCGTTTCTGCAAAGATGTCATCAGGGAAGAGAAAAAAAGAGTCTGCTTTCTGTAGACCCTGGGCTGTTTTAAAAAAAAACCTTCCCTTTCATAGGACAGCTGAATTATACGTTCATTTTAGTTCTGTGATGCCCTTAGATGTCCGGGGCTGCACGCGCGCTACACTGGCTGGCTCAGCGTGTGTCTACCCTACGCCGACAGGTGCGGGTAACCTGTTGAACCCCATTCGTGATGGGGATCGGGGATTGCAATTATTCCCCATGAACGAGGAATTCCCAGTAAGTGCGGGTCATAAGCTCGCGTTAATTAAGTCCCTGCCCTTTGTACACACTGCCCGTTCAATTTAGTGCTTCTCCAATACTCCTAAATATGGAGTATTGGAGAAGCACTAAATTGTCTATAAAAAGATTAGCCACCACCCACAATAGATTTTAACATTACAACACAAAAGAGGGTTTTTTGTTTTGTTTTGTTTTTTGTTTTTTTAAGTGCACAGATTTCTGTGTATTCCCTCCCCAATGGATGCTTTAGAGAAACATGGCTAGAAGTCAAAAATACTAGCTTGCTCTAAAAGTCTTTTTCGGAAGGAGAGAGAAAGGGTTGTGACTATCATTTAAGGACAGTACTCCCCTGGCGCGCGTGTGCGCGCGCATACACACACACGAGATTAGACAATGGCGTAAGGTTCAAATAATGCAACTTCAACAAGATTAACAAATTGCTATATACAAAACATTACTGATGTCAGTCATTTACCAGCTTCCTATTTAAAAATTTATCTTCAGTTTGTCTCAATTCTTAAAAGGACATATCAAAGGGTTCTTGAGTTTTTAAAAATTCAGTCATTTTGTGCCACTTCCAACTTCTCAACATTACAAAAATAAAGTATGGAGTCAAACATATGTCAGGTTTTCTAGGCTCAATTTTAATGTTACTGTGTATTCTATTCTCTTACTCCACGGAGAGCCAAAAAGATCACCACCAAGATCTCTTTATTAGATTATTTCAGTATCACATTTCTGAAACAAAATGCACATGATGAAGGGGAAAGAACCACTTACTAGCTGCTGTTGCAACTGGCTGGGCAATGTTCGGAGGTGGCTTCAATTTCATTAGTTCATTAAGACTATTGTTTTTGAGTAGATCTTTCAGCTGGACCTGGTCCTTTGAAGGTGTAGTGGTCAAGGCATTGCGTACTGCTGGTGCTGCAACCGATGGTCGAGTAGTTGTGCTGGTTTGAATGATTTTTGCTACAGTGATGGTCTGCCTAGTAGTTGTCACAGGTGTGGTTTTTGTCATTACTATTGTAGTCCCCAAAGTTGGAAGCTGATTTATTTGATTCAGCACAAAGGTTGTGGTTGATGGTGGCTGCTAGAAAAGAAAAACAAAAATGTGAGATTTTCCTGTTTTGGAAATATCATGATGATTCTCAAAAGTGACAATACTCGGAAAGGAAAACTTCTGTTATATGCCTTTCAGATAGAGGACAGGAGGTATCAATTTAAACAGCGTGAGGGGTTTTTTTGTTCTTAAGTTGGTGGACTGTCAATATTATCTTTCCATAGCACAACCAACTGATGATAGAATGCCATTTTATCTCAGGATGTGGAAGCCTGAGAAAGAAGCTTCTTCCAAAATGCATGAATGTTGCTTCATGGGAGGATCCAGATTCACAGGATTTTTTCCCAAAGAGAAGAGGAAAGAACAGGTAAGAAAAAAGGATTTCACCATCCAGACACAAAGTACATCCGCTGTGTGGAGAAGCTTGGGTTGTAAAGAAATCTTACACGCTGCACAACATGGTTTTACCATTAGTTTATAAATAAACTAATATCTATTTTAGAACTCCTTTTTCTGTGGAGATTCTTTGTTAACCCTACCCTCAAGATATTGATCTACTTCTACTTTATGTTATCTTTAGAAAGATAAAGATTATCTTGTTCATAACTTCTATGTTAACTGATATTCCGCATAATACATCCAGAATTCTCAGTCTCCCAATTTAGGATAATATATGGTACCTAAAAGCATCAGGTTTAATGGCATCCTTATTCTAAATAAGAAATGAAACTGGGCTCTTCCTTAAACAATTTTTCCCTTTAAATCTGGCTTGATCTAAGACATGGCATCTCTTACACATCACGCCAACCCTTCAAAAGTGAGTGTTATTGAAAAAGCAGGGAAAGAATTTTTAACTGTATTACAAACTATACTGAAGGGATGGCTAAGAGCCAACAATTTATAGGCCTTCCTCACTTTTTCACTTCACTATTTTACACATACAAAACTCTAAACATGTCAGCTCTTACCCTGACATTTAATAGTGCTGGAGTAGATACAGTCTCTGGTTCTTGTTTAACAGCAACTGTTGCCTCAGTCTCCAAGCCTAGTTCTAATGCACTAAGTGGCACTGACTAGAGAGAAAGAAAGCAAGCACGATCAGGTACTAGTTTTAGTAGGAAAAAAAGAATGAAAACCTTTACTACTATCCCCGCCCCCCCATTTTAAAACGAATGACCAACTTTGCCTGTTAATAATCCTGGTTTCATTAGAAATCAAGATGGTAGCACACCAAGTCATTGACTTTGCCCCCAAAATTGATTCAAGCATAAAGCCTTTCCAGTTAACAGCTGCGAAAACTGAACGAGTTTTGCAATTTCATTTCTGTTAACAGACTATTGTTTTCCGGTCTATGTCCAAAAATGTGTTCCATTCTTGCGGTGTGTAAGCTGTCCTAGAGATTAAATCAATTCTCTCTCTTGCTTCAAAGGAGAGAAAAACACCACCCAAGATATATCAATGGAAGTTCTATGTGTGGATACATGACATTGTGGCCCTAGAAAGTATATATAACTCATATTAATACAAGTTCAGTCAATAACGTACATAATTTTGATTTCTAAAATACATATTTAAGACAGGTGATTACCATCTCAATTTTTTCCATACACAAGCCCAGCACAGCAATGAAAACATACAACAATTCCATTCTTTCACAACCGTTAACAAAAAAAGTCTATGATTCTATATTATGCAATATTGGCTAATTTTAAAAAGCTCTCATTTTTAACCTGCTGAACAGCTGGCGCTGGTGCTGGGGTTGCAAGGCCCATGTCCGCAGGGTCAATATCAAATAGATCATTTGGACTGATTCCACTCTCACTCAAAGCAGCAAGCAACAGATCTTGTCCTGGCTCCACCATCTCTAAAACAAAAATAAATAAGACCACAAGTTACAATTGTAATCATTGTTTATTCTGCAAAACCTTTAGCATTTTATATTTCTTTATCTGATTTCTAAGGGCACAGTCAAATTAGTCAGTCACTTTCATAAAACAAGTTTCAGGGTCTAAATGTGCCCAGAGTCTCTTGACAATGCCTGTGGTTTTGTGCTCAATTTTTCAAAATTAAAAAATATTTCTCACTTACGTACAAGTTCCACATAAACAGGGGATCCAATGAAAACCTAACTATTCACAAGATGCTATCAAATGCATAAAGTAAACAAAGTTTAAAAAACTTTCTTCTAGCCTTTGTCTTGGTAATTGTAGGAGTTTCAAGTAATACTAGTAGGCAAAAGTGGTGAGATGGAAGTGCCATTTATGTTGTGTCCCTTTAAGAACAGCCCCTAAAGCACATTGCCTAAGCAGGGAGAAGTACTTAGCTAGTAGTTAAAAATAATTGGTTTGTTTAGCCTATAACAATTCTGTACCTGCTTAATGAGACAAGAATTTAGGAAAAGTCAGTTAAATTAAGTAGTTCTAGAAATACTTGTTTTATATTAAACTAATAATCTTTTAGTTTTTGTACCATAAATGAATTTAAGAGGATTTTTTGCATAGTGAGCAGGATAGATGGTCAACTGCTGTATTAAGTCAGCATTGGGACACTCAGAGCAAAAGGTAGGCCATGGGCTTTTCAAGCTGTTAAAATTAAGTTTTAATACTGTCCTGGAGTAAATTAAGAAGTCAAATACTCCATGTTTTTGGGTGAGAGGGGAAGCCCAGTTATTACAAATCATAATACAAATATCCCCTTTTATTCCACAAAGGGACTCAGTTTTTGCTCAAACATTACAATTACTCACTTTTCTGTATAGCCTTGCTTGAATTCCTAGAGTTTACTCACTGTTGACTACAGGTGTCTGCACTCTGTGTAGATGAACTCTGTTTAGCTGTAAGCATAGAAAAGGACAAAACATTCAGCATTGTTTCAGAAACATGGTTTTATCCAAAGTTTTCAAAACAATGCTAAGCAGTTTATCCTTGTCTGCACTCATAGCTAAGATATGTTCAACACTTGGTTAACAGCACCTACACTGCTGACAATTGCCAGAACAGGTAACAGACAAAGCTCAAAGATCCAAAATTCTTGTGCTCCCTAGTTCTAGACTGCCCATTGTTGAGGAGATACCTGCTCTCTTCTAGTAATACAAGAGGTACTGGCAAAGATTGAGGTGTCAAAAGAAAAACATGCTAGAACAAACGGATAATGTAAGTTCAGTAAATCATTTTAAGAATGAAGTTAGTAGCTATTACCATAGTGTCTAGGAGCCCTAGTCAAGGATAAGGACCCCACTGCTAGATGCTGTACAAACAGAACAAAAAGATGGCCCTTACCTCAAGGACCTTACAATCTAAGTATAAAACAAGAGACAACAGATGGACACATACGGGGGAGCACAAGGAAACAATGAGGAAATGTTGGTCAATACGACAGGCCGTGATTTCACCACACCAACAGCCTGTTAATTTTTTTGTAGCCTCACGGCAAAGGAGAGCTTTAGGGGGGTTTTGGAGTTGCATAATGAGATGGCTTTGTAGATTTTTACAGGGAAAACTTCCCAAGCAAATGGGCAGCATGGTGGAAGACAGGAATGTACTTGTTTGACAATATAACAAGTAGACAAGCAGAAGCTGGCACTGACAGCTCAACAGCAAATGAGATAATAGGTAGGATGGGGACTGACTGACGGGCCTTGGAAGTGAATACAAGTAGCTTATGTTTGATAGGATAGAGAAAGGGGAGCCAGTGGAGGAATTCGAAGAGGGGGTGACGCTGGATTGTAAAGGCCAAAAAGAAGGATGTTGCAGTCAGTAATCAAGATGCGAGCTGAGAGCTTACTTGATAGTTTTAATTGTAGGGATGAATAAGAAAGGCTGCATCTTAGAGCTGTTATGCAGAAAAAACAGACAAGACTTAGACACGGCCAAGATGTGAGGACAGAGAGAGCCCCAAATCGAAGAGGACGCATCCAGATTTAACTGTCAGTAAAACATATAATCCCATTAAAGCCAGATACTATATCAAAGTATTATAGGGTAACAAATATTGTACTTTTTTCTTTTTTAAGGCATTCAGAGTGACCTTACTTCTGTACTTGGTTCAATTAAATATAAGATACCTACGACATCATGATGAGGAGATCTAGTTGCACTGCTGCTTCCTCAAAGAAAAAGCATCTCACTAGTCTTTTAGAATTATCTGAATAAGTCAATAAACAAATAAAAGAAAAAGGTGACAATTTAAACTTTCATAAGGCCTTTGACCATCCCCCAAAAGAGGCTACTAAAAAAAAACTAAGTAGTCAGTTTAGAAACTGGATTAAGGCAAAAATCAAAGTAGGAAAAAATGATTAATTTTCATCCTGAGAAAAGGTTAACAGTGGGATGCCACAAAGTTCCAGACTGGAACTGGCAGTGATTGGTACATTTATAAATTAACTGGAAAAGGGTGGGAGTAGCAAGGCAACAAAATTTGCAGAAGACATGGTTTAGTCAATACTGGAGAAGTTCCAGGAACTTCAGAAAGAACTTCATAGTGGAAGTAGTAGTTCTATGTGGACATATGCAAAGTAATGCAGATTATTCCCTTCAATGTGAAGTACGCACACACTTTTCTGAATTGACAGTTTACTTAGAACCCAGTAAAGAAACCTGCATATCACTGTTACTAGCTCAATGAAGACTTTTGCTCAATGTGGCCAAAAGAGCAAACAGTGTAAAGGTGAATGGGGAGAGACTAAATGAGGAAATCATAATGGAATTCTACAAATCAACAGAATGTCCCCACCTGGAATACTGTGTTTAGTTTTGGTCACCCCATCTCTATCAGGAGATGGTGGAAATAAAGTAAGCTTAAAGACAGGTGACTAGAATGATTAAGCACAGGGAAAATCTCATGAAAGGCAACTGAAAAGATTGGGACTGTCTATCAAAGTGGAGCTGAGTGAGAGGGGGCATTATAAAAGTATGCAAAAACAATGAATGGGGTGAACAGAAGTTTTCAATCTATCTTCTCCCATAATATAGGAATAAGAGGTGATTTAGAGAACAGAGATGGGACAAATTCAAAACTGGGGTGAAAAAAGACTTTCCTACAAAATGGACAATTAGTCTGTGGAACTCAAAGCAAGACACTTAAAAGTTTAGCGTATATATTAAGAATATCCTGGGTTATAAATATTAACAAACAAGAGATAAATACTCATGCTTGAGTATAAGCCAACAACTAAAAGGGGTAGGAAGAAGCTTTCCGTGGGGGCAAGTTATCTCATACCTGCCCACTGCAGGGTCTACAAAGGATGACCACTAGTTGGAACTAGTATAGCAATTCATATGTTCCTACAACAGTGGCTCTCAAACTTTTTTACAGGTGACCCCTTTCTCATAGCAAGCCTCTGAGTGAGACCCCCCCTATAAATTAAAAGCACTTTTTTATACATTTAACACCATTATAAATGCCGGAGGCAAAGCGGGGTTTGGGGTGGAGGTTGACAGCTCGCAACCCCCAGTTTGAGAACCCCTGTCCTAGAATAATCAAGTTTAGTTTTATACTCACCCTTATATAATTTAAGCACTCCAGCTGTATGATCACAATAATCTCCAGAAGACATCCCAATTGCCACTCTCCCTCATATAAGTCCCTCCACTTTTAAATTCCCTTAAAAATATCTATTGCTAACAATTTAGATTAAGTAAAAGAACTGCAACAGTTTACTTGCATAGCATTCAATTTGGATGACTCTGGACTAGTTAGTTTCAGTAATCTGGTTTCTGAATAATCTGAACAAAGCTATAGTGTTCTGGTTGCAAATACTAGGGGAATACTGAACTCCTGACACTGTCACTGAAGTTAAAAACATTCAATAAATAATAGCTAATCTTATGTTTTGTGAAACTTAACCCATATAACTAAGCCCAACATATAAGTTTCAACTACTCAGTTTTGCTTTAATTTAGAATCCAAAAACACAACAGAAGTACATCAGAAAAAAAGCTACATCTTAATACCTTATTGTTTATATTCTTACATTCAGGTAGTCAAACCTAAAACTAAGCTAATCAAGTCAAAATACAACTCCATAATTTTTACAAAGTATAAGTCTTTTTAGTTAGCATAAGCAAAAGTTACTTTATCAAAAGCCTCTATTTCTTGTATCCCAAGATCCCCACAAAAGTTGCTTTAAAAAGAGTTGACAATATTACAAGCTGTTCCCTAAAATTCTCATTGTTGAATTTTTTTTTAAAGTCGTCTGTAAACTGTCCCAATACTACTAAGCAACAAGACCCAACCTGTTAGAAGAGTCACAAAAAAAGCTGAAGTACAAAACAAAAAATTGTTATACAACTAATAGATGCCTTGACAGCAACGGTACAACTCACTTTTTCTAGAAAGCACAAAGAAAAATCCAAGTTACTGTCATAACAAAAAAGATGCTACAAAAATGGCTCAGAACACATTTTGTATGATGCCACTACAAAGCTATTTTTTCAAGGTAAAAGAGGGTTTCATTAACATTATGTATTACATAAACCCATTTCTTCTCAAATCACGCAAAAATAAGCTTCTGATTTAAGAACAAAACACAACTGCCAATATTCTCAATGCCGTTTTTATTACGGCACGTATCCGTGCCAACCTGCCAATCTTTGTCTCGCACCTTCCCTGTTTTAGCCCTGGTGGAAAGTGCAAAAGCAGCAGCATAAATCTAAGATATTCAGAAACAGATGTCCAGCCTACTTTTTTCCCCAAAAGGAAAGAAGGGTGGTACTAACTTCAAGCCCAGAAAGATTTTCCGTTTTAAAAAAAGCCCCCCTACAGGTCACATAACAATAAATATACCATGACATTTTTAGAACTTCTCTATTCATAAATTGCATTTAACTGTGTGTTTGCAATTGCCACAGTCAGTCAATCTGCTATAACTTCCACCAAACCCTCCAAGCCACTGGCTAATATTTAAAGAATTGATGCCTATGGCATAGCCCCTGTGAACCTAATGTCTCACACCATGTGGAATGCTAAAAACCCAAGGTAACACATCTTATTGTCAAGAGTGCTAACAGCCTTTGCTCACCCTTTAACACTAAAATCCTTGCTGTAGCTTCCATGCAAACATTTTCCCTCTCCACCTCCAGTTGCTACCATACACCGCAAAAAAATGCAATAAACCATACACAACATAAAAATGCAACGAGCAGCCTAAATAAAACAGGTTTGAGAATAACAGCCGTGTTAGTCCGTATTCGCAAAAAGAAAAGGAGTACTTGTGGCACCTTAGAGACTAACCAATTTATTTGAGCATAAGCTTTCGTGAGCTACAGCTCACTCCATCGGATGCATACAGTATGCATCCGATGAAGTGAGCTGTAGCTCACAAAAGCTTATGCTCAAATAAATTGGTTAGTCTCTAAGGTGCCACAAGTACTCCTTTTCTTTTTCCTAAATAAAACAGTGAAAGATAAATCAGGTTTGTAAACTTGTCAGATACTTTTAAACTGTATCCCTTTACATTTCAAGTGATTAGCACAGTGGTTGTCAAACTTTTTTTTTCCTGGCGACCCAGTTGAAGAAAATTGTTGATGCCCGCTTCTCAACAGAGCTGGGGATGAGGAGCTCAGGGTGTGGGAGGGGCTCAGGGTTGGGGCAGAGGATTGGGGTGCGGGGGTGCTGGCTCTGAGGTGGGGCCAGCAATGAGCGGTTTAGGGTGCAAGAGAGGGCTCTGGGTTTGGGGGGGCCTCAGGGCTGGGGACTGGGGTGCAGGCTTACCTCAGGCAGCTCCCAGTTAGCAGCGCGGGGTCAGAACAGGTGGGGACTAGCCTGCCTTAGCCGGGCAGCACCACCGACAGGACTTTTAACAGCCTGGTCGGTGGTGCTCACCAGAGCTGCCGCGACCCATTGCCTTACATTCCGCGACCCAGTACTGGGTCACGACCCGCAGTTTGAAAACCACTAGCTTAGCCCATTCTTTAACAGGATCCATGACCTTCTAAGAATGTATCTATTTCAGAAAGAACTTTTTAACAGATGTAACGTCCCCCTCAACTAAAAAGGTTGGGATCTTATACTTTTTTTTTTTTTTAATTCATAGTGACTTAAAAAGGTGCTGCCTCTCTTCTCAACAAAGTTTAAGAGCATTTCCTTGTTAAGTGATTACTCTCCTTAGCAACCTTTGTTTGTGGTGTGCTGTCAGAGTTAACCGGACCTTGAGGCTCATTCGTTAATCGTTACTGTTTGTGGCATTCAATCCCAACACTGATCCCAGTTGGTCACAAGGACCCTTGAGCACTTTGCTCACTATTCACACAAACATTAACGAACAGGTTCCTCTCCCTAAAGGATCAGCGACCCTCAGCCTCCTAACCTTGCCCACAAACACGTGTTCAGGACATAAACTTCCGGGTTGGGTTAGAATTGGCTGCGTAATTGTGTCCCATAAACTACTTTTGTTTTCAGACCTCCAACACCTTAAGAATTCCCTGAACAACAGCATTAAGCTTACGGAGATGAAAGGAGGTCCTACAAAAACAACATTTAAAGCCAGTGAAGCACCAAGGACCAAACATCTTTTCCAGCTAGTCTTCTCCCATCACTAGAGAGGCTCTATTTGTAACAATGAACATTCTCCCTCTCCACCTCCAATTGCTACCATACACAGCACAGTAATCTGTCCTGAGATAATTTCTTACATTACCCCAAGTGATCTGAAATGCCTTGTCAAAAAATAAGATCACAATAAAATTTACTTGAGATTATTAGCAAGGATTCTGCTAGGACGACAAGACATACAGAACTCAAACTGGAAAAAGCACTGGTCTCACAAGCTCTGCCTCCTTCAGAAACCAAAATGAGATGCCACACATATTAGACTGTGCAGATATTCAAAACATCACCATACAAGATCTGATGGATTCCTTAGGCTTGGCTCCTCTGCAATGGGTTCACATACCCCCAGGCAAGTCTGGAATAAGGCAAAGGAAAAATAGGTACATGCCTAGCACTCTGGCTCTTAGTGTCGTGCAACGACATCAGAATTTAAGTTTTCAATTTAAAAAAATATATATATTACTAGTCATCATAGCTGCAAAGAAAATCCTGAAAGCAACCCAAGTTTAGTTAATACAGCAATGTCTGCTCAAGCCTGCAGACAGCCTCCAGCACAGGGAGGAGCCACCTTTCCAGAAAAAAAAAACAATCCCCAACCATGGAGGAGGGGAAGCTCAGACGTGTCACTGGATGGGGGAAAAAATTGGTGTCCCCCTCCCAAGCAACATTTAATTGTTGAGTCAAAAAGAAATTAGTGCCTCAGACTGTGCAGATTTTCATCCCTCTCCTTTCTTTCCTTACATGCAGTTATCATCATGACTATGTTTAAATTGTAATTGGGAATTTAAGTTAGCACCTCCATTGAAATGAATGAGTCAGTTCACAGTTCTCAACAACAATTATTCCCTAAGAGCTAGATACTTGAAAAAAAGAAAAAAAAAACCCTGAAAAGTAAGATTCTGGAGAATGAGAGTGTCTACAATAAAGTATTGGGGGTCACCAACCTCTCTCTACTTCAGTCCAGAAGACAGTACTAGTATACACTGAGTTACGCAAGACAGTTCTTTTCAATTATCTGTCTGCTCCTGGAACCCTCCTCAAGCACCTACAGTTAATGTCAATCTCTCACACCATTTTAGCACCAGATGAGAAAAGAACTTATTCTAGACAACAAGGGATAGATTGTGGGAAGGAAGAAGGTGGGGGAGATATATCCTATTTTCATTTTTCAGAAGTGTCATTTTTAGATTCAGGTAAAGTTATGGCCCTTGTAAGCATGTAGTGTACTTCTGAAACCTGTCAATACGAATACTGTATCATAACACAATATACACCATTGTATACATACATCAATTTCCATCAGGCAGATCAAGCCCCAAAAATCTAGGAGTAATAAAAAAGTTGTGAAACTTTAACAGTTTCATTTTTAAAAAAAGTAAATGAAAATTGTTGAAGTCTAAACATCTATAAACTTTAAATACTGTCCCACTGTATTAGTTAATGAAAACTAAGCGAAACTTATTAAGCAACATAAAATGCAATGAGTAGCCTAAAAAAACAGTGAAAAATAAATAAGATTTGTAAATTTGTCACATAATTTTCAACTGTATCCCTTTACACTT
Source organism: Chelonia mydas (assembly GCF_015237465.2). Taxonomy (NCBI): domain Eukaryota; kingdom Metazoa; phylum Chordata; order Testudines; family Cheloniidae; genus Chelonia; species Chelonia mydas. The sequence goes on along the minus strand of NC_057856.1, from coordinate 25,024,268 downwards.
CAACTGATTAGCCCATTCTTTAAACAGGATACATGACCTGCTAAGAATGTATCTATTTCAGAGAGAACTTTTAAACAAACATAACCTCCCCCTCAAATAAAAAGATTGGGATATCATCTTTTTTAAAAAAAATTCATAGTGACTGAAAAAGACGAGGCCTCTCTTCTCAATAAAGTTTAGGAGCATTTCCTTGTTAAGTGATTACTCTCCCCAGCAACCTTTGTGGTGTGCTGTCAGAGTTAACCGGACCTTGAGGCTCATTCGTTAATCGTTACTGTTTGTGGCATTCAATCCCAACATTGATCCCAGTTGATCGCAGGGACCCCTGAGCACTTTGCTCGCTATTCACACAAACGTTAACGAACAGATTCCTCTCACTAAAGGGTCAGCGACCCTCAGCCTCCTAACCTTGCCCACAAACACGTGTTCAGGACATAAACTTCCGGGTTGGGTTAGAATTGGCTGCGTAATTGCGTCCCATAAACTACTTTTGTTTTCAGACCTCCAACACCTTAAGAATTCCCTTAACAGCAGCATTAAGTTTACAGAGATCGTAGGAGCTTCTACAAATACAATATTTAAAGCCAGTGAAGCACCAAAGGCCAAACCTCTTTTCCAGCTAGTCTTCTCCCATCGCTAGGGAGTCTCTATTTGCAACAATTAACGAAGCGATTAAGTAGACACAAACGACAATGATTAGAAATATTAGATAATGAGGAGATTTTGCTTAACCAACCAGAAAACGGGGGGAAGAGGGGGGACTCGCCCCGCCACGTTATAAGGGCCACAAGTTCTCTCTGCCGTTATCCACCGGATCCTACAAGACTATTTCAATAAACCCAGGAGCTGAAACTTCGCCGTACAGATACGTGCTACCAGCCAACGGCAAGAAAGTTCGCTCTCTTCTGGGGCAGTGACCCCCGCAGGTGTAACAGGGCGAGCCGGCCCCACACCGCCTATCCAACCCCCATCCCGCCACGCTGGAGCGATTAGCGCCCTCCACCCAACAAGACTTCAGAAGGGTATGGGGGGGGGCAGGGTCTCTGCCGTCAAGGGGACACTCTGGGGGAGCCCGTCACTGCGGGGCCGGCTGCTCGGGTTGGGGGTCACGCTTAGAGGAAGGGGCTGCACGGGCGATCGACATCCCCCTGCCCACCGAGTCCCCACCTCCAGACAATGCCCATGCACCGGCCGCTCCTCACCCCGCGTGGCTCCCGCCAAGGGCCTCCTACCCGCACTGTCTGGGGCCAGAGTGGGGGAGGCCGTGGGACAATGCCTGGCCCCGCTTGGTGCGTGGCTGCCCAGACCGGGAGCTGAGGGGGGGAACCCCGCGACTGCCGCGGCCCCGTCGAGCAGGGACCGCCTGAGGCGGCGGGGGAGCCCCCCCACCCCGCGGTGTCGGGCAAGAAGGCAGGGCAGGACTCACTCGCTCTCGATCCCTCCACGGCCGCTCCTGGAAGTATCCGCCGCCAGCCCCGCCGTCCGACGCTTTCTAACTCACCGCCGCCATGTTTGCCCGCCCTGCCTCCCCTCTCATGGAGGAGGGGCCTAGGGCCGGCGGCGGCGCCGCCGCAACACGTGACCTCACCGCTTGGCGCCCCTCCTCCCGCCGGACGCCGCGCGCCACATCCACGGGACACCAGTATGTCGCGTCGCGGCTGGGCGCGCGCTCTGCACCACCTGACTTGTTCTCACTGCCCCTCCCATCAGAGGAGTGGCCATCTCTTCTTCTCCCCGCGTTCTCTCCCATCACGTGACGCGGTGCCTTTAGCTCCCGTGGGTTGAGGGTGAAGGAAGAAATTCCTGGACCGCTCGACGGAGGTCCCCGACCGCCCCGGGGCCCGACTTCTTCTGTCGGGACTAGCCCATGGTAGTTGCCGTAGACGAGAATGTCAGTGCAGGCCCAGTTTTCGGTGGGTGGGGGAGGGGAGAGCGACAAGTCGGCTGCTAGGAGTCACGTGATCCCGTACGCTGGCGATCGTTGGCGTGCGTGCGTGCGTACGCAAGACGGGAGGCGCCGTCGTCTGCTGCGCGTGGCACGATGGGAGAAGGGTCTGAACCAGAGCCATGGTGATGAGGTCACGGTTGTAGGGTTAGGCGCGTGCGCAAAGTTTAGCGTCAGTGAGGGCCTTAGAGAGGATGAGCGCAGGCGCGGGATTGTCCCGCTTGCTGCGTCTTCTTCCGCCGCGCCCTGGACTCGTGCGCCTCACAGGTTCCTTGCCTGGGTGGCCTTGAGTGCTGCTGCGGCCGGGCCTGGCAGAGCTGCGGCGGGGTGACAGTCCCTGAGCGGGCCCGCAGGTGCAGCATGCTAAGCTGCAGAGGCGGCGCTAGCCCACTGGGGGCCCTACACAGGAATATTTGCCCCCCACCCACCCACACTCAAATAGCGAATAGCCCTCCCCCGTGGAGCTGCTCAGGGCCCTCACCAGCTGCTTAGTCTGCTTATAGCAGGTGCTGCTAAACTGAGGAGGGGAGAGGTGCGTGGGGCAGTGGGCAGTCGGCTGCCTTCCCGTGCCCCTCCCTGGCAGTTGCTATTCTTGCAGCCTCTGCTCCTGCTTGGCACATGCCTGGCACCCTGCATGTCCAGTGAACACTAAATCGGTGCGAGTTAGGCCCCTCTACGGTACCCACCCCATGGCTAAGGGGAACCATTGGTTATGTGGTTACTAAACCGGGCCTCTCGTGTATTCTTTAGATGCATAACACGTCGTGTTAGGTGCTCTTTACCTCTAGAGGCATAAAACTTTCAGCAGTCTAGTAGGGTCTGTGACAAGATCCTACTGAACGACTTCCCAACACCGAGATCACCTGAACTACAGACTTCCTGGCTTAAGTGCACAGTTCTCACTGCTGTTTTTTCTCTTAGGAAGTGTCTTCTCGTGAATTGGAGGACTCCTGCCCAGCTCAAGGGCTCTGCAATGAGAGCCGTCTCTGCTACTCCATCACGGACCTTAAGAGCCTGCACTGTAAAAAAATAAAAACTGTAGGCTTGGTGCATTAAGTTTTCTCTACAGACAGCGACAAGCCTGATGCATAAAATAGTCTACATAAACTACAAAGAGCCCAGTATGCTTGAAAACTTTATGTGCTGACATGTCTTTTTATGACATCTTTATTTTAGTTTTCAGGGCTCCTTTTATTTAAAAAAAAGTAGACACCACAAAGCTTTGTTAACTTACAGGTAAGATTGCTACAATGAATAATGATGTTTATCCAAATTATGAAACAAAAATATTGTAATTTAAACTTTGAACATTTAAGAAGGATGCAGGTTATTTATCTTTAATGTGAACTGAGGAGCCATAAAATATATTGTTAAAATCTTTATATAGGCATTGGTATAAAATAACTAAAAATATTCAGTGATGCTCGCTCCTTCATTATAGGTAGGTATTCCATTTTTACACAATAGAAATGAGAATATAAAGGATGAAAATGACTAGTTAGGGTAAATTGTATAAATATTAATCTTACATTTCACACATTTGATTAGCTACATTACTGATGTGAAAAAAATCATTGTACCCATTCCAAAAATAAACTTAACTCTGACCACAAGACATACTTTTAAACTTTCAGCATAAACAGCACTTAATTTTATAGTTAAAGTTATCCATATATTAGTGTTATGTATTGCAGCTTGTTATAAAATTTATTAAGCTTCACATTTGAACAGAAAATATTATGTATGTGCAATATGACTGAGTTAACATTGCTATGGGAACCTTAACTTTTGCATGTTGAAAATTGTATGTGATAAGGTAATGAACGACTGAGTATTAGTTTATATCATTAAGATTGCATGTTTGTCCCTGGCAGATGCCATATTAATAGTGTATTAATAAAGTTTCAAGCATTTGTTTTCCTAGGGAGTTTTATAAAAGTATCTCTAATGCTCAGCATCTTTGGAGATCAGGAACTCAGGAGCAGAGCTCCACAGGCCTGACACTCTATTTCTGCAGAGCTAAGAATCTCTGCAGACTGATGCTTAGGTCCTGCAGAGCTCTTAAATTCTGCAGAGCCAAAGCATCTCTGTAGCGTATAAGTGGGGTGTAAATTAGATCAATCTAGTTACCATGCTTGAAATAAAGCAGATCAGGCTTATCACTTAGGCCTCAAACATTTAGGGGGAAGGAAATCTGGCCAGAGGTGACAGGAATGTGTAAAATGCAGCTACCTAATGCCTGACTATTACCTCTTAACCACTTTGAATAAAAGCATACTTAACTAGCTGTGCACAGTCTATGTGCAGCATATGTAACATTAAGTGCACCTGTGTAAATGTAAAAATTTCTGCCATGAAATATAAAATGTTTTAATGCTGTTGTATAATTCCTGTATTCAAGCCCTGATTCAGAAAGATACATAGGCTCCTGCCAGTCTGCAAGGAGTAATGCATGTGCTTAACTTTATGCACTGTGAGTAGACTGGAATGGAACTTGCAGTATGTAAAATTAAGCACATGCATAAGTCTTGGCAGGACTGGGTCCTTCATCATGTACCTAACTTTGAGATACTCCTGTGCTTAAGTATCTTGCTGAATTGGGCCACATTGGGTACTGGTATTTAAATGCCTAAATCCCATTGAAATCAATGGGAGTTAGGCACCCAAACACCTTTAAGGATTTGGGCCTGACACTTTTCATTTTCAGCAGCTGCTGTCCTGGATGCTGTCAACCATTTCCCACCCCTGTCCCCCAATATAGGAAATGTAATTAGTCATATCCTGCTATTATAATTAAAATGTTAACTAGTAATATATGGTCTTATATCAAATCATTCTACGTAATGTAACATCACACTGCCAGGCTTTTATTGGTCAGGCATTATTTTTTCCATCACTACATTTTTCTTTTATAAGTGAGTGAGTTATCTTTAGGGGTGAGACTGATGGATTGTTGAGTCAACACTTCATCTTGTAAGGAAATACTTGTGTAAAATTTATGAAAAGTGCTTATCTATAAATGTGATGCCTGCTAGATAAGTCAAAGAATACATAATAAGAACTAACACAATCAGTTGCAAATGTGTGAGTTGATTAGAAGGGAAAAATGTGTTTTAATTCAGCACTGCTAAAAGATCAGAACTTTAAAACACAAATCTATATTAAAAGCTTATTTTGTGCTGAAGACTTTCACACTAAGTGCTTTCTTCCCTTTTTAAGCAAATCTAATGTTTTGCCTTAACTTTGCCCACATAAAATGTTTTAATAGTCATCTGCAGTGTTTTTTTGTGGCTGCTATTACAAATACTAAAAGAGATTATGCTTAGGTGACTGGGTTTTGAAGCTGGCACTAGTAACAACCATGGTGCTGTCTATGGAGACTGAGTAAACGAACAACTCCCATGTGTGCTAAGTGCGCTGAATCATGGTGACTGGCTGCAACAGACAAACCGACTCCTTGGGGTTACAGACTCATGCATGATGAAATACAATTACCCCCATATTAGCCTTTTCATCTCTAGCTCCCTAATGAGAACTAAGAGAAAAGACAGTGTTTTTTGTCATTTAATAGTGGTGATAAAACATACCAAAAAAATGGTATCTACACTGTCCAGAGCAGCAGACTGTTTTAGATTACACTGTTTTCTTTGTTGTTCTGGAGATGATGGTTACTTAGTTTGTTTTTTGCCCCCTAGTGGCTGCCCGTGGATCCACAATTTCAAATTCAAATTTTATTTTCACAGAAAACTTTTTAAAATGTCCAAGATTTGACTTTACAAGAAAAAAGTTAAATACAGACAAGCTAATGTGTTGATCTCATCACCAAAGCGACTTCAAACTTTAGGTATAGTAACCTCAAATTAGCTTAGGGAGAGATTAGTTAAAGGTGATCTGTAAAACTTTGTTTCTCTGAAGTGTAGAAAGAGGGCCTGCATTTTTAAGACTTTTTTTTTCTTTCTTGTTCTTTACATAGGAATCTGAACTATTGTCTTCCCTGTTTTTCCTGGAGAATCTATTGGAGGTCTCATTGAAGGGGAAGTGGGTGAAGGGAGATGAATTTTAACAAATACATTCACTTTCCTAAATGTTCATTAGGCATCGCAGTTAAATAGTTGTTAACAAAAGGAAGAGTTTTGAAGTCTGACTAAAATCCCTTTCCTCCTCCATTGCTTTCATTCTCTTGGCTCTTATCATGACATCGCTTAACTAGCGTGCCAGGCTAAACAGGAACTGAAATTCTAATGGTAAAAAATTATCAGGAAAAACCCCTTTTATAATTAAACAACCAACCAACAAACAAAAAAAAGTTCAGACCTTCTTTATACTGTACATCATAAAGAAGCACCAAAGTACACAGGCCCAATTTGCTTTTTCCAATGCAGGTCACCTTTAACCAAAAAAAAGAGCGCAAGGATACCCCTCTGCATGGATCAGAGTGTTGGATAGTGATTTTCCAACCCTAACCTTCACTTTCTGTTTGGAGGTTTGGCATGGGGGCGTTAATCTCGTGGTATAAGCAGCAGCAGAACTGAGAGCAGCATCAAGAGCGGTCAGGCTCAGGCACTGTCCCAGCCTATGAAATGTCTACCTTATAGATTTTTGCATTGGTGTACTACACCAGCGCAACCCTTTTGTATAGATTCACTGCACCAGTGGAAAAAGAGAGCTTGCAACATTTGTGCAAAAATCCGTGAAGTAGACAAGCCTTTGGACTTCCTACAAATGTAAAAAGTGGTTTACAGTGTTTTCATGCAAATGTGTAGAATCCGCCCTCTATGATGTTTGATGTATGATGCCCTCAGCTCCGTTTGGCTGTCTGACATTCTATTACGTTTTTTGTTACATATTTTGTAGGGTGTAAAATACTACTGATAATTTACTATTCTACTTGAAGGTCAGAACTGTGTCCCAGATAGTATAGTGGAACTGCAGGAGGTGCTTCAAAGCACTGTGTTCTCTCTCCACTCAACTTACTCTTGTGTCTTTGTCCCATTGATTTGTTATAATTAGGTTTTTGATTTTGTTAAATGTAGGTAAAAAAATGGGTGAAACGGTGCAGTAAAAATGGGGGGGGGGGTAGGTTAAAATAGTTTTAACTATAGAGTTGTCCTTTGAGGGTTTTATGTAAAAGGCTGTACTTTTATGTGGGTTTTGATATTTCTCTGATGAGCACAATATAAAATCTATTTCTAAGTCATATGAGATGACATACATTGTCAGTTGCATCTTCCATGGATGTTCCATCATTTTGCTTTGTACAAAGTCTGTGCTAAAATTTAAACAATATTTACATCAAGTGTCAGGAATGGCCATCTCAGCCTTAATTATGGCATCTAACATATATTAAATAGTATCTGCAGGTGCACAAGCTAAAATGCCAAGGTAGTAGCAGTTTGAGAGCCATAATTTGAAGGTGGTTTATTTATATCTTTTGTATTCTGTGTGCTTTGCTACCATAGCAGTCAGAACTATGTTTTAATAAAATCAGATAAATATAATATTACTTCAATTGTAACTCCTTAAGGCAAGGACTTCCTTCCTTTGTGTGTGTGGACAGTGCTTAGTACATTGGTTGGGGGGCCTATCACAATATAAATTATTATTATAACTATTGCTTTTCTGTTTTATAACCACCTTATCACTTTCAGTTCTGCTGATGCTTGGTCTGCACCAGGGTTGGCCAACCTGAGCCTGAGAAGGAGGCAGAATTTACCAATTTACATTGCCAAAGAGCCACAGTAATACGTCAGCAGCTCTCGTCCACTTCCCAGTCCCCAGCGCCTCCCAGCTACCGGCAGCCCCCACCAATGAGTGCCTACTCCTGCTACCCACTGCAATCAGCTGTTTCACAGGAGGCTATGGGGGGAGAGGGGAGGAGCGAGGGCATGGCAGGCTCTTGGGAAGGGGTGGAGTTGGGGCAGAGCAGGGGGTTGAGTAGCGAGCACCCCCCAGAACATTGGAAAGTTAGCATCTATAGTTCCAGCCCTGAAATCAGTGCCTAGGTGAGGAGCTGCATATTAACTTTGGAGCCACAGGTTGGCCACCCCTGGTCTACACTTAAAAGTTGTAGCTTGAAAAAACACACACCTTGAGTGACATAGCTATGCCAACCTAACCACCAGTGTAGACACAGCCATGTTGATGGAAGAATACTTCCGTTGATGTCATCATCATCACTGAGGGAGGTGGTGTTCCTACATGGGCAGAAGAATGCTTTCTGTCAACGTACGCTGCATCTGCGATACAGTGTTGTGCCAGAAGAGCCTCCATAAACAATCCTAAACCGGGGAGAATGGGAGGCACGGAGAGTAGATGATATAGGCCTGATGCTTCACTGAGGTCCACATGGCAGAACTCTGCACCCATGTAGAGGTCATTGCAGGACCTAGGACATGGTGTTTAAAATGTCTCTGGGTGCTTTGAGCCCTATTTGCAATAGTCGTATCATCATGATCATAGCCAGTGGAATTGAACTGGTAATAGCAACAGTGGGAAATGTTAGGGGGAAAAAAATACAAAACCCCATTATAGACAGACTTATATTTTGGTGGTGGGAATTTACTCAGCTTCCGGTTTAGGACAAAATAATATTCTTTTTCTCTACTCCATTTCTATTACAGCAACCAGCAGGGCCTCCTGTCTGCTACTGAAAATCAGCACATCTGTGCTGAAACTTCTGATTTTGTCAAAAGTGTGTATTTGGACCTCCAGTGGCCCATCTTCTACACATTCTCTAGTGGTTTGACATCTAAAACATTGATTATTAAAGAATCTTTCCTGTGTGTGTGTTAAATTTATGCTTGTAACAGCTGCAGGTTTAACACCTCTGGAAATTGCAGTTCTTTATTCACAGAACAGATACACTGCAGGGAACAGCAGTAAAACTTCCAACACACTGTCCCAACACACATCAGCCCTGATTGCGAGTTTATTCTGAAGTTTCTCTGACTTAGCTTACCCACAACCCTACTACTAATATTTCGCAAAATAAAAATCAGCTCTGTCTAAGATATACACAGAAAATTAGACCTTGAAAACTATGTTTCTATTTTGGGCTTTATTCTCAAAAGATTTAGACTATATTAACAAATCATTACCCTGTAAAACTGAAACCCTTGATGGAACCTTAACTATGGTCTTACTACCACTCCTCCATAATAGAAAGGCAACAGAAACAAAATATAACCGCTGAGAAGCAGAGAGAAAGAAATTTGCTATTGTTGTGTTTAGTTGTAAAGCATCCGTGCTGATTCCATTACTCATGTGGTGAAATATTAGCTTACACGGTAAGTGATTTCAGAAGTAGAGTGTGAGTTTGAATAGCAAAATCAGACCCAGAATCTGTAAAGAGCTCAGATATCCTGCTGATCCACTTGGTATAAATGCTTAAATAGATACATTGGTCAACACTAAACCTTACCACTACCTATGGCTGACCTTACTTAGCTACCTTGGGGTAAAAAATACACAGCCTCATTCACAGTAGAATTTTACAACAAGATAACTAGATAATGCTGGTTGCTGTAAAACCCCACCATTTTGGGTCAGTGAAGAGATAGACTTTGAGGAACTACCTCTAAAATGGAGAAGATAGTTCAGTCTCCACTGCCCAATCACATCTTGACCTCTCTGCTAGGACTGCCAACAATGTAACCAGGGCCAGATTAATGCAGGGACTTTAGGGGCTGCAGCCCAGAGCCTCGGGCTGAGGGGGGCCCTGCAAAAATAAATCTATAATTATATACAATTCAGTGGTCACCAACCTGTCGATTGTAGTGCACAGAGACATGCTGTTCCCCTCCCCCCAGGGGCGTGCAGAGACGTGCCAGCAGTCAGCCACTTCCAGGAGTGGCATGGGGCTATGGCAGGCAGGCAGCCTGCCTGAGCCCTGCTGCGCCGACAGCCAGGAGCCACCTGTGGTAAGCGCCTCCTGGCTGGAGCCTGCACCTGACTCCCCCTCCTGAACCCCAACCCTCTTCCCCAGGTCAGAATCCCCTCCTGCACCCAAACTCCCTCTCAGACCCCACACCCCCTCCTACTCCCCAACCGCCTGCCCCAGGTCAGAATGCCCTCCTGCACCAAACTCCCTCCCAGAAAGAAACTAATATAACAGCTGTTCTAAAGTAAGAAGTAGGCTATTTTAAATTAACTATATTTATATTCTACCTTTTAAGACTGAAATGTAATCACCGAACAGCTTTATGTTAATTAAAAGGCAAGTTTAGTATAGCTTTAATAGCCTCAATGCCATAATTGTGATCATTTTGTTTTAAATTAGGAATCCGGCCCTGAATGTAACCCTGCAACCATGATATATGGTTTAGGGCAGGGGTGGCCAACCTGTGGCTCCGAAGCCACATGCAGCTCTTCAGAAGTTAATATGCAGCTCCTTGTCCAGGCACCAACTCTGGGGCTGGAGCTACAGGCGCCAACTTTCCAATGTGCTGGGGGGGTGCTCACTGCTCAACTCCTGGCTCTGCCACAGGCCCTGCCCCCACTCCACCCCTTCCTGCCCCCTCCCTTGAGCCTGCTGTGCCCTCACTCCTTCCCCCTCCCCCCAGAGCCTCCTGCATGCCACGAAACAGCTGATTGGGAGGTGTGGGGAGGGGGGGCGCTGGCAGCAGGGTGGGGGGAGCTGATGGGGTGCTGCCACGTATTACTGTGGCTCTTTGGCAATGTACATTGGTAAATTCTGCCTCCTTCTCAGGCTCAGGTTGGCCACCCCAGGTTTAGTGGATAGGGCTTCAGGCCTGTGTTCTGTACTTCCTGGTGTTGGGAAGTACAACGCAGAAACTATAACCATGCTCTTTCAGTTCCTGGGAGCTGAATGCTTTGTTTAAAATAAAATGTGCAAGGTCTGTGTTCATCATATTTGTCAATTCACGGCACTTTTTAAATGTCACACCCTCACATGTAATCCCATCCCGATGTGCATATGTGCACATAGCCAAATCTCTTGGGACTGGCTCTAGTTAGCAGGATACACAGAGCTCAGCAGAAGAGTTTTGCAGTCTCAGGGGAGTAAGCGTTGTCTTTGCAGGGCTCCAAATATAATTTAGCTCAAGTAGGAAAAATTGCCGGTTGGATCTACTTCTTTTCTTGAGCATGTTGGAGGCGGGAGGGATAGCTCAGTGGTTTGAGCATTGGTCTGCTAAATCCAGGGTTGTGAGTCCAACCCTTAAGGGGGCCATTTAGGGATCTGGGGCAAAAATTGGGGATTGGTCCTGCTTTTTGAGCAGCGGGTCGGACTACATGACCTCCTGAGGTCCCTTCCAACCCTGATATTCTATGATAAGACTTGGTGGGAGGGAGATGCTGGGAAGGGAATAGTATAGAGCCAAAGATTTGGCCAAGTGGGGAGAGATTTGTGTATGTAGGGTATTCTGCACTGTTCCCTATAGAACTCGTATGTACAACCAACTTGAACCCCACACTAGGGGTACGTGAGGCTATTGTCAAGCGATCCAGAACTCTCACCCACATGGCGCAGCCTAGCAAAGGAGGGAGAACTTCTGGTCTGGCCTCCAATCACAGGCCCCTTGTTCTTCGCACTGGCCAATCAGCGACCAGGGGACGCACATTTAAACACCCTTACTGGGAGGCAGCCGCGCTGACTCGGATGGCTCGCATGGAATAGGAGACGGCGGGACGTTTGCCTGCGCACCAATCAAAGATCGGGGGTGGTGTGATAGGCACGTGGGAGCGCCAATCAGGCAGCAGAGAGCGGCTCAGTGTATCTCTTTGGAGCAGTTCGGCTACACTGAGAACCCTGAAGGTTCTCGGAGGGGGGGGCCTCCTGCTGCGACAGCTCTGAGCCGGGCTTGGCTCCGCTCTCGGAGCCATGGCTAAAGGTACCCGCCCTGACAGGTGCTGGGGGGGAGGGTAAGTTATGGAAGGGCCTGAGCGGGCATGTGTAGGGGCTGGTGGCTGGGCGCCTATGGGGGCAGAGAGAAGGGGGCAGGGAGTGAGTGGGTTGGCGGAGGCACGTGGGGTGCGAGGGGCGCTGCGGCCTGGGTGGGTGTGAATGGAGCTGGGGTTCTTGAGGGGAGGGGGCTACATAGAGGGTAGGTGTGACGTGGGGGCGGTGGTATGGGGCTATATGGGGGCTGGGTCCCGGTCGGGGTGATTGAGGGGTGTATATCTTACGGAGGGCGGCGTGAGTGGGTAGATTGGGGGTATATTGTGGGGTCTAGGAGGCGTGTGTTGCGGGGCGGGGTGTGTGTGTCAGACACCTGCTCCCTCAGCCCAGGCTGGTTTGCCCTCTCTCCTGCTGCTCTGGGCTCCCCTGGGGGGCAGCGTGTCCTTGGCAGCGCAGGGGTGGAGGGGGGGCGCGGCGGCGCTCCTCCCCCGTGCGGGGTGCGAGCTGGGCCGGCCTGTCCCTGCACCGAGCCCTTGAAACATGGCGCAGGTGGCGGCGGCTCCGGCCGCTGCTGGGGACTGAAGCGGCTCCGGGCATGGCTCTGACGCCCCCACCCCCTGCTCTCCCCTAGGCAAGACCATGTCCAAGCCCCGGGAAGGCAAAGCGGAGGCGGCGACGGCTCCGGAGAGCACCGAGAGGAGGGGGCCCGGCCGCCCCAGGATGAACGGGGTAAGCGCCGTGCCCGCCCCGCGCCCGCCCCACACCGGGGCGCCGGGGTCTGGGCCCTGGCCGGAAAGGTTATTTCCTGCCACTCCCGAGCCCGGGCTGCTGAGGGGCGGCTGGAGCGGGCCCGGGGAAGCGCGGACGGGGGAGTAAGGCGAACGCCCCGGCTCCTCCCAGGGCAGGGCGAGGCTGCAGGAGCGCGGGGAGGAGGAGTCGGGGTGTGGGGAAAGGGCCGCCCCTTGCAGCCAGCCTGGGCCCGTGCGCGGCGAGCCCCGGCTAAGGGGCGCCCGGAGCTGCTCTCCGCCCAGGCAGACGTGGCCATGCAGCTGTCCCGCGGGGCCGCTCCACGGGCCTGGCCCCGCCGCTGCTTGCACCCGGGAGGAACTCGCCGCGCTGAAGTCAATGGGTCTGCTCACGTGAGTAAAGTTACGCGTGTAAGTGCTGGCAGGACGACGTTACTGCAGCAGCCTTGCAAGCCCTAGACAGGATCAGAGCTTTACTGGAGCCCCAGTCTCGCAAGCTGATCCCCATTCATTGAGGCTTTGGCTGGTCCTAAGGGTCTGTCTGTGGGAGTCAGGTGGCAGCAGAAGGGCTTATGGTAGCTGTGTGAACACATACAATGACTGTCTCCTTCCCTGCCTGGAAGAATTTGCAGTCTTAAAGCCCGGGTCTTCCAAATACTTTTAGCATGTGATTAGTCGCATTGAAGTTAGCGAATCCGTAAGTGCCCACAAAATTGGGACCTAAATGCTACAGAAAGAAGAAAAATATTTATAGACTTGTGAAGGGGGTTGACTTCTGGGGGGGGGGTGTATTCACTTATAAATGCAGCTAAACAAGCTGAGTGAGCCTTTAAATGCCCAGGAACTAACACAATTCTGCTATTAGATAAAGATTACAAATTATGACTAATTCAGACACAGAACCCTATGGTTATAACAATAAGCAGTTTATCAGTTTTTAAACTTAAAACATACCTATGTTCCACAATAGGCTCCCTTTAATTTTCAGTGCTTTTGCACCTATATGCTGGAATATGTGGTACATTTCATGCTTTAGTGTAAGGTTCCTTTTTTTAGTGAAAATATATATATTTTTTATTTGTTACATCTTAAAATCAATTTTTTGTGTAAGAAATATACCCAAGGCAATCTTGGTTCTGGCTAAATTACTTCAACACATCATAACACCATGGGGTTGAACAATCAAATTCACTAGATAGACACCTAGGAGTTAAACTGGGAGACGGTGGTTGTACTCTTCTAAGCCCCCAACATAAGCCCTTCCCACACAAGTACAGAGGCTGGGACTGGATGATGGGGGTGAATCACTCGATAAATAACCCTGTTCTGTTCACTTTCTCTGAAGCATCTGGCACTGGCCAGTGTTGGAAGACAGGATACTGGGCTAGTCAGACCATTGGTCTGACACAGTATGGCCATTCTTGTGCTCTTACATCACAGGAATGAGGCACCACTCATGGTAGATTGTGCATGTTCTCTAAATATGTCCATGGGCTCCTGGAGTTTGGCTCACTCTAAATATGCCTGTGAGATCCTTAATGGGGCTAAGTGCTCTTCTGGGCTCTGCTGTGTTCCTGAGCTCGTTCTTGATTGAGCAGATGGAGGAAAATTTAATAGATGTTCTCTCCCAAACACCATCTATTCATGATGCCAAAATGAGTGCGCAGATCTGTGATTTCCCCCCCCCCTTCATTGCTCATATAAACAATGATGACACTTAAATGTCATCACTCAGCATCTGAGTTCACACCTCCTGAGATGTGTGGGTAAATTCACACCTCTCAGAGCTATTGTTCCAGACCCAGACAAATCTTCCCTGCATTGGTTATGCTTGGCTCACATTTTTCAGATTTGTTTTTTTTATAATCCTAACAAGCAGAGACTTTAAAATTAAAAGCTAAGATTCTGAGCCACAACCCTTGAGATAGGTACTGTTATGTCATACTACGATATACCTGCCCAATCTGAATATTGCAGATACTGTCTTTGAGGGACAGTAATTTCACATGAGGCAGTGTGTCATGGAGAACAAACTTCAGAGTCCAACTTCATTCATCAGATTCTACATTGTCAGAGTACAGTTAGCATCATTCGGTACCTACCTCATAAGTAGCAGATTCTGGAGTGCTTTCTAACCTGTTCATACAATGCACCAGAAACAATGCTGATTAATTTTAAAATTGGTTAGACAGTTCTTTCTGATGTCATTGGTACCTCTGTATACTGTAGGTATTGATGTGTGTTCTAGAGTTGATTTTTGGAATGGGGGTGGGAAGAGAAACTGCAAAGAATTACCAAAACTGAGTTTTTAAAAAACTAGCCTTAGATCAATTTTGTTGCTTGTTTTTCTTAATGCAATTTCAGGAGGAATATCCGCTCCCTAAATAATGGAATATACTTGTCTCTGGTCTGCAGTACTGTAGAGAAAAATTATCAAAAATTAAATATTCTATTAAAAATAAGAAGCATTTGAGAGAGCACCTTAAGTATACGTAGATCCATGGAAAAAATATTGGCACCAAATGCTGCCCTCAGAGACCAGCATTGCACCTTGTGTTTAAGTCATTAGAAGCTATGTACACATTCAAGAAAAGCATTTAGGCCTGTACTCTAACACTTAATTCAACTAACTTGATGCATTTAATTTGTTTTTGAGGAAGTGTCTCTGTGCTGAGAATTTGCATGGTAAGTTTTGTTCAAGCTATTACCAGCCAGAGAGATATGGTTTTGAACATAGATGGTTTTATACACAGATGGATATAGATGCATCCTCTGCTATTCAGATGCAAAATATGCTGCAGTAATGTAGGTGTTGGCCTATGTAGCATGATCCAGATACCAACTGGAGACTTGAGATTTCTTTGATGTAATGAGCTTTATTGGCTCTCTGTTTTAGGAGAACGTATTTCTTGGGCAGTCCAAAATCTACACCTACCTAAGCCCTAACAAATCTCCTGGGGCTCGTCCACCCCTTCAAGAGGAAAACTCAGTCATGCATCATGAGGTGAAATGTCAAGGCAAAACACTAAATGAAACATGCAAAAGAGGAGACGGTAAGATTGACCTTACAACAGCTTGCCTATGGGTTAGAAAACATGCCTTGTCTGGCCCTGTGACTTTTTCCTCAACCTTTCAAATTGGGTACAACTTAAGATCCCTTTTGTATAGACCCCCTGCCTTCCCAGCAAATAGTTAGAATATATGGAATTTCAACTCTCTTGCTAATACTGATCTCTTTACCAATTTCACTTAAATTAAATGATGTAGCTGCTTGGTTAAAATTTCCCTCTCGTTTTGTCTCTTGGTTTATTTGTTTTCTTTTCCTGGTGTAGGACTTAAATAGTTAATTCTCAATATTCCCTAAATTGCCTGCATCCCCGATTTGTATTTAATCTCTGTGGGTCACTTTGCAGTTTGGCTTGTCCTCCTTTCCATGTTTATTACCCAGAGTTGGTTTTCTCCACAAATTTAATTACTGTTGAATTAATGCCAAGGAAACACCAAGCCAAGAAAGGTATGAAGCAGCCATGTAGTGTGAAGAGAGGTGCCAGTATTTAAGTTTAGTGTCTGTATAGATCGCTACGGGTGCGATAGGGGAAACAATCTTTTGAAAACTGATTCTTGGGCTCGACCACCAGTGCTTGAAAACTGGTAGCTGCTTTTTCATTGTGACAGAAGTAGCTCTGCACACCAAAAGGGAATGTTTCATAGATAGTTTGAGAGTCATTGATCTGTTAAACCTTCAGCTCTCAACAATTTTAGCACTTCTTATTAAAAACATTTTTACTTAGTTAACCAGGATACAAATCTTATCTGAAAATTTGTATGTACAAGACACTGAGTTGCATGCAGTTAACATCTCCTCTTCCTGTGTTCATGGAATTAGTCTGACCCTAACTAGTTTTACTGCTGCTTGTTTATTACAAGGATTTCTTAAGCACCAGTCGCGGTGGTACCTGGGTGCCATTTTAAAAAAAACAGTTCACATTTCCATTAAACAGAAAAAAAAAATGGCTTCAGCCTTAAGCCACATCAACCTAGCTGCAAACCCAGCAACAAAGAAAAAGCCAGTAAAATAAAAGCGTGTCCTTTTGTAAAAGTGGCTTGGATGGGCCAATAGAAAATGTTTCAGAAATAAAGAACCTTCCCCCATCCAAAGTGAGGGCACTGAGGATAGATGGTAAGAGTACTCGGATTTCAATTTGACAGTGACTGGGGGGGTCTGTTCCAATCTTTATTGAAATCAGAGGAAAGACTTGCATTGATGTAAGTGATGACTGCCTGAGGCCCCCTAGAGGTTTCTGATAAAGACTCCAATTCAGCAAAATACTGAAGCATGTACTCAACTTTAAGCATGTGAGTAATCTCATCCCTATTCAGCAAGGCTCTTAAAACTAATTTAAAATTAAGCACATGTTTTGCTGAATCTAGGCCATAATGAGGTCAGTTTAGGCCAGGTGAAGGTCTAGAATGTTGTATCTGGGTTTTTTGAGCCATTTACCTTGAGAATCTACCAGGAATCCTAGAGACTACCACCCACATTCTGAGTCTGCATTTACTGATTGTACCAGCTGCAGCATGTACATTTGTTACAATGTGTATAATAGGAACAGCAATTTTGATTCCTCTTCTGTTTCTATTGCGTGGTGTGGGTTTTTTTTTTGATGGCATTGGCCTCTTGATACCAATAGCTGCTGCCACAAAGTATGGAACTACAGTACCCCAGCAGACTCCTGTAGTCACTCTTTCCTTGCAGAATATTCATCTAGTTGTCATGCTAGTTTTAGAGTTCAATATGGCAAACTTGCTGGCTTGGACAATCATGCAGTTGTTACAGAACTCCCTTTGTAGTGTCTGCGATGTTGAGACTTCGGAAATTCTTTGTCTGGCTAATATCTTTAACTAGACAAAATGCTTGGGTTCAGATCCTTTCCTCCACCCTTTAGAACCTGTAGGAATTAGACTCATGATGCATAACAGATAACTTGGTCCTTATGACTACTTATTTTGCTGTGTAACAGAAGAAATACAATATGTTTCCCCTTCCCTCCCCGTAACTTTTTTACAGATAAAATACAGGTTAGAAATCTTTAAGAGTTTAGGGCGCTTTGTGATGTAGAAGAAAGGAAAGCTAGAAGACACCTTAAGTTAGTCTGTCCTACATTTTCCATCCACAGGGAAAAAAAGGACTGTTAATACAATAGAAGGTGCTATAAAACCAGAAGATCAGAATGATAAAGAAAGTGGGTGTAATTCTTCAGCGTCTCTTCCTAATCAAAAACAAGAAGCTGCAGAAACACAGAAAAGCATGCCTCTGCCTTCTGATTCTACTGATGCAGCAAATGCAAAGCAAGCTCAGAAGAAGGTGGTAAAAGCAAAACCTGGACCAAGGAGAAAGTAGGTGACGTGGGAGCAAAGGCAGCCATATGCCATATTTTGGAATTTTTTTTAAGCAAATGTGCCAGAAATATTTTCTGCTATAGAGGCTTAGGGATTTTCTTCTGAAACCTACCCTAAAGAACAACTTAATATAAATTCTGTACTGTGATGTAAGCACTGATATGTGCCTTGCAAAGGATTTTTTTCTTGAACATACTGCTTTCTAGCTTGTGTATAAATTGGTGAGCATTTCCACTAATCTTAACTAATGGGAACTAACAAAAGTGGTTAAGACCTCATTTTTGAGGGGGGCAAAACAAGAAGTTCTTTGGCCAGACCCAGGATATTACCTTTATAGCTAGTGGTCTGATGGCTGAGCTGGTATCTAAGCTCACTTTTGCATGAGTAGCATAAGCCAAGGTTTCACCGTGTGATGGATGCTTCCATCTCCTGCTGCAGCCAACCATGGAGCAGCTTTAATGATGGAAATTCTAGAGCATCTTAGGTTGAGACACACACACAGGTGCTGTATAATAGTAATTTGAGCTAATTCTCTACACTTCAAGAAATACCTGCTTTTTTTTTCTCATCTCAAGAGTTTGAGCTGAAGTATTGGTAATGAGGCCAGGTGGGGAAGCATGGAGGTGTACAAAGCGTTGTATCAGAATGAAGGGTGCGGATTAAAAAAATCTTTAGTTCTGACCAGCCATCTCTCAAATCACTGTCTTGGAAGGAAAAGCTTCTTGTCCTTTTTGGGTTAGGACAGTGAGGCCAGAAAAGCTGAAGTATTTATGTATCTTTTCCTTATCCCTCAGAGCGCAAGGAAAAACATCACAGAATCGAAAAGTGACAGACTATTACCCTGTTAGAAGAAGTTCCCGGAAGAGCAAAACTGAATTGCAGGTAGTGCTTTTTGTATAACCCATCGAATCCTGGCAGTTTTCCATGCTGCTAGTTAAATGAAAACTTCGTAGGATGAATGCAGATACTTGTAATCTCCAAAGTACTATCTAGGATAGATCTTAGGTAAAGAGCAAATAACAAATGCACAGTATAACTATGTTAATACAACACTTCCTCATAAACAGCAAAACCTAAATTTGGATTTCTTTATGATGCCTTCCAGCTGCTCATAAAGGAAAAACTGCACATTCCTGGAGCGCAATTTGAAATTTTCTTTTCAATGTTGTAATATTTCTGACAAAACTGACATGCTTGAACTCTAAATAGAGCAGCACAGAGTGCTTAGAAAAGTGAGATTACCAGATAAACACCTTCCTAAAACACTTAGCTTAAAAAACCCTGCAGAAATCCTAGTAGCAATACTATGGGTTTTTCTTTTTGCAGACTGAGGAAAAGAGGAGAATAGATGAATTAATTGAAAGTGGGAAAGAAGAAGGAATGAAGGTAACTGCAACACCAGCTTAAATAGCATGACACTGCATCTGTATGGTAAAATTTTATTATGTCACTGAACAGCATACGTAGGCTTTTCCATGTGGCATTGAAGGGGAGTGTGGTGATAGGAGAGCCACTATCAGTTTATTAGCTAGTATCACAATTACTGGAGTTAAGTCTGCTCACTGCTTGGGGGTCTTGTTGCTGTTTTTCCCTTTCAGAAGTAAGAGTGTACTTCTTGTCCTGCTAAACTGGTATGTGTGGGGGAAACTAAAACTTAATTTCTAGACTTCATATTATCTGATCAGAACTCCTGAAGCTGTTCAGTCTTTAATGTTTGAAGAAATCATTTAGGGTATTTGAAAGGGCTATACCGAAAAGTGATGTGTTTGAATTAATAAGGAAACTTCTGTGCTAGTAGCAGAAAAACTTCCCTTGTGTATGTTAAGCAGTGGAATAGTGATCCAATGAAGTGATGGATTAGATAATATGTTGTAGGGAACAAGACTGTATTGGCTCTGGACTAGACTAGCTTCCATGATAGGCCTTTCTGCATCTCTAACTGTTATTTTATGTTGCAGCCAAATTGGACACTGAGGGTATCTCCTAGTCTGCAATGGAAAGACTAACTCCACCCCCCACTGCTCAAAGAAAACAAATAATTGCTATAAAAAGAGGACTAATCCCACTTTTCTGCATTTACTGTCCGGTTGACATTGGTCTTTTTTTATCTAGGAAATAGTCTATCTAAATATCTGGTGATCTGCATCCCTAAGTTCATCCCATGTATCTCCCCTAAAGGTGTGCAATATGCTGCCATATCTTGCTATCTAAAATACTTGTTCATATGTGCCACACTCTAATATTGGTGCTAACGTCTCAACGACAAATCCTTGTAGGTTCCCTTTCCCCCAAATAGGTAGGAAACAGATTTACTTGGAACAGTTTAAATATTTTGCAGCTTTGCTAACTGAGCTCCTTTTCTCCTTGACAGATTGATTTCATTGACGGTAAAGGGAGAGGGGTAATTGCTACCAAACACTTCAGTCGAGGAGAATTTGTGGTAGAATATCATGGGGATCTCATAGAGATCATGGATGCTAAAAAGCGAGAAGCTGTGTATGCCCAAGATCCATCCACAGGCTGCTATATGTACTACTTTCAGTATTTAAGCAAAATGTACTGGTAAGCTTTTGATTGTGTTTTTTTTTAAAGTTTTTTTATATAAGGAATATAATAATGGAATAAGTGGATGAAGCTTTGAAGGTGCCAGATCTTTCAGTTTTCCTGCAAAGTGTAAAAGTTCCAAGCTCAAGATTTACCTTGAGATTTGCTTTTTATTTGAATACATTTTTTCACTCCTATTGCTTAAACATTCAAAACTACATGCTGGGCATCATCTCTTCTGGTTATAATGAGTGAAATTGGAATTAAGAGACCATATGTTTTAGTGGATAGATCTGGGATTTGAGGTTCATAGACCAGCAGCAGAGCTAAGAATCTGGCTTTCTGACTAGCTTTATTTACCTCTATATGTTAACCTTCCTCACCAGGCTGGATTTTTGCTTGTAAAAACAGGTCAAGAATTGAAGAGAGTAGTAATATACCATGATTTACTTAAAATTGCTGCAGCTGATTAAATCAGTAACTAGGATCTATTAAATATTGGAATTTAAGTCGTCTTGTAACAGTCCTACATATTAAATATGTTTGACAAGTCTAGATTGTAATGGTCTGACTTCTACTATGCTGCCCCAGTGACACCTGAGTTGAGATGCTATAGTGATAGGCACTATACATCTTCAGGTAGATGCTGTGGCACAGCAACGTGTGGACCAACTTTGGGAATATTCCCGTCAGTGGAGACTGAGCATGGGTTGGACACTTAAGTATACCCAGTCTTAAAGGAGCAGGGGTCTTTATTGGTAGCTGTGCATCCTTTTCCTGGCTGGCACAATACATACCTTCCACCTTATCTTCTGAGGAAGCTGCGTGTAAGACCGCAGGCCCTTCTGGGTGGTTGCTTGATGGCTGCTAATGGGGAGGAAGCAACATCTAGAGAAGAAAGGGCTCCACAAAAAGCTCAGTAAATGACTCTAAGATGTCAGTTCTAGAAGAAATCCATGGTTGAGTTGAAAGACGTAAAGTTGTGATGAACGTATGCTGTGGGGGGTTGACTTGTGGTAATTAGATTTGCAAGAGCAGTTTGGTTAAGCTTGTTCTGCCTATCAGGGCAGTAGTGGCATCAGGATCTTTAGTATTTTTTTTTGTCTGTTTTCAAGCCTTGTGCTGACTGCACACAATTTCTTTCATCTCTTGATTTTCAGTACAGATTTAACCTCTTCTAGTAGTGAAAGCGTGACTTGTGTGTGCTGTGCAGAAATCTTACAATCTGTGTGTGTTCTTTCAGTGTCGATGCTACAAAAGAGACTAATCGTCTGGGAAGGCTGATTAATCACAGCAAATGTGGCAATTGTCAAACAAAGCTTCATGATGTTGACGGCGTACCTCATCTCATACTGATAGCCTCGCGAGACATTAAAGTGGGTGAAGAACTATTGTATGATTATGGAGACAGGAGCAAAGCTTCCATTGAAGCTCATCCATGGCTGAAACACTAATCCATCCTTCTTCGGACTGAGCACTGTTGAAGAGAGTTGGTGTGGTTTTTTTTTTTTTTTACAAAAACACGGCTATCTTAATGGATTGCTTCTGGTGTTTTAAAATTGTTTAAAAAACACCTTTTGCGCTGTAGTATTTAAATATCTGTTACAGGTGTCCAGACAGGCTTGAACAGATGGTCGCAGATTACTGAAACTTTTATTGTTCAGTTTTGTACATTTTTGCAAATAGATTGATCAGTGCTTCCTGAGCATGCAGTCAAAGACTTATGCATATTTTATAAGGGGGGAGGGAAGAAATCAAATCTGAATCTCTTGGGTTGTGCTCCTGCTTTTGCAATGAAATTTCGTATCCTGTTTTAAAGGGGGAGATATCAACTCTTTAGCTTGAAGGTGACAGATGTGTCATATGTTCTAACTCTCAAGTCATTGATTCGACTACTTGTCAGCCTTTTTAAACCTAGTACTGACTGACCAAGGACCTTTTCATGAATGAAGCATTGCTAGCATCATTAACTAGTCTGTGCTAGGAGTCGTTTTTCCAGCGCAATGCCCCTTGTTGGCAACAAAAGCACCAAAATACACTGTAATAATGGGACTGAATGATCAATCTGGCTGTCGTCTTCAGAGAGACATAACTCCAATCCAAATGGAGCTGGATTTTTATAAACTGGGTTGGTGCTTATTAGAAATGTGAAGATGAAACGTGCGAGTCATCAAAATGAGGAATTGCTTTTTGGGCGTTACTCTGTTTTCTAAAAAGTTTGAGATGGTACCTTTTTTATAGTTAGTGGCTGATTTAAGGGAGTTTTGTTAGATGGCTTTTTAGAAAACAAAACAAAGGCCTCTCTCTACAAATATATTACCTCCCAATGTTAATTGGCCACATCAGAAACGCAATTATTTATTTACTGTGAATGCTGGAAGTGGATCAGAGTGTTTCCAAAATTAGGAGTCTTGTCTTCATGTGCATCTTCAGTTTTGCTTTTGGAGTTATGCATATGCATTGAAGAGAGTAGATTCCTTAGGGCCTGATCCTGTAAGCTGTCATGCACTGTCTGGTCCCATTGACTTCAATGGGAGTTGAGGGTGCTTAGCACCTTGCAGAAGATGCTCAGTACATCACAGGTTCAGGCTCGTTATTGGGGGAACCAAATCCATGGTATGGGAAGGCTATACAATGGCGATCCAGACAGTGAATATGAACTCTTATCAATTGAAATGTTTGCCAAGGCATGCTTGGCATGTGTGTAGCTGAAAGATGGCCTTAGGCCACCAGCCACGCTTGTTGATGGAAAATGTGTCAGCAAGAGGTCTGTGGCTTTATTAATGTCCTCTGCTCCTCCATGTTCTCAAGGCTGCTCCTCCTGCGCATACCACCCAAGGCAGTCGTGTTCACTTGTGTGATAGCCAGGGTAATACAGTCCAACCTACGTGTTTCAGCAGCAAGAGAGCTGGTTTAGTGATGTATTTTAAAAACAAAAACTTGAAGAAAATGTGTCTGTAAAATAAAAAAATATATATTTATTAACAATGAATTGGCTGTGGTAGTGCCTGCCTCTGTCTCAGATATTTTTAAGCAAGCTGTGAAAATGGTTAACCCTTAGATGCCTGTTGTCTTCTCTATCCAGTGAAAGCTCAGGAGGGAGGATATGTGTATGTCCACAGTCTCTGAAGCTTGATAACTCGCTAACCACCATCAACTATATATTTTGTGTGCAAGCTACTTTGGGGATTTGAATTAGATGTCGGCACAGTAGAGTTCCTCCCCCCTCTCCCCCAATAGAGAAGCCAAAAATGTGTGCAGATTCCCGTGTTCTGAAAGAGCTTCTCCCCCTGCAGCGTCAGCTAGTGGCTAGAGCACAGACTTGGGAACTGGGCCAAACCTGTGCTTTACTCTACCACTGGCTCACTGCAATCTTGGGCAAGTGACTCTTCACCTCTGTTCCTCAGTTTCCCCTTTTTGTAAAACAAGGTCTAACGATACCTACCTGCCTTGTATATGAAAATACTCATGCCTTGTTTGTAATTGACAGTTGGATGCTGCTGCATTGAAACACATCAATAAAGCTAGTGGGACACCGAGAATGGAGTTTTCTGCTCTCCTGTTGTACAGCCTTTCAGCAGTTAGACCAATATCCTAAGCAGAATACCGCCTCATACCAACATGCAGTTTGGCTTTAGCATGTTATCATGTAGAAGAATCCCTATCTTACTCTCCCACAAACTCCCTGTCCCCCGACTCATGTTGATATTCCAATGGCGTCATAACGGAGTCAGGGATTCCTTGGGTTGGGGCCAAACTGTCCCATGTACTAAC